>NW_027507758.1:113186674-113786674 GCF_037356315.1 Lithobates pipiens
TGGTGAAAAAAAAACATTAGCGGGTTTACTACCGCTTTAAAGGTGGAATCACACGGAATCTGTTGGTCTGACTAATCTACTGACATTTGAAAGTTCTTGGAGACTCCCACAATTCCTGCCCACTTTAAGGTTTCTCTCTTCTCCTGCTGCATGGTGCATAACATAAAATTTGTTAAATATAAAACAAGCAAGACTTGGAACTCCCTTGTTCAAAAGAGGCTAAAAAAGAACACCTAAACAGCATATATCCTCTTAGAATAGCAGTAGGTCTCCTTGTAGAACTGATGCCCAAAATACCGTACCAAATGTTATCTTCAGATAACAGCAAAATACTTCCTACCTCAGCAACTGACTTTTGGAGGACCATTATTTCACATTTTTACATTAAGTTAATACATCTCATAGGAACATTTAGTAATATTCAGTGTATAATTGTGGTTTTTTTTGTCTCACGTGCCTTTATTTATATTGTTTTCCACCTTTACATGAAGACCAATTAGTTCTGTAGCTACATGCCAACACTGAGCAGATGCTAACTACCACTGATCAATTCAATTCCCAGTAATGACTGGGAACAAATCATAGGATCCCAATATCAGCTATATCATACTGATCAGATGCAAGCTTTATTCAGAAAAAAATATTTTAGCTTGCAGAGGCCACTGCAGAATGTAGTGTGCCTCTGTTTAACGCTGTAACTATCTATTACTATTAGAGATTAAAAAAAAATGTTTTGCTGACTTAACAGCTGAAATTTAGAGATCTCACCTCCAATGTCTCCTCAATGAATTTAAGAACCCATTATGCCCCATACACACGATCAGAAATTCCGTCAGAAAAAACTTGGATGGTTTTTCCCGACGGAATTCCGCTCAAGCTTGCCTTGCATACACACGGTCACGCAAAAGTTCTCTGATCTTTCTACCGTCAAGAACGCGGTGACGTACAACACTAAGACAAGCCGAGAAAATGAAGTTCAATGCTTCCAAGCATGCGTTGAATTTTTTCCGAGCATGCGTGATTTTTTGCGCATCCGAATTGCATACAGACAAACGCATTTTCAGATTGGATCGAAAAATAGAGAACTTGCTCTCAATCTTTTGCTGGCTGGAATTCTGCCAGCAAAAGTCTGATGGAGCATACACACAACAGGAATTTCTGACCAAAAGCTCACATCCAACCTTTGCTGGCAGAATTCCTGATCATGTGTATGGGGCATTAGATTGTTTACATTCTTCCACATTTACCGGATACTGAAATATACATTTTGGACAGACTGACCCTGTAAGATGGAGTGTGAAAAGCATATTACTTTACCACAATGACCACAGGTAAACCTCTGAAGATACCTTTGCTTTTTTAAGGCTTAAAGCGGTAGTTAACCCGCATATATATATTTTTTTTTAAACCTGTAAGGCAAAAGGCATAATGAGCTGGTATGCACTGCATACTAGCTAATTATGAAATACTTACCTTAGAATGAGGCGTCGGCAGGTGGTCTCGGCCCACACGAGGGAGCTCGCATTTTCCCTCGGCGTGTCTTCCGGGTATCACGGCTCTGGCGCTGTGAGTGGCCGGAGTTGCGATGTCGTCCCTCCCGCGCATGCGTGCAGGAGACTTCTTTCCGGCAAGGTGCAGCGCCTGCCGGACCTTTCAGCCAGGAAACTCGTTGAAGTCTTACCTGTAGGGCAAAGTGCAAAAATTACTATACAACCGCTTTAAGCTGGCTATACAGATCTTCTAATGATTGCAAATACAGATATTCATATGAACATTTGTATAAAAAAGTTCACAGTACATTCAATGACATGGCAATTGTCGCTCAAAAGTACTTAAAAAGGTTTGCTTTTAACATTCAGTTTTCGCGTGAAAGGACTTTCTTGGGTGAAATCCTCACTTACTATTAGAAATGAAGTTGTTCCAGAAAGATTGTCTATCCTGTCCCATTTTTTTTCTCATCACTACGGTTAAAAATGAACGTTGATTTGACCGCACTAATGACTAAAAAAGTTGAACAAACATTCTTAAAGTGAATTTTTTTAAATCAAATTCTACGAGTATATGGCTTTACACTGGAGCTGCAGGGCTACACCTTGGAGAAGCGTAAGTAAATGTCTACACAGATAAATAGCTTTGACAGGCTGAGGAAACAATGCTTAATTGATCTATTAAGCAAGCTGAGTGTACAGTGAGGAAGGGGTCTGTATATTTGTGCAGTCATCCTATGCAAATATGTGGATTGAGTAGAAGCCCTGGAGGCAGAGAAGAACTGGAGAGAAGAGTGTGAATGGAGTGAGCTGTCATGTACAGATTAATGTCATGCTGAGGAAGCTGGATGTGAATGCATTGCATAGCTCATTCAGCTGTCCACTGCAATCAGTCTGTCTGGTGAAAATCCATGAACAGTCAGTGAGGGGTTTGATTCTTCATTATATGTATTGATTGAAGAATTAACTCCATATGACTTCAAAAGCATTGGATCATTGGTCGCTTAGCTATCCTGAGTAATATATTTAGCAGCCCATCATGCCTATTGTGGCGTTGTCCATTTCGGCTTCAAAAGGTTTTGATGCTAAAAAAACCTAAATAGCATATGTCCACGGTACTGATAGCTGTAAGACCCCTTGTAGAGATGGTGCCCAACTTACCAAATTTTATTTTTGGATAACAGCAAAACACTTTTAACCTCAGAAACTGACTTTTAGAGGACCATTATTTTAAAAAAATATGACATTCTGATAATACACTTAATAAGAGTATTTATAGTAGTATATGAATTTCCATTTTATTTTTTATTTTTATCAAATGCCTTTAATTGTATTACTTTACTTGTAGACCAAATAGTTCAGTAGCAACCGGCCAACATTTTGCTTTGCAAAATCCAGCTGTCACTGACAGTTTCCATTCCCACTAAACACTGGGAACCAATGTAGTTCTCAATCATGGGATCACTATTATTTTTATTATTATTATTATACGGAATTTATATAGCGCCAACAGTTTGGGCAGAGCTTTACAACATGAGTTCAGACAGTACAGTTACAATACAATTTATTACAGAAGGAATCAGAGGGCCTTGTTATATTACAGTAATCACATACAAGTTAAAGGCTTTATTCAGGAAAAAATATTTTAGCTGGCAGAGGCTACTGCAGAATTTAAATGGTCTTTTTCTAAGCCCTTGTACACACGGTCGTAGATTCCAACGGAATGTGTCCTATCGGACCGTTTTGTCGGATGTTCAGACTGTGTGTGGTCTGCATCGGACTGTTTCTGTCGGAATATCCGACGGACCAAGTTTTCCAACTTGCCGGTAAAATTTTCAGACAAAATGCTCCTATCAGACATACTCCGATCATGTGTAGCCTACTCCAACAGACAAAGTGCCATGCATGCTCAGATCAAATTCCTAGACCAAAGCTATTGGCTACTAGCCTGTACGTAGTCCCGTCGTAACGAAATAACGTAATCACGTTATGTACAATCGGATTTTCCGACAATTTAGTCCGACCATGTGTATGCAATATCACTTCCGGACCTCTTCTGGAATTAATCCGTCGGAATTACTCCGACGGATTTGGTTGTCAGAATCTCCGACCGTGTGTACAAGGGCTAACACTTTAATTGTCTGATATATTATAAAAAAATGTTAAAAATATTTTAGAAGATATTAAAATGTTTTTAACCTTAAAACTCATTTAAAACATTTAAAATAATTAAATATGTCTGTAACAATTTTTTTATTTTAAAATGTTTATACTGTTTCTAAGGACATATATATTTTTTTTATTGATACGTCATTTTAATAAATACCTTGCTTGTATTTTATATTAGAAAATTACAAACTTAAAGTGGTAGTTAAGTTCCTTTTAAAAAAGGCCCCCTACAGGTTAACGCCGTAATATACACCGCATACTAGCACATTATGGTAGGCTTACTCGTCCAATGAAGTTCTCTGTGATGCTCTGTCACCACAGGCAGGGCTTCCACTTTTATCAGGTCTTCCTTCTGGGTTTGGACACTCCAGCTGTTTGAATGGCTGGGCTGTGATTGCTTCACTCCCATGCATGCACGCGGGAATTATAATTGTGACACAGCATTCTACATTCCACAGCAATCTCCATGTGCCTTGAATATATAGCGTCAAAGCTGGAAAGTGTAAAATCAGGCTTCCTTCTGCATAGAAACCAATGAGCTTCTAACCCTAGCTTGTTCAATTAAAGCAGAGGTCCACCCTAAAGTGGACCTTCCGCTCATTGAAATCCTCCCCCCCTCCGGCGCCACAATTGGCACCTTTCAGGGGGGAGGGGGGTGCAGGTACCTGTACAGTACAGGTATCTGCACCCACTTCCGGGATAGCTCTCTGCGGAAAGTCCCCCGCTGCCTGCTGGGAAACACACAGATCCCAAAGGCAGCGGGTCCATCCTTATTGCACAGCGCGACTCGCGCATGCGCAGTAGGGAACCAGGAAATGAAGCCGAAAGGCTCCACTTCCTGATTCCCATACCCAAGATGGCGGCGGCAGCACCCGAGAGACGATCAAGAGATCGGCTTCGGGTGCCGACATCGCGGGCGCGCTGGACAGGTAAGTGTCACTATTTTAAAAGTCAGCAGCTGCAGTATTTGTAGCTGCTGGCTTTAAAAAAAAAAAAAACGCGGACTCCCGCTTTAAGCTTTGGTAATAAAACCTGGAAGCTCATTGATTTCTATGCAGAAGTGAGCCTGGTTTTGCACTTTCCAGCTTTAGTAAATAAACCCCATTGTGTACTCGAAAGTGGGATATGCCTGTATTGCAAATGTGAACATTTGAAAACATGCACCGTTTAGGAGATATTCATTGCACCTACAGGTAAGCCTTATTGTAAGCTTACCTGTAGGTACATGTAGGTACATAAGCTAACAAATTGCTTTTTTCAAAATACCCTTCTGAGGCACAATGACAGTTCAGTAGGCAAGCACCTGCTTCTTTGGAAACAATGTTGGTGTGATTGGTTCCCAATTGTTGTATGTGACAGTTGAAGCTTCCCTAGACCTGAAGACTGTATTAACCTTCATGTGATAGTGTTGGGGTCTTAATAGTCAGTTCTCTAGCCCCACTTCTGTCATGTAGAAAGAAGGGGAGAGTGATACATGCACCCTGGTACCCCTAGGTACCAGATTTTTTTATTCACAGTATAGAATATAAAACAAGGTGCACAGTTAAAGCATTACGTGGTTTTATTAATGTTAAAAGCAAAGGAATTGCACTCACAAATCTTAAATATGTAATGCTCTTGGGCACCACCCTACACACTTAGCCCTTGTACACATGGTCGGACATTTTGTCCGAAACTGATGTTGCATACACACGGTCAGACAAAGTTGTCGGAAAATCCGATCGTTCGTAACGTGATGGCGTTATTTCGTTACGACGGGACTACGTTCAGGCTAGTAGCCAATAGCTTTGGCCTAGGAATTTGATCTGAGCATGCGTGGCACTTTGTCCGATCGGAATTCTCTACAAACGATTGGACGAAGTCCGATCAGATCATGTTGTCAGAAAATTTTATATCCGGCTCTCAAACTTTGTTGGTCGGACATTTCAACAGAAAAAGTCAGATGAAGCCCACACATGGTCGGATTATCTGACAACACGGTCCGATCGGACATTTTCCGTCGGAATGTCCGACCTGGTGTACAAGGGCTAAGACATGTCTTGCCATTGCAAGGATTCTGCTGCTTCCTACACTCAAGTCGACCTCTACCTTGAGAGACTGTCTAACTAATAACTAATTGCACACCCTGTATGTTTTGCCTTTTTTGTTCTATACAGTGGTGGATTTTTCCTGCCTTTAAAATTTGTGCTGCTGAACCAGAAAGTAGGCAGAGTTGTTCTTTATATTGGCATTGTTAACCCCTAGGGTTCCAATGATCTCGTATCTTGCCACCCATGCAAATTACAGATTTCTAGACTGTTTACTACTGTTTACTATATTTTTGGACTTTGCTTTAGTACTTGAGAACCTGATGGGAGCTAGTGTGAACTGATATTTCAATGTTTTTGGATATTTATCTTCAATCCCTGGTGGTAATTGCAGAAGCCGGAGGAGTGGGGGAGGTGGGTAATTACAAGTTGCTTTGGAGACGCTACATGGACAACTCAACACATACGTTTACTCTAAATGTAAGCATCTGAATTACATGTTTCTTACAATACTTTATATTACACAACCAGTCTATGGCTCCATCATTTCTATTGTCGCTTTCCACCACTACAACTATCAAGCTTGAAAAATCTCTGCATTTATCTTAAATCATATATAATATTTCTAGAGTCAACCTTACAGGTTCCTTAACCACTTCCCACCCGTCATATAACAGAAAAAGTGGTTAAGTTATCCTGACTGGACGTCATATGACTCTGATACACCACAACTCCGATTGTGGTAAAGAGCCTATGACGTAGGCTCTTTACCATGTGATCAGCTGTGACCAATCAATCACAGCTGATCACAGCGTGAAACCAGGAAGTGCCGGAAAACGGCTTTCCTTGGTTTGCGCTGAGAGGAGAGCCGATGGGCAGCTCTCTTGTCAGAGGGGGGTCTGCGCTGATAATCAGCACATTAATTATCCGCTTAGCCCCCATCAGAGGTGCCCACCACATCTGGTAATTGCCCATCAGCTGTCAGTCAGTTCCCCCCAAAGTGCCAGTCAATGCCCACCAAAGTGCCAATCAGTGCCCATCAGTAACACCTGTCAGTGCTCTTCACAGATGCCAATCAGTACCCATCAGTAATGATTGTCAGTACCTCATCATCAGTGCTGCCCATCAGTGACATCTTTTAGTGCCCATCTGTGCCTCCTGTCAGTGCCCATCAGTGCCACCTATTAGTGCCCATCAATGCTGCCTATTAGTGCCCATCAGTGCCACCTATCAGTGCCCATCAGTGCCGCCTATCGGTGCCCATTAGTGTTGTATATCAGTGCTGCTATCAGTGCCCATAAATTCTACATATATCTTCTCCTTTTGAGGAGTGAAGCAATCTACAAACACTTTGAACTGTGGAGAACGCCTCCTGTTACTGTAATCTCATGAGACAAAACGACATTACAGTAACAGAAAATCAGTGAAACACAGATTTGTCCATTAATTGGGTAACAGTGAACTACCTCTGCTGAGGGTAATCTCAGAGGAGACCGTTCTCCTCAGTACCTCACACTAAACCTCATAATAATAAAATGATAAAGGTAAAGTCCTCCGACATAATATATATATATATATATATATATATATATATATATACACACAGACACATTTTTTATATGCAGTATCTCACAAAAATTTTTGTAAATATTTTATTATATCTTCATGTGACAGCATTGAAGAAATCACACTTTGCTGCCAAGTAGTGAGTGTACAGCTTGCATAACAGTGTAAATTTGCTGTCCCCTCAAAATAACTCAACACACAGCCATTAATGTCTAAACCGCTGGCAACAAAAATGCATATACCCTTAAGTGAAAATGTCCAAATTGAGCCCAAAGTGTCAATATTTTGTGTGGCCACCATTATTTTCCAGCACTGCCTTAAGTCCCTCTTGGGCATGGAGTTCACCAGAGCTTCACAGGTTGCCACTGGAGTCCTCTTCTACTCCTCCATGAGGACATCACAGAGCTGGTGGATGTTATAGACTTTTGCGAAAACCTAGCAAAGTGTAATTTCTTCAGTGTTGTCACATGAAAAGATATAACAAAATATTTACAAAAATGTGAGGGGTGTACTCACTTTTGTGTGATACTGTATATATTGTGTTTCTAACCAGCTTTATATATACTGGGTGTATATGAAAGGCAGGGCAGCTTTTTTTATTGTCTTGTCTTATCGAGGAAGAAGGAAGTCAATAGTCTTCCACCTTCCTCCTCAGTTCTCCGGGGATTCTCTCTTCTCTCCCCTATTCTTCACCGTTGGGCTGGAAAATCTGTGAGGGAGAGAATTCTGACACAGTGAGGCGCTTAGAGCGCACCTTCATAAACTGCCCGTTTCTGTTTCTCTCAATGACAGATTCTCTATGTACTGAGATGAACAGCGAGGAATATGTTCTCTGCTTATCATTTCTGTTTTATAAACCGCTAAGGATCTGAGATGAGCTGCGATCATCAGAATCGCAGCTCATCTCAGTTTCATAAACTGACACCTTAGTGAATATGGTGAATTTGTACTAATTTCCAATCATGTTCAAGCAATACTTCAGTTTTATTATTTCTTGCAATTGATTATGTATTCAAAGTAAACACAGATACCCTTATTTATTGATGTGAGCATGCACTTTGCAAGAAAGGAGTCACCACAACAGGTTTTCATTAGGCAATATTTACAATTAAGGTTAATGCCGCGTACACACGATCAGACTATCTGGCGGACAAACTGCCGGACTTTGCAGCTGAAGTCCGCCGGACTTTCCTGAACGAGCGGACCTGCCCACACACGACCAGACTTTTCCATCGAGCTAGGTCCGGCAGACTCCCGCCATAGTCCGCCGGACTTTTGAAATGAACAGACTTGCCCACACAAGTAATTTTGAACGTGGCTCCAGGTAGCCGGGACTAGCGAAGGATGTCAAAGTCCCTGCCTCCATTGGCGAGATTGACACCTCGCTAGCCCAGTCGCCTGGTATGGATTTAAGGGGGAACCTTAATATTATATTATTATACCCAAAGTCCATAGCAGATCCTTATTTGAGCATGCAGCCCGGCTGATCAGGAAAGGGGGTGGGTATGAGCGAGCACCCCCCCCCTCTTGAGCCGTACCAGGCCGAGTGCCATCAACATGAGGGGGTGCTTTGTCCCCATGTTGATGAGGACAAGGGCCTCTTCCCGACAACCCTGGCCGTTGGTTGTCGGGGTTTGAGGGCGGGGGGCTTATTGGAATCCGGGAGCCCCCTTTAATAAGGGGCCCCCCAGATATAGGCCCCCCACCCTATGTGAATGAGTATGGGGTACGATGTACCCCTACCCATTCACCTGTTGAAAAAAAGTGTAAATAAAAAAACAACACAAGTTTTTAAAATAATTTATTAGACAGCTCTGGTGGTCTTCTCTTCTTCCGTCTTTGGGGGTCTTCTCACTGGACTCCTATCTTCTGCTAGCTCTTTTACTAGCGGAGGAGCCCGGCTTTCTTCTTCGTCGTCGCTGCTGCCATCTGGGAGTCTTCTTCCAACTTCGGGGTCTTGTCCCGCTCTTCGGGGGTCTTGTCCCGCTCTTCGGTTCTTCTGCCGGGCCTACGCTATCTTCTTATAGCTCTTTTGCTAACGTTGGCCCGGTCTTCTATCGCCGTTGCCTTCTTCTCTTCTCTTCTTCTCTTCTTCTCTTCTTCTTCTTCCTTGCGATGTTGACACGACGCTCTCTCTGGCCGCAATGGCAGGGACGCTTTGTGCGGCGACTTTTATAGGGACAAGGGGCGGGGTCACTGTGTGATATCACATGGTGACCCCACCCATTATGATGTCACAGTCACAGCATCCTCCGGTGCTCCCCACAGTAGCTGCATCAACCGTAGAAGATGCATGCTGTTGGGCTCCTACCATACACAACATTTTTTTATCTTTTCTATGGTAGAGGTGAATTTTTAGCATCTATTTTCAATAATGTTTTTTCATATTGTTATATTTGACCAGTTTTCCTTTTTAACAATATCCTTGTGGACCTTTAGTCTTCTTCTATCCTATGTTTAATTTTGGTCTAGAGGAATACGCTTCTTAATTTTTTTAATTGTGAAGTAGTGTCGGTCTAGACAAGGTTCAGGTTTTATTGGGATTAATACATTCCCTCCTGTACCTACTACATAGGTGAAGCTCACAACTCCTTTTATCCTTTCTAGTTATTTGTTCTGCCATACACCCGGCTGTATTTCACATGCCCAGCCATCTCTGCCTCATCCAAATTAATATCTCTAAGTTTCAGAGGGTGGAAAACAGGGAAAGATATATTTCCTGAGCATGTTCAGGAACCTAGGGATTAATGGGACCTCGAGGGACTGTGGGAACCCAAAAAATTGTGACCATGGTGAGCCAAGGGGCACTCTGCCACAGTATTGTATTCTGCTTGTGCAGCTTACTCCATACAAACCCCATTTACTTCATCTGCAAAAAATCCGTAGCAATTTAACAACTTAACCTCCCTGGTGGTAAGTTGGGCTCGGGGTTAAATTTAAGTACCATTATCGGTAACCCCGAGCCACACCCGGGATGGCATCTCAGGTTACTTACCTTGACCTCAGGATCCTGTGATGTTCCCCCACCCCGCTGTGTCTGCGGGCTGTGTCCTCCGCCCAATGCCTCTGTGTTCCGGGCTCTGTTCCCTGCAACCATCACAATGCATGGGGGCGGAGCGCGGCAGCAAATTTAAAAAGTACAAAAAACCATAACACATACAGTACACTGTAATCTTACAGAATACATCACTGTATCAAATCATTTCACCTCTCCTTTGTCCCTAGTGCTTTATCCAGTGCCCTGCCTGCAGATTTATATTATATATACTGTTCTATCTGCCTGGAAACTTAAGATTGTCCATGGCAATCATAAAGTGTCCCTTTACGTCACAAGCAGTTTTAGACCAGCTAGAAAACAGCGATAGTAAATTAAAACACTTGCAGAATTGAGCGATAGTGTATTTTGGGGAAATTAATTTTATTATTATTATATTAGTATTTTTTATAATTATTTATAGTTGAATAAAAAGAGAACATTGGGACTTTAAATGAAGCGGTGACCTGGTAAGGTCAATTACCTCCATCCCTATCTAAATGAGACAAACAGGAGGACTGAGGGTTGGGACTTTAGATGAAGCACGCAGGTGTAGAAAATTGAAATTGATTGGAAATCAGTAATATGTTACATGAGGGTAATCATGAGTAGACATAGATAACCAATGACTTGCCCTTATAGGTCATTCTGGAGCGTTTAACTCTCATTATGGTCCCATCTTCTCACTTGGACATTCTCTGGACCACTTAGAATTTAAGTTTGTACAGGCATACCCCACTTTTAAGTACACAATGGGGTTTATTTACTAAAGCTGGAAAGTGCAAAATCAAGCTAAATTCTGCATAGAAACCAATGAGCTTCTAACCTCAGCTTGTTCAATTAAGCTTTGGTAATAAAACCTGGAAGCTCATTGGTTTCTATGCAGAAGTAGCCTGATTTTGCACTTTCCAGCTTTAGTAAATAAACCCCATTGTGTACTTAAATGTGGGGTATGCCTGTATTAGGTAATCTGACTTTTACTCTGCACTATTATTATTTTACTTGGCACGTTTGGGTTTCATCTCATCCAATCTTTCTGGTGACACTGTTGCCTATTTTTTCATCTATTTCACTATTCTATCACCTCTCACTCTTAGCCCTTGTACACACGGTCGGACATTCCGACAACCAAATCCGTCGGATTTTGTCCGAAACTGTTGCATATACACAGTCGGACAAAGTTGTCAGAAAATCCGATCGTACTTAACGTGATGAAGTTATTTCGTTATGACGGGACTACGTTCAGGCTAGTAGCCAATAGCTTTGGTCCATAAATTTGATCTGAGCATGTATGGCACTTTGTCCGATCGGAATTCTCTACACATGATCGGACAAAGTCCGATCGGATCATGTTGTCGGAAAATTTTATAGCCCAGCTGGAAAACTTGGTCCGTCGGATACTCAGATGGAAACAGTCCGAATGAGCCCACACACTGTCGGATTATCCGACAACACGGTCCTATCGGACATTGTTCCTCGGAATGGAAAAAACCTTTCCAAAAATACAGCAGCACAAAAATGCATTGATGTGAACATGTTTCATAGGAACCCATGTTAAAAAAACACTCTGCATTTCTGCAAAAGGCATGAAAAAACGCATTGGTGTGAATGGAGCTTAAGAACCACTTTAATTGAACAAGCTAAAGTTAGAAACTGATTGTTTACCATGCACAGCTGCACCAAATTGTAAGTGCGCCGTTTTAGTAAATCTTCCACATTATGTCAAACTTACCTATAGAACAAATCCCTCCAGTGGTGAGCTGTCACTGCTGACAGGAATTCTATCTTCACCCAGTCTTCCTCCGAGTTCACGGGCTCTAGCCCTTTGATTGGTCGAGCTGCGATGACGTCACTCATGCACACTTGCAAGGGAGACACAGCCACAGCACAGAGCTCTGAAGGGACAGCATGATTATGCTATCCCTTCAGAGCATATGCTCTTGTGACATCACCTATGCTCTTGTGACATCACCTGCTGCTGCTCACTGTGGTATATCTCCTTAAAGGGGCACGTTTAGGAGATATTCATTTTACCTACAGGTAAGCCTTATTATAAGCAGACTTTGCTGCTTTAAATAAAACATTTGTTTCCCTTGTTTTTCAGCCTTTGCATCTTAGCACTGCTGATTTACTTCAGCCTCTTTGTAGCCACTTGCTGCCTACATGCACGTGCTCACGTGTTGGCATCCTAATGATTCCAATAAAGAAGAAAAAGATTCCAAAAAGCGCTGGGACTTTGATGTGAGTTCATACAAAGTAGTGCAAGTACAAAAACATTCAAAGAGGTCGCTGAGGTTAGAATGCTCTCAACAGACAAGCCTACCCTCCATTGGGTACCCCAGCAGGTTACCAAAAAAATAAATACGCACAAATGGAAAGAGTGCCAGAACAAAGGATAAAAGAGTCCGAATTCATTTATTCATTTATACTTAATCACTTCAACCTCTGAAGGATTTACCCCCCTTTCTGACCAGGCCATTTTTTTGCGATACGACACTGCGTCGATTTAACTGACAATTGCGCAGTTGTGCGACGCTGTACCCAAACAAACCTGATGTCCTTTTTTTCCCCCACAAATAGAGCTTTCTTTGGTGGTATTTGATCACCTCTGCGCTTTTTATTTTTGCAATATAAACAAAAAAACAGGGACAATTTAGAAAAAAAAGTAATAAAACAAATGTAACAATCACTGAAACAATCACGGATCGCTGACATTATTCATTTAAAAAAATAATAATAAAAATGCCATAAATCCATAAATCTATCCCCAATTTTGTAGTAGTGATAACTTTTGCGCAAACCAATCATTATATGCTTATTGTGATATTTTTACCAAAGATATGTAGCACAATACATATCAGCCTAAACTGATATGTATTCTGCTACATATTTTTGGTAAAAAAAAAAAATCACAATAAGTGTATATTGATTGGTTTGCGCAAAAGTTATCACTACTACAAAATAGGGGATAGATTTATGTCATTCTTATTATTTATTTTTTTAAACAAAAAATTTTTTTAAACTAAAAATGTCGGCGATTGCCGATTTTTTGTGGGACTGCGACATTGCAGCCAACAGATCGGACACCTGACATTTTTTAAACTTTTTTTGGGAACCATTAACATTATTACAGTAATCAGTGCTAAAAATATGCACTGTTATTGTACTGACACTGGCAGGGAAGGGGGTTAACATCCAGGGCAATCAAGGGGTTAACTGTGTGCCCTGCTGGTGTTTTCTAACTGTATGGGGGACTGTGTGACTGGGGAAACATACAGACCCATCTTCCTGCTTAGCAGAAAGACAGGATCTGTGTAATCTGTCAGAATGGAGATCTTTACACTGGCAGATCTCCGTTCTGTCACTGCGGGAAATGATTGCGGGTGGCTGGTGAACATCCAGTCCACCAGACCCGCTGATTGGCTCCCCCGCTGGCCAATGGGAGCGTGCATGCGTCCACAATAGCAAGTTCCCGAGCTGACGTACAGCTACGGTGATTTGCAGAATTGTGCCACCTTGCCGCAGTATAATGACGGCGGCTGGTCAGCAAACAGTTAAAGAGGAAATAAACACTTCCTCTTTTTTGGTGACCTGCAAAGTAAAGGCATAATCTGCTAGTATGCATCACATACTAGCACATTATGTAAAAATTACCTGCAAATGAAGCCCTCGTCATCCCCGCTGGAGTCCAGAGTGATGTCACTCCCGCAAACACACACGGGAGCCAGCAGGGACAGCACGGGGCCCTAAAAAAACAGCACCGTCAGCTGTTTCTTCAGAGAGCATGTGCCAATGACCTCATCAGCGCAGTATACAGTAAATATCTCCTACACGGTGTACGTTAGGAGATATTTACATTACCTATAGATAAGCCTTATTATAGGCTTACGTATATGTACAAACATTAAAAGGAAGTTTGCTTCCTCTTTAAAAACCATCCAATGCCTTTCGGGGGTCAGAAAAAAACTCTCCCTTCACTAGGACTACAACAAAACACAGTATAGTGTAAATGCAATTGACAAACATATGCATATGTATACATATACTGTACATACAAGAATAAATACACACATACATGTACATATGCATGAAGATAAAAAATATTAGATAAGTGATTATGTGTAAAATTGTTCATTTTTTGGAATTAATATTATTATTATTTTTTAAACAATTTTATTTGTTTATTGAAAATACGTACATAGAAAATACATAGCATAAACGAAGAGGTAAAAGTGACATGTCACTAATATTATTCTATGTTACATGATCAGTATATTCTGTTATACCATTATTATTATTATATGTACAGTGGTATAATGGGATGTACTGATCATGTAGCATCTGATTTTGTTGATACCAAAAATGAACCTATTACACCTTATCACTTACCATCTGATATTCTTTATCTTCATTTCTAGCATGTGTACGTGTATTTGTATATATCTGTATTTATGTATGCACATATTTGTACATATATGCATGTTATCAATGATTTTTGGATTATAAAACTTATATTTTTATGAATGATATTTGCATTATATTGTGTTTTGTTGTAGCCCTGATGAATGGGGATATTTTTTCTGACCCCTGAAACAAGTTGCCTGTTTTTTAGTCCAAACTCATAAATTCATTTGGATTCTTTTATCCTTTGGTCTGGCACTCCTTCCATTTGTACGTGTTTTTTTCTGACTTCCTGATGATGACAGTAGTAGACCTTCCTGTGCAATTTGTGTTGAAGCGGCAACTTGTAGTTCATGTAAGACTTGGTGACAATGCATGAGTACAATTGGGAGAAAGGGACAGAATGTTGTCACCCTATAACAGATAGTGCCTTTTTGGCAGGATCACCAGGGATTATTTTAATAAAAGCTGTAGCTTTAAAAATATGGAAAATGCCCTTTGAATTTAAAGGAACATGTTAAAGCTTACATTAAATTTTAGCAATTATGGTCATGTGTAGGTACTTTAAATTCACTCATGTAACTTAGCCCTTAGTGTACTTCTTACATACTGTTGTAGGCTAACCTATAATTACTCCTTAAATGTATTTTCAGTGGTACAAGCAGGTTTCAATTAGCTGTAGTACAAGGTTCTCCTAATAGATTAATTACAATTGTAGATTTTAGTTTTTTGGAGTCCTAACAATTAACCAAGAATTGCATTTGAAATGTGATTTATTTATTTAATTGAACGTTATACTACCATATGTTGAAATGTTTCTTTTTCCCCTGATCACCAAATATAGTCTGATCTACATTAAAGGCAGCATTTTCCCTGGATTTTAGTACTTTAAAAAGACATTGCATCAGTAAAATTTCAACATAAAGCCTTGACAATTGGTTAAATCAATCGTGTGCTTGGGAGATCATTCAGAAACTATTTGTATTAGTTGTTTATCAAATTATTAACTGCACAGATGTTGCTTGCTGAAGAGCAGCTGATGATTCTCACTGCCAGAGATGCAGACAAAGGTCTGCAGGAATAATTGGAGATGTGAACAGAATATGAAATTAATTTGCTGCTCTTAATTCCTATGCAAATCCTGACCTCTGATAGAGACTATCAATTACCCTGCATAGAATGAAAAGAAAAGAGACAGTTTCTTAAAAAAAAAAAAAAAAGAAAGAAAAAGGGGAAATATTTGCAATGGGCAGTGGGGTTTGTAAAGAAACGAACATCATGGACTTGTTTAAATTCAATCCCTAAACTTGGAATGATGCCTCCCAGAAATAAAAACAACATTCAGGGAACAAATAAAAGAGACAGGCAAAATATTCCGCTTAATTGGTGTCACATCTGTGGCTTGACAGGCAATATCAGTAAATACACACTGGATTTTCATTCTCTGTGTTCATAAAAGGCAAGACAAAATGTTTGGATGAAAACATAAATGTATAACATTAGACATTAGAGGAGGAACTTACTAGGGCAGAGGTGGAGAACCAACCCTTGAGGTGTATTCATTGTGGCATGAGATATGTACAATCTTTTTCAGACACAAATACATACAGATCTAGCCACAAATGACAGCGAAATATCATTAAATACACACTGGATTTTCATTTCACAGGTTCATAAAAGGCCAGACTAAATGTTTAGATGAATACATGAATGTAGAACATGGAGAGATTAGAGGAGGAACCTGATAGGACAGGGATGGAGAACCAGTTCTTCGGGTATATTCCTTGGTGCATGAGATATGTTTTTCATTCACAAGTACATTCAGATCTAACCACAAGATATAGTGAAATATCATTAAATACACAATTGTATTTTAATTCTCCAGGTTCATAAAAGACCACACAAGAATTTTGGATGAAAACATAAATGTAGAACATGAAAATATTAGAGAAGGAACCTACTAGGACACTGGTGAAGAACCAGCTCTTCAGGTGTATTAATTAGATTGCAATCGTTTTTTTCAGACAACAATACTGTACATACAGATGCAGACCTAGCCACACATTATAGTGAAATATCCATAAATACACACTGGATTTTCATTCTCTGTATTTATAAAAGGCCAGACAAAAGGTTTGGATGAAAACATGAATGTAGAACACTGAAACATTAGACGAGGAACCTAGAGGAGAGGGATGGAAAACCAACTATTTAGTTATATTCCTTGTGGTATGAGTTACAAATTACATACAGGTCTAGCCACAAATCATAGTGAAAATATGACATAAAATGTTATCACTCTGACTTTGCGCCCGGCCTCACCCCCAAGGGGTTTGACACCCTGAGGAGGTCTGGCTATTACCATGCCACCAAGTTTGTGCTAAACGGATGATGGCCCACTATAATGGAGTTGACGGACTCTGCAGGTGAGTACCGGCTCTCCTTTTGGAGAGTGGCACAATTGCACCACTTCCTGCATTCACTGGAGAATCCCAGTAACTTTGACAGACAACTGCTGCCCTTTGAAGATCTCTGCTCAGGTATTGGTGCGATCACAAAATCTCTCTCCACAATGTATGGCCTACTCAACACACCCTCCACATGAACTATCCTGCCATATCTAGAAAAGTGGGAAAGGGAGCTTAACTGCAAACTCCCAGAGTCGCAACAACAAAAAATTGTTGATTGCACGGTCAAATCCTCCATCTGCACTAAGACGCAGGAAAACAATTACAAAATTATGTCCCGCTGGTACCTTACTCCCTCCGGATTGCACAAGTGTTTCCCCAACACCTCAGACCGCTGTTGGCGCTGTGGGGAAGGGGAAGGTTCAATGTTGCACATCTTCTGGTCCTGCCCTGCCCTGTTACATTTCTGGAAGGAGGTTAGACCTATCACGCAGTTGTTTACGGAGTATAAGATCCCTGACGAAGCGGCCTTTTTCCTCCTTCACTTATCGGCAATCCCGATGAAAAGATACAAAAAATCATTAACTCGACGTCTTGTAAACGCGGCTAAGGCGTGTATCCAAACCCGCTGGAAACAGCATTGCCCACCGACAGTGGCGGATTGGCTCCATAAAGTGGAGAAAATACGTAAGTTTGAGGACTTGGTTCTCACAGCGCAACACAACCGTAAGAAATACTTAACAACCTGGGCCAGTTGGAATATTTTTATTTATTCGTGTGAGGGAACCTCCCTCTTGCATCCCCGACTGTTGGCTTGAATACGCAGGCCGGACAGAGCCCAGGAGTGCCACAATGGGCTTAGCCTCGCTCTGGCTGCTGCCGCTGCACCCCCCCTTCACGCCCCCCCACTTCCCCCCTTCCCGGCTCCGCCCCAAACCTCCCTCCACCATCGTCCTGCTCCCCCCCACCCTTTACCTTCCCCATATAGTTTGCCTTTCCCAATGTCACCACCAAACTAAAAGAAAAGTGGAAAAAATGGGGAACAATACCAGCTATAGATAGCCTTTTGTGCAAAGCCATGTCATCCGTGGGTCTAACAGTCGCGAATGTTGCATGTTGGGTGCCCTGCTTATAGTGTATGTATTTTTGCTGTTTTTCAACACTGTACTGTATGACGATGTTTGTAACATGCACGTTTTCTTATGACTTCCGGTATTGCTGGGTTTTTTCCCTAAGTTGGCATTCAATAAACCTTTATATTTGAAAAAAAAAATTTTTTATCACTTGCATATTTCAACGAGTGTAAAGAGTTTGTTCTTTCAACAAGCGTAAAGATGTCATTTATATGCTTTTGAAATGAGAATAGATGATGAGCTGTCTGGCCAGTCTGTATATTTTACACATACATAGTTCCATGTTAATTCTGCAACATAAGTAGAGGTAAGGATATAATTAGGCACAACAAAGGTCCAACTAAGGTTGGAAGAAACCAGATAGATCGCCTCACAAATTAGCACACCAGTATATAAACTATGCAATAAGGAGACGAAAATCACTAATGTGAGTGCTCAACTCTAAGCCTGAAGGGTGAACTTCAAGTGCAAAATGCAAGCAGATAAATCTCGATCACAGATGTGTTTCTTGTTTGTAGAATTGTACAGCCAAGGTGCTTCAGGGCAATTTCACCATGGCTATAAATGTGAACCATATAGAATGCCATCAGATACTGTATGTATTAGATATAATGTAAAATAATAATAATAATATAATAATAATAATAATTATTATTGAACATGTCACCATATTTCTATGTAAATATATTTCTAAAGGTGCTATTGACATTTTTACCACATGTCAGTAGTCAGTAACACATGCAGTTTATACATACAAAGACACTAAAACAAAAAAGTTTAGAAATGCAGTTATGTGTAATAAAATGGAATGACACTGGGAAAAATTACTGAACGTGCTAACTGAAATTTATTTAAAAGAGAAGTATGGGTTTAGCCTTTTTTGCAGTTTTTTTACTTACTTAGGCAGATGCAGCATTGGTCCGATACTGTATCTGTCCCCCGGCGCCTCTGCACTGAGAACCAAGTGATAGAACACCGCCGATCGCTCGGTTCTGACAGATCCATGAGCAGAGAGCTGCAAACTGTCAGTCACAGCTCTCTGCTCTGCCCCCTCCTCACTCACTGGAGCGCTGGACTATGGAGGGGACGGAGCGGCTGGTTCAGGCTCTCAGCAGATCGCTGAGAGGCTGAGCTGGGTGTCGGTCTAGGCACCTGGCAGATCCCGACTTCCATTATTGTGATGACGCGGGGCCTTGACCAACTTCTGTGACATCAGCAGAGAGCAGACTTTAGTCCGCTCTCTGCTGAAAACGGGTCACAGGAGTGCAAAACGAAGCTTTGGCTATACTTCTACAATACTTTGTTTAAAATTGATGGTAGGTAATGACAGCTTCAAGACGCCTTCTGTATGGAGAAACTATTTGCTTGCATTGCTCATGTGTGACTTTGGCTCATTCTTCGGCACAAACAGTCTTCAAGAATTGAAGATTTCATGCTGTCCCCTGTTCTATGAACCTTTGATCTTTAGTTCTTTTCATAAATTTCAGGTGTTTGGCTGGCCATTCTTGCAGTTTTATTTTCTTTCTCTGAAACAAATTGAGAGTTTCCTTGGCTTTGTGTTCGGGATCATTGTCTTAATGAAATGTCCACCCTTGTTTCATCTTCATCATCCTGGTAGATGGCAGAAGATTTTAATCAAGAATGTCTTGGTAAGTTTTTCCATTCATTCTTCCTTCAACGATATGAAGTTTACCAGTACCGTATGCTGAAAAACAGCTCCACACCATGATGTTTCCACTTCCAAACTTCATTGTTGGTATGGTGTTTTTATGGGTGATGTGCAGTGTCATTTGACCTCCAAACATGGTGTGAATTTATAGCATCCAAAGAGTTAAATTTTGGCCTCATCTGACCAGACTATATTATCACAGTATTTCGCAGACTTGTATAAATGTTGTGCAGCAATCTTTAAACAAGCTTTAACATGCTTTTTCTTCAGCAGTCGTGATTTGCGTGGTAAGTGTGCATACAGGCCATGGCGGCTGAGTGCATTACTTATTGGTTTCTGAAACAATTGTACCTGCTAATTACAGGTCTTTCTGAAACTCTCAACAAGTGGCCCTTGGCTCTTGGACACCTCTTCTGATAACTCCTTTCACTCTTCTGTTAGAAATCTTGTGAGGAGCACATGGTTGTGGCTGATTCATGGTGAAATTATGCTCTATCCGCTTCCGGATTATGGCCCCAACAGTGCTCACTGGAACACTCAGAAGTTCAGAAATCCTTCTGTAACCAATGCCATCAGTATGTTTTGCAACAGTAAGGTTGCAAAATAAGTAGAGGTAATTATATAACTAGGCACAACAAAAGTCCAGCTAAGGTGGATATAAGAAACCAGATAGATAACCTCACAAATTAGCACACCAGTATATAAACTATGCAATAAGGAGTAACATGCTCAATGCTAAGCCTGAAGGGTGAACTTCAATTGAAAAATGCAGGCAGATAAATCTTGATCACAGATGTGTTCCATGTTTGTAGAATTGTATAGCCAAAGTGCTTCAGGGCAAGTTTACCATGGCTATAAATGGGAACCATATAGAATGCCATAAGATACTATATATATATATTAGATATAATGTATTATATATACAGTATCTGACAAAAGTGAGTACACCCCTCACATTTTTTGTAAATATTTTATTATTTATTATTTTATCTTTTCATCTGACAACACTGAAGAAATTACACTTTGCTACAATGTAAAGTAGTGAGTGCACAGCTTGTATAACAGTGTAAATTTGCTGTCCCCTCAAAATAACTCAACACTCTAAACACTGTCTAAACCACTGGCAACAAAAGTGAGTACACCCCTAAGTGAAAATGTACAAATTGGGCCCAGAGTGTCAATATTTTGTGTGGCCACCATTATTTTCCAGCACTGCCTTACCCCTCTTGGGCATGGAGTTCACCAGAGCTTCACAGGTTGCCTCTGGAGCCCTCTTCTACTCCTCTATGATGACATCACGGAGCTGGTGGATGTTAGAGACCTTGCGCTTCTCCACCTTTCATTTGAGGATGCTCTGCCGATGCTCAATAGGGTTTAGGTCTGGAGACATGCTTGGTCAGTCCATCCCCTTTACCCTCAGCTTCTTTAGCAAGGCTGTACTCTTCTTGGAGGTGTGTTTGGGGCAGTTGGAATACTGCGGTGAGGCCCATCTCCGAAGGGAGGGGATCATGCTCTGCTTCAGTATGTCACAGTACATGTTGGCATTCATGGTTCCCTCAATGAACTGTAGCTCCCCAGTGCCAGCAGCACTCATACAGCCCCAGACCATGACACTCTCGCCACTGTGCTTGACTGTAGGCAAGACACAATTGTCTTTGTACTCCTCCAAGAGGATGTAAGTTTTTACGAAACATGTTGGGCTGTTTGTGCTGATACCACCACGCTTAGAATATTCCCCAGCACGGGTGTATATTTGCTCTTAATTTAACCTTTTTTATGCATATTTTTTATTTGTTATAATCGGGCCATTTTGGGTCATACCTTTGGTCTGCTGTGTATCTATTTTCTATTTTTTATTTAATACATTTGTCGATTGTTTAACGGTACGTTCACGATCGGAGTCCACTTTTATTTTCCCCTTCCCCTCGCTCGTGGCCGGGTGGCCCGAGCGTTTTATGTTTCACTACAGGTTTGCTCACTGAAAAACCTTCATATTTGACAACTCATTGGAGAGCTTTAGACAACTCCAGGAACTCATAGTGATTGGACGGCCACCTTGCCGTTTCTTCGTGGTGACCAAGAGTAAAAACAGGACTATCGGCTGGTTCCGGAATTCTTCAGCCCGGGTCAGTAGCCTTCGGATGACCTGCACGTACTCACGCCCCCAGTAGCGTGTGGGAACGGAATACACATAAGCGAACCCTGCAGAGGGCTGTCTGCCAGCACTAACGACTCCGTTGATTTGGAGTCCACCCATTGTGGTAAGAGTCAAACTTTTTTCCGGTCTGGAAGTGATAGTGGCAAAACCAGGAAGGTCTCATCGAATTTTTGAAAAGGACTGATTTCCCTGTTAATTATTCTTTAGTTGGAACCAGGATTTCTTGGTTATAAGGACTTCTTCTTTTTTTGATTGAATTTCTTATATGGTGTTTTTTTTTTATTTATTTGCTTTTTCTATATTTTAGTATTTAAAGTTTTATTACTTTTTTCACTATAGATTTCACGCATATTTAGCGCAACTTTATGTATAACTTTTTTGATCTGATCCATAATTTGATATTTGATGGTTTTTAGTTGCAGCTCTTAGGTTTTGCCCCAAGCCCGATATTTTTGTTTGTTTTCTATTTATACTCTTTGTACTCCTCGCCTGGTTGCATTAATCCATGTCTGCTTGTCTTCAGCAAACTGTTTGTGGGCTTTCTTGTGCATCATCTTTAGAAAAGGCTTCTTTTGGGGAGACAGCCATGCAAACCAATTTGATGCAGTGTGCGGCGTATGGTCTGAGTACTGACAGGCTGACCCCCCCACCCCTTCAACCTCTCCAGCAATTTTGGAAGCACTCATATGTCTATTTCCCAAAGACAACCTCTGGATATGACACTGAGCATGTGCACTCAACTTCTTTGGTCGACCATGGTGAGGCCTGTTCAGAGTGGAACCTGTCCTGTTAAACTGCTGAATGGTCTTGGCCACCATGCTGCAGCTCAATTTCAGGGTCTTGGAAATCTTCTTATAGCCTAGGCCATCTTTATGTAGAGCAACAATTCTTTTTTTCAGACCCTTAGAGAGTTGTTTGCCATGAGGTGCCATGTTGAACTTCCAGCAACCAGTATGAGAAAGTGTGAGCGATAACACCAAATTTAACACACCTGCTGTCCATTCACACCTGAAACCTTGTAACACTAACGAGTCACATGAGACTGGGGAGGGAAAATGGCTAACTGGGCCCAATTTGGACATTTTTACTTAGGAATGTACTCACTTTCGTTATACAGTGTTTAGTGTGTTGAGTTATTTTGAAGGGACAGCAAGTTTGCACTGTTATACAAGCTGTATACTCACTACTTTACACTGTAGCAAAGTGTAATTTCTTCAGTGTTGTCACATGAAAGAGAAATAAAATATTCATAAAAATTGAGGGGTGTACTCACTTTTGTGAGATAATATATATATATATATATATATATATATATATATATATATATATAGTGGGTGAAATAGGAAAAATAAGTATTGAACCAGCTGATATTAACCTCTTTGAGCGTGCGCCTTCCAGCCCTTTAAGGGGTTTAGGATGCTAGGAGGCGGGGTTTATGGTCATGTGACCGCCGTGATTGGCACATGATTGGAAAGCTCCCGATTACAAGGAGTGATTGTGAGCTTTCCATTAGCCACCACTAACTGTTGCACCGATTTACACAAATATGCGGCCCCTCTGCACCAAGGCCCACCAACCGTGAGGCGCATATTTGCATACTGCCGGCGTCAATGGGTTCATTTTCACTGACAAGGGGCAGGATTGTCTTCTAACAACTGATAGATTTCAGCTGGTGTCTTGGCTTCCTATGCCTTTTTGCACCTCCCTTTCTTCATGTTTTCAATACTTTTTTCCTGTGGCATTCCATTTTATTACCCATAACTTAATCTCTGAACTTATTTATTTTGGTTTCTTTCTGTGTATGGATTACATGGGTTGTTACCGACAATGGCACCTTTAGAAATGTATTTACAGTGCCTTGTCATGTTACAACCAAAAACGTATATGTATCTTATTGGGATTTTATGTGATAGACAAACACAAAGTGGCACATAATTGTCAATTGAAAGGAAAATGATAAATGGTTTTCACATTTTTTTTCAAATAAATATCTGAAAAGTGTGCCGTGCATTTGTATTCAGCCCCCGTTACTCTGATACTCCTAATAAAAATCTAGTGACTTCATAAGTCACCTAATTAGTAACTAGGACAAAATAGATTATAGCACACACATACAAAAATTACATTTAAATCCTGCAAGGCTATTTAAAAAAAAAATGGGTATTTGGTCACATTATATGGTCATATAGTGCTAAGCCCACTTACTGAATAGAATGAAAGATCCTGCATCTCAACCATGGGAGACAAACTCCTCTTTATGGGAGAACTGAAAGGACTCCTTCTATAACACTGGTGGAGGTAATGAAGGGGGGGATGGGGTGCACCAGTGCAAGGAACCCGGCCAGGGTCCATACAATATACAAACAACATACTTGGGGGGGACACCCTGAAAATGCATTTACATTCAAGATGGTGCTGCTATAAAGTCGTAAACAGGACAAAATAGATTATAGCGCACACATACAAAAATGTCCACCTGTGTGTAATTTAATCTCAGTATGAATACAGATATTCTGTGAAGTCCTCAGAGGATTGTTAGAGAACCTTCAAGAACAACCAGCATCATGAAAGCCAAAAAACACACCAGACAGTTCAGGGATAAAGTTGTGGAGAAGTTTAAAGCAGGGTTAGGTTATAAAAAAAATCCCAAGCTTTGAACATCTCACGGAGCTCTGTTCTATCCATCATCTGAAAATGGAATGAGTATTGCACAACTGCAAACCTACCAAGACATGGCCATCCACCTAAACTGACAGGCCTGGCAAGGAGAGCAATAATCAGAGAAGCAGCCAAAAGGCCCAGGGTAAGTCTGGAGGAGCTGCAGAGATCCACAGTTCAGGTGGAAGAATTTGTCCACAGGACAACTATTAGTCGTGCACTCCACAAATCTGGCCTTAATGGAAGAGTGGCAAGAAGAAATACATTGTTGAAAAAGCCATAGGAAATCCCATTTGTAGTTTGCAAGAAGCCATGTGGGGGACACAGCAAACATGTGGAAGAAGGTGCTCTGGTCAAATGAGACCAAAATTTTACTTTTTGGCCTATAAGCAAAATGCTATGTTCGACAGAAAACTAAAAAGAGGAAAGGAGGGAGGCGTACCTAAGTGTTGTATTAAAATATTATTTCATTTCACACAGTAATGCAGTTACAGCTAAGATGAATAAAAAGGCATGTCTGTAATATGATGGTCCTCCTCGAGGGGTGCCTGCTATCCAGTTTCCCAGCATAGGACAGATGTCAGAGCCTGTGCAGAGCGCTGAATCCTGAACAGGAAGTGAAGAGGATCAGGGCTGCTTGGCGCAAACCCCACGGAGGGAAATTACGTTGTCCTGTGGGCGGACCTCGATTGTGGAAGGACAGGGAACAAGGCTAAGCACTCAGAGCATACAGCTCCTTCTACTGGCCTGACAATTCTTGTGTAAAGCAGCTTAAATACAGTCTGGCCACGGCCTTGGGACTAGAAGGCCCAACGGACCTAAGACTTTTTAAAAACTGATTCAAGAGCATATTAAAAGCATACAACAAATAATTGATAAGAAGAGTGTGAACATTAAAATGGACTGTTACAAAGGCATGATCTGATGAATGGATTTGAGTCATGGCATGTAAATATGAATATATAATTGAATAGGAATGTTGGATCGAGAAGGAAAGAAGGGGAAGGTTTGGGAGGGAGGTGGCTGGGAATGGCAGAGGGGGAAGAACAAGAGGGGAGGGAGAAGGGGGAAGAAAAGGGAAATGAAAGAAAAAGGGGGGGTGGGGGTACATAATTAAGCTTTTTGATATATAAAGAAAATAATACACATATTTTGGTATACAGGAAAAAACACACTGGTCCATAAGCTTCAAACAGAAGGGATAAAAAAGGGGGAAAAAAAACATGGATTTTCTGTAGCTACTCTATGGGATAATTTACTTACTACTGATTTCAGAACCACAACCCCCAAGAAAAACCTATGCGATATCCAGAATAAGGTATGACAATAAGGGTCCACAGTGGGGAATAATGAATGATATGATGAGAATTGGAACACCAGAGAACAACAGTCTATACATGCACTATCGTGGCACTATAAATATTACAATATCATATGGATTTCTATCTCTTCGTTGAGTCCCTCGGGAGTGAGGGTATTGAGGGAATAAATCCAGAATGTTTCTTGTTGGCATAGGTATTTATATAGTTCTACAGTGGGTAAACTGTTAGAAATTGCCTCAATCACCCACACTTTTAGACCTGCTGTGGATTTGTGAAGTTTGGTTAGAAAGTGTTTAGAGACACTGTGCATGTCACAGGTTTCTTCAATGAAGCGTCTGTGCTCACCAAAGCATTTGCGTCGGGTACGGATGGTCCTCCCTACGTTAAGTAAGCCCCATGTACAAGTTAAACAATAGACCATGTATTCACTCAAGCAATTATGAAATTCTTTGATTGTATAGGTCTTACCTTTAGCTGTGAAGCTTTTTTGACCATGCTCTATGAAGTGACAAGTCAGGCAAATCAGGCAAAGTTTTTTGTACATTGTAACATACCCACTAGAGGTATGTAGGGGATATAGTTTCTATGTGTGGGTTGGAATGATTTTATTTTACTCGGTGCAATTTTCCCTTTGATATTTTTGACCTTACGGTATGATACTTTCATTTGGGTGTAATAACATCCTTTAGGAAGGGATACTCACATAGGATAGACCAATGTTTTGCCAAGATACTTTCCATATTTTTGTACTTGACATGGAACTGTATAGTAAAACACATGACATGTGATTGGTTGTTACTATTATTCTCTAATGAAGGTGGATTTTTGTAGTGTTTTCAAGAAATGTATTGCTTAAAAGCGCTCCCTGGCTATGGAAATCAGTGTCCCAGGTACAATAATTTCGGATTCTGTGGAATTGACTTTTTGGAATATTATTGATCCATTTAGGATGATGCCAGCTTTTGTAGGGAAGGAATGAATTTCCGGCCGTGGGTTTAACGTGATTGGAAGCATGTAGAATGGGACCATCATGGCAATGCTCTAGATCCAAAAAATTTAGTTTTTCCATATCAATGACAAAGGTGAGCGAAATCCCTAATGAGTTAGTGTTGCAGTGGGATAGAAATTGTTCCACACTATCTATGGGGCAATCCCAGATGATTAATATATCATCGATATAACGTACATAATAAACAAGCTGGGAGGCAAAGGGATTATTGTCAGTGACATACTCTAGTTTCCAAAGGCTCATTGCTAAGTTTGCAGAGCTGGGGGCAAAATTTGCTCCCATAACTGTGCCACTGGATTATAGATAGAATTCCACATCAAATTCAAAATAATTATGTTGTAAGCAAAAAGCAATGGCGTCTAGTATAAAGTGAGATTGTCTGGGATTTGTCCAAGGATCCTTGACAAGGAAGTATTCTAATGCTCTAAGTCCTATTTTGTGTGGTATAGATGTGTAGAGGGATGTCATCTCTAGTGAGAGCCACCTGTATGTGGGTCCCCATGTGTATGGTCATAGCATATCGAGGAGATGTGTGCCATCTCTGATATGTGATCTAAGATTTTGGGTTAGGGATTGGAGAAATGTATCGATATACATGGAAAAAACATTCGTGACACTCCCTATAGAGGCGAGTATTGGGCGTCCAGGTGGATTTTCTAGATTTTTGTGGACTTTGGGCAAATTATAGAAATACAGTGTATTATAAAAACTCTTAAGAGTAAGAAAGGATGATTCTGTTTTGGAAATGATTCCATCTGACAGTGCTGCATTGGTTAATGCTGCTGCTGTCATGGTACTACTTACAGCGAACCCTCAGGCGAGCAGGTGACACGGGATCCCCCAGGGCATGGAATCTAAGAGTCAACCGATGTTCCGCCAGTGACCCTCTCACGAAGGTTTGGACTTAGCTGCGTTTTGACCCCAGGCCACGACCCCCGGGTTCACCCTGCTCGCTAGGGAAGTACCAGAAGACACTGTAGACAAGGATGGATGGATGAAGCAAGGAAAGCCAGGTAGTGAGTCAAGGTCAGGGCGGGCTGCAGACAACGTAATCAGAACAAGCCGGGTCAGTACACAGAAGATCAGAACACGAGAAGTCAAGTAAAACAGGTTACACAGGGGAGCTGGAACAAACGTTGCTCAAGCAACCAGTAGCAGGTTTGAAAGGGGTTTAAATAGAGAAGCACATGAGGGCTGGACAGGAAGTAGCCGTAAGGAATCATATATTAGGCAACAGGTGAAGGGCGTCGACACCCATAGCTGGAGAGTGCACAGAGCTGAACACTGGACAGTGGACAATAGATGCCAGCCGACCCACTGCAGTAAAGGTGAGACACAGATCAGCTCCGCAGCTGATCTGTGACAGCTGCCTCAAGAGAAAAAGAGGGCAGGGGAACTTTGGGTAATTTCTTATAAGTGTTGGAATCTGATAGTAATCCTGGGGCCTCAAGAATATATGTTTTTTTATCCTGGATTACTATTCCACCTCCTTTATTGACAAATTTTATGATAATGTTATTGTTGTTCGCCAAATCGTCCAGTGCCTTTCGTTCTGAAGGAATTAGGTTGGATTTTTAGGGTCTGGGATTGGCACATGTTGATGAAGTCTGTATATCCAACTTGGTAAAAAGTCTGTATATATGGTCCTTTTTTACGGACAGGATTGAACTTTGACTTGGGCTTAAGGTTAGTATACTGTACTGGTGGGGAGGTGGGACAATGTTGGGACAACCATTCTAGATCATGATAATGACTTTCCAGATATCATTCTTCTAAATCATTGGGGATATGATTTTGTGACAGAAAACTAACACTGCACATCACCCTGAACACACCATCCCCACCGTGAATAATGGTGGTGGCAGCATCATGATGCAGGCTTCTTTTCTTCAGCAGGGACAGCGAAGCTGGTCAGAGTTGATGGGAAGATGGATGCAGCCAAATAGAGGGCAATCTTAGAAGAAAACCTGTTAGAGTCTGCAAAAGACTTGAGACTGGGGCGGAGATTCACCTTCCAACAACCCTAAACATACAGGCAGTGCTACAATGGATTGGTTTAGATCAAAGCATATTCATGTCTTAGAATGGTCCAGTCAAAGTCCAGACCTAAACCTAATTGGGAATCTGGGGCAAGAAAAATTGCTGTTCACAGACGCACTCCATCCAACACTCTTAAGACGCTCTCCAATCAATCTGACAGAGCTTGAGCTATTTTGCAAAGAAGAATGGGTAAATATTTCACTCTCTAGATGTGAAAAGCTGGTAAGGACTGTGACAGGCCTAGCCAGGACAGGAGCTCTTGGAGAGAACTGGGAAACCTTTGTTTCAGCCCCCTCTTTTGTGTAAGTCCTCCTGTGACTATTAAGGGCACAGGGTGACCAAGAAAATAATGGACAACTACTTAATGGACACTGAGAATGTGGTTTGTATTACTGCAGATGGGACAGTAATATTTATCAACAATATCCCTCAAGAAATCTATGATACATTAATTCCACTGTATCGGAATGATGGAATATTGTATGAGCTTTGCCTCAAACTATTGTAGGTAGGAAACGAACATTCTGCTACTGGGGTCTCCTGCTATTCTCTGAAGGTGTGCTGTGTTTATACTTATGATGATGTACATTATAATGTGCAAGGTCGCTGACGGCAAGTCTGACCTGAATAGTCTGTGTAGTCATCCAGGTGGCTAATTAAGATCATGTTTATAGTATATGTCGTAATTATATTCCTGGGTGCAGGTTGTATTGTTAGGGTAACATGATCAGGAGGGGGGGGGGGGGGGGAATGTTCTTCTCAAGTGTACAAAAACCTGTATTCTTGTTAAAATAAACAGTTCTTATTCTGATTTACTCTAAAACTGGTGTTGCCTAGTTCTTGGGGTAACTATGGCTAGATTTGCTGATCTTGTGTTCCAGGAGCTTAGGAAGCAGCTTCCGTCACAGAGACATACCCAAAAAGACGTGCAGCTGTAATTGCAGCGAAAGGTGGTTCTACAAAGTATTGACTCGGGGAGCTGAATACAAATGTACTTTTCACATATTTATTTGTAAAAAAATTGAAAACCATTTATCATTTTCCTTCCACTTCACACTTATGTGTCACTTTGAGTTGGTCTATCATATAAAATCCCAATAGTATACATCAACGTTGTTGGTTGTAACATGACCAAATGTGGAAAATCTCAAGGATTATGAATACTTTTTCAAGGCACTGTACCTAGAAAAATCGTGACATGTTCAGTACCTATTTTATCCACCGTATATATGTATATATATAACTAATAAAAACATATAAAAATATAGAAAATATCAATGCGTTTAAAAAATATAAAGTTTACAAGTAAAGCTAGTATTAAAATAACACAACTGTATTTACTAGAAAGAATAAAATAGAAAACCTATGCAGGTTACCAAAATACCTGTAGATCTTGCCAGAAATGTGGTGTTCTTGTCACTTCCTATGAGATGAACTAAAAGCAAAAAGAATGATATCTTTCTTATATAAACTAGTAATTTCCCCTTCCTTTTGTAATTGAGATGCATAAACACAGACATACCTGGAAGTTTTAATAGGTATATATGTTATTATCTGTATATCTATTGATGAAATTTAACATGATTTGATTAATATAGAAGTTTGTGTTTTTTCAAAAATCTTTGTATTTGTTTTGTAATCCTGAAGAAGGGGGAAATGTTTGAGCACCTGTAACGTGTTGCCTGTTTTGAATCTTCTTGTTATGAACCAGCACCAGCAATAAGGATTTTTGGACTCTCGGTGCCTGGGTCTTGCCCTCTCTACAGACTTTCTATTCCTGGATTACAAATTCTTTGTCTCTATCTTTTAGCTGAAATAAGCCTTACTGGAGCCATTGCACCATGTTTAAATGCAATTGACCTTCTTCAGCCATGAATTATCATACATGCTCCAGGTTTTTATTGCTATCTGTTTTCTCACTGGAGTTATTCAATTTGCCTATATGCTCTGGTAACCAGGACAGAAATTTATGGAAAATCCGCTGTTTCACAGTCATGAATCAAATAACCTATGAGGGCACATTTTCCAAAAGGGACACTATGAGGTCACTATCCCAGTGACAACTGCCTATGACAGGATTTTGCAGAGATTTCTTCCCACTTCTCCCTTGTCTCTGAAACAATCCAAACCTAACAAAAGTTTTGACTTTACATAAACCTTGGAGTAAAAACAGATTCCCTTTCAGTTTACATATACAACTTATATATTGCAGAGGTTTTAGTCATTCTAAAATTCCTTTCCACAAACTACGTATTGATGGCACAGCTATGAAATGGGAATATAAAACACTTTGAGTAGAAATGGAAAATTAAAAAAATAAAAATAAATAAATAAAACAAGCATTTTTTTTTTAAATATTTTTTCCCAGGTAATTTACAGTGATTGACGTGTAGATATCCAGCACCATTAGAACCAGCAAATTAATATTTTTTGGCATTTTTTAAGACAATTACTTATACCAAAGTTATATATGTTTTTCATTGGACAAAGCTTTATCATTCATACATGAAATGTTACAGAAGAATTTCAAGATGAAAAGGGCTTCTGATTGAAATAAAATAAGTATAAGAAATGAACATTACACTCACCTCTGTATCACCAATCTAGAGATCTTTAGGTGTTTAACAGATAGAAATCCCATTCCACTCTGCAGAAATCCAAAATTAGTTGTCAACCCTAGATCAATCAAGTACAGTATTTCAAGAGCGACCCTACAAGCCCAGACCAACAATTTATATAAATCTTTTCTAGTCTTCATCTTGACCTATATGATTGGTGGGTTTCTCCAAATGGGGACTGCAACAGTAGGTTCCTATGAACATTTGTATAATTTACCACTGAGAATTAAAGAATCTCTTCCTGATGGAGGCCCACTAAATAGTATTAAAGTGACCATATCATTTTTTTAAATTTGAAATGTACCACAGTGGAAGGTGGGGCAAGGTGCAGTGCAGATTGTATTTTAGAACACCCAGGCCTATTGAAACACAGTTTGAATCCCTTTGTGTGACACTTAGAGCAAGTCCACTGGAGATGTTGCTTTGAGACTCAACGCAGTGCAAAGTCATCACCAATGCTTACAATCTCCAAATTGCAGGATCACAACCCTTTAATAACCTGATACTCCAAATGGTCAGACTACATGCCTCAATTAACTGTGAATGGCTGAATTGAGATAGAGGACAACTAAGTCACAGATGTCATCAGTATGGTTGACAAACTAATCCAATTTTAGTTTAAACACATATTATATTTTACCCCTAATGGTAAGCATAAAATGGAACGTCATTATCATGCAAAATGTTCATGCTGTGACCTATTTCACCTCTTTTGGACTTGTAAAGAAATACTCTAATAATGGTTGAATTTGCACAATCTGCTGACCACTCATGGTGAATTTCCTACACAGAAATTCCCTACAGTGTTCTTACTAAATATTTTGAATGAATGTGTTTTCCAAACATCTATTCAGACTACCGGAATATTTTATATGTTTTTATGACTGGAAAGTGATTTTGTTTCGCTGGAGGGACTCATCTAATTCAAGTGGTGAATAATTTCTTGCCCTAATACAAGTTCACCTGTATGAGCCATGGTTGCCCAAACAGGTTTAATAAAATATGGGAACAGGACTGGTCCATGTCTGCTGCCTGCAGATAATGGGATTCTGTACAACTTTCTGTAATAACTCCCAATCCAGATTTTAACATAGTAGCTATGTTTGAGGCAGGGTGATATTGGGACAAGTATGTTGCATTCTAACTGTGTTATTACAGTGGAATATTAAATTTTCTATATATCATGAAAATTGATAAACACCAAAATAATGACAGTAAAATTACCATAGCATTGCATTGCAAACCTATTTACAAATTAAAGTGTGAACAGGTAATACTGGCTACACCCCCCTTCCTCGCCCAATGGGGGTTCTCCGTTGGGCCCACTCAGTGTGTCCATAAAACACACAGAGCATGGCTCTGCCATGTCCCCCCCCCCCTCCAGCTCCCATGTTACGGGCTCTGAATGACAGCAGTGGGAACCAATGGCTCCTGTTGCTGTATCTGAGCCAATGAGGTGCAAGAAAGCTGAGAGGGCCAAGAGAGCGCTCATGCACATAGCTGGATCGAGATCCAGGTATGTATTTAGGGGCGCCTGCAGGGGGAGCTGCATGGAGAAGTTTTTTTTTACGTTACTGCATCAAATGCAGTAAGGTAAAAAACCTTCTGCCTTTACAATCACTTTAAGTAAATGTGTTTTCACATATTGTGACATTTCACCATTTTTCAGGGCTCAAGTCCTGCAGGAACGCATGGGAACGGAGTTCCTGTACTTTTTACACAACAGGAACTCAGTTCCCGTTAGCAGCCGTGTCCTGCAAGACTTTGAGGTATGCGAGCTGTGAGGCAGGTGCTACACCAGCAGCTGCCGACACAGATCGCAATAGTAAGTGCCACACACCTGACCATTCAGGTTTTGCCAGTAGAGGGCCCTATGACAGCTTCCACTTCAATCTACCTGTCAATCACAGCTAGTTGACAGGTAGATCAGGTCCCTACTGCTAAGAGATTGTATTTAGTTAGACCTCTCGTAATGCGCTCCTCCCCGCCGGCCCCTCCTGATTTTCTGTCTCCTCATCCCCCCCCCCCCCAGTCTCCTGCATACTTGCTCTGTGTGTACCGCTGAACCCCCCCCCCCTCCTCTATCTTCAGTGCCATATTATGAGAGAACCCAGAGGAGGAGCACATCTATTCTGCTCACAAGACATGCAGGGAGAGAGGTGAGCTGAGGGAGGAACATCAGTTTGGGGTGGTAAGCTGAGCACAATACCTGGCAAAGTTTAATGCCAGGAGGGAAGTTTATGTGGAAATATGTGAAGGGTTGGAATAGCAGCGAGTGTGTGTTGGAGCCCTGCAAAGTTTGCAGCCCCCCAAGCTAACATACATCTCCTAAGCAGGAACACATCACTATCTCCCCAAGCATTCTGTCCAGATAATGTGCAGTTCATTTATGACCTTTCCATTTAACCCTGTGTTATCCAAACTGTGTTCAATGAAAAGTGTAAACTCACCACATAAATACTCTCTATATACAAAATAAAATTCCCCAATAAAGATCAGAACATGATGTTCACATTTGCATGGAAGCACAATTGAATGAATGCTGATTATTCAGAGAATTACAGTATTTAAGTTTATTGAGGATTGTTTTTTTTATGTACTAACAGTTAAGCTTCATACACACAATACGACAATTGGATGAAAAATACCACTTTTGAAGTGTTCGTGCATATGAGCGTATCATTTTTTATTTTTGGTGGGGGAGTGGATCTTGGGTGGGAGTTCCCACACTTTGTTCCCCAGGACTTGACCCCTGCCTTTTTTCTTTTGCCATTCAGAACTAAAGATTTTTGCATTTTCCCTCACTTTCTGTCCCAGTGAAAATGGTCAGCAAGACCAAAAAGGAGGGTGTACCTGGCCAGTGGGGACACAGAGAGAAAACCAAAAACTGATTGTAGTTTTGGATAGAGTGATAAATTGATCTAAAAGACATTAGGGGGGGGGGGGTGATTTACTAAAGGCAAATAGACTGTGCACTTTGCAAGTGCAGTTGCTCCAGAGCTTAGTAAATGAGCAGAAGCTCTGCTGACTTCCATCATCCAATCTTTTGCAGGCAAAAATGCTGTTTTTTTAATTTTCCTTGCACGCGATTGAGTAATCTTTCAAAAGTGAAGCTTTACCTAATTTACTAAGCTCTGCAGAAACTGCACTTTGAAAAGTGCACAGACTATTTGCCTTTAGTAAATCAACCCCTAGGGGTCACTTTATAAAAAAAAATTCTTTGTGAATATCCCAACATTCATGTATGTGTAATAAATAATACTCAAAGGGGTTGATTTACTAAAGGCGAATAAACTGTGCGCTTTGCAAAGTTGCTCCAGAGCTTAGTAATTGAGAGGAAGCTCTGCTGACTTTCATCATCCAATCATGTGCAAGCAAAAATGCGTTTTTTTTTCCTTGCACGTGATTGGGAATTCTTTGCAAAGTGAAGCTTTACCTCATTTACTAAGCTCTGGAGCAACTGCACTTTGCAGAGTGCACAGTCTATTTGCTTTTACTAAATTCCCTTCACACTGCAGCTGAACACCCATTCATTTGGCTTTTTGCACAGGAATCTCCATAGACTACATAGCAGTCGTGGTTGGTGTTTTTTTCTTATGGGCGTGGCAAACAACCACCCCCCCAGGCGGCTGGAGGCACCGCACTACTACCCCCCCCCCCCCGGCGGTGCAATGCTAGGGTTAATCCTCAGCATTGTGTAGAAAGGCTGTTTGCACCTGTCTTCTCTGATCCTCCCCTTCTTATACTGTCCCCAATAAATCTGCTGCTAGAACTGAGCCTTTGAGGCACACCGTGCATGCTCAGTTTGGTATGTATTTCTAGAAGATTATTTTTCTTTTGGAAGGTCAATCAGCACTGTACAGACAGAGGGTCAGGGGTCACAGATCTAAACATGGCAAATTGGGGGTAAAATAATGTAAATAGATGCATGTCCATTTACAGCTGCCTGCCCTTAGACCTATCATAGGGCAATTAACCTCTGTGAGCAAAAAACTGAACGGACACAGACATCACACATGTGATATTTGTTCTGTGTGGCTCCAGTTCGGCAAGGGATCTGTTCATAGATTCTTTGCTGATCTGAATGGATGCCACCTGTGTGAAAGGACCCTAAGATTTGTGATATAATATACTGGAAAAAAAATAGTAATCTGCAGAGCAGAAAAAAAGCGTTAAAAAAAAAAATAAGGCATCCAAAGAATGGTAACCTGAAATATGTTAACATTTTGTTTTTGAGTTTAGATACACTTTAACATCAATGACTGTGTTTTTCCAGTTGACACTGCCAGGTGCCACATAAAAGAGGTCACCTCCCAGATAGCAAGCAATTAAGCTGCAAAACTTTTCTAGTGGACTCATAATCTGTAACTATGGCCCTGGACTCTGAGTTGCACAATTGTCAATGTACACAGATAAGCCATACATTTATGACCACTGACAGGTACACTATATTACCAAAAGTATTAGGATGACTGCCTTTACAAACACATGAACTTTATTGGCATCCCAGTCTTAGTCCGTAGGGCTCAATAATGAGTTGAACCACCCTTTGCAGCATAACAGCTTTAACTCTTCTGGGAAGGCTGTCCACAAGGTTTCGGAGTATGTCTATGGGAATGTTTGACCATTCTTCCAGAAGCGCATTTGTGAGGTCAGGCACTGGTGTGGATGGGATGGCCTTACTTTGTGCACTGGTCTACATCATTTGTTGATTATGGTGTGGGATTGTTTTTCAGTGGTTAGTTCCAGTGAAGGGAACTCTTAAGGTGTCAGCCTACAAAACATTTTGGACAATTTCATGCTTCCAATTTTGTGGGAACAGTTTGGGGATGACCCCTTCCTGTTCCAACATGACTGTGCACCAGTGCACAAACAAGGTTCATGAAGACATGGATGAGCAAATTTGGGGTGGAGGAACTTGACTGGCCTGCACAGTCCTAACCTCAACTCGATAAAACACCTTTGGGATGAATTAGAGTGGAGACTGCAAGACAGGCGTTCTTGTCCACATCAGTGCCTGACCTCACAAATGTGCTTCTGGAAGAATGGTCAAACATTCCTATAGACACACTCCTAAACCTTGTGGACAGCCTTCCAAGAAGAGTTGAATCTGTTATAGCTGCAAAGGGTGGGCCAACTCAATACTGAACCCTACAGACTTAGACTGGGATGCCATTAAAGTTCATGTGCACGTAAAGGCAGGTGTTCCAATACTTTGGTAATATGGTGTACATTGAATGGGTCGCACGCAATAAGAGGTAATGAACACTTTATATAAACATATTCTTCAGAACACACTGCTCTCCTTGTGCTGAGCTTTTGTCAACTGAAAAAGCCTGTTCTTTCAAATCTATTGGCCAATGTACACCCTCAATCATGCACAACATGGTTTCCATCAATTTTAAAGGGAAGCTCTCAACTTTTGCAGATGGACCATCCATTGAACTAAATGTAAATTGTGTCACGCAAGGCCAAGAAGTTGGCTGGTAGAATTTTAAGAATAGGCCATTCTGGAGACCTCATAGTGAAAATTCTTGGAGCTGAGCCATTTAGGTAAGTATGTCTAGTTGACAAATGCTCAGTAAGGTGGGCTCTGAAGAATAAGCACATCAAAAGAGCACTCACTTTCTGAAGGAAACTCATCATGAAAGAAACAATGAAGCTGTAATTGCCAAACCTTGTGTTTGAAAATGCTATTTTCGAAGTTGTCATTCTGACCCTCTTGAGTCATGACCCAAGACAAATATACAGCTGAGGGGTTCTGACATTTCTCCAACTCTTCTGGTCTGTACACCAGATTAATGATTCAGAAAGTAGTAAAGCTGGAGGGTCAGCATACCAGCCAGGAAAGCAGCTTTTTCAGAAAGAGGTCAGCAGTGGTAGCTCCTTTATTTATCTCATGACAGCTTTACTTTAAAGCCAAATAAATTTACCTTAAACTAAATTAAATTTAAACTAAACTTTTGGTTTAAATTAGCCAATTAGCCAATTCCAGGTGCATCAAAACAAAATGTGTTCAAAGTCTTACAATTTATTAAAAATAATTAGCTACAGCTAGAGTAGAAACAGCTCCCAACTGTCCCTGATTTGCAACAAAGTCCCTCTACCCCTCTTTCCTCCTAATTTGTCCCTCATTTAGTTCCGATCTATTGAGTTGTATGTATATAAAATGCAATTTTATCTTTCAAAAAATGTTTCCCAGTGCTAAACCTTTCATTCATCCAATTTCTAAATTGCTGCATTTGTAAATTCCAAAGGCCAATATAAAGGAATAGTAGTGGTAAAAAAAAAAGTATTTGTCGGTTTAACTAATCTTTATTTTTGTATAGTTCTCCTTTAAGGGGGCGTGGTAGGGGGTGTGTCCTATGCCTACATACTTTTGCTAATAGGTGTCCTTCGTTCCTATCTCAAAAAGTTGGGAGGTATGAAGTACAAACAAATGGCCACTGCCTCCACTTATATTTGGCCTTTGCAGCAAGGAGCACATAGAAGGGCGACACATCTGAAGCAAAACCAAAAACAATTCCTAAGAAGAAACTTACCGACCAGCCTGCAGCCAACTGAATTATCCTGTCTAACAGTATGCTTTAAAAACAAGGGTTTAGCTTGCACACATTTGCAAATACATGCATAAACTGCAGAGCTACTTCCCTGCACCCCATTATCATCTGCAGTCCTAACTCTACACATTTTTGAGAGCCTCCACAGTGGATGGACATGCATTATAATGGATAGGCAAGGGCAGGGGAACCTGGAGGGAGCCCACCCCTCCTTAAAGGCACAGGGGCGCAATGGACACCCAGTGTATAGCACAATGGCAGCAAAGGTGTTCAGTGCATCCCCTCACCAGTGTTCCAAAAGTACAAACAAATGGCCACTGACCCCACCTATAACTGACTTTTGCAGTAAGGAGTCAATGTGTGCTAACTAAACCCCTGTCTTTAATGCATACCTTAAGTTGAGCTGGGAATGTGTAGGTATGTAGAAAAGTCTATCCCTTGCCAGCATGCTGAAGAATGAGACCCTAGCTCCCTGTGGGGAAGCAGTGATCTATTTGCAAAAGTCCAACACAATCTGACTGAGTCAGTTCCAGAGCTCTTCAGTCAGGGACGTAAATAAGGGGGGTTCGGGGTGTGTGAACCTCCCCCAGAGCAGAGTTACTGACTGTCCAATAGGGAGGGACTGTAAAAAAAAGGGCGCCTTGCTCCCACCCTTAAATGTCAGTGGACAGGAACAAGCTCCAGCAAGCTCAGTTTCCCAATCCTCCTGCATGTGCAGCTCTGCTATTAGCCGATTCTTGATCGGCTGAGCACGGAGTACTCAACGTCTGCTACTTCCACCTCCTCTCCTTCACCCACCCATCAAGCAGCTTCAGCGAACATCTCTCCTCCACACTGTAATAAATCCTGCCTGCTACTGTATGGGGCTCTGTCTCAGATGAAAGTTGTCAAAGCCAGGGCCAAAGCAGGGTAGACATTTATAAGCATAACTTTATAGGAGAGGACAGAGAAAGAGAACATGTCCGTGGGAGGGCAAGAGAACAACATACCAGTGCCATCACCTAATAGGAATAATTCATCCTCACAGGCCGAAAAATGATTGTGAGTGCTGCTGGCTTCCCTTCAAGCGGAGTTCCACCCAAAAGTGAAGACTTTTTTGATGTTATGATGTGATGTATGCACAATGCATAAGCATGTACAGTTTGCTAATATAGTAGGAGTACAAGTTTATGCAGCTCTGTCTCATTTCCTAGCAGTGATGTGTGCAGCTTATTGAATTAGGGTGTGCAACCCAGAGTACAAACACACATGCATGTATATCAAAAGAGCATTGGTGTCAGTAGGGTAGTGGACGGTGTCAGTAGTTTTTTTTAATCTTTGTTATTTTTTTCAATTTTATTTTTTTTATTATTTTTTACAATATTATTTTCAATGTTTCTAGGAGCCCCTTAATGTCTCACTTTTGAGACAGAGAAAAGGCTGGTGGTCAGAGATTGCCCAGTCGGACAGTACCTTTTTCTGCAGCCTCAGCTGCACTGGACAGTGAACAAATGAGAAGTGCTCTGTGCTGAGAAGCTTCCTGTTTACTAAGTTTACTATGCTTCAGTTAAGAATAAACACAGGAGCGAACATTCAGAAAAATAATGGGCCAGTAAATGAAATATTTACCGGCCTCTTCTCTCGCTCGTCATCTTGAAACAGCCCCTGCAGCAGCCAGGGGGAGAGGAGAGGAGGGAAGGTGGCAGAACTACGGGGGGGGTCGCCAGAAAGCAAGGGGCACCGCATGGGGTGATTAGGGTGTGCCAAGGCAGACCCGGCACACCCTGTGCACATGCCTATGGTTTCCAGCCATACCTTGTAACTGCTGTCTCCTGTCCTGTATTAGACAATAATTATCCATCTCTTATCCTTTACTAGACTAGGATTAAATGTAAGCACAAGCTGGGGTTTCTGCTGCATTCTTTTAAATTAAACTTGTCATAAACCTGCCATTGCTGACCTCCTTCTTAAAAATATTGGGGTAGAATTAATAACACTTGAGCACTCAGAATCTGGTGTAGCTGTGCATGCTAGCCAATCAGCTTCTACGTTCAGCTTGTTCAATTAGGCTTTTGCAATAAAACCTGGAAGCTGATTGGTTTCTGTGCAGAGTTGAACCAGATTTTGCACTCTCCAGTTTTAGTAAATAACCCCTTGATACTTGTTTGGCTGGTATGGTGACCATCTGCCTTTAGCACTTTCTGAGTTATATACCTGGAATTAGGCTTGCCACCTCATCCCTTTAAAATCAATCACATATGAATTACACAGGTTCTGAGGCTAATTTAATGCAGATAAGGCATCAAGTGAGTTTATTTGTCACCTTAATCAGCCACAGAACCTGTGTACTTAACTGCTTGCCGCCCATAATATGACGGCCGGGTGAGGCGTGGCTCTCATTCTGGGTGGGCGTCATATGACGTCTGTCCATTTAAGCATGCGTACGATCATGTGCAAGCAGCCCTGTACTGTTTACCATGTGATTTGCCACATGCTCGTCACTGACGCTGGTAAACAGCCATTGGCCGGTAGCTATTTACCACGTGATCAGCTGTGATCTTTTCACAGCCGATCACTAAATGTAAACACAGAGCGGTAACAAGATGTTACCAGGTTCTCCTCTTCACACTGATCATGTGTGAGATAGAGATTGTGATAACATCTCGTCACAGCTTACAGTATACACCAATCACACTGATTTCCCCCCCCAATAAAGAGGACCTGTCACCACCCATCAAAGTACCTGTCACCACCCATCAAAGTACCTGCCACCACCCATCAAAGTACCTGCCACAGTCCATCAAAGTACCCGTCACAGTCCATCTAAGTACTCGAGTACCTGAGTACCTGTCACAGTTCATCTGAGTACCTGTCACAGTTCATCTGAGGACACGAGTACCTGAGTAACTGTCACAGACTATCTGAGTACCTGAGTACCCGTCACAGTTCATCTGTGTACCCCGAGTACCTGAGTACCTGTCACAGTTCATCTGAGTACCTGTCACAGTTCATCTGAGGACACAAGTACCTGAGTAACTGTCACAGACTATCTGAGTACCTGAGTATCTGTCACAGTTCATCTGTGTACCTGAGTACCTGAGTACCTGTCACAGTCAATCTGAGTACATGAGTACCTGTCACAGCCCATCTGAGTACCTGAGTACCTGAGTACCTGTCACAGTCAATCTGAGTACATGAGTACCTGTCACAGCCCATCTGTGTACCTGAGTACTTGAGTACCTGTCACAGTCAATCTGAGTACATGAGTACCTGTCACAGTCCATATGAGTACCAAGTACCTGAATACCTGTCACAGTCCATCAGAGTACCTGAGTACATGTCACAGCCCATCTGAGTACCTGAGTACCTGTCACAGTCCATCTGAGTACCTGTCACAGTCCATCTGAGTACCTGTCATGGCCCTTCAGAGTACCTGTCACCACACATCAGAGTACCCAAATACCAGTCACCAGCCCATTAGAGTACCCGATTACCTGTCACCAGGGCATCAGAGTACCAGAGTACCTGTCACCAGGCCATCAGAGTACCCGAGTACCGGTCACCAGCCCATCAGAGTACCCGAGTACCTGTCACCAGCCCATAAGAGTACCCGAGTACCTGTCACCAGCCCATCAGAGTAGCCAAGTACCTGTCACCAGTCCATCAGAGTACCCGAGTACCTATCTGCAGCTCATCAAGTTACCCGAGTACCTGTCTCTAGCCCATCAGAGTACCTGAGTACCTATCTGTAGCCCACCCCTCATAAAATATACGTTGGGGTGTTTGCTTTCCAAAATGGGGTCATTTTGTGGGTAATTCCACTGTCCTGGTGCTCGTAAAAATACACAGTTTTCCCATAAGGGTGGGACTTTAAAGGCATGGATTATCAGACATACGGTATAATAAAAATAAAATAATTTTATTTAGACAATATATCAAAAAATACTGTAAAACATTTCAAAATTCATACATACATATATAGAAAGAATAAATATATCTGTGCAAAATATCTTTGGGTGTATAATGCCTCCGATATATCACAGAGAATAAATACACTCAGGATATGAATTGTTCATATCCTGAGTGTATTTATTCTCTGTGATATATCGGAGGCATTATACACCTAAAAGCTATTTTGTACAGATATATTTATTCTTTATATATATGTATGTATGAATTTTGATTTGTTTCACAACATTTTTTGATATATTGTCTAAATAAAATTATTTTATTTTTATTATACCATATGTCTGATAATCCATGCCTTTAAAGTCCCACCCTTATGGGAAAAACTGTGTATTGTCATACTCACAAGGAGTAGCAGAATGTGTTTTGGTGTGCAATTTTTGCTATATACATGCTATGTGTTAGAAATATCTTATAAATTGACAACTTAGTGTAAAAAAAAATGCGTTTTCATTTTTTTCACACATTTTCCAAAAACTTCTGGAAAAAATGAACCGTTCAAAAGACTCATTATGCCTCATAGATTATACGTTGGGGTGTTTGCTTTCCAAAATTGGGTCATTTTGTGGGCAATTCCATTGTCCTGGTACTCCAATGCCTGTAATTTATGCTCGTAGAATGCCTGAAGGTGTTACTTCAATGTTAGGCCTTTGTATGTGGCCAGGTGTGTAAAATTTTCACACATGTGGTATTGGGAAGAGTAACAGAATGTATTTTGGGGTGTAATTTGTGGTATGCATATGCTATGTGAGAGAAATAACCTGGTAATATGACAATTTTGTAAAAAAAAAAAAAAATCTTAATTTTGCAAAGAATTGTGGGAAAAAGTTACAACTTAAAAAAACTCCCCATGCTATTTACTTAATACCTTGGAATGTCTACTTTCTAAAAAAAGAGGTCATTGGGGGGGGGGAGTATTTGTACTTTCCTGACTTGTTAGTTTCTCAAGAAATAAGATAGGCCTTCAGTACATCGGGATCAGATGCGATCAATTTTCAGTGACTGGCACCATAGTTTGTAGACTCTATAACTTTCACAAAGACCAAATAATATACACTAGTTTGTTTTTGTTTTTTTAAAGATATTTAGCAGTATAAATTTTTTCCAAAATTTATGAAGAAAAATTACTAATTTGCTAAATTTTATGACAGAAACAAAGAAAACTGCATTTTTTTCACAAAATGTACGGTTTTTTATATTCATAGCACAAAAAATAAAAAACTCACTAGTGATTAAATAACAACAAAAGAAAGCTCTATTTGTGTGAAAAAAAGGATGCAAATTTCAAATGGGTACAGTGTTGCACGACTGAGTAATTGTCATTCAAAGTGTAAGCCCTTGTACACACGGTCGGACATTCTAATGGAATTGTCCGATAGGACCGTGTTGTCGGATAATCCGACAGTGTGTGGGGTCCATCGGACTGTTTCCGTCTGAGTATCCGACGGACCAAGTTTTCCAGCTGGGCTATAACATTTTCCAACAACATGATCCAATCAGACTTTGTCCGATCATGTGTAGAGAATTCCAATCGGACAAAGTGTCACACATGATCAGATCAAATTCCTAGACCAAAGCTATTGGCTACTAGCCTGAACGTAGTCCCGTCCTAACGAAATAACATCATCACGTTAAGTATGATCGGATTTTCTGACAACTTTGTCCGACTGTGTGTATGCAACAGTTTCGGACAAAATCCGACGGATTTGGTTGTCGGAATGTCCGACCGTGTGTACAAGGGCTTAGATCGCTGAAAGCTGAAAATTGGTCTGGGCAGGAAGGGGGTTAAGTGCACTGTATTGAGTTGGTTAAAGAAAGAGGAGGTCAAGCCTTCTTCAGAAAAAATGAAACCTTACCTGTCCAGGGATCCCGCGATGTCAGCACCCCAGCAGATTTTTCCATCGGCTCTTGGATGCTGCCGCCGCTACTGCTTCTGAAGCCGGATACACACTATACAGTTTTCTGTAGATGTTTTCGATTTACCAAAACAAAGCGAATGGCAGGTATGGTGCTTATTGCTTGCCACATCCAAAAATTCACGTAGAAAAAGAAAAAGGGGGTTCCTCTGGGTGGACTTTATAGGCAACACAATGTATTCATGGAAAAATAGAGGAATTTCAATCATTTCAATAAAGTAGTATCAATATAATAAAACAATTATTTATTAAAGATCATACATAAAAGACAAATTTGCACATTGATTTTCTAGACATAGTACAAATCACTGTCCTTCCCTCTTTTGCCATGGCATAACACCTTCATCGGCAAACCATCCACATGCCGATCTATCTTTGTTTTTAATGCTCTCGATTTTTGTAACATTGAGACATATACAATCCACCCCCAACGTATGAAAATTTCTCTCTTTCTTCTGTACCCTTGAAGAAGGAATTTTTCCGAAACGCGTCGGATGTAAGGAGATTGTTCCACATTTATTTCTGACACTGTGATTTGTACTATGTCTAGAAAATCAATGTGCAAATTTGTCTTTTATGTGTGATCTTTAATAAATAATTGTTTTATTATATTGATACTACTTTATTGAAATTCCTCTATTTTTCCATGAATACATTGAGTTGCCTATAAAGTCCACCCAAAGGAACCCCCTTTTTCTTTTTCTAGATTTACTAAAACCCTATAATATAAGGTCAAACCTTAAAGGTGTTGTAAAGAGAATTTTTTTATTTATTTTTTTAATAACAAACATGTTATACTTACCTCCACTGTGCAGCTCGTTTTGCACAAAGTGGCCCCGAACCTGCTCTTCTGGGGTACCTCGGCGGCTGTCTCTGCTTCTCCCCACAAGTACTTCTCACGTTCATACGAGCTTCCTTGCATGGTGAGAAGCACTTGCGAGCGCGCTCCCGTGATACAGCCAGCGGCTATAGCCGCTCACTGTATCACTCGGCCCCTCCCCCGGCGCGCTGCATCAGTGGATGTGATTGACAGCAGCGCGAGCCAATGGTTGCGCTGCTTTCAATCCATCCACTCCAGCCAATCAGTGGCTAGGCTGAGCGGCGAAGAGGACGTCGGGGGTCAGGTAAGTAAAACAGGGGGGCTGGGGGGCCAGCACTGTCAGACGTTTTTTCACCTTAATGCATAGAATGCATTAAGGTGAAAAAACTTTTACCTTTACAACCCCTTTAAGAGTTTCAATTTGTATGCCACCAGGTAGGTCCTTGCACTACATGGTTTTGATAAATCTAATGGAAATCAAACAACAAAAGTTGTATAGTATGTATGGGGTCTAAGTGAATCCAGCAGTGGAGCCTTACGGCTTCAATGCCGGTTCCCTACTGCACATGCATGAAGCGGCTGCGCTTTCTGAATGGCCCAGCAGCAGGGGAAGTAGGAGGGGTGCTGAACTTCCGGGTGACCTCGCCGCAGCGAGATCACCTGGCAGTGGGAGTGGGTACCTGTCAAAAACAGGTACCTGCTCCCCCCTCCCTCCCGAAAGGTGCCTAATGTGGCACTGGGGGGGGGGGGCAATTAATGGAGCTTCGACTTTTGGGTGGAGCTACGCCTTAATATGTGTTCAGTTTTAAAGGGATTATATGACAACCCTACCTGGAATATGTATACAGCATTGGAAAGCCAGCAAAAAAAGGCCACTGTCCCTATCAGTATACCACTTCCAAGTCTGGAACTCTATTAAAGCTGCTGGATCAGTGTGACAGCCAGACTTCTAGAATATTCAGGAGGAATGGTACGCAATGGCAGCCTTTTTTTTTTTTAAACGAGGCACTGACCAAATCAAATTAACCCTTTAATGAGCCAGAAAACCTATATACTCTATATGTGTCATGTTATAAAGGAATGGGGTGGCACCCCTAAGAAAACCTTTTTCCACAGTGGATTTATTACACCTTGTTAACATGTCATTAGGAGGCTAATAGGAATCAGAACACAGTGTGACAGTGACAGCTATAACAAAAGGCATGTTTCTGGTCTTCTGATGAAGCATTAATGCGATCTTGTATGGTTATAGAAGGATGTCCATCCATCCAGGCTATTTAGAGACCGTCTTTATTCTTTCATCATATTTTCTAATGAGCAAAACTAAATAGAATGAATACTGTGATCAGTCTGTTTGCCGACCTCTGAAAGACCTCAACAGTAAAATGATGTTGTCAGCTTCTGTCCTCACATCCAATAAGTTCTGCCTTTCAGTTCCCTGCAGCCCAAACAAAAGGCGCACAACAATATCAATTAATCATGCAGCAGGCAAACAAGGAGATTTATTCCACTACAAATAGCCTCACAGAGAGATGCTGAATGGCTGTGATTAGCATGTGAAAAGAGAAGCAAAACTCTACAGTTCAACAGCTAAAGAGCAATTTGATGGGGCTGGGATGGGGAAATTACTTGATTAGTGTCTGTGCTAGAGATCACAATTAGAGCACCTCTGTCATAAATCCTGACTAGGAAATACAGAGCAGCCAAAATAAAGCTATAGTATTGAAGAGCACGGAATCTGTAATGGCCAAATCATGCCAGGCTGGGAATGTTTACCGCCATAGCCAATGCTACATGGTCAGCTCCTTTGTGTACACAGAGGGCTGTGTGTACAATGTATAGCATTGGACTGAAAACACTGTCATACCTGTACCTGTTATACATACAGTGCATGTACAAACTATTCAATTAGGCAGTACAAGGAGCAATGTGCAAAATTACAGAAAGCAATAATAACCAAATAGATTTCAATTCGATTTTCTTGGCCAATACTGGCATGAGAAGGGCTCCCAGGAAAAATCTTTCCCCTCTGTCTTGCTGGCCATCCTCTCCTCCAGTGTAGTCACTGGTAATTCAACCTTGTTTGGTACTCACTAAAAGGGCACTGGTACTAGAGCTAAAAGGAATTAGACACATCAAACAGATGACAGGTAGAAGGGGTCTGCTGACAGATGAAAAGAGGCTGCTGACAGGTGGGAGGAGACAGCTGGGAGGGGACTGCTGGCAGTTGGGAGGAGACTGAAGACAAGCTGGTAGGGGAATGCTGACAGCTGGGAGGAGAATCCTCACAGCTGGAAGGGGACATTTGGGAGGAGACTGCAGACAGCTGGGAGGAGACTGCAGACAGCTGGGAGGGGACTGCTGACAGGTAGGGGGAGACTTCAGACAGCTGTGATGAGACTGAGGCAGCTGGGAGGAGACTTCTCACAGCTGGGAGGAGACTGCTGACAGCTGGGAGGAGACTTCTCACAGCTGGGAGGAGACTGCTGACAGCTGGAAGGAGACGTCTCACAGCTGGGAGGAGACTTCTCACAGCTGGGAGGGGACTGCTGACAGCTGGGGATGAGACTTCTCACAGCTGGGAGGAGACTGCTAACAGCTGGGAGGAGACTTCTCACAGCTGGGAGGGGACTGCTGACAGCTGGGGGGAGACTTCTCACAGCTTGGAGGGGACTGCTAACAGCTGGGAGGAGACTTCTCACCGCTGGGAGGGGACTGCTAACAGCTGGGAGGAGACTTCTCACAGCTGGGAGGGGACTGCTAACAGCTGGGAGGAGACTTCTCACAGCTGGGAGGGGACTGCTGACAGCTGGGGGGAGACTTCTCACAGCTGGGAGGGGACTGCTGACAGCTGGGAAAGAACTGCTGAGTGGTAGAAGGAGATTAATGACAGGTGTAAAAGGACTGCTGACTGGTTGGAGGAGATTTATGACAGCTGAGAGGGGACTGCTGAAAGCTGGGAAAGAACTGCTGATTGGTAGATGGAGATTGATGACAGGTAGTAAGGGACTGCTGACTGGTAGGAGGAGATTGATGACAGGTAGGAAAGGACTGCTGACTGGTAGGAGGAGATTGATGACAGGTAGGAAAGGACTGCTGGCTGGTAGGTGGAGATTGAGGACAGGTAGGAAGGGACTGCTGACTGGTAGGTGGAGATTGATGACAGGTAGGAAGGGACTTCTGACTGGTAGGAGGAGATTGATGACAGGTAGGAAGGGACTGCTGACTGGTAGGAGGAGATTGATGACAGGTAAGATTGGGACTGCTGACTGGTAGAAGGAGATTGAGGACAGGTAGGAAGGGACTGCTGACTGGTAGGTGGAGATTGATGACAGGTAGGAAGGGACTGCTGGCTGGTAGGAGGAGATTTATGACAGCTGAGAGGGGACTGCTGAAAGCTGGGAAAGAACTGCTGACTGGTAGGTGGAGATTGATGACAGGTAGGAAGGGACTGCTGACTGGTAGGTGGAGATTGAGGACAGGTAGGAAGGGACTGCTGACTGGTAGGTGGAGATTGATGACAGGTAGGAAGGGACTGCTGACTGGTAGGAGGAGATTGATGACAGGTAGGAAGGGACTGCTGACTGGTAGGAGGAGATTGATGACAGGTAGGAAGGGACTGCTGACTGGTAGGTGGAGATTGAGGACAGGTAGGAAGGGACTGCTGACTGGTAGGTGGAGATTGATGACAGGTAGGAAGGGACTGCTGACTGGTAGGAGGAGATTGATGACAGGTAGAAAAGGACTGCTGACTGGTAGGGGGAGATTGAGGACAGCCCACATAGCAAACAATTTTGCTGCAAGTTTGAAAATGACTTGCTAAGCTATTGCAAGACTTGTCAGGCTTCACAAGTATGTTTCACGATTGCAGCAAATCCTCATTGTATGACTTAACTTTCCTTGCAAACATTCTGCAAGTCTACTGCAAGTTCCGGTTCAGTTATGTTGTTCAATAGTTATTCCACCACAGGGGGTCACTGTGGCTGAATATTCATGCTGCAGACGTGCAGAGCTCTTGCTGTAGACTCACCACTGCAACTCTGCTCTTGCTAGAGACTTGCAATGCAAATTTGCTACAAATTGGAAAAGTGACAACTAGATTTTGTGCTCCAGGTCCTTGCCAGTGAAAATGTGCAGCAAGTTAACAGACTTACAATTCAATACAGCCACAAATTTATGGCAAGTTATCCTTGCTGTCTGGGAGGTGGGAAGGGACTGCTGACTTGTGAAAACAGGCTTCTGAGGTATGGGAGGAGACTGCTGACAGATAGGAGGAGACTGCATGCAGGTAGCAGGGAACCGCAGACAAGTGGGAAGGAACTGCTGACAGGTGGGAGTGGACTGCTGATAGGTGGGGACAGGGGGGACTGCAACAGGTAGAAAAGGACTGCTTGTGGTTAGAAAGAAACTGCTGACAGTTGGGAAGAAACTGCTGACATTTGGAGGGGGACTGCTGATAGGGGGACAGGGGCTGTTGACAGGCGAGAGGGAATTGCTGAAAGGTGGAAAGAGGCTATAGAAAGGCAAGAAGAGACTGCTGAAAAAGATGGAAAAAGATTGCTGACAGCTGGGAAAGGTAACTGACAGATGAGAAGGGGAGTCTGACAGATGGAAGGAGATTGAGGACAGTTGGAAGGGGACTGTGTACAGCCATGGCCAAAAGTTTTGAGAATGGCACAAATATTAATTTTCACAAAGTCTGCTGCTCCAGTGTTTTTAGATCTTTTTGTCAGATGTTATTATGGTATTCTGAAGTATAATTCCAAGACCTCTGCAATTCGCCCTGACATGCTGTCAATCAACTTCTGGGCAACATCCTGACTGATGAAATCCCATTCCTGCATAATCAATGCTTGGAGTTTGTCAGAATTTATTGGGGGTTTTTGTTCACCCACCTCTTGAAGATTGATCACAAATTCTCAATGGGATTAAGGTCTGGGGAGTTTCCTGGCTATGGACCCAAAATTTTGATATTTTGTTCACCAAATCACTTAGTTATCATTTTTGCCTTATGGCAAGGTTCTCCATCATGGTGGAAAAGGCATTGTTCATCATCAAACTGTTCTTGGACGGTTGGGATGGTTGGGAGAAGTTGCTCTCGGAGGATGTTTTTGTACCATTCGTTATTCATGGCTGTGTTCTTAGGCAGAATTGTGAGTGAGCCCACTCCCTTGGCTGAGAAGCAACCCCACACATGAATTGTCCCAGGATATTTTACTGTTGGAATGACACAGAACTGATGGTAGCAATCACCTTTTCTTCTCCAGACAAGGTTTTTTCCAGATGCCCCAAAACAATCGGAAAGGGGATTCATTAGAGAAAGTTACTTTACCCCAGTCCTCAGCGGTCCAATCCCTGTACCTTTTGCAGAATATCAGCCTAAACCTGATGTTTTCCTGGATAGAAATGGCTTCTTTGCTGTCCTTCTTGTCAGCAGGCCATCCTCCAAATGTCTTCTTCTCACTGTGCCTGCAGATGTACTCATATCTGCCTGCTGCCATTCCTGAGCAAGCTCTGCACTGGCGGTGCCCCGATCCCACAGCTGAATCAACTGCAGGAGACAGTCCTGGCACTTGCTGGACTTTTTTGGACACCCTGAAGCCTTCTTCACAAAGGCAGTGGAAATCTTTTTTATGGGATAAAGTTCATTTTCATGGCAAAGGGGGACTTTGCAATTAATTACAATTCATCTGATCACTCTTCATAACATCCTTGAGTATATGCAAATTGCCATTATAAAAACTATCATACTTTCTGAAAATTAATATTTGTGTCATTCTCAAAACTTTTCGCCACGACTGTACAGTTCAGAGGAGACTGCTAAAAGGTGGGAAAGGGATGGGTAGGACAAGACTGCTGACAGATAGGAGGGAACTGCTGACAGTTGGATGTGGCATGTACAGCTCCCAGTGTAAAACAATAACAGATCCTTTATTATTATAATAATAATAATACATTTGAGAGAAGTGACCTGTCACAATACCAAGTAGCAATGGCATGCTTCCATCCCGGGTAAATTGTATAAAGAAAAAAAAAGATGAGACAGTTATAGCTCAGATCATAACAGATCCCATTGCTGGAAGTTCTGCCCAATTTATGGGCTATATTGTACCGTATATACTCGAGTATAGGCCGACCCGAATATAAGCCGAGGTCCCCAATTTACCCCCAAAAAACTGGAAAAAATTATTGACTCGTGTATAAGCCGAGGGTGAGACATGCCTGTCCATCCCTGTGTGTCGTCCATCCCTGTGTGTGTCCATGCATCCGTGTGTGTGTGTGTCCATGCATCCGTGTGTGTGTGTGTGTGTCCATGCATCCGTGTGTGTCCATGCATCCGTGTGTGTGTGTGTCCATCCATCCCTGTGTGTGTGCATGCATCCGTGTGTGTGTGTGTGTGTGTGTGTGTGTGTGTGTCCATGCATCCGTGTGTGTCCATCCATCCCTGTGTGTGCATGCATCCGTGTGTGTGTGTGTGTGTGTGTGTGTGTGTGTGTGTGTGTGTGTGTGTGTGTGTGTCCGTGCAGCCTACCTGTGTCCAGCCTGCCTGTGTCCGTCCAGCCTGTGTCCGTCCCGGCCTGTGTCCGTCCCGGCCTGCGTCCCGTCCCGGCCTGCGTCCCGTCCCGGCCTGCGTCCCGTCCCGGCCTGCGTCCCGTCCCGGCCTGCGTCCCGGCCCGTCCCGCAGCTCTTTGTCGGTGGCCATTCTAGGATTCAAAAGCCGCGCCTCCGTCGGTGATAGGCGGAACACTCAATTTCCCACTGACTGCTGGGAAATTGAGTGTTCCGCCTATCGGATGTCCGTGATAGGCGGAACACTCAATTTCCCAGCAGTCAGTGGTCCGCCTATCATGGACGTCCGCTCATCCTCATACTACGGACGAGGATGAGAGGACGTCCGTGATAGGCGGAACACAGACTGCTGGGAAATTCAGTGTTCCGCCTATCACAGGCGAAGGCGGAGACGGAGGCGCGGCCTTTGAATCCTAGAATGGCCGCTGTCTGTCTGCTCGACACGCTGATCGGGCAGACAGACAGCGATGACTCGAGTATAAGCCGAGGGGGGCACTTTCAGCCTCAAAAAAGAGGCTGAAAATCTCGGCTTATACTCGAGTATATACGGTAAGTCATTTTTTCAATCAAGTGGATTAATTTGACACTTTCTCTCTATTTAACTGAGGTTCCACATATATTAATACTTGTCATATTCATTTGCCTTTTTAGTAAAAACATGCATCCTACCCCTGATGACAGGCAAGAAGCCAGGAAACGCGTCAGTTCTCAAACTAAGGATGCCCAATTCAGCTTATTTTAATCCCTGATATTATCAACTTTGTCCTATTGAGTTTGTACTTATTCATGTGATTTTATGATTTTGATTGGTAATTTATGTATTTCTGATATGAACTGCATCCATGAATGTCCATTGATTTGTCTATACTCCTGATTCTCTGATGATTATTACTATGAATATATTAATTGTATATCTGTATTTATATTACTTTATTACTATTGTATGCTTTCAGATCATGGACTACCCCTATGGGTTATTGACTATAAATTAAATCTAAATCATTTTATCTACTCACATGTATTCATTATTTTTATTTGCAATTGACATGCTTCATTTAAAGTCCCACTTGCCCACTTTATTCTTTATATAATAATAATAATACTTACTCATTCCACATTTTTTATGATCCTTCACTTCTGTCTGAAAAAATCCCAGCTGACAGAAAAATTAGCAGTGTGTTTGCAGGACCACAAATTGTAACCCAGGGGTGTCAAACTCAATTTCATTGTGGGCCACATCAGCATTTTGGTTATCTTCAAAGGGCTGGTTGGATCTCTTAGACTATATAAATGTATGCAGGGAATTTTTTCTCAGAGAATATGTGCAAGAGGTCAACCATGTCCCGCCAAACCACATTGAAGAATCTTAACCCCTAGGCACTGAGTGCACACAAATATGCGGCTTCTCAGTGGCCTGTCCTTGACGCTGAGCGGCTGCATATTTGCAACACAATAGCACTGACAGCACTATACCAACAGTGCATGCCCTACACACTCCCAGCACTGTTACTGGCATCTAACTGAAAGCTCCCATTCACTGTTTGCGACTGGGAGCCTTCTGATCATATGACCGTTGTGACTGCCAATCATGGTGGTCACATGACCATAAGCCCTATCCTGCCCCCTGGCATTCTTAAGCCCTTAAAGCATTGCCAGTTGCCAGCTCTAAGTATTTAAAGGGGCAATAAATACCAGGAATTGTGTGGGGTTCAGGGATGTGCTATGTACAGAGTGCAGTATTAAGAAGTGAGCTACATATAGAGTGCATAGTTTAGGGGTGTGATATGCACATTATGCAGGGTTCAGCTCTTTTTAACAGGCTGTCAACATCTCACCTCCACCCCTCCCCCTCTGGTGCATGGGCTACATGAAATGGCCTGGCTGGCCCGACTCAGCCCACGGGCCTTGTGTTTGACACTTTTGCTATAACCCAATTCAGAACCTATATTCTGTGCCCATTATTATTCTTTAACCCCCTCACTGCCTAACAACTCTTCAACTCTCAGACTGCTGCCCAGCAGCTCTTCAACTCTTACCTTCCTACTGTCCCTTAATATCCAGCACCAATGTTTTCCATAGCTCCCAACTGTCCTTGATTTCGAGGGACTGCCCCTGATTTGGAACAACATCCCTCTGTCCCTCTTTACTCCTCATTTGTCCCTCATTTTGGTCTGATCTATATAGTTGTATATAAAATAAACTTTTTATCTTTCAAAAAGTGTTTCCCAGTCCTAAACCTTTCATCCAATTTCTAAATTGCTGCATTTGTAAATTTCAAAAGCCAATACGAAGGAATAGTAGTGGTAAAAAGAACTTGTGGGTTTAAGGGCTCATTTACACTTGCTTCAGCTTCAAAACACATTAACGGCTAGTTTACGCTTGCTTCAAAACAAGGCTTTGGACAGGCTTTGTTAAAGCTCACCGAACGCTAGTCAAAGCTTCTGTCACTAAATAAAATGTTTAGCTTACAGCCCTGTTTACACCTTGCTTTTGCTTTTGCTTTGCTTTGCTTTGTTTTGCTTTGCTTCGGCTTTGCTTCAAAAATGATACCCCATATAGCTTTAGTGGGGCTTCAAAGCGTCTTCAAAGCCTCCATAGAAGTCTGTGGCAAAGCTCGCTTGAAGCCCCACCGAAGCCTCATCGAAGCCCCACAAAGCCTCACTGAACCCCCACCAAAGCCCCACCAAATTCTCATCAAAGCCCCATCAAAGCTCCACCAAAGCCTCATTGGAACCCGACCAAAGAGCCTCATCGAAGCACCAAGCAAAGGGAAGCTGTAAACAGAACTGTAAGTGAACCATTTTATTTAGTGACAGAAGCTTTTGAATGGCCTTCAGAGAGCTTAAACTAAGCGTTTCTGAAGCCATGTTTTGAATCAAATGTAAACTAGCCCTTACTAATCATTTTTTTATAATTTGCCGTTAAGAGGGTGTGGCAGGGGGTGTATGCCAACATACTTTTGCTACATGGTGTCCCTCATTCCCATCTCAAAAAGTTGGGAAGTATAATGTTAACTGCCACTTATGCTGTTTCTAGTTAACCCAGAAAAATTAGCTCACACCCTAAAGAAAATAACAGGGAACATTGACTATATTGGCTAAGCAACTGCCATGTAATTCTGTAACTGTTTATAGTTATCACCTAGCTAACACGTATAGTATGGTTACAATTGGTTATAGGTTGGTATTGGCAATCCTTCTGTAATCCATTGGCAATCCATTTGTATAGCAGTAAACCAAAGACTGATTCTATTTTATTTTTTTCATTTTCCCTTATCAGAAGACACAACTTAGTCCTATGGCAGCAGCCTTTATTGTGGCCCTCCATAGTCTGACCAGAAATGTTGCTAGTTCACTGGCTGAGTAGCCCCTTACCTGCCTTGGAACAAGCAGCCTCTCTGGGGGCCTTGGCTATGACAAAGTAAGAGCCAATATTACAGGTTATCTTTAAGTGCAGCCTTCAGTGAGGTTAATGAAGCCCCTTGCTGAGCTACCATAACGGGTTCCTTCACATTTATTTTCTTTTGAGTCTGACATGCCTGAATTCCTGATTTAGAAGAATGCAGCCCTTTAAATTTTGTTTATCTGTGTGTACCGAAAAGAGTAACTAGGCATGTATGGAGGGAGACAGCCAGGTAGATATATGATTGCATTCTGATGAAGGAACATTCTTCAAAGGATAAAAATGACATTCGCATTAATGATGAGGAGTAACAGATCAGAACTGATTTATGAAAATCAGAGCAATAGTAAAATAGTATAGTTATGTAAGGCAAAAAGTAAAAAATAGTGTAGCGCTTCGGTAGTAGTGAATGTGATCAACACATGCACACAAAATTCCAAAAAAATGGTCACATGCGACAGTCCATATACATAAAACACAGTCCAATGAAATAAGTATGAACTTCCGTGATGTAACTGGTGCAGGGATGGTTAGGCCATTACAAGGAAAGAGAGGGATCTTGCTAAACAGATATACCCATGTAAAACAGCTTGTCTGTAGACATTAAGGAAGTAGATGAGTACTCTTACCAGCTATGTTGGACTCACACGGTCATATGACAGTTGAGTCAGTAAAGCTTGGGGTCCCAATCTAGGGTCAGGGGGTGGATCGATGAGGGTGTAGCTGTTTTTGTTTTATATTCAGTTATAGCGCAGTGTTTTCCCCCATTTTTCCTTAGTTATGTAAGGCAACCAATCAACCAGGGATTTATATTCATTTGGTAACCAACACAGGAAAGATGTATGTACTGGAAAAACGGCAAGTTAGGTAATGTAGCATGGAAAGCTCAGCAGCTTAAAAGCTGAGCTCCGGGTATCCCTAAAATGTCACCTTATGCCGCGTACACACGATCAGACTATCCGGCGGACTTAGTCTGGCAGACAAACCGCCGTAAAGTCTGCCGGACTGTCCGAATGAGTGTGGACCTGCCCACACATGGGACTTTTCCGGTGGACTGGGTCCGGCGGACATAGTCCACCGGATTATTCCCCGTACTTTTGAAATGAATGGACTTGCCCACTCACACGGAGGAAAGTCCGTTCATTTTGAGCGCGGCTCCAGGTAGCCGGGACTAGCAAAGGAAGCGTCGCTGGCCCCGTCACCTGGTACGGACTTAAAGGGGAAGTCCTACGCCGAAAAAACGGCATGGGGGTCCCCCCCAGGTCCATATCAGACCCTTATCCGAGCACGCTACCCGGCTGGTCAGGAAAGGGGGTGGGGACGAGCGAGCGCCCCCTCCCTCCTAAGCCGTACCAGGCTGCGTGCCCTCAACATGGGGGGGTGCTTTGGGGAAGGGGGGGCCGCGCAGCCCCCCCACCCCAAAGCACCTTGTCCCCATGTTGGTGAGGACAAGGGCCTCTTCCCGACAACCCTGGCCGTTGGTTGTCGGGGTCTGCGGGCGAGGGGCTTATCGGAATCCGGAAGCCCCCTTTAATAAGGGGGCCCAGGATACCGCCCCCCCACCCTATGTGAATGAGTATGGGGTACAATGTACCCCTACCCATTCACCTGTGAAAAAAATTTAAATAAAACACAACACACAAGGGTTAAAAATAGTTTATTGCACAGCTCCGGGGGTCTTATTCTGTCTTGGGGGGTCTTCTCGCCGGACTCCTCCGCTATCTTCTGCTCTTTTTCTAGCTTTTCTACTAGCGGAGGAGCCCGGCTTTCTTCTTCGTCGCCATCCGGGGGTCTTCTTCAGACTTCTTGTCCCCCTCTTCGTGGGTCTTGTCCCCCTCTTCAGTTCTTCTTGCCGGGCCTCTGCGCCTTCTTCTAGCTCTTTTACAAGCGGTGGCCCGGTCTTCTATCGCCGCCGGAGCCCACACACAGGCGGATTGTCCAGCAGACTTGAGTCTGCTGGACCTTTCAGCCGGATTGTTTGATCGTGTGTACGCGGCATTATAGTGCCCCATCAGGACTGCAAGAGTTAAATGTTTGTTTTGTCTCTGGGTAATAAAGTCAGATACTTACCTTAATCCTCACTCCTATTGGCTTCTATCACTCTGTACAATAATTACCCAAAGCCACTCCCCTTCACTGCTCAATCAATTGCAGCTCCCTTATGAGTTGCTGTCTGGTTTTGTCCATGAGAATACCAAGGGCCCACTTACATCCTGGGAGTTTGGAGAGTGGAAAAGAATGCCGGCCAGCAGGAGGTAGAAATAAGGTTCGACTCCCCAGACAAAAAGAGCAATCAACCCTTAAGCCTTGTACACATGTCCGGATTGTTGGCCAACAAAACCGTAGACTTTTGTCCGAAGAGCGTGGGCCCAAACTTGTCTTGCATACACACGGCCACAGAATTGTCGGCAAACAATTGCGAACGTAGTGATGTACTATGTTGTTTTTCAGCTCTTTAGCGCTACCCTTTGGGCTCTTTCTGCTAAATTCGTGTTAGTAGAAGTTTGGTGAGTGTTGATCTGCACTTTTCATTTCGCCCTTTTCATTTCACGCTTTCCATTTCACACTTTTCAGTTCGTTTCTGAAAGGCCGTTCGTCAACCAGATATGTTGCGGAATCGGAGGAGATAACGTGTTATTTATTTATTTATCTATTGGCCATTGTTATTGCTTTGACATTTTTTTTTTGGTTGAAAAATTATTTGACTTGGTATATTTTCTATATTTTTGGATGCACAGAATGCACTTTTTGGTTAAGTTCTATTGGCAGATAGCATGTCTAATTTTATTAGTTTTCTTTTTTTTAATGCACAATAAAAAAATTGTGTAGAATAATACTTGGCTATGTGTTTTACTTCAAATGACAGTTTGGCAGTAGGCAGTTACATAAAAAAAATACAATGCAAAATTAACAAGGGACACCAACATAGTTGTATTTTTTGATCTTAAAAACTACAGGATAATGGTGTTGTGGTAACTTGCCCAAATAAAATAAATAAAAAAAAGCATAATAATATTATTCTTTCTATCGCTAGAAAAAACGAAGTTTACTAGTTTACAAGTCCGACAGCTTCTGGCTTGTCCTTGCTTCTGAGCATGTGTGTTTGTACTTTGGACTTTTGTCCGACGGACTTGTGTACACACGCTCAGAAAAAATCCAACAACACACATTTGTCCACGGAAAATTTGAAAACCTGCTATCCAACATTTGTTGGCGGAAAGTCCGACAACAATTGTCCGATGGAGCATACACATGGTCGGATTCACCGCCAACAGCCTGCCATCGAACATTTCCCGTCGGAAAGTCCAATCGTGTGGACGGGGCTTTACAGTGTTAAAGAGGGCACTGCAAGCTGAAATTTTAAATAAATCCCAGAGTTCAGCTTTAAAGAATAACTCTAATTTTGGTTGTTTTTTTCTCACCTGTATACTCACTAATAGATCTATAGATATTGTCAATAAATTATTTTATTTATTACCTATATAGGGCTGTCAATTTACGTAGCACTTTACATATACATTGTGTATTTACTTCAGTCCCTCTCCTCAAGGAGCTTACAATCTAAGGTCCGTAACTCACATTTATTAGACAAGTGCAGAATGAAAAAATTGTTTTATTTACATAAATTAGTTTAGTTAAATTAGTTAGTTTTCGAAATTCGCTTTATTTGTGTAAATTCAAATTGATTCAGATTTTCATAATTTGGTCCAATTGAACTCAATTCGAACAAATTTGGACAATTTGAATTAATTCCATTTTGAATTCCATTCGAATTTGACTCGAATTCCATTTGCAATCAATTTTATTCTATTCAAAATTCTAATTTTGCAAGATGGTTATATTCTTTCTATTCCAGTCTATTCCTTTATTTTATATTCTATTCTTTTATTTTCTGTTATAGTATATTATTTTTTATTTTATTCTTTTTCAAATTTATTCTTTTCGAAATTTGAATTTCAGAAGATGGTTATAATGTTATATTCTATTCTATTGTTTTTTCTATTCTATTCTTTTGCTTTCTATTCTATTCTAATCTATTCTTTTCTATTCTATTCAAATTCAAATTTGTTCTATTTCAATTTTGGTAAATGGTTATAGCCTTTCTATTCTATTATTTTCTATTCTATTAAAAATTTGAATTTCAGAACAATGTTATATTCTTTTCTATTTTATTCTACGCCATTCTTTTTTTCTATTCTATTCTTTTCTATTCTATTCGAATATGAAAGAGGGTTATAGTTTTTACATTTTATTTTATTCTGTTCTTTTTTTTATTCTATTCTAGTCTATTCTATCGTATTCCTTTCATTTATATTCTATTTTATTCCATTCTTTTCTTTTCTTTTCTATTTTTTTCTGTTTTACTCTATTCCTTTCGTTTCTATTCTATTGTTTTATTTTCTATACTATTCCTTTATTTTCTGTTCTATCCCTTTATTTTCTATTCTATTTTTTTCTATTTTTTTTATTTCTATTCTGTTCTGATTTACTCTATTATATTCTATTATTTTCCTTTATTTTCTATTCTATTTTATTCTCTCTGGAAATTCAAATTCAATTTTAAAAAACAATTCGAATTACATTTGAAACTGTTCAAATTTTATTAAAACGATTCGAACGATTTATTTTTATTAAAACGATTCGATATGGTTGGGATTCAAACTAACGACCCTAGTGCAGCAAGCATCACCAGCAAACCAAATACCATGCAACATTTTTAAGAGGAACTAAACCCTCCTATCATTTGAGTAAAGGGAGATGCCATCTTAGTCTCTGTTTGATTTGTAACTGCCATGGTGCTGCACATGTGATTAGTTATGACTACAGCCATTTGATGGTTTGGCAGTTTGGTTGAAAGCACAAGCAAATGAGACAGTATTCCCGATATGCCTGGAATGTCACCAGTTTCTTTAAAACGTTAAATTGATGGGTTTAGTTATACTCTAAGCCATCAATGGATCCCTTTCCTCAGGCAACGGGAATGGTCACTGTTGACAAGAATGAGTTTCACTGATGACTTGAAAACGTCACATGTCTTTCTATGGCAAATAAAAGCTCTTATTGAGCATTTTGGTGTGCTGGTGATGCTTGAAAGTTATTGGATTAATTGACTATATTTATAGACTTAATTGTTTTGTAGATGTTATCTGTATTTTATTATATGTATTTTTTATTAGATGTAGTATTTATTATGTCCAGACTACGCACTGTTGTTATATGTCGGCTGTTTGAAGAGGGCAATCGTTGTTATGGCAGCAGCTAGCTGCCATAACCTCGATATCCTCTTCTTCCGTGAGCGGTCTGGTTTAAGATAAAAGTGGTCTCTGAGGCGGATTCGCAGTGAGATCACTTTTATCAGCGGTGGGAGAGGGCCCCCCTCCCGCCATGATCTGGTGCCACCGCTTACCAGAGGCAATCAGATCCTTCCTGTGGCCTGACATGGAGACGAGTGAGGGGAAGATGGCCCCCACCCATCTCCATATCATTGCAGGGCGAAAGTGATGTCAAAATGTCACTTCCGCCCATAGCTCTTAAAAGGACATTTTTTTTTTTAACTGACAAAATATTTATTTGTTTATTTATTATTGCATTTTAGTGTAAATATAAGATCTGAGGTCTTTTTGATCCCAGATTTCATATTTAAGAGGTCCCGTCATGCTTTTTTTTTTCTATTACAAGGGATGTTTACATTCTTTGTAATAGAAATAAAACTGACGCATTTTTTTTTTTTTTTTTTTTAAACAGTGTAAAAATAAAAAATAAAAGGTAAAATAAATAAAAATAAAAAATAACATTTTTAAACGCACCCCGTCCAGACGAGCTCGCGTGAGCAAGCGAATGCATACGTGAGTAGCGCCCGCATATGAAAACAGTTTTCAAACCACATGTGTGAGGTTTTGTCTCAATCGGTAGAGGGAGAGCAATAATTCTAGCCCTAGACCTCCTCTGTAACTTAAAACATGCAACCTGTACAATTTTTTAAACATCGCCTATGGAGATTTTTAAGGGTAAAAGTTTGTTGCCATTCCAAGAGCGTGACATGTTGGGTATCAATTTACTCAGTGTAACATTATCTTCTATATAAAAAAAGTGGGCTAACTTTACTGTTGTCTTATTTTTTTAATTCAAAAAAGTGTATTTTTTCCAAAAAAAAGTGCAAATACAGTGTGACAGAAAGTATTACAACGACCACCATTTTATTCTCTAGGGTGTTAGGAAAATAAATGTATAATGCTATGTGGTTCTAAGTAATTTTCTAGCAAGAAAAACAGTTTTTAACTTGTAAAAAATAAATCTCAGAAAGAGGCTCGGTCCTTAAGTGGTTAAGTTGAAGCTGGACTCAAGGCACAAAAATATTTTCATTTAGATATATTCCTCTAATGATATGATATAGCCACTCATGATATAAATTCACTCTGTGCGCACCAAATGTTGTTACAAACCCAGATTTTACTTTGTAAAAGTAGCACTGACATCATCACTGTGCATTACATAGTCTGTGCCGAGAGCTATGGGTTGGGGCCCAGCAGGCCCATCCACCACAGGATGCCTGCAAAAATAACTACAGAAAGGGGCGGAGACAAGACCAGTCACCCTGCAAAAGGAGAGAGAGCAGGGGTGACCGGTCTTTATTACAGGAAGATACTGCACAGAGAGAAAGTTTTACACCAGATTACCGCACAGATCTGGAAGAAATAAACAAGGCACAGCAAGATTCATTGAAGAATACACATGACTCGTATTTAGACAATATTTGCTTATCCTGGAGTTTAGTTTTGAGTGTGCGCAATTAAAGACAGCATATGGAGATCCTGTGATTTTCATTATTTGTTTACCTGTCTCTTAATACCTACCATGAAAAAAACTGTTGCATACAGAGCTCAGAAGCTCAAGCTGACTTTTAAGCCTCATGTACATGCTGCTGCTAAATGGACATTTAGGAGCAGTTGAGCATTTTTTTCAACTGCTCCTGAACTCTCCTCTATGTTTGTTTACCTGTCTCTTAGAACCTACCATGGAAAAAACTGTTGCATACAAAGCTCAGAAGCTCAAGCTGACTTTTAGGCCTCATGTACATGCTGCTGCTAAATGGACAATCAGGAGCAGTTGAGCATTTTTTTTTTCAACTGCTCCTGAACTCTCCTCTATGTTATCTTATCAGTGCATGTACACAGGGTCATTTACAGTCATTTCTAGGCAGTTGAGCTTAGAGGCTTCTTTTGGAACGCAAAAAAATGGGCTCAGAAGCTGAATTTAGAGGCATTTCAATCACCAAACGCTTCTAAACGCGGTAACTTGCATTTAGCCCCGTTTCGTTTACAGGCTTTTTTCATTTTTGGCTATTTTGAAAATATATGTTTATATTATTATTATTTTTTTATTTTTTTAACGCATCTAAACGCAAATGCAAACATGGCAAAAAGAACGTTTTAAACGTGGGTTACTATCTGTCAAGTTAAATCGTTCAAGAGAGGTTGTAAAAACGTCCTGTGTACAATGAAGCCTTACCCACACAACTAAATTATAGGAATGAGCCATCCCTCTTTCCTCCACTCCATCTGCCTGTCTCAGAAGAAAAAATATAGGGTTCAAATTCTCACAAACCGAGTCTATAAGCAAACAAATTCTGCTTTGTTCTCTCCTTAGAAAACTCAGAGTTCCACTTTTTTTTTACCAAGTTTTGGACTTTTTGGACTTTCGCATACAGAACAGTCTTTTCCAACTTAGAAATATAATGGCACACATACCCACTCATCGCAAAGGCTTTTAATTTTGAAAGTTTAGAAATACTGATGAGTTTGATATATAGAGTTTGATACTTTTTTTTTTTTAACACGTTCTGAACAGAGCAATATAATGTTAACATTATATTGCTCTGGTCACAGTGTGTTAAAAAAAAAAAAATAATAAAAATAAAAAAAAAATATATTTTTTTAATTTTTTCGTACTGTCACCAGTCAGTGTCCCTGATCCCCAGCTATTTGATGATGCTCTCCTCCACTGGTTACAGTATATAAATATTGTGAAAACTTTTGTTTTAATTTATTCATTTTCCAAAAAATGATGACTAAATACCTACTTGTCCTGACATTTTTGGGCCTCAAGAAATGAGATAGGACATTAGTACATCAGGACTGATTAACTTTCAAATATACTGTACCATAGTTTGTAGACTCTATAACTTCCCTACAGACTAAATAATATACTGTACACTTATTTGGGTTATTTTTACCAAGGAAATATAGTAGAATACATTTTGGCATAAATTTACAAAGAACAATTATTTATTTGTAAAATTTTATAACAGAAACAGGAAAAAAAAAAGCTTTTTTTTTTCAAAATTTATTTAGGAAAAAAAACAAAAAAACAATGGGGATTAAATACCACCAAAAGAAAGGTCTAGTTGTGTGAACAAAATGCTAAAAATGTAGTTGGGTACAGTGTTGCATGACCATACAAATAAATAATTGAATAATTGTTCTTCATAAATTTAGGCCAAAATGTATTCTGCTATATTCCCTTGGTAAAAAATATCCCAAATTAGTGTACAGTATATTATTTAGTCTGTAGGAAAGTTATAGAGTTGTCAAAGTGTGACAGCACTGAAAGCTAAAAATTTGCCTGGGCAGGAAGGAGGTAAAAGTGCCTGATATTGAAGTGGTTAGACCTTTAGAAGGCACCAATGACTTGGGGGGGGGGGGGGGGCAGAGTTACAATGCCTTGCAAAAGTATTCACCCCCTTGGCTTTTTACCTGTTTTGTTACATTACAGCCTTTAGTTCAATGTTATTTTAATCTGAATTATATGTATTATATGTGATGGATCCGAACACAATAGAACATAATAGAAAATATATATATATATGACTATTTTTCATAAATAAATAATTGGCATGTGCATATGTAATTACCCCCCTTTGTTATGAAGCCCATAAAAAGCTTTGGTGCAACCAATTACTTTCAGAAGTCACATAATTAGTGAAATGATGTCCACCTGTGTGCAATCTAAGTGTCACATGATCTGTCATTACATATACACACCTTTTTTGAAAGGCCCCAGAGGCTGCAACACCTAAGCAAGAGGCACCACTAACCAAACACTGCCATGAAGACCAAGGAACTCTCCAAACAAGTAAGGGATAATGTTGTTGAGAAGTACAAGTCAGGGTTAGGTTATAAAAGAAAATGTCCAAATCTTTGATGATCCCTAGGAGCACCATGATATCTATCATAACCAAATGGAAAGAACATGGGACAACACCAAACCTGCCAAGAGACGGCCGCACACCAAAACTCACAGACCGGGCAAGGAGGGCGTTAATCAGAGAGGCAGCACAGAGACCTAAGGTAACCCTGGAGGAACTGCATTTGCTGTTTGCTTTACAATTAAAAAAAACATCTTCAAAGTTGTGGGCATGTTCTGTAAATTAAATGATGCAAATCCTCAAACAATCCATGTTAATTCCAGGTTGTGAGTCAACAAAACACGAAAAATGCCAAGGAGGGGGAATACTTTTGCAAGGCACTGTATGTTTAGATCTGTTCATGTTAATTCAAAGTACATTTCCATGTGTGTTTCTTTCCAAAGAAAAACAAGGTTAATCAGGTTAAACTAACTGTAAGCAATACTAGCACACTTGGAGTAATGTAAGGGTTAAAAAAATGCCAGGTGACAGTTGAACACTTATTTCTGCCCATACATGAATTTATCACTTAATATCTGATCCTGCAGGGTGCTTCTTTCTTATGTGTATGTCTGCCAATCTTATGAAGTAAGGTGAAGCAACACGTTTACTTACCCTTCCCTCCCCAGCAGCACATACTTACCTTTCCTTTACTCCCCCACTGCTCTGTTCAGCCATCTGGAGACAGAAAGGAAGCCTGTTTAATCTTGGAGCTTTCACAGGGCTGATATCTCTCAATCCACCCCCATATTGACAGCATTGGGCCAATTGTCAAGCACCCGCACCATCATGTGGGCAGAAAAGAAGAGAGTCAATTGTTCCTTCATCCTGGGAAGTACCAGTATCCTCCTCATCGCTACCACTGGCCAAACTGATTGGCAGAGATAAGTAAGTGCTGCTGGGGAAAGTGGAAGATAGAGAAGAAATTTACTACCCCCATTGTAATTTTTTGTTACTACCCCCTTATCTTGTTTGCTGATTTATCATCAAGATCCATACTCACCCATCCATTGAATCCAGTGTTGACCTGTTGATTCACTACCGCACACCAGGTCCAGCACCCCCAACTTCTTCACTAACATCAGGGGTCTGGCTATTTCTTCCAGGTTTTTGTAGCCAGCCCCCTAAAGATGTGCTATGGCACATCATCAGGGGCCAGCTGTCGTACCCAGGAAGAGACAGCCAGACCTGTGATGGTATGCAGCGGCACATGCACTGTAGAGTACCCCTAGGCCTCCTAGGAAGCATGACATCGTTATCCCAGGAGGCTGCAGGTGATTGGGATATCATTTTTGTCTAGGTAAAAATCTCAGAAGTGCTAGTAGGGGACCAAAAAAGGGTATTTTTTGTAGAGGGTAGAAGGGTAGAAGGGTAGAAATAGATAAATAACTAAATCTCTGATTGCGGGAGAGGAGGAGAGTGCAATGAGGGAAAGTGGTTTAGGAGGGTGAAGGTCCCTGTTATGGAACCCAGTTGGATTTGATTCTATACCCTCAAGGAAGCAAATGATGCCTGAACGAGGAGAAATGTTGTTATGATTAGGTCATATATGAACAGATACCATCCTAAGAATGATGGTCCAGATGATACACTATATTACCAAAAGTATTGGGACGCCTGCCTTTACATGCACATGAACTTTAATGGTTTCCCAGTCTTAGTCCATAGGGTTCAATATTGAGTTGGCCCACCCATTGCAGCTATAACCACTTCAACTCTTCTGGGAAGGATGTCCACAAGATGTAGGAGTGTGTCTATGGGAACGTTTGACCATGCTTCGCATTTGTGAGGTCAGGCACTGATGTGGATGAAAAGGCCTGGCACGTAGTCTCCACCAGTCGAGATCCTCCGCTCCAAACTTGCTCATCCATGTCTTTATGGACTTTTCTTTGTGCACTGGTTCGCAGTTATATTGCAACAGGAAGGGGCCATTTCCAAACTGTTGACACAAAGTTGGGAGCATAAAATTGTCCAAAATGTCTTGGTATGCTGACAAATTAAGACTTTCCTTCACTGGAACTAAGGGGCCAAGCCCAACCCCTGAAAGACACCCCCACACCATAATCCCCCTTCACCAAATGATTTAGACCAGTTAAAAAATCAAGGTCCATGATGCATGAATGAATTTGGGGTGGAGGAACTTTACTGGCCTGCACAGAGTACTGACCTTAACCCGACAGAACACCTTTGGGATGAATTAGAGCGGAGACTACGAGACAAGCCTTCTCAGCCACATGAGTGCCTGACCTCACAAATGCGCTTCTGGAAAAATGGTCAAATACTCCCATAGACACACTCCTAAACCTTGTGGACAGCCTGCCCAGAAGAGTTGAAGCTGTTATAGCTGTAAAGGGTGGGCCAACTCAATACTGAAACCTACGGATTAAGACCGGGATGCCATTAAAGCCCATGTGCATGTAAAGGCAATGAATGGAAAGTAGTTCTGGACAGCCGCACTCCAAAAAAGCCTTTCATTCCAAAAATAACACAAAATTCAAAATGCATGACACAGCAGAACAAGACACTGACGCGTTTCGCATTACACACAGTGCTTAATCATAGCTATGAATAGAAAAGGCTTTTTTGGAGTGTGGCTGTCCAGAACTACTTTCCATTCATTGCTATATGCATTGCTGGCACCTGTGGCCTCTTAAGCTGGGCGGAGAGTCTTGTTATTAAACTATCCTCCTGGAGCGGTGACATCCCCTTCCCTGCGTGTAAAGGCAGGTGTCCCAATACTTTTGATAATATAGTGTATATGCCTATCCTCAAATGAGGTGTGCAAGCTTCTGGCCTTCTGTGATACTGAGCCAATGATGGCACATGCAGACAGAGAGAAGGATGAGCCCCTCTTACACAACAAGTTACCAGCAAGTTAGAACATTTCTGTGGGGTTGATTTACTCAAATTGAACAGTGCAAAATCTGGTGCAGCTGTGCATAGAAACCAATCAGCTTCCAGGTTTTATTGTCAAAGCTTAATTGAACAAGCTGAAGGTAGAAGCTGATTGGCTACCATGCACAGCTACACCAGATTTTGCACTCTCCAATTTTAGTGAATCAACCCCGGTGTGTGCGATAACAAATATCTCTACTGCCACAGTTGCTTGTTATCTCCCCCTAGGGAAGTCATAAGTAGCCCTGTAATCGCATGCAATGCTCAGATCAGGAGCCACACTGGTACAAATTGGGTTGCATATGGGCTCCTTCAGAAAAAAAAACAATAGGCAATTATATTCTTAAATAGAAGGTAGAGCATTAGAGAAGCAGCATCCATAATTACTTTACTGAATGAGAGTATACAAGCCTTCAGATCAGATGGATACAGAAACCACATAATACCAATAGGTTCTTTTCAGGCTTGAATTACCTGCCACAAAGGCAAGCAATGCCAGCCAGTATTATATAAATTCAGGAATCATTTGGATAAAAATGAACACACCAACTTACTATAATGGTGGCCATACACACTTCAATTTTATTATCCAATTGATGTGCGATTCAATAAAAATGGTCAGATCGGCAATTGAATAGACAAACCTTTCCTTCGATTTTAATCAAATTTAGATATGATTTAGATTGGACAAACTGAGTTGATCTGCCAGGGTGGAAAATTATTGTTCATGTTCAATTGATTGGCAGCAGTGAGAGGCATTGTTCATGCATTTGATTGTATTTTGATTGATCAGATTATAAGATTATACAGTGAAAACTGAGATGTCATGGATAAATTTCAGTCATATCTTTCAATTATCGAAATCCACTTCCCTGTGTATGACATATTGTTCAAATGGATTGATTGATCCTTTTGGGAGAGATCAATTGGGAAAATAAATCGATCATTTATCTAGGTCTGGCCACCATAGGACATAAAAGGCACATGAAAATTGCCCTATACTGCTCATACTCATAGATTAGAAAACCATCAAGGAGTTTCAATATTTTGCATTAAATAAATTAGTAATAAATAATAATAATAATAATAATAAATAAATAAATAAGTGTGTGAACTATCATAAACCATAATGATCATATTTAGATTCTGATTGGATATTACTTGAAATATATAATTCACTTATACCCCTATAGTAAAAAAAGATGAAAAAATAAATAATGAGTTTATTTTTATTTTTTTATGTTTATAAGTATAAATATATAAAGAAGATTTTTTTTTTTTGTAATGCAGATTTTTATTTTTATTTTTGTAACAAAACTAATTTATTAAAAAATAGTTACAGTCACAATTCTAATAAATTAACAAATAACAAATAAAACAAATTAATATACAATGAAGATTTTTTTTGTAATGGAGATTTTTTTTTTTTTGTAACAAAACTAATTTCTAAAAAAAATAGTTACAGTCACAATTCTAATACAGGCATACCCCACTAGTACTCAGTGGTGTTTATTCACTAAACCTGGAAAATGCAAAATCAGGCTCACTTCTGCATAGAAACTAATGGGCTTCCAGGTTTTATTACCAAAACTTAATTGAACAAGCTGGGGTTAGTAGCTCATTGGTTTCTATGCAGAAGTGAGCCTGATTTTGCTCCTTCCAGCTTTAGTAAATAAACCCCATTGTGTACTTAAAAGTGGGGTATGCCTGTAAAAGAACAAATAAAACAAATTAACAAAAAATGACTCTGAATTAAAAAAAAAAATAATAATAATAATAATTCAAAGGAATAGTCATCAATACAATTTTTTATTTATTTTTTTGCAAAATACACTGAGCTTACATGTCAGTAACTGTAATTGCCTGCAATGATCTCCTGAGTGCATTCAATACTGTGATCGTTATAGCATCAATCCTACAAAGTGGTTGCACCTTGTATGGACATCATTTGATTGGATCATGGTTGGGTACCCCATGGTCTGATCTATATATTAAAGTACCATGAAAATAGCAGGAGTCCAGGTAGGAAATGATCAGCACATACACAGGGTAGGGTCGGCCGATCACAGACAGATGATGATCTGTTGGGGACCTTTGTCTCATCTTGAGAATATAAGGCTAGCACAGGAATATAGAAGGCTGGGGGACTAATCCATGTATTACTAGATAAATATATAACATTAAGGTACCAGTATCATGACTTATTGCCCAAAAGTAGTATGTGGCCGCTTTTTCTACTTATTTCCTCCAGATCCACGTTCGAATCACATCCTGTTCCTGAGAAAAGAGGAGAGAAACGCAGCAATTTATTCCAATGGGTGGTTTTTAAGAAACTGGCAATTTAAACCGGTTGGGTGTTATTTATTGCAATATGAAATGAAATGATCCCATTTCTCAAATGACAGTGTCTGCGAGGAGAAGTGAGCAGCCTCTAAAGGTAATTGTCTCCTGATGATATTTCCATTAGACTCGATCTTGGACTCTAATGACATTCAGTCGGCTTGGCTTTAACATACAGACAGAAAATAAGAATAAAAAAATAAAAAATAAAAACTCAAAAACAAAACTCAGCATTTAACTAGTTAATAAGAGTTCCTGGGCTCTTTGTCCTGTAGTCCTGTTCTATTGTGAGGGTTGATATGGCTGCACCGATGACCTGTGCGGAGCATCACTGATTTGCTGCTGCAACCCCTGCGCTGCCGGCCGCTTCCCACTCTGGTGACGCCTCTGCGGAGCAAATCACAGACAACTAATTGACTAATAATACATATAAACCCTTCTGGAGGGCTGACATTCACAGATTTTGAGCTGATCGGTTACATGTGCGCAAAGTTGTAAACATACTAATTATATATATATATATATATATATATATATAGATAGATAGATAGATAGATAGATAGATAGATAGATAGATATATATATATATATATATATATATATATATATATATATATATATATATATATATATATATATATATATATATATATATATATAGGAATACCCCACTTTTAAGTACACAATGGGGTTTATTTACTAAAGCTGGAAAGTGCAAAATCAGGCTCACTTCTGCATAGAAACCAATGAGCTTCCAGGTTTCATTACCAAAGCTTAATTGAACAAGCTGGGGTTAGAAGCTTATTGGTTTCTATGCAGAAGTGAGCCTGATTTTGCACTTTCCAGTTTTAGTAAATTAACCCCATTGTGTACTTAAAAGTGGGGTATGCCTGTATATACACAGTGTGAGCAGTTGGAACAGAGAAACACACTGTTACTTAATTTTACAGTAAAATAGGGGGATACACGTATTTATAATATTTGTGTTTGCTTGATTAGAAATCTGGATCTACAATCACATGATTATAATACAGCATCACTTTCTACTGTATGTATTACAATATAGGGCACTACTGCATATACAAGTGAAGTATAGAGCGTATGTGTTTGTGTATTTAGTCAACGCAGGACTATATACCTTTATATCCTATTACACAAATGTATTTTACATATATATTGCACTATTGCAAAGTGCAATAGACTATATTGTGTGTGTGTGTGTGTGTGTGTGTTTGTATATTCATACATTATGATATAGTTTACTATCCCATTCTACTGTAAATAAACGTTTGTAATTATTCTACTGTTACACATATGTAATACACTACTGTAGATTTGATGTAGGTGCATGTATGTATGTGTGTGTGTGTGTGTATGTATGTATGTATGTACGTATGTTTGTGTGAGTTTATATACTTATATGTGTGTATGTATGTATGTATGTATGAATGTATGTGTGTTTATGTACGTATATGTGTGTGTGTGAGTTTATATACTTATATGTGTGTATGTATGTATGTATGAATGTATGTGTGTTTATGTACGTATATGTGTGTGTGTTTGTTTATACACTTATATGTATGTATGTGTGTGTGTGTGTGTGTTTGTTTATATACTTATAAATGTTTATATACTTATAATGTGTGCTCATATGTATTCATGTGTTTTTATATACTTATGTATGTATGTATGTATGTATGTGTATGTGTGTGTGTGTGTGTATGTGTTTTTATATACTTATATATGTGTGTATGTATGTATGTATGTGTATGTGTGTGAGAGTGTGTATATGTATGTATGTGTTTTATATACTTATATATGTGTATGTATGTATGTATGTATGTGTGTGTGTAATAAAAATAATGTAGTATAATATCACATTCTATTGTTCTATTAGAAACACACATATGGCACTGCTTGCACATTACAGTAGATTAAATCGTGTGTGTGTGTTTCATAACATAATCAAGCAAAATAATAAGGACCAGAGAATGCAGCGATTATCCAAACACATCCAATCACAAATTGAAGCAGCACCCTCTTTCCCTCTTTTCAAAAATGCATAGGCAATAGAGCCTCGCCTCGGTATATGTTAGCAGCATTAGCGGATATTTCCTGTAATTAGGGATGCTAAGAGTCAGAGCTGGTGATGTTAGACAATAGCAGCGCCCATGCAGCACAGCTCGCTCTCCATGCAATCATCGTACATAGCACAATTACATCCCGCCTTTAAACTAGCAGCAAATGAGGTTTACTATCCTGTCGCCTTTGACGTTCACAATTGCAGATCTTTATAGATTTTCAGATGTGTAAGTGGCTCATCTTAAATTTAAGGATAGCACAAGAGCTGCAGGATTGAGCCAATCTGCTTGGCAACTTCTATTCTAAAGCAGTCAATCAATCGGCATCTTATCTGCACTTGTCTGTGTGTAATGTTAGGATAGGTGCTCCTTTGTGCCGCACAGTTCGCTCAGCCGCAATTTATTCGCAAAGTTCACCTTGTGCCAAGACAAAAGAGCTCACACTCTCCATAGCTGCCATTTATTAATTGCTTCCATGAAAATGGAAGTTGGGCCGTTCGGGGCTTTTGTTCATTGCCTTTGTTCATTTCCTCTCCCCTCGCCTGTATAGGTTCAGCCGCTATTTCTACGACAACAGGCAGAAAATAAAAGACAAGCAACCAGAAGACCTACCTAACGAACCAGAAGACCTACCTAACTGTGCCGAGCTGTCAGGGATCTGTCCCACGCTGGGCTGCTGTGATGTGACTGCAATGGCCAGGATTTCCCTGCGAGGAAACAACATACTTAACTTCACCAAGAGACAAGAGGTTGGTGTCAAGGCATACACTCCATCCTTTCTAATTGTTGGCTGGATCAATCTCACTGCTTGCTGCTTAACCACTTTATCAGGTGCTTGTCAGCCATGGGTTCCATATACACCTCTGATATACACACATACATATCTACCTAGCTATATACATATATAAAATGGACCTCTGATATACACACATACATATCTACCTAGCTATATATATATATATATATATATATATATATATATATATATATATATATATATAAATGGGTTCCATATACACCTCTGATATATACACATACATATCTTCCTAGCTATATATATATATATATATATATATATATATATATATATATATATATATATATATATAATTTACAACACACACGTATATAGAATATATATAACTATATATATATATATATATATATATATATATATATAGTTTTTTATATATATATATATATATATATATATATATATATATTTTTTTTTTTTTTATATATATATATTTATATATGGATCATATAAGTAGCATGATGGTTTTACTTATACAAGCTGTGTAACGTCATACTTGCACTATATAATGCATCGTGCAAAAGTAGCATTATATATACTTGCACACATCAGGTTAGGGACAAGCAATATAGCGATTATCATTATATCCATAAACGTATTAATGATATACTTACATTATTGTATACTGTAATATTAAAAAATATATTTCACTTTATCATGTATATATATATATATATATATATATATATATATATATATATATAGCTATAGATATTTATATATATATATATATATATATATATATATATATATATATATATATCTATAGCTATATATATAAATATCTATAGCTATATATATAAATATCTATAGCATATATATATATATATATATATATATATATATATATATATATATATATATATAGATAGATAGATAGATAGATAGATAGATAGATAGATAGATCTACCTATATATTATTCACGTGCATATCTACTGCAGTCCATGATGCTAGTATTTAAGTCAGGACCTATAAATTTATAATAAAATTGTTTGTTTGTTTTTGTTTTGTTTTTTTGTTTTGTTTTTATCCATTTCCAATTGTCGGAACTCAAGTTATGTTTTATTTTTATTCTGACCGATCTAGGCCGAGGAATTGTGAGTTGATATTTGTTACATTGTATCCAGAGTGTGCTCAGGCAATAATAAAAAAAAAATAAAAAAAAAATAAAAAAAATAAAAACAGTAACGAAGACAGAGATGTAGTTCGTATTATACAGTGATAAGGACTGGAATTTGTCTTCCACCCGCTGAGCTCTCCTCCTGAACGGAGACGTCGGATGATGCTCTGCTCCATGCTGACTTCCCTGCCTGAGATGGCTGAGAGGATGAGGATACTCCACTCCAAGCAATGGCAGCACACAGCATCGACCCATCTCTCACTGTGCCTATTGTCATTGCTCTCTAGAAATATATATATTAAAAATATAGAAACATATATAATATAGTAAAACTAAACGTATATATAATATATAGTAGAATATTAAAAATGTGGTAATATATATATATATATATATATATATATATATATATATATGCATACGATGTGCCTGTAAATTAAATTGACATATCTTTTTCTAATTATAGCCAATTCTGAATTGGTTATAATTTAGAGGGGATATATATATCTATATATATATATATATAGATATATATATACATATATATATATATATCTATATATATATATATATATATATATATATATATATCCCCTCTAAATATATGTATTTCTTGTTTAAAATGTATCAGCATGTAACTGCAGTTCCTGGCAATACTATGTTAATTTTTGTGAGAAAAAGCAACTTTCGTCAATAGGTTATCTATAGCAGCATTCTAATTTGCACTACATTTTTTTATTTTGTAATCTCACTGTTTGGGTCAAGTATCTTTTTTTTTTTTTTTTTTAAACTTTGAGATGGGAAATAGGATATTTAACCATTTTCCTGACTGATTAATGTCAAGCTGTATGAACAATGTTATGAATATGCATGTATTCAGGGGGGTTATTTGCTGTCCTAACACTCTATCCTTAATGATACCATGAATAATAACAATAATAATAACATTATTATTATTATTATCATCATTGTCATTATTATTACTAATAAAAATTGATAATAATATTACTAATAATAATAATGACAATACATTCCTATTGTTATTACTATTATATAATATATTATATATATATGTGAATGGTAACTATAATTAATCCTGTGCACTCAGTTTTACAATAAAATAATCCTAGTACACCTCTTGTGTGGTTTTTGTTCCAGTCTTTTTCAGGATGCATTGAGGAATTTTACCCTGCAAAACCTATTAAATAGTGATGGCCGAACGGTTCGCCCGGCGGTCGTTTCGCGGCGAATTTCCGACATTCGCGGTCCGCACGTTCGAACGCCTTTTTCCGTCGTTCGCCGCGGCGGACTTACGTGTTTAATGTATACAAGAACTTTAACCTTTGGTGACACGTTTATCATGTGATACAGGACAGCCAATTGAGACATGACAGCACATGGACACTTGTACATTCCCCCTAACCTATAAATACACCCGATCCGGTGGCCATTTTACATTCTTTCTTCTGTTACGATAGGGACAGGTTCCTGTGTGGAGTAGGGAGAGATAAACCACTAGCTATTTGGTACACAAAAGTTCTTTTCAGGACTGGTATAGGTGTTAGGTGTTGATAGGTTTGCTGTGCTGCTGATTCTTGCAGCAGCCTGAGTGTCTTTTGTTAGTTTAGAGAAAGGGAAAGGACGGTGTATGCTACAGGGACAGCCAGATTAGTCTTTCATCATCATCATCATCATCATCATCATTAGCTGTTACTATCAAGGTCCACAAAAGAGCTGTTCCAGTAACCACTAATCGTTCTCTTTTTTTGCCAATTTGTATAGGGACAGGAAGGAAGCAGTGTTGTCAGGCAGTGAGGGTAATTTTAAAGACTTGCTGTTATTATTAGTTCCACAAAGGTTCTTTTCAGGACTGGTATCAGTGGTACAGTAATAGGCTTGTACATGTATAATATTCTTTCTTCCAAATATAGAAAGGATATTATACTTGACTGCTGCCCTTCTGCTGCAGTCTGCTAAACATTCACAACTCACTTGTTCCACAAAAGTTCTTATAAGGACTGGTAACTTGGTATAGGGTGCTACGGTACATAGGCTTGAGTGCGGTACAGTCTGCTGTTCTGTAAGGACCGCTATCGGTCCACAATAGATAGGGTTGACGTGCACCACTGCTGACCGCTGCCCTATACTGCAGCAGTCCTTCAGCGGTATAGGGACTGACGTACAGTCTGCTAATCACTAACACACAACCTGCTTGTTCCACAAAAGTTCTTATAAGGACTGGTAACTTGGTATAGGGTGCTACGGTACATAGGCTTGAGTGCGGTACAGTCTGCTGTTCTGTAAGGACCGCTATCGGTCCACAATAGATAGGGTTGACGTGCACCACTGCTGACCGCTGCCCTATACTGCAGCAGTCCTTCAGCGGTATAGGGACTGACGTACAGTCTGCTAAACACTAATACACAACCTGCTTGGTCCACAAAAGTTCTTATAAGGACTGGTAACTTGGTATAGGGTGCTACGGTACATAGGCTTGAGTGCGGTACAGTCTGCTGTTCTGTAAGGACCGCTATCGGTCCACAATAGATAGGGTTGACGTGCACCACTGCTGACCGCTGCCCTATACTGCAGCAGTCCTTCAGCGGTATAGGGACTGACGTACAGTCTGCTAAACACTAATACACAACCTGCTTGGTCCACAAAAGTTCTTATAAGGACTGGTAACTTGGTATAGGGTGCTACGGTACATAGGCTTGAGTGCGGTACAGTCTGCTGTTCTGTAAGGACCGCTATCGGTCCACAATAGATAGGGTTGACGTGCACCACTGCTGACCGCTCACCTATACTGCAGCAGTCCTTCAGCGGTATAGGGACTGACGTACAGTCTGCTAATCACTAACACACAACCTGCTTGTTCCACAAAAGTTCTTATAAGGACTGGTAACTTGGTATAGGGTGCTACGGTACATAGGCTTGAGTGCGGTACAGTCTGCTGTTCTGTAAGGACCGCTATCGGTCCACAATAGATAGGGTTGACGTGCACCACTGCTGACCGCTGCCCTATACTGCAGCAGTCCTTCAGCGGTATAGGGACTGACGTACAGTCTGCTAATCACTAACACACAACCTGCTTGTTCCACAAAAGTTCTTATAAGGACTGGTAACTTGGTATAGGGTGCTACGGTACATAGGCTTGAGTGCGGTACAGTCTGCTGTTCTGTAAGGACCGCTATCGGTCCACAATAGATAGGGTTGACGTGCACCACTGCTGACCGCTGCCCTATACTGCAGCAGTCCTTCAGCGGTATAGGGACTGACGTACAGTCTGCTAAACACTAATACACAACCTGCTTGGTCCACAAAAGTTCTTATAAGGACTGGTAACTTGGTATAGGGTGCTACGGTACATAGGCTTGAGTGCGGTACAGTCTGCTGTTCTGTAAGGACCGCTATCGGTCCACAATAGATAGGGTTGACGTGCACCACTGCTGACCGCTGCCCTATACTGCAGCAGTCCTTCAGCGGTATAGGGACTGACGTACAGTCTGCTAAACACTAATACACAACCTGCTTGGTCCACAAAAGTTCTTATAAGGACTGGTAACTTGGTATAGGGTGCTACGGTACATAGGCTTGAGTGCGGTACAGTCTGCTGTTCTGTAAGGACCGCTATCGGTCCACAATAGATAGGGTTGACGTGCACCACTGCTGACCGCTCACCTATACTGCAGCAGTCCTTCAGCGGTATAGGGACTGACGTACAGTCTGCTAATCACTAACACACAACCTGCTTGTTCCACAAAAGTTCTTATAAGGACTGGTAACTTGGTATAGGGTGCTACGGTACATAGGCTTGAGTGCGGTACAGTCTGCTGTTCTGTAAGGACCGCTATCGGTCCACAATAGATAGGGTTGACGTGCACCACTGCTGACCGCTGCCCTATACTGCAGCAGTCCTTCAGCGGTATAGGGACTGACGTACAGTCTGCTAAACACTAATACACAACCTGCTTGGTCCACAAAAGTTCTTATAAGGACTGGTAACTTGGTATAGGGTGCTACGGTACATAGGCTTGAGTGCGGTACAGTCTGCTGTTCTGTAAGGACCGCTATCGGTCCACAATAGATAGGGTTGACGTGCACCACTGCTGACCGCTCACCTATACTGCAGCAGTCCTTCAGCGGTATAGGGACTGACGTACAGTCTGCTAATCACTAACACACAACCTGCTTGTTCCACAAAAGTTCTTATAAGGACTGGTAACTTGGTATAGGGTGCTACGGTACATAGGCTTGAGTGCGGTACAGTCTGCTGTTCTGTAAGGACCGCTATCGGTCCACAATAGATAGGGTTGACGTGCACCACTGCTGACCGCTGCCCTATACTGCAGCAGTCCTTCAGCGGTATAGGGACTGACGTACAGTCTGCTAAACACTAATACACAACCTGCTTGGTCCACAAAAGTTCTTATAAGGACTGGTAACTTGGTATAGGGTGCTACGGTACATAGGCTTGAGTGCGGTACAGTCTGCTGTTCTGTAAGGACCGCTATCGGTCCACAATAGATAGGGTTGACGTGCACCACTGCTGACCGCTGCCCTATACTGCAGCAGTCCTTCAGCGGTATAGGGACTGACGTACAGTCTGCTAAACACTAATACACAACCTGCTTGGTCCACAAAAGTTCTTATAAGGACTGGTAACTTGGTATAGGGTGCTACGGTACATAGGCTTGAGTGCGGTACAGTCTGCTGTTCTGTAAGGACCGCTATCGGTCCACAATAGATAGGGTTGACGTGCACCACTGCTGACCGCTCACCTATACTGCAGCAGTCCTTCAGCGGTATAGGGACTGACGTACAGTCTGCTAATCACTAACACACAACCTGCTTGTTCCACAAAAGTTCTTATAAGGACTGGTAACTTGGTATAGGGTGCTACGGTACATAGGCTTGAGTGCGGTACAGTCTGCTGTTCTGTAAGGACCGCTATCGGTCCACAATAGATAGGGTTGACGTGCACCACTGCTGACCGCTGCCCTATACTGCAGCAGTCCTTCAGCGGTATAGGGACTGACGTACAGTCTGCTAAACACTAATACACAACCTGCTTGGTCCACAAAAGTTCTTATAAGGACTGGTAACTTGGTATAGGGTGCTACGGTACATAGGCTTGAGTGCGGTACAGTCTGCTGTTCTGTAAGGACCGCTATCGGTCCACAATAGATAGGGTTGACGTGCACCACTGCTGACCGCTCACCTATACTGCAGCAGTCCTTCAGCGGTATAGGGACTGACGTACAGTCTGCTAATCACTAACACACAACCTGCTTGTTCCACAAAAGTTCTTATAAGGACTGGTAACTTGGTATAGGGTGCTACGGTACATAGGCTTGAGTGCGGTACAGTCTGCTGTTCTGTAAGGACCGCTATCGGTCCACAATAGATAGGGTTGACGTGCACCACTGCTGACCGCTGCCCTATACTGCAGCAGTCCTTCAGCGGTATAGGGACTGACGTACAGTCTGCTAATCACTAACACACAACCTGCTTGTTCCACAAAAGTTCTTATAAGGACTGGTAACTTGGTATAGGGTGCTACGGTACATAGGCTTGAGTGCGGTACAGTCTGCTGTTCTGTAAGGACCGCTATCGGTCCACAATAGATAGGGTTGACGTGCACCACTTCTGACCGCTGCCCTATACTGCAGCAGTCCTTCAGCGGTATAGGGACTGACGTACAGTCTGCTAAACACTAATACACAACCTGCTTGGTCCACAAAAGTTCTTATAAGGACTGGTAACTTGGTATAGGGTGCTACGGTACATAGGCTTGAGTGCGGTACAGTCTGCTGTTCTGTAAGGACCGCTATCGGTCCACAATAGATAGGGTTGACGTGCACCACTGCTGACCGCTGCCCTATACTGCAGCAGTCCTTCAGCGGTATAGGGACTGACGTACAGTCTGCTAAACACTAATACACAACCTGCTTGGTCCACAAAAGTTCTTATAAGGACTGGTAACTTGGTATAGGGTGCTACGGTACATAGGCTTGAGTGCGGTACAGTCTGCTGTTCTGTAAGGACCGCTATAGGTCCACAATAGATAGGGTTGACGTGCACCACTGCTGACCGCTCACCTATACTGCAGCAGTCCTTCAGCGGTATAGGGACTAAGAGTTTTGTCACAGGGTCATTTAAAAAATGACATGCAGAGGAAGAGGCAGGCCCTTCCGCAGGGGTGGTAGGGGTAGGGCAGGAGCAACAGGCTTGAGCCAAAGTGGGAAGTTGCAGAAGGTGCGTTCAATTACTTTAAAGGATGCACCAGACTTGGTTGAGTGGCTCGCTCAGCCTTACTCTTCTGCACCCTCCTCATCCTCTCGATCTGCACCCTCTTCTTCACTCTCTGCTATGTGCACCCCCAAAGACACTACCACCAACAACACGACCACCACCACCACCACCACATACCTTCCGCTTGAGTCACTGGAATTATTTTCCGATCCATATCAAGAGGACATTTCTGATGCGCAGCCACTCTTGGTATTGGATCAGGAAGAGGAGGTAGCAACAAGCGCTACTCAGCAGTCTGACGCCAGTACCCAGATCAGCCCAAGGAGGAGGTTGGTCCCCGGTGTTGCTGCCTACTCTACTTATAGCGGTGGGGAAGGTGACGTTGATGATGACGTGTCTAGTGATGTCACGTGGGTGCCCACAAGAGAGGAAGAGGAGGGGAGTTCAGAGGGAGATATGGACCAGCAGATAGGGAGGAGAAGCAGCAATGACTTACATTGCACAGCAGGGACAAAGCAGACTGCAAATGTATCAGGAGCGAGTCATCGACCATGTACGGTCACATCTGGCGCTCCCAGGACACCGGCACATGGCTCCGCAGTGTGGGCTTTTTTTAACGTGTCCGCTGCTGACAATAGCGTTGCCATCTGCAATCTTTGCAGTCAACGCGTTAGTCGCGGTAAGCCCAATACTCACCTAGGGACGACCGCCTTAAGAAGGCACATGAGCAGCCATCACCGAGCCCAGTGGGAGCAACGGAACACACAAAGCCACACTGCAGGCTCTCACCGTCCAGCCTCGTCTTCTACTTCTCCTTCTCCTCTCTCCTCACAATTGTCCTCCACTCCACCTTCCATCACGCCAAGCTCACATTTTTCTGCAAAAAGGCAGGCTTCCGTGGGCCTAATGTTTGAGCGTAAAAAAATGATGACGCCGGATAACCCTCTTGCCCAACGGTTGGCGGCTGGCTTGTCAGAACTCATAGCCCGCCAACTACTGCCATATAAACTGGTGGACTCGGAGGCCTTTCGCAAATTTGTGGCCATTGGAACACCACAATGGAAGGTCCCAGGAAGGAAGTATTTCTCAGAGAAGGGCATCCCAGAGCTATATGGCCATGTTCAGCGGCAAGTGAATGTATCTCTGGCACACAGTGTCGGTGCCAAGATACATCTGACCACAGACACGTGGTCTAGCAAACACGGGCAGGGAAGGTATATCAGTTTTACTGCCCACTGGGTGAACCTTCTGACGGCCGTCAAGCATGTAACCCGTGGCACCCGTGTAGATTTGGTTTTACCGCCACGGATTGCATGCAGGCCTGACTCTTCTTCTCCTCCTCCTACTCCATCCTCCTCCCTCTCCTCCTCAGCTGCCTCCTCCTTTTCCGCTGCTAGCGTCTCTTCCACTGCACCGCCCAAGCTCCCCAGAACCTATTCCACATGCCAGGTGAGACGTTGCCATGCCGTGCTGCGTCTGTTGTGCCTGGAAGCAAAGAGCCACACTGGCCCGGCACTCCTTTCAGCTTTGCGTTCACAGGCAGATGAGTGGCTAACACCGCTCAATTTGACAGTTGGTAAAGTGGTGTGTGACAACGGTGCCAATCTGCTTAGCGCATTGAAACAGGGCAAAATCACGCACGTGCCGTGCATGGCACACGTCTTAAACTTGGTCGTGCAGCGATTCCTTGTCAAATACCCTGGGGTCCAGGACATCTTGCGGCAGGCAAGGAAAATCTCGGCCCATTTCAGAAGATCTTACACGGCCATGGCTCGCCTTGCTGACATTCAGCGGCGACACCATCTGCCGGTCAGACGTCTTATTTGCGATTGCCCGACGCGATGGAACTCAACCTTCTATATGCTTGATAGGCTGCTCCAGCAGAAACGTGCAGTTAACGTCTACCTGTATGAACTCTGCGAAAGAAACGGTTCTGGGGAGCTGGGTTTTTTTTCACCGCGCCAGTGGCTGCTCATGCGCGACACATGCAGACTTCTGCGGCCATTTGAGGAGATCACCAAACTGGTCAGTCGCAGCCATGGCGCCATCAGTGACATGGTACCTTATGCCTTCTTTCTGGAGCGTGCATTGCGTCGTGTCATTGATCAGGCTGTGGAGGAGCAGGAGCGGGAAGATGAGGAAGTCGCAATGCTGGATGAATTCCCAGGGGGGGCTACTCTATCTGAGACAAGTCAACAACAGGAGTCTGATGAGGAGTCAGAGGAGGATGGTGCCGGGGCGGATGAGCAGGAGCAAGAAGAGCATGCTTTAAACCTTTCTGGGATCCCTGTTGTGCGAGGATGGGGAGAGGAGAATGAAGAGGACGACATTATCCTGGATGATGAGCAGGAGCCAGGCCACCACACCGCTTCCACTTTAGTGCAAATGGGGGCCTTCATGCTCCAGTGTTTTAATAGGGACCCCCGTATAAAAAGCATGAGGGTCAAGGACCAGTACTGGGTGGCAACGTACTTAGACCCCCGGTACAAACACAAAATGGCGGAAATGTTACCGCCGTCGCAGAGGGCTGTCAGAATGCAGCACTTCCAGGCCTTGCTTCGAGAAATGCTGCATTCTGCTTTTGCGTGCGCTGGCAGAGGAGCAATTCCCACTCCCAGAGAAGGATTTGCGGGTACCAATCCAACAGCGCCTGCAAGAAGAGGCCGGTTTGAAGATGTGTTGGTGACTTCGGATATGAGGTCATTCTTTCAGCCGACCCATCGACAGGTGTCATCCGGATCCAGCATCAGGGAACGCCTAGACCGTCAGGTGTCCGACTACATTGGGTTAACGGCCGATGTGGACGCTCTGAGGAGTGATGAACCCCTAGACTACTGGGTGGGCAGGCTTGACCTCTGGCCAGAGCTTGCCCAATTTGCAATCGAACTGTTGGCTTGCCCCTCATCCAGTGTCCTGTCCGAAAGGACGTTCAGCGCAGCAGGGGGGATTGTGACCGATAAGCGTACTCGCCTAGCTCACCACAGTGTTAACTACCTCACATTTCTAAAAATGAATGAGGCATGGATCTCGGAGGAATTCAACACATGTGACCAGTAGACCATGTATATGTCTATAAACAATTTTTGGAATCAAGCACACAGACCTTCTTAATTCATTTGGCTCACTTCCCTGACCCAAAAAAGCACACCGTACTATATGCCCCTACCCTCCTCTTTGAAGAGGTTGAGCGGTGTCATATTTCTACTGGGGCTGCTTATTATGAGGGGTTCCCACCATCCCTGTGCTGTGCTGACTTCCTCCTGGGTGTTCTTATTATGAGGGGCTCCCACCATCCCTGTGCTGTGCTGACTTCCTCCTGGGGGTTCTTATTATGAGGGGATCACACCATCCCTGTGCTGTGCTGACTTCCTCCTGGGGCTGCTTACGGTGCTGCTGTCAGCGCTGTATGTCACGGAGCTGCTGTCAGCGCTGTATGTCACGGAGCTGCTGTCAGCGCTGTATGTCACGGAGCTGCTGTCAGCGCTGTATGTCACGGAGCTGCTGTCAGCGCTGTATGTCACGGAGCTGCTGTCAGCGCTGTATGTCACGGAGCTGCTGTCAGCGCTGTATGTCACGGAGCTGCTGTCAGCGCTGTATGTCACGGAGCTGCTGTCAGCGCTGTATGTCACGGAGCTGCTGTCAGCGCTGTATGTCACGGTGCTGCTGTCAGCGCTGTATGTCACGGAGCTGCTGTCAGCGCTGTATGTCACGGAGCTGCTGTCAGCGCTGTATGTCACGGAGCTGCTGTCAGCGCTGTATGTCACGGAGCTGCTGTCAGCGCTGTATGTCACGGAGCTGCTGTCAGCGCTGTATGTCACGGTGCTGCTGTCAGCGCTGTATGTCACGGAGCTGCTGTCAGCGCTGTATGTCACGGAGCTGCTGTCAGCGCTGTATGTCACGGAGCTGCTGTCAGCGCTGTATGTCACGGAGCTGCTGTCAGCGCTGTATGTCACGGAGCTGCTGTCAGCGCTGTATGTCACGGTGCTGATGTCAGTGCTCTGTATTACGGTGCTGCTGTCAGTGCTCTGTATCTCCTGCACCCTCTTGTTTGCCTACCCTGGTCCCTGACCTTCCCTCTCCTCCATTGCCTTCATTAGCTCCATAGTCCTGAATTGTCAGAACAATTTCCCAAATAAAAAAAAAATGCTTGTAGTTATCGATCCCAAATTCACCTCATACATGTATTATGCTATTGTCCAGGTGGTGGGACTACGTGCTACCCCCTAATAATTACCCCGTGGCCGCAAATTCGACCTAAAGGTTTGCGAAATTCGCCTCCCATTGAAGTCAATGGAGCCCGCGGCGAACGGTCGTTTTCGCGAACGTTTGTGTCCGTTCGCGTTTCGCGTTCGCGAAACGTCCCGTCGGAAGTTCGTCCATCACTACTATTAAATATGTAGAGACTGTTAATTTTTCAATGTAAATGCGCACTGAGCTTAGTAAATGGGGCAAAGATGCATGTACTTCAATGATCCAATCATGTGCCAGGAAGAAAAAAAACATGTTTTTATTATTTAACATGAATGGGTAACCAAAGGGAACACCGCTTCACCCTATTTACTAAGCTCAATGAAAATTCACTTTTAGAAGTAAACATTCTCTACTCTTCAGAAGATTAACCCCACTGAGTTTTATTTTATTTGCTTTCCAAAATTAGAGGAAAGGTTGAAAGTTGAATGTCACTTGTGCTTATAGAAGAAATTAGCTCAATAATGTAAATTAATCAATTACATATAAAATGAACCTCAGTCCTCAAATGCTGCAATGATCCCTTGAGCTTTCATTATTTGCCAGACCATCTCATGGGCCATGCCAGTAGCTCATGAATAGCAATGGTGGATAGAAGTCTTGTGGTCTGGCCTCAAAGTGCTTCATGCGATGGACACTGGAATATGGTCTGTGCTGGAGATGCTCAGATCAACTGTCTATCATCCACAGGATCCAGGGAACAATTAAAGCAAATTTTCAATGCCAATTCTGATGGCGTTCTCAATAAGCAAACCGAAGAAATGCATGAATGTCATTAAAAACAGTTATTGCTGAGTAATCATCATTTTTTGGTACGTTTTATTTAACAAGGGGCTGTCAAAAACAAGAGTTGTTGGACATGCAGCAGCTTAACTCATTAGAAAAATTAATATTTTAATATTACATCAAGTCTTTCAGTGCTTAAAGTGTTACTAAACCCACAACAGTAAAATCAGTCTGTATATACAGTAAAGCATGTTTGTGGTACTCACTGTGGAACCTAAAGGGTTCATTCTCTGCATTATGTATAAAGACTGTTTTATCTTGTATGCACAGATCCTCCCTTTCTTCCACTGTCCCCTGATAATTTCCTGCTAACACAGAGCCTATGGAGTCAGGCTGCACATGCTCAGTTTGGTGTGCATTGCTAGAGAGTTTTTCTGAGGTGAGTGCATGTGATCAGCACAGGGCCAATGAGCATTGTGCAGACAGAGGGTCAGGGGTCTTGTAGTGTCATAGGACAGTCAGAAAACTCCTCCTACAAGCTTTAACCAGTGCTTGGCTGGACACTGATCGTCACAAAGACTGTTATAGTGCTGGTAAGAAAAGGTATTTAGCAGTTTAGATTTACTAAAATAATTGCATTTCCATGTTCTGAATACTGTGGGAGAACGGATATAGTGAAGGGTCCTAGGTTTAGTAACACTTTAAGGCTGGGTTCACACTGATGCGAATTGGATGCAGGTTTCTCCACATCCAATTCACATGACAGGTAACTGTGACCAGCTCTCAATGGAGCCGCTTCACACATCTCCGGGGCAGCCGCGGAGCAGATTGCACAAAAGTCCTGTGCGTCTTTGGCTCTGTTTCAGCTCAGAATTCAGGGGAAAATTTGCACCCGATTTGTCCCTGAAACAGAGAACTGTGACGCACTAGACCCCTGCTGTGAGCCACATTCGCACACAGCGTGAACCAAGCTTTAATTTAAAAAATGTCCGTGTGCTAAGTAGCATTAAAAATTCTGACTATATTGCGGCCAATTTATAGCATTAAGCAAACATGGCCAAGGTTTATACAAAAAGAAAATGTGCCAAAGCTATTTTCCACTGTTGATTGCTTGGCAATGGCATCATGAAATTACAGAATCTGGTTTCCATATCAGGCAAGTCATACTGGGGTTGATTTACTAAAACTGGAGAGTGCATAGTCTGGGGCAGTTCTGCATAGAAACCAATCAGCTTCCAGGTTTTATTGTCAAAGCTTAACTGAACAAGCTGAAGATAGAAGCTGATTGGTTACTATGCGGAGCTGGACCAGATTCTGAGTGCTCCAGTTTAATTAATCTCCCCCACTGACAGCGATTTATCAGCAGTGGAAAACCAGGAGTTTTAACTCAGTGAGCATTCAAGTGCATAGCAATAAAGCAAACCTAAATCTGAATGTTAAAGAGAAACTAAACCCACCAATTTAACTATTTCACAAAACTGTTACATTCAAGGCATGCCATGTGCCTATGGAGCAGTTTAATCTGTGCCATGTGCCTATGGAGCAGTTTAATCTGTGCCCTGTGCAGGGCCATGTTTACAGACACAGGGATGCACATGTGTTGTGTGTATTCCCATGCAGGGCAGTCCCATAGCCGTCAGTTATGATGCAGCCGCTGCACGGATAAAGCCGCTGCTCCCAGTGTGAGGTCCATTTTAATACACCCAGGGTGTGTTCAGAGCGGTACAGCCGCACTGATGTCATATGCGGAGCAGCAGCTCTGTCTATGAGACACTGTGTCCTAATTTAAAACAATGGAATTGTAAACATGGCCCTGCATAGAACACGGATTAAATCACCCTGTGTGAACAAGGCCATACTAGTGTTTTTGTTAGCTCTCAACCAAACTGTCAAGCCATCAAATGGCTGGTGTATAGGTATGTGCAGGGGGTGTGACAGGTGTGCCTGGGCACACCCTAATCACTACACGCAGTGCTAATTCCCCCTACTGCCTGGGTTTTCCCCATGTTGGTCTCCCACCCTGCAGTGCTGCTGGCTTCCCTCCTCTCCACCACCATCCCCCCCCCCTCAGGGGGATGCTTCAGGATGGAGAGTGGGGGAAAGGGCTAGTAAATATGTAATTTACCAGCACCTTCCTTTTCTAAATGAACACAGTGAACACACTCACTCACTGTGTTCATTCATAACTGAAGCATAGTAAACTGAGTTTATTATGCTTCATGTTGTGAATGAACATGAAGCCACTGAGCACAGAGCACTTCCCATTCATTCACTGCCCCGTGTAGCTGAGGCTGCAGAGAAAGGCATGTGTGTTTGAGCTTTGGGGTCCACACCCTACTGCAATAGGCTGGTGTTATAGCTGATCATGTGTGCAGCTCCATTAAAAATGTAGATCAAACAGAGGCTTAGATGGCAGCGTTCTTGGCTGTAAAGGATAGAAGGTTTAAGTTTCACCCCAAGCAAATCTCTAGCCACTTCAATACCAGGCCTATTCTGGCACTTCTCTCCTACATGTAAAAATCATAATTTTTTGCTAGAAAATTACTCAGAGTCCCCAAAAATTATATATATATTTTTTTTAGCAGACACCCTGGAGAATAAATTGCAGGTCATTGCAACTTTTTATCTTTTATCATCTGGTCACCAGAAATCTCTATTGTCGTCATCCTCCACTGGTCGATTCTTTCTCCGGGCCCCCAATGGCACAGGAGAGCCGGAGAACCACCAGATGACGGCGAGGGGGTGTCCCTTCCCGTCGCCTATAAGAACGATCAAACGTTCCCATGTTGCACATCATGTGGGTCATCTGCTAGTTTGCTCTGTTCCAGTCCACACCCCGCTCACCTTCATGCTGCTCCATGCTGCACACCAGATGGGACATCTGCATCAGACACTCCCACTATATATACACATAAACTGGAAGTCAGTGGCGGCTGGTAGGTTCATCTTGGGGGGGGGGGGACGGCTAACAAACAACACCCCCCTCTAGCGATGTGGCAAAGCACCCACGACCCCGGTGCCCGCTCCTCCAGCTTCCTCCACCGCATGTCTTCCGCTGAAGCGATAGGCATCCAATAGGATCGCCTGACGCTTTGGCCAATCGAGAAACAGGTCTCACAGACCTGCCTCCTAATTTTTGGGGAGGAACTTTAGTGTGATAATAGTGAAAATTCATTCTCTATGGTCACACAACTGGGTGGGCTCAGAGCGCAACTGCTGAACAAATGGGTCGTCCAACCGTTTGTTTTGCCCCCCTCAAACCAACCACAATGCATTGTGGCACTGAACAGTGCATTGCAAGGCCTGACTGGCTGAAGCAGTAAAAGATTCAGCCAATCAGGGCACAGAGTACTGTCAGAGTCATGATTGGACACTGTAATCATGACTTTATCCAATCATGGCTCATTCCCGCTCCACAGTATAAAATTATTCTTTCAATGGCAGTCATTTTCAGTGTGATTTCAGAGTGGAGAGAGATAGAACAGGGCTCTGTCAAGTGCTATTAGTTAGTTAGTGTGCTCTATTGTGCTATTTTGCTTCAATTGTCAGTGTAGAATATTAGTTTAGTGTCAGTCTAGGGATACTGTGAGTGTAGAGAGGAGGACCAACATTCAGCTTTGCATAGTGTGCAGCTAGAGTAGGGACAGCTCAGATAGTTTCAGTGTAGTGTAGTGAGACTATGCCAGTAATCTTTACATTAGTGTATAGCTAGAGTAGGGACAGTTCAGATAGTGTCAGTGTAGTGGAGGTTGAATATTGTCTATTTGATTGTGGCACTGCCAGTTTAACGCCATTTACTTCTGTGTGCATTACTGCCAGTTTAACACCATATAGTTCTGTGTGCGTTACTGCCAGTTTAAAGCCATATAGTTTTGTGTGCATGACTGCCAGTTTAATGCCATATAGTTCTGTGTGTGTTACTGCCAGGCTAACACCATATAGTTTTGTGGGTTACTGCCAGTTTAACACTATATAGTTCTGTGTGTATTACTGCCAGTTTAACGCCATATAGTTCTGTGTGCGTTTCTGCCAGTTTAACGCCACATAGTTTTGTGCGTTACTGCCAGTTTAACGCCATATAGTTTTGTGTGCACTACTGCCAGTTTAACGCCATATACTTTTGTGCGTTACTGCCAGTTTAACACCATTTACTTTTGTGTGAGTTAGTGCCAGTTTAACGCCATATAGTTCTGTGCGTCACTGCATGCAGAGACAAGTGTGCATCCCCTGCAGTTGCCAAAGTGAATAAACCTGCCTCTTTGTCCACATCTATTCCTGCCATAGCCCCAACATTGAGGTTGACAGGAACATGAGCCTAGAGAGAGGGAGGAAAACTGGTAGACAAATTGTAATTTATATTCCCCAAGCCACAGCGTATTGCCAACTTGTCTCCAGTGGTAATGATGAAGATGGAGGAGAGGGAGATAATAATGATGATGATGATGAGGTCACTGATGTGACTTGGGTGCCAGATAGAGCAGAGGAAGAAACTGAAGGTGAGGCGGCACAACCCCAAGGAGGCCGACATCAAGAAAGAGTAGAGAGCAGCCACCCTTTTCCATCACATTCTACAGCTGTTATCTCCCGGCCCACTCCCCAAAGCTCAGCTGTCTGGGCCTTTTTTAGCACATCTGCAGCAGAATGCACTGTTGCTATCTGCAAATAGGACTCAGGTACATCAAACGTGGCAAAAACACCAACCATATGCATATCATTGCAATTTTATTTGCCTTCATCAAGAGCACCTCTATAGGGTTACGGTAGGAAGAAACTCCCGATATCCAAAGAGTAATTTTTCTGCACCTGTTTGACAGGTGCACATCATTGCAATTTTTTACAGCAAGGCCAATTCTTACTTTCATCAAGAATACCTCTATAGAATAATGGTGGGAAGGCGCCACCGAAAACCACAGACCAATTTTTACACACCTGTTACTTCTATACAAAGTCAAAGTGACACCAGAATGTATCCAAAAAATCTCTAAACTTGTTCCCAGTGAACTACATTGTGGCCTCATCATACACACTGGCTCCCTAGCTGTTGCTGAGCAAAATCAAAGCAGCTTTCAGGAAAAATTGATTTTTTTTGGCTTTATATATGCAATTATTGCTGCAGCAGATTCTAGCCATGGTACAGATTTGCTGCTTTACAGGTAGACTACGGGGACCCCCAGGCACTATATTGGAAGGAATTTTTCATTTTTAGGCTTTCACTTTAAAAATTAAAAAATCACTGCTCAATTAAAAATTACGTTTTTCACAAACTTTTTTTTTGATACATGTCCCCCAGGGCAGGACCCAGACCCCTATAACCATTGTATGCCCAATTACTTGCATATAAGCCTTCAAAATGGGCACTTTTGATGTTTGACATTTGGCTCCCATTGACTTCAATGGGGTTCTTTATTCGGGTCCGAATTTTCGCAGTGTTTGGAAGTTCTGGTGCGAACCAAACAAACATCTGTTCAGTCTGTCCCTAGTGAGCAGGGACAGGAGAGGGATGAGGATCAGCAAACCAGAGGATAGGCAGAGCTGGAGATTACTGCTGAGTAGGAGATCAGCAGAGCTGGAGGTACTACTGAGTAGGGCATTGGCAGAGAATCTGCTGAACGAGGGTACTAATAAGCTGGGGAAGAGCTGAACGAGAGTAATTGGTCATTTGATATCTAGGATCTCTGCTGAAGATAAGGAAAAGCCATTCTGAACTCTGCACCTCTCCATCATCAGAGATCACATGACAAAATGACTAGGCTTTTGGTCATGTAATTGACAAAGGAATTTAGGCTAGGTTCACACTATTGCGTGTCGGGAACATGTGAACAATTGTGCGCTCTCCCAACACTCACACAAGCGCCCTGCTCTATGGCAGCCATGCAGCGTTGCCACTAATTATTAAGAGCACCTCCACACATCTGCTAAAGCACGTAAATTTGTGTGCACCAAAATGTATTGTGCCACAGCACCGTATTGTTCAGTGGGATGTTTTTGGAAAAGGGTCAGGGACTTATTTTCTGTGTTTCTTGTGGTTAGGGGCAAGCGCAGCCCATCGAAATGAATCTGCTGCCCAGCACAGAAACGCATCTGCGCTCAGTCACACCTGGTTGTAAGTGTGAACCTAGCCGTACTGTGTATCGGTCAGTGGTTATCTTCACTGGGCTTAAATCTGCTCAGCAATTCTTCACTTCAGTGGGAAAACCTGATAAGAGCTTAATAACTTTACATTGATGTGAATGAAGTTTGAGCTGCACATGCGTCAGTCATGAGTACAGAGGAGAATTTGAAAACTTGCTGGGCAGGCTGAACACTGAAGATGGCTAGGTAGGTGCACACACGGTAAGTATGCTGGGTGGAAACAGGGGTGCCAGGAAGGATAAATACACTAATACATAAATACACTATGCACTTATCCTTTAAATTACAGAAGACATATAGTTACATATTACATATTAGGTAAGGTTGAATAAAGACTATAGTCCATCCCGTTCAACCTGTGTAGGTGTACATGTGTCAGTGTCCATAATAATTTCCCATATCCCTGTATATTGTGTTCTTTAAGATGTACGTCCAAGAGTCTTTTAAAAATATCAATACTCCCCGCTGACACCACTAATTGTGGAAGAGAACTACACATTCTTACAGCCCTGACAGTTGAAAGCCTCCTGCGCATCTTAAGGTTAAACCGCTTCTCTTCCAATCTCATTGTGTGGCCCCATGTCCTCTTACACCCCCTGAGACTGAATAGCTTTTTTCCTATGCTGGGATCACCATTCAGGTATTTGTAATTTGCTATCGTGTCCCTTCTCAAGCGTCTCTTCTCCAGCGAAAATATACTTAGTACTTGTAGTCGTTCCTCGTATTTGAGCTCCTCTAATCCCCTTACTAATTTAGTTGCCCTTCTTTGGACTCACTCCAGCTCCAGCACATCCCTTCTAAAGCCGCGTACACACGGGCGGACTGTCTGGCCTACTTAGTCCGCCGAAACACATTTCAGCGGACAGTCCGCTCGTGTGTGGGCTTCAGCTGACTTTTTCAGCGTGCAGTCCGGCGGACTAAGTATTTCGGAATTTCCGTAATACTGTCCGTCGTACTCGCATTTCGGCGGACAATCCGCCCGTGTGTATGCCAGTCCGCCGTACTTTTGAAATGAGCAGACTTTTCCCGCCCGGAGAAAAGTCCGCTCATTTCGAGCGGGTATCCAGGTAGACGGGGCCCGCGAAGGAGACGTCGCTGGCCCCGCCGCCTGGTATGGACTTAAAGGGGAACCCCAACGCCGAAAAAAATCGGCGTGGGGGTCCCCCCCAAAGTCCACAACAGACCCTTGTCCGAGCACGCTACCCGGCCGGCCAGGAAAGGGGGCGAGCGAGCGCCCCCCCTCCTGAGCCGTACCAGGCCGCGTGCCCTCAACATGGGGGGTGCCTTGGGGAAGGGGGGCCGCGCGGCCCCCCCACCCCAAAGCACCTTGTCCCCATGTTGATGAGGACAAGGGCCTCTTCCCGACAACCCTGGCCGTTGGTTGTCGGGGTCTGCGGGAGGGGGGCTTATCGGAATCCGGGAGCCCCCTTTAATAAGGGGGCCCCCGGTTCCCGGCCCCCCCACCCTATGTGAATGAGTATGGGGTACAATGTACCCCTACCCATTCACCTGTAAAATAAAAGTACAAAAAAAAACACAACACACGAGATAAAATACTTTATTGCACAGCTCCAGGGGTCTTCCGTCTTCGGGGGTCTTCTCGCCGGACTCCTCCGCTATCTTCTTGTAGCTCTTTTGCTAGCGGAGGAGTCCGGCTTTCTTCCTCGCCGCCAGCCTCTTCTCCCGACTTCGGGGGTCTTGTCCCCCTCTTTGGTTCTTCTGCCGGGCCACCGCGCCTTCTTATAGCTCTTTTACAGGCGGTGGCCCGGTCTTCTGTCGCCGCCGCCGCCGCCTTCCGTTCTTCTTCTTCTTCTTCTTCTTCTTCTTCTCCAGGAGATGTTGCCTCGAGGATCTCTCCGGCCGGAATGCCAGGGACGCACAGCGCGGCCACTTATATAGGGACAATGGGGCAGTGTGACATGGCTTTATGTCACATGGGTTGGTGTCACATGGTGACCCCGCCCCCTTACGATGTCATAGTCCCCATGTGACATCAACCCATGTGACCAACCCATGTGACATAAAGCCATGTGACACCGCCCCATTGTCCCTATATAAGTGGCCGCGCAGTGCGTCCCTGGCATTCCGGCCGGAGAGATCGTCGAGGCAACATCTCCTGGAGAAGAAGAAGAAGAAGAAGAAGAAGAAGAAGAACGGAAGGCGGCGGCGGCGGCGGCGACAGAAGACCGGGCCACCGCCTGTAAAAGAGCGATAAGAAGGCGCGGTGGCCCGGCAGAAGAACCGAAGAGGGGGACAAGACCCCCGAAGTCGGGAGAAGAGGCCGGCGGCGAGGAAGAAAGCCGGACTCCTCCGCTAGCAAAAGAGCTACAAGAAGATAGCGGAGGAGTCCGGCGAGAAGACCCCCGAAGACGGAAGACCCCTGGAGCCGTGTGTTGTGTTTTTTTTTGTACTTTTATTTTACAGGTGAATGGGTAGGGGTACATTGTACCCCATACTCATTCACATAGGGTGGGGGGCCGGTATCCGGGGGGCCCCATATTAAAGGGGGCTCCCGGATTCCGATAACCCCCCCGCCCGCAGACCCCGACAACCAACGGCCAGGGTTGTCGGGAAGAGGCCCTTGTCCTCATCAACATGGGGACAAGGTGCTTTGGGGTGGGGGGGCCGCGCGGCCCCCCCTTCCCCAAGGCACCCCCCCATGTTGAGGGCACGCGGCCTGGTACGGTTTAGGAGGGGGGGCGCTCGCTCGCCCCCCTTTCCTGGCCGGCCGGGTAGCATGCTCGGACAAGGGTCTGTTGTGGACTTGGGGGGGACCCCACGCCGATTTTTTTCGGCGTTGGGGTTCCCCTTTAAGTCCATACCAGGCGGCGGGGCCAGCGACGTCTCCTTCACGGGCCCCGCCTACCTGGAGACGCGCTCAAAATGAGCGGACTTTCCTCCGCGTGTGTGGGCGAGTCCGTTCATTTCAAAAGTAGGGCGGATAGTATGGCGGACTTAGTACGCCGTATTAGTCCGCTCAAGAAGTGGTGTGTGTGGTCAAGTCCGTTCATTCGAAAGTATGACGGACTGTCCGTCGGATTGTATGACGGACTAAGTAGGCCATACAATCCGCCCGTGTGTATGCGGCTTAAGGACTGGTGACAAGAACTGTATGGAATACTCCAGATGTGGCCGAACCAGAGTTTTAGAAAGTGGCAGGATTATTGTTTAATCTCTGGAGTTTATCCCCTTTTTTATGCATGCTAATATTCTGCCGGCTTTGGTAGTTGCAGCCTGACATTACATGCTATTGCACAGTCTGTCATCTACTAGGACCTCCAGATCTTTCTCCATCCTTGACTCCCCCAGAGGTTCTACCCCCAGTGAGTTTGTGTATATGTTCTTAGCCGCCAAGTGCATTATTTTACATTTCTCCACATTAAACTTCATTTGTCATATAGTTGCCCACCCCATTATTTTGTTCAGGTCTTTCTGTAAAAATTCTATATCCTGATGTGAAGCTATTGCCCTGGTTATTCTTATGTCTTCCGCAAAAACTGAGATTGAGCTATGTATCCCTTCCTCTATGTCATTTATAAATAAATTAAACAGAATTGGTCCCAAGACAGAGCCTTGGGGTACCCCACTTATCACTCCAGACCAGTCTGAGTACACGTTGGTTATCACTACCCTTAGGATACGCACCTGTAACCATTTTTTTTATCCAAGAAAAAACCTTATGGTCCGTGCCTACAGACCTCCTCGTGTAGATTAGGCGTTTATGGGGAACTGTATCGAATGCTTTTGCAAAATCCAGATATACCACTTCCACAGGCCTTAACCTATCTAGATGACAGCTAACTTCCTCATAGAATGTTAACAGATTGGTCTGGCAAGAATTACCCTTCGTAAACCCATGCTGATTACTACTAATGATACTGTTTTCATCAGCAATTTCTTGGATATAGTACCTTATCACCCCCTCCAATAATTTGCCTACTATTGATGTTAGACTGACTGGCCTGTAGTTTCCAGGAATATGTCTGTGCCCTTTTTAAAAAAAAATGGTTAAACATTGGCTTTTCTGCAATCAGCCAGTACAATTCCTGTCAGTATGCTGTCTGCAAAGATTAGGAACAATGGTCTAGTTATAACCTGACTAAGACAGTCAGGAAAACATTGAAATATATAGAATAAATACATATATAGGAACTGCTTTATCTGGCAGAGTAGTGATGGACGAACTTCCGACGGGACGTTTCGCGAACGCGGACCTCGAACGCGGACGATAGTTCGCGAACCGGAACGTTCGCGGCGGGCCCCATTGACTTCAGTGGGAGGCGAACTTTGCAAACCTACAGGTCAAATTTGCAGCCACAAAATATTTAATAGGTATGCAAACATAGTCCCACCACATGGCCAATGACATAACACATGTATGAGGTGAATCTGGGATCGACAACTACAAGCATTCTTTTTTTATATGGGAAATTGTTGTGACAATTCAGGACTGTGGAGCGCATGAAGGCAATGGAGGAGAGGGAAGGTCAGGGACCAGGGTAGGCAAAGAAGAGGGTGCAGGAGATGATCACCAGCAGCGTGACATACAGCAATGACACCTGCACCGTGATAGAGTCATCTGACAGCAGCACCGTGATAGAGAGCACTGACATCAGCAGCGTGACATACAGCAATGATACCTGCACCATGATAGAGTGATCTGACAACAGAACCGTGATAGAGAGCACTGACATCAGCAGCGTGACATAAAGCACTCACACCAGCACCGTGATATACAGCACTGACAGCAGCACCGTGATAGAGAGCACTGACATCAGCACCGTTATATACAGCACTGACACCTGCACCGTAAGCAGCCCCAGGAGGAAGTCAACATAGCACAGGGATGGTGGGAGCCCCTCATAATGAGCATAGCACAGGGATGGTGGGAGCCCCTCATAATGAGCATAGCACAGGGATGATGGGAGCCCCTCATAATAAGCAGCCCCAGGAGGATGTCAGCATAGCACAGGGATGGTGGGAGCCCCTCATAATAAGCAGCCCCAGGAGGATGTCAGCATAGCACAGGGATGGTGGGAGCCCCTCATAATAAGCAGCCCCAGGAGGAAGTCAGCACAGCACAGGGATGGTGGGAGCCCCTCATAATAAGCAGCCCCAGTAGAAATATGACACCGCTCAACCTCTTCAAAGAGGAGGGTACGGGCATATAGTACGGTGTGCTTTTTTTGGACAAGGAAGTGAGCCAAATGAAGAAAGAAGGTCTCTGTGCTCGATTAAAAAAATTGTTTATAGACATATACATGGTCTACTGGTCACATGTGTTGAATTCCTCCGAGATCCATGCCTCATTCATTTTTAGAAATGTGAGGTAGTTAACACTGTTGTGAGCTAGGCGAGTACGCTTATCGGTCACGATCCCCCCTGCTGCGCTGAACGTCCTTTCGGACAGGACACTGGATGAGGGGCAAGGCAACAGTTCGATTGCAAAATGGGCAAGCTCTGGCCAGAGGTCAAGCCTGCCCACCCAGTAGTCCAGGGGTTCATCACTCCTCAGAGCGTCCACATCGGCCGTTAACCCGATGTAGTCGGACACCTGGCGGTCTAGGCGTTCCCTGATGCTGGATCCGGGTCGGCTGAAAGAATGACCTCATATCCGAAGTCACCAACACATCTTCAAACTGGCCTATTCTTGCAGGCGCTGTTGGATTGGTACCCGCAACTCCTTCTCTGGGAGTGGGAATTGCTCCTCTGCCAGCGCACGCAAAAGCAGAATGCAGCATTTCTCAAAGCAAGGCCTGGAAGTGCTGCATTCTGACAGCCCTCTGTGACGGCGGTAACATTTCCGCCATTTTGTGTTTGTACCGGGGGTCTAAGTACGTTGCCACCCAGTACTGGTCCTTGACCCTTATGCTTTTTATACGGGGGTCCCTATTAAAACACTGGAGCATGAAGGCCCCTATTTGCACTAAAGTGGAAGCGGTGTGGTGGCCTGGCTCCTGCTCATCATCCAGGATAATGTCGTCCTCTTCATTCTCCTCTCCCCATCCACGCACAACAGGGATCCCAGAAAGGTTTAAAGCATGCTCTTCTTGCTCCTCCTCATCCGCCCCGGCACCATCCTCCTCTGACTCCTCTTCAGACTCCTGTTGTTGACTTGTCTCAGATAGAGTAGCCCCCCCTGGGAATTCATCCAGCATTGCGACTTCCTCATCTTCCCGCTCCTGCTCCTCCACAGCTTGATCAATGACACGACGCAATGCACGCTCCATAAAGAAGGCATAAGGTACCATGTCACTGATGGCGCCATGGCTGCGACTGACCAGTTTGGTGATCTCCTCAAATGGGCGCAGAAGTCTGCATGCATCGCGCATGAGCAGCCACTGGCGAGGTGAAAAAAAACCCAGCTCCCCAGAACCGGTTCTGCCGCAGAGTTCATACAGGTAGACGTTAACTGCACGTTTCTGCTGGAGAAGCCTATCAAGCATATAGAAGGTTGAGTTCCATCGCGTCGGGCAATCGCAAATAAGACGTCTGACCGGCAGATTGTGTCGCCGCTGAATGTCAGCAAGGCGAGCCATGGCCGTGTAAGATCTTCTGAAATGAGCCGAGATTTTCCTTGCCTGCCGCAAGATGTCCTGGACCCCAGGGTATTTGACAACGAATCGCTGCACGACCAAGTTTAAGACGTGTGCCATGCATGGCACGTGCGTGATTTTGCCCTGTTTCAATGCGCTAAGCAAATTGGCACCGTTGTCACACACCACTTTACCAACTGTCAAATTGAGGGGTGTTAGCCACTGATCTGCCTGTGAACGCAAAGCTGAAAGGAGTGCCGGGCCAGTGTGGCTCTTGGCTTCCAGGCACAACAGACACAGCACGGCATGGCAACGTCTCACCTGGCATGTCGAATAGGTTCTAGGGAGCTTGGGCGGCGCAGCGGAAGAGACGCTAGCAGCGGAAAAGGAGGAGTCAGCTGAGGAGGAGAGGGGGGAGGATGGAGTAGGAGGAGGAGGAGAAGAAGAGTCAGGCCTGCATGCAATCCGTGGCGGTAAAACCAAATCTACACGGGTGCCACGGGTTACATGCTTGACGGACGTCAGAAGGTCCACCCAGTGGGCAGTAAAAGTGATATACCTTCCCTGCCCGTGTTTGCTAGACCACGTGTCTGTGGTCAGATGTATCATTCACTTGCCGCTGAACATGGCCATATAGCTCTGGAATGCCCTTCTCTGAGAAATACTTCCTTCCTGGGACCTTCCATTGTGGTGTTCCAATGGCCACAAATTTGCGAAAGGCCTCCGAGTCCACCAGTTTATATGGCAGTAGTTGGCGGGCTATGAGTTCTGACAAGCCAGTCGTCAACCGTTGGGCAAGAGGGTTATCCGGAGTCATCATTTTTTTACGCTCGAACATTAGGCCCACGGAAGCCTGCCTTTTTGCAGAAAAACGTGAGCTTGGCGTGATGGAAGGTGGAGTGGAGGACAATTGTGAGGAGAGAGGAGAAGGAGAAGTAGAAGACGAGGCCTGCAGTGTGGCTTTGTGTGTTCCGTTGCTCCCACTCGGCTCGGTGATGGCTGCTCACGTGCCTTCTTAAGGCGGTCGTCCCTAGGTGAGTGTTGGGCTTACCGCGACTAATGCGTTGACTGCAAAGATTGCAGATGGCAACGCTATTGTCAGCAGCGGACACGTTAAAATAAGCCCACACTGCGGAGCCATGTGCCGGTGTCCGGGGAGTGCCAGATGTGACCGTACATGGTCGATGACTCGCTCCTGATACATTTGCAGTCTGCTTTCTCCCTCCTGTGCAATGTAAGTTATTCCTGCTTCTCCTCCCTATCTGCTGGTCCATATCTCCCTCTGAACTCCCCTCCTCTTCCTCTCTTGTGGGCACCCACGTGACATCACTAGACACGTCATCATCAACGTCACCTTCCCCACCGCTATAAGTAGAGATCTCGGAGTAGGCAGAAACACCAGGGACCAACCTCCTCTTTGGGCTGATCTGGGTACTGTCGTCAGACTGCTGAGTAGCGGTTGTTGCTACCTCCTCTTCCTGATCCAATACCAAGAGTGGCTGCGCATCAGAAATGTCCTCTTGATATGGATCGGAAAATAATTCCTGTGACTCAAGCGGAAGGTATGTGGTGGTGGTGGTGGTGGTGGTGTTGTTGGTGGTAGTGTCTTTGGGGGTGCACATAGCAGAGAGTGAAGAAGAGGGTGCAGATCGAGAGGATGAGGAGGGTACAGAAGAGTAAGGCTGAGCGAGCCACTCAACCAAGTCTGGTGCTTCCTTTAAAGTAATTGAACGCACCTTCTGCAACTTCCCACTTTGGCTCAAGCCTGTTGCTCCTGCCCTACCCCTACCACCCCTGCGGAAGGGCCTGCCTCTTCCTCTGCCTGTCATTTTTTAAATGACCCTGTGACAAAACTCTCAGTCCCTATACCGATGAAGGACTGCTGCAGTATAGGGCAGCGGTCAGCAGTAGTGCACCTCAACCCTATGTATTGTGGACCGATACCAGTCCTTATAGAATGGCAGACTGTACCTCACTCAACCCTATGTACTGTAGTACCCTATACCTTACCAGTCCTTATAAGGACCTTTGTGGACCAAGTAGGTTGTGTGTGAGTGATTAGCAGACTGTATGTCAGTCCCTATACCGATGAAGGACTGCTGCAGTATAGGGCAGCGGTCAGCAGTAGTGCACCTCAACCCTATGTATTGTGGACCGATACCAGTCCTTATAGAATAGCAGACTGTACCTCACTCAACCCTATGTACTGTAGCACCCTAGACAGACCAAGTTACCAGTCCTTATAAGGACTTATGTGGACCAAGTAGGTTGTGTGTGAGTGATTAGCAGACTGTAGGTCAGTCCCTATACCAATGAAGGACTGCTGCAGTATAGGGCAGCGGTCAGCAGTAGTGCACCTCAACCCTATGTATTGTGGACCTATACCAGTCCTTATAGAGTAGAAGACTGTACCTCACTCAACCCTATGTACTGTAGCACCCTATACCTTACCAGTCCTTATAAGAACTTTTGTGGACCAAGTAGGTTGTGTGTGAGTGATTAGCAGACTGTACGTCAGTTCCTATACCGATGAAGGACTGCTGCAGTATAGGGCAGTGGTCAGCAGTAGTGCACCTCAACCCTATGTATTGTGGACCAATACCAGTCCTTATAGAATGGCAGACTGTACCTCACTCAACCCTATGTACTGTAGCACCCTAGACAGACCAAGTTACCAGTCCTTATAAGGAGCTTTGTGGAACAAGTGGGTTGTGAATGATTAGCAGACTGCAGCAGAAGGGCAGCAGTCAAGTATAATATTTTTTCTATATTTGGAAGAAAGAATATTATACGTGTACAAGCCTATTACCATACCACTGATACCAGTCCTGAAAAGAACCTTTGTGGAACTAATAGTAACAGCTACTGATTAAACTGATCCTCACTGCCTCACACACTGCTTCCTGCCTGTCCCTATATAAACTGACAAAACAGAGGCTACTGGAACAATAACTGGAATAGCACTTTTGTGGACCTGATAGTAACAGCTAATGATGATGACTAAACTGACTGTCCCTACAGCAGACACAGCATCCTGTCCCTTTCTCTAAACCAGTGTTTCTCAAATCCAGTCCTCAGGCCCCCCCAACAGGTCATGTTTTCAGGATTTCCCTCAGATGAAACGGCTGTGGCAATTGCTAAGGCAGTGAAACTGATCAAATCACCTGTGAAAAATAATGGAAAACCTGAAAACATGACCTGTTGGGGGGGCCTGAGGACTGGATTTGAGAAACACTGCTCTAAACTGACAAAAGACACTCAGGCTGCTGCAACAATCACTAGCACCGCACTGCCTATCCTGAACTACACCTAACACCTATACCAGTCCTGAAAAGAACTTTTGTGTACCAAATAGCTAGCGATTTGGGTCACTGTAATCTCTCCCTGCTCCACACAGCAACCTCTCCCTATAGTGACAGAAGAAAGAATGTAAAATGGCCGCCAGATCGGGTGTATTTATAGGTTAGGGGGAATGTCCAAGTGTCCATGTGCTGTAATGTCTCAATTGGCTGTCCTGTACCTCATGATGGATGTGTCATCATAGGTCAAAGTTCTTTTACACAGTAAACGCAGAAGTCCGCCGGGCGAACGGCGCCAATAGTCCACCTAACGGGCGGTAACTGTGCAGCCTTTGCTTGCTTCAGGTGCACAAAATATTGGTGCTTATCAAGATGGTACTGGGTTGCAGCAGTCAGTCACTGCGGATGCTTTAAAGGTTGGCCCTGTCTGGAACGCTATGCGTTCGCAGGGTAATGTTACTATTCCTATGGAGAAACAGTTTAACCCTTTAAGAACTCAGAACATTTTAGTTAATACTGGTGGTCTTTTACAGCCTAGTTCTTGTAATAATACACCTTGTCAAGTAGCAGAAGCTAGTATGGAAGAGGCGCTTCCGTGCGAAATCTCCCCGTTAGGTTTCCACTTGTCTTCCTCAGTTAAGGAGAAAATTTGGAGAGGAGAATTTGTTGATTTATTATCCCTCCTGCCTTCTTCTAAAGAATTTCTTTCTAAATTAGATAAGAAATCAGAGGACCGTTCAGAAGAAGATAGAAGGAGAGCAGTAGCTAGAACATTCCAGAATTGGCTTCAAGCATTCTGTATATTCGCTTCAGTTATGGGTGAAAAATTTCCAGAAAAATGTTCTGGGCTATTTCAACATCTAGACATTGTTGCTGAGGCCTTTAGGCATTTCGGGGAAATCTCATGGCTTCATTATGATGAGAATTTCAGGCAGAAGCTGGCGGTACACCCTTCTCTGCGTTGGGGTGTGAAAGACGTTGGCCTTTGGTTAAATCTGATGTTGCCTCCAAAACCGCAGGTGCAATTCAAAGCATTCAACTCTACTAATAATTTGTTTCGCAAAGGTTTCTGCTTTGCATTTAATGAAGGACAATGCAGATTTCTGGCCAACTGTAGATACAAACACGAGTGCTCATATTGTACAGGGTCACACCCGGCTTGTAGATGTTATCGAAAGGCCTCTGCCATGTCAGGTCAGCCTCAATCCAGGGATGGGTTTTCAAAAGGCACAGACAACAGTGAAATTGTCAAACATGCTTCCTTGGCTAGAAATGTATCCAAACATCAGGATGGCGGAGCTGCTTTATAGCGGCTTTAAGCGTGGTTTTTTAGTCCCTGGTTTTTCTGGGTCTGGTTGTAAGTTAGTGGACAATTTGCGTTCGGTCTTTTCACACCCAGAGGTTGTTAGAGTTAAAATTGAGAAAGAATTAACAGAGGGCAGGATTGCGGGTCCGTTCTCCTCACCCCCTTTCTCCAACTTCAGAATTTCTCCATTGGGCGTAGTTCCCAAAAAAGAGCCAGGCTCTTTTCGCTTAATACATCATTTGTCATACCCTGTTGGCGAGTCTCTTAATGATGAGGTTGCTGATTTCGATGCTTCAGTTACGTATGCTTCTTTCGATGAGGCCTTGGTTCTCCTTGAGCATTTTGGAAGGAATTCATTAATGGCCAAGGCATTAAATCTGCATTTCGTTTACTCCCAGTACACCCACAAGGCTTTAGTTCTTTAGGTTTTCATTTTAACGGATATTTTTATTTTGATAAATGTATGCCGATGGGCTTCTCCTTATCTTGTTTTTACTTTGAGGCTTTTTCTTCTTTTCTTCAATGGGTAGTGTCTGTGGTGCATCCCGGTGCTGGTTATATTCATTATTTAGATGATTTTCTGTTCATAGGTCCACCTGAATGTTCTGTATGCTCTGATTCTTTGTCAGCTTTCTTTGATATTTGTGAAAATGTTGGCATTCCCCTTGCCCAGGAGAAGACAGTGTTTCCATCTACTAGTCTGGAATTTTTGGGCATTGTCATAGATTCAAACGCCATGGAATTCAGATTGCCTCCATCAAAGCTTTTCAAGATTAGGTCATTAATATCCTCTTTTCTATCTAGACGGAGAGTTCTGCTTAAAGACGTCCAATCTCTATTAGGCTTGTTTGCTTTCGCTGCAAGAGTAATTCCGGTAGCTAGGATTTTTTCTCGCTGTTTTGCTAGGGCTACATAGGATTTAAAAAATCCTTTTTCTCATGTTACCATGTCAAAAGCCATTAAAGATGATTTAAAGGTATGGGATGAGTTCTTGTTAGGTTTTAATGGCTCAACGGTATGGCAGAAAGAATTTATAAACGATTTTGAACTAGGCCTTTTTACCGACGCTTCAGGTTCTATAGGCTTTGGTGCCTTCCTGGCAGGTCATTGGTGTGCTTCAAAGTGGCACACATCTTGGAGGATTCCTGACATTTCGCGTAACCTAGTCTTGTTAGAATTATTCCCAGTAGTGGTGGCGGTAGTTATTTGGTGTGATTTGTTTAGAAATCGGACAGTTTTAATTCACACGGATAATAAAGGTGTCCTCTTCGCGATTAATTGTTTATCTTCTAAGTCTGATTTTGTAATCAAATTGCTTTGTTTCTTAGTTCTCCATTGTATGAAATATAATATTTGGCTTAAGGCTCTGTTCACACAGGGGGCGATGCGAGGCGACACGACTTGCCGCGCCGCGACCTGTCGCGACCTCAGCGGCGACTTGCAAATGACTTCTGTATAGAAGTCAATGCAAGTCGCCCGAGGTCGCCCAAAAGTAGTACAGGAACCTTTTTTCTAAGTCGGAGCAACTCGAGTCGCTCCACTTAGAACGGTTCCGTAGTACAGAATGGGGGCGACTTGTCAGGTCGTGTCGCCTCGCGTCGCCCCCTGTGTGAACCGAGCCTAAGGCTAAACATTTACCAGGTGTAAGCAATAGCATTACAGACTCGTTATCTCGTCTTCAGTTTTCCAGGTTCCGTGACTTGGCTCCGGAGGCAGACCCAATTGGCTCCCAATGCCCGGAATTCCTCTGGGGCTTGATTTGGGATTAATCTCCGCCAATTTAAAGAACTCAGTTTCACTGAGAACATGGGAGGACTATCTGCGAGCATGGTCGAGATGGGATAATTTCTGCTCTACATACAATTTAAGTATTGCCAGTTGTAATGCTTACACAGCACTGTCTTTTGTTACTTTTTTAATCCATTCTAACCTTAGTGCAGCTTCTATACATAAAATTTTGGCCGGTGTTTCCTTCTTTCTAAATTTTTTTTACCTTCCGGCTTTGTCTTCTTTCTTTACAGTACGTCAGGTATTGAAAGGTTTTAGGTGTTCCCATTTGGTTAGAGATGGTAGGAGATCCATTTCTATTGATCTTTTGGTTAAATTAATTCAGACTTTGCCTTCAGTATGCTATTCCCCTTATGAAATTTTATTATTTAAAGCAGCTTTTTCTTTGGCATTTTTTGGCGCTTTACGGCTGGGTGAGTTTTCCGCCTCAAATAAGTCTTCATGCGCTATCCTGTTAGATAGTGATGCGATTGTTTCTTCAGATTCTATCACTATATGCATTAGAAGATCAAAAACCGATCAGGTTGGGAAGGGACGTATGATTAAGTTGGGTCGGGCATGGTATATTCCTATCTGCCCGGTCCAAAATAATTCAAATTTTATCTCCTTTAGACCTTTCTTTCACGGGTCATTTTTTATTCACAATGACCTGTCTCCTCTTACTCGTTATCAATTTTCTTCTGTCCTTTCTTCTTGTCTAAAAATCCTTGGTTTGTCAGGCTTTTATTTCTCATCTCACTCCTTCAGAATAGGGGCTGCCACTGCTGCTAACTCTATGGGTTTTTCTTCTGAGGAGGTTCAGAGGTTGGGTCGTTGGGACAGTTTTAGATATAAGTCTTACATTCGACCTGAGTTAGTTACTAATTAATTTTCTTTTCAGATTTTCCTAGGTTCAAAGTCTGGATTATAGGCCATTAATTTATTCATTGGGCCTACAAAAGAGCTGAAGCAAGGAATTTCGAAAAGACTTTGGGTTTTAAGGTTCATGCTTTGCAAATCTTTTGGCATGGTGTTAGGGGGTTAAGTTGGAAAGATGTAAGAAATGAATTAATTTATTTAAATAATGTTTGGCCCAGCCCAAATCTATTGATAATCCACGCTGGGGCAAATGATATTGGTAAAGTTAAAACTTGGAATCTTTTATGTGAGATGAAACAGGATCTCTTTTCGTTTAAGGTCCTTTTTTCCATCCGCAATTATCACCTTTTCTGAGATGATTCCTAGGTTACTTTGGTCCCCGTCTAGCAATTTGTTTTATCTAGACAAGATTCGTAGACGTTTAAATAGGACCATTCATAATTTTTTGGTTTCTTCCAATGACTTATCCTATCGCCACATTGAGTTGGAAGGTTTTATTGCAGGTCTCTATAGATCAGACTTGGTACATTTGTCGGACATAGGTCTGGACATTTTCAATGTAGGTTTGCAGAATATGATAGAGAAAGCCACGGTGTTGGGGGGGGCCTCAGCGTTTTGTTTCACAATTGGCTTCGGCCGGTGGGGTTCGTCTTCCAGTATAAGTCTAGAAGGACATGGTGATTGAGATCTGGTATTGGATCATTTTGTTAATTTTGAAATTTAATTCTATGCTGAAAGCAGATTTTTTAGTTAATGTGAATGTAGCTAATTTGGGTTACCCCTTGAATAAACACCGTGGCCATTTATGACCAATCAAATATACTGTGTGTCAGTTTCGTTTATTTATTATTAGCTACTCTGTACTGTCCCATGTTCGGTCCCCGGCATTAACCGGGGGCTCGCATGGGACAGGGCAGAGGGCTCTTTGCCTGTGCATTTTCTTTCCTTTCTCTCAGCAGGGCTATTGGTGCAATATCCCTTAGCAACAAGCCCTCATTGGAGGAATTTGGCGGGCTGTTTCTTCGCGCCTATAACTGCTTATATAAGCCGGACGCTACCTCAGCTTCACAGCCACCTGAAGAGGACCAGTGTGCGCTCCCACCCCCCTCCCTATTTTCATTATTGTTTAGTCACGGTGCTATTCAGTGGGGGTTCGTCTTCCAGTATAAGTCTGGAAGGACATGGTGATTGAGATCTGGTATTGGATCATTTTGTTAATTTTGAAATTTAATTCTATGCTGAAAGCTGATTTTTTAGTTAATGTGAATGTAGCTAATTTGGGCTACCCCTTGAATGAACACCGTGGCCATTTATGACCAATCAAATATACTGTGTGTCAGTTTCGTTTTTTTATTATTAGCTACTCTGTACTGTCCCATGAAAAACAATCTATAAAGTGCAGTCCCAATAGGATTTTCTAGTGTTCATTGTAATCCCAATGAGAAAAAGTCTATACAAAGTGCAGTGTCTTCATGCACAAACTCGTCCTGAGTAGGGGTACATAGTATCCCTATTCATTCACTGAAAAAAAAAAGGTGTAGAGTAACAACAGGCAGTTTTTGACAAGTTCTTTATGTAGAAAACAAAAAATTAAAATAAAAAATGTCCCACAAAGTAGATCCATCCTCAATTGCCTGCCGCCACAGCCAAACCGAACCCCCCCCCCCCCCCCCTCACAGAATGTATGTAAGAAAGCATCAAAAACTTAACACTTGTGTCTTTGGTATGTGTCCACTGAAGTCTATTAGATGCAAAACGTAATCTGCTGCGGGAAAAAAACGTCCCTGACCCTTTCTAAAAACACAGTGGCTGAAAAACGCACAGATGTGACTGTAGAGCGTTTCTGCAACTGGTAAAATGCACTAATAAAACACATAGATGTGAACCCAGCCTTAGTGTGGTCAGTATTTAATAGGAAAGCAGAGGGACTGGCAGGAACACCTGGGATCTCACACAAAGGAAGCAATACAAAGAGAGCAGGAGACTTTTTCATACCAATACATGGTATAGCAGGATCATATCAGGAATATGAAATGTTGGGTTTACATATTCTTTAACCCCCTTCCTGCCCAGGCTAATTTTAAGCTTTCAGCGCTGTCAAACTTTGAATGAAAATTGCGCGGTCATGCGACATTGTACCCAAATTAAATTTTTATCATTTCCCCCCCCCCCCCCCCCCCACAAATAGAGCTTTCTTTTGGTGGTATTTGATCCCCTCTGCTTTTTTTATTTTTTGCGCTATGAACAAAAAAAGAGCATATATTTTGAAAAAAAAAACACAATATTTATAACTTTTTGCTATAATAAATATCCCATTTAAAAAAAATAATAATAATTTGCCCTCAAAATTTGGTGCAAAAGTTATAGCGTCTACAAAATGGGGGATAGATTTGTCATTTTTATTTTATTTTTTTACTACTAATGGCGGCGATCTGTGATTTTTATCGTGGCTGTGACACTTTTGACACTATTTTGGGACCATTCACATTTATAAAGTGATGGGTGCTATAAAAAATGCACCATTACTGTATAAATGTGACTGGAAGGGAAGGGGTTAACACTAGGGGGCGCTGCAGGGGTTAAATGTGTGTCCTAGGGAGTGAATCTAACTGTGGGGGGAGGGGACTGATGAGGGGAGGAGACCGATCGGTGTTCCTCTGTACAAGGAACATCCGATCAGTTGTCCTCTCCCCTGACAGGACGTGACAGGACATGGATCTGTGTGTTTACACACACAGATCCACTTCCCGGCTCTGTTACTGGGCAATCACGGCTGCTGGGCAAACGCATCGGGGTCCCCAGCGCCGGCGGCGTGCGCACGCTCTCCACAAAGCCGGCAAGCAGAGGACGTCATATGACGCCTACACCCGGAGGGAGGAACAGTTCCTGCCGCCGTCATATTACAATACGGTGGTAGAGAACTGGTTAACCACTTCACGCCTAACGGTAAAACAAATCTAAATGCCTAAGCACAATTTTCTCATTTTGACATGTGTTAGTAAAACCATACATATCATCACTTTGTACATCCAGGTGGATTATTCCTTTTTTTCAAATTGGGCTTTCATTTGGTAAAAAATATTTATGGATATCTCCTGATTTGTTTTTTACCACCAAAGAATAACCAAAAACAAATTCTCTTGCTCCTGATGATCACAGCAATAACACATTTGTGTATGTTATGTGTTGTTTGTACCCATAGTACAACCCAGAAGCAATAGTGCGCATTTTGCTTATTTTTTTTATTATACCTAAAACACACTTGCACTAACTGACGCTGATGCAAATTAAAAAAAATCCTGGCCAAAATATACTCACCCTGACCTTTGACCCCCAACCTTGACTTTTGAAACTTACTTGACCCAAACACTAATCCTGGCACTGACCTAGATCAAAACCTTGATCTAGGTATTTTTTCTTTATTTTTTATATTATTATTTATTTACTTATTTACATTTTTTTTTAACAAACTCTTTTTTTTTCTTTCTTCAAGGAAAGAGAAAGATACATTTTATCTTCCTCTCCATCCACAGAAAAAAAAGCCCCCCCCAGGGGCAGGCTTCACAGTGACTGATCACTGTGGTAGCCAATTAGAGGCTACAACAGCGATCAGGTGACCCCCAAATAGGGAGATCTGGGTCCCGATCGTTAGTACAGGTTCTGGGGCTCTTGGTGAGACCCTGGTCTCTGTGCTGGGAGCACACTCTGCAGTGCGCTCCCGGTACAAAGTTAGATATTAGTTAGCATATAGGCGGCCCCATGGAAAAAAGCCCACTTCCGTTAGGCCGCATATATGTGTTATGTGTTATGTCAACATGAAGGCGCTAAGTTCCAGTGGCGGCCCATCCATAAGGGAACCACCCCCCTAAGCCAATGCGCCTGGCCCCTAACCTACATGCAGGGCACTGGACAAATTAATTTCAATGGAGTTTTTTTTTTTTTTAAGCACATGATTTGAGCCTGAGGCCCTAATTGGCAGACCACTGCTCCTGCCGACCACCCAGTTGTGTGACAATAGTGAAAATATATTCTCCTCCTGGCCAATCAGGAAGCGGGTCTTAAGACCTGATTGACCAAGAGGAGAAGCAACCGTATTGGCCGCCGAGGAGGAAGCCACCAAGGAGGAGGAGATGCAGGGTGAAGCCGCCTAGAAGGAGGAGACGCAGGGTGAAGCCACCAAGGAGGAAGCTGCCAAAAAGGAGGAGATGCAGGGTGAGGCCGCCAAGGAGGAGGAGATGCAGGGTGAAGCCACCAAGGAGGAAGCTGCCAAAAAGGAGGAGATGCAGGGTGAAGCCGCCGAGGAGGAGGAAACATAGGGTGAAGCCACCGAAGAGGAAGCTGCTGAGGAGGAGGAGACGCAGGAAGGAGCCGAAGCTGTCCACAACCTAGATGGGGTAAGTGCAGGGCAGACAAGCAAGCAATGGGGGGGGGGGGTTACTGATTGGCCGACCAAGAGGGGGGTGGTAGGTGGTTTGTTTCTCTACAAGCAATGCATTTGGTGTCCGGAAGAAGATCAGAAGCAAGAAACCCACAAAAGCACAGGGAGAACATGCAAACTCCATGCAGACAGTGTCCTGGCCAGGATTTAAGTAGAAGCCCCCAGTGCTGTAAGACAGAAGTATTTGGCGTTTTGTACAGTTGAGTAGCAGTTGGCCAAACAGGTGTAACTTTGAATTAGTTGGCCAGTTTGAAGATGTATTGTAATATATGTAATTCAGGAATCCCTGATTATAAAGCTGCATGCAGAGGGTTCAGTGTTCACATGCTCCTCCATACTAGCAAGTACAGGGACCTGTCCTATGTCTGGTGACTTGGGCTGGGTATGGGCTAATGGATGGGCAAGGCATAGGTTTGCTTTAATCTGGCCACCAATAGACTTTATAAAAATGTGCTTCTTTGTCTAATTAGTAAATTGCTGCACCAGAGGGTTTGTGTTGGAAATAGCAGATTGCCTTTAGAAGGTAAAAACGATCCATGCTGTGTCTCAGTCTGCTTTCCAGTTCTGTGATCTTGCTTTACACGTACACAGGTTTGTTTTCAACTGCAGGCAGCAAAGTTGACTAAAGAAGTAGAAACTGTTCGCTTTGCAAAGTGTATTCTGTCCCACCTTATTTGTATTTTGTTTCCTTTGTTGTATTGAACTACATCAGGCTACTATTGTTTAATGTTTATTGACATCTAGTTTCAGGCCACTACAACTTGTTTACTTGTTTGATTTGGTACCTCCCTCTGTCCTGCCCTCCTGTTTCATGCTAGTTAGCTCAGTCTTAAAGGGGTTGTAAAGGTTTTTTTTTTTTAAATAACAAACATGTTATACTTACCTCCACTGTGCAGCTCGTTTTGCACAGAGTGGCCCCGAACCTGGTCGTCTGGGGTCCCTCGGTGGCTGTCTCCGCTCCCCCCCGCAAGGACTTCTCACATTCATGCAAGCTCCCTCGCATGGTGAGAAGTGCTTGGGGGCACGCTCCCGTGATACAGCCGGTGGCCATAGCCGCTCACTGTATCACTTGGCCCCGCCCCCCGGGTCATTGGATGTGATTTACAGCAATGGCGAGCCAATGGTCAATGGCTGCGCTGCTTTCAATCCATCTGCGCTGCTTTCAATCCATCCGCAGTAACCAAGCAACGGCCAGGGGGAAGAGGATGTCAGGTGCAAGCACGGGACTTTCGAGGGGTCGGGTAAGTAAAACGGTGGGGCTGGGGGGGTCGGCATTGTCTGATCTTTTTTCACCTTAATGCATAGAATGCATTACGTTGAATTTTTTTTATCTTTACAACCCCTTTAACTAGACCCTTCCCATTTCCTCCATGTTCCCTCAGGCAGTGTTATTTCTTCATAGAGAAAGTCATTCACTTCTTACACTTTAAAAGACTGGAAAAAACAACTTCTTTTACTCAACATCAAAATCATCAGTTAGGAGAAGTCCACATTTTGGCATAAAGTTCAAATGCATATTTGAATTATAGTCCGAGTACTGCTGTCCATAGGCTGATCACCTTATTAGGCAGAGCAGGGGCAACTCCATTTCATTGTGGGCCACATCAGCATTATGGTTGTACTCAAAGGGCCAGTTGTATCTGTTAGCCCTCGTACACACGGTCGGACATTCCGAAAACAAAATCCTTTGAATTTTGTCCGACGGATTTTGTCCGAAACTGGTGTTGTGTACTCACGGTCGGACAAAGTTGTCGGAAAATCCAATCGTTCAGGACGTGATGACGTTATTTCGTTACGACGGAACTACGTTCAGGCTAGTAGCCAATAGCTTTGGTGTAGGAATTTGATCTGAGCATGCGTGGCACTTTGTCCAATTGGAATTCTCTACAAGCGATCGGACAAAGTCCGATCGGATCATGTTGTCAGAAAATGTTATAGCCCAGCTCTAAAACTTTGTCGGTCGGATAGTCCGATGGAGCCCACACATGGTCGGATTATCCGGAAAACACGGTCCGATCAGACATTTTCCATCGGAATGTCCGACCGTGTGTACAAGGGCTAAGAGTAGATGTCCAGAGCACCCCACCCCTCCTTACATCAGATGTCAAGAGTCCCCCCATCTCCCCTATACATCACAGTGCACCCCCCGTTATCTTGTGCTGCTGCTGGGAAGAAACTGGGGGCAGCGCTGGGAATCAGGGTCTGCAGGAGAACCAGAGAAGGGCTGGAGTCAGCTGTCGGAGTCTGCTGAATGCTGAGACCAGGGGAGATGAGGGGGTGCTGCGGCTGCACAGAAAGCGCAGGACCTGTAGGAGGTGTTCTCTTCTGCCCACTGCTGAGATGGGGGGGGGGGGGGGGGGCAGAGACAAGCGTCTCCACAGCTGCACGGAGAAGATCAGGATCTGGCAGAGGAGTTCACCTCTCTGCTGCCGACTGCTGAGACAAGGTGGGGGCAGGGAGAAGGGGGGTTCCGCAGCAGCAGTAGACGGACGACGGCCATATTCAGCCAGCGGGCCTTGTGGGTTCAACGTGACAAAGTGACCTTAAAAAAAAGTAGGGATGCACCGAAATTTCGGCCACCGAAACATATCGGTCGAAATGGCATTTTCGGCAATTTCAAAAGAGAATAAAACAGAATAGAAAATAAAGGAAGAGAATAGAACAGAATAGAAAATAATAGAGTAGAAAATAAAAAATAGAACAGAATACGAAATAAAATAATAGAAAATTATAGAATAGGAAATAAAGGGATAGAATTGAAAATAAAGGAATAAAATAGAAATTAAAGCATAGAGTGGAATAGGAAATAATAGAGTAAAACAGAACACAATGGAATAGCAAATAAAAGAACAGAATAAAATAGAACAGAAAATAAAGGAATTGAATAGAATAAAAAAATAGAATAAGATAAAATAGAAAGAATATAACCATCTTCTGACCATAGAATACATTTGAATTAAAATAGAACAGAATAGAAAACATAAGCATAGAATAGAACAGAAAAAAAAATAATAGAATAGAATAAAACAGAAAAATATAATCATCTTCCGAAATTTTGAATAGAATACATTTGAATAAAATAGGAAAGAATAGAATAGAAAAGGAATTAACAGATAAGCATAAAATAGAATAGAATAGAAAAAATAATAGAATAGAATAGAAAGAATATAACTATATGACCATCTTCTGAAAAATTTGAATTTCAAATAGAATAAATTTTAATAGAGTAGAAAAGAACAGAATATAATAGAAAAGAAAAAAAATGAATCAAAAATACAAGAATAGAAAAAAATAGAATAGAAAAAATATCACCATCTTCCAAATTTCGAATTTTGAATAGAATAAATTTGATTTTGAATGGAATTTGAATCGATTTTAATTTGACAAATTGTCAAATTCTGAAAATTTTAATTTCGAAATCGAAAAAGGAATTAAATAATTTAAACAAATTTTGACTAAAGAAATTTATGTAAATATGAATTGAAATAAAACAAAACTATTTTTTTCATTCTGCACATGTGTAAGCCTAGTAACCCGTTTGTTTTCGATATGAGACTAGAATGCAAAAAAAATTAACAAAAGGACAATCGTTCGTCCGATATTTTTAAGGCATAACTAAACGCTCCAATGCTCATCTCCCCTCCAGCGATGTCTGTCTGCTCCCTCTCCAACACCAGCATCTTCTTCCGGATTGAGGGTCTTCGGAGGTCTTGATTAGCCAGACCGGGAAGATGTAATGCCCACACCTGGGCACATGAGCGTATTTGTCCTGAGATGATGTGTGCTAAGAATGTAAAGCAAACTAAGCATGTGCAGCTCAGTGTTCCTCGCGTACTAGGATGGGCTCTGCCATGAGCGGACATAAGTCCAAACCCAACTCAACTATCCCGCCAAGAAGCTGTCACTGCGGACAGCCAATCATAAGTGGTGAAGACATTCCCCGCTCAGGAGGGTTACAATTCATGTCCGACTAAGCTCATCCCTGCCCACAAATAATCCAGAACTGCTATGGGGGAATAGAGCGGGTGTAGAAATAGATCGGGCACCGCTTCTTTATACATAATCGATGGGCAGGAAGATAAAGGAATCACCCTCAATGGTGTGTGCATGGGACACAATCTACAATCATGACTGAATAATCTCTATTGATATGTCCTGTATAAACAATCATAAGACATGGGGTACTATCATCACTCTGATGGCCATTCTTCTTCACTAATTCTTCATGATGAACGGATGAGGGAGGATGAATGATGGATGAATCAAGGATGAATGAATGATGGATACATGGGGGATGAATGCATGATGAGTAAATAGGGATGAATAAATGATAAATGGGGGGATGAAAGAATGAAGGATAAATGGGGGGTGAATAATGGATAAATGGAAGGATGAATGAATGAATGATGGCTAAATGGGGGGGTGAATGAATGATGAATAAACGGGATGAATGAATGATAGATAAATTAATGATGGACAAATGGTGGGTGAATGAATGATGGATAAATGGGGGATGATTGAATGATGGATAAATGGGGGGATGAATGAATGAGGGATAAATGGGGGATAAATTAATGATGGATAAATGGGGGGGGTGAATGAATGAGGGACAAATGGAGGAATGAATGGTGTATAAATGGGGTATGGGTGAATGGTGGATAAATGGGGGGATGAATGAATGGTGGATAAATGGATGAATGAATGAATGGTGTATAAATGGGGGATGGGTGAATGGTGGATAAATGAATGCTAGATAAATGGGAGGTGAATGAATGATGGATAAATGGGGGATGAATGCATGATGAATACATGGGGGATGAATGAATGGTGGATAAATGGGGGATGAATGAATATTGGATAAATGGGGGGATGAATGAATGATGGATGAATGGGAGATTAATGCATTGTGGGTAAATAAAGATGAATGAATGATGGATACATGGGAGATGAATGAATGATGGATAACTGGGTGGTGAATGGATGATGGATCAATGGGGGATGAATGGATGATGGCTCAATGGGGGATGAATGAATGATGGATAAATAGGGGGATGAATGAATGGTGGATAAATGGGGATGAATGAATGATAGATAAATGGGGATGAATGAATGATGGATACATAGGAGATCAATTAATGATGGATAACTGGGGGATGAATGAATGATGGATCAATGGGGGGGGGGGGGGTGAATGAATGCTGGATAAATAGGGGGATGGGTGAATGATGGATATATGGGGGATGAATGACTGGTGGATAAATGGAGGATGAATGAATGATGGATAATGGGGATTAATGAATGATAGATAAATGGGGGTGAATGAATGATGGATAAATGGGGGTGAATGAATGATAGATAAATGAATTATGAATAAATGGGGACGAATGAATGATGTATTAATGGATACATGAATAAAGGATGAATGAAAGATCTTGTGTATTATACACGATCCTCCCGCACATCTTCTCCCCTCCGATGATCTGGTCTGTTGTCTCTACATGGACAGCACATGACAGCATCCTCCAGCAGGTCTAAGCTGTAAATACCACAACAACTCATCACACCAATCACCTACAGCCAAAGAAGTCATGTGATCAACTGTAATGGTCATGTGACCAATCGCGCTTCTCCGGTTACTATGGCTACCAGCGGCCATGACTCTTCGCATAGTATTGTGGGTAGTACATCCTCCAGTTAATGTTCAGTGGATGGAATAGAGCGGATCCGGGGGGACGGTGATCGGGGATGATGGGCTCTGCCGGACGCTTCCGGGAGGACGCCGGGCTGGAAGAGCGGATCGGGGAGCTACAACGCAGCTTGAGAGACTGGTGAGTGCTGGGCGGGGCCAAGGGACAGGGAGACTTGATCTGACCAACCGCAGGACGGCTCTGTACTGCCCGGTCCAGAGTCAGACTCATGAGGAGTGCTGGTTCAGGGTCCAGGCACCAAGGCATGCTGGGATCTCTGGATCTGTGACGGTTGAAGGCTGGGATCTCTGGATCTGTGACAGTTGAAGGCTGGGATCTCTGGATCTGTGACAGTTGAAGGCTGGGATCTCTGGTTCTGTGACAGTTGAAGGCTGGGATCTCTGATTCTGTGACAGTTGAAGGCTGGGATCTCTGGGTCTGTGACGGTTGAAGGCTGGGATCTCTGGATCTGTGACGGTTGAAGGCTGGGATCTCTGGGTCTGTGACAGTTGAAGGCTGGGATCTCTGGATCTGTGACGGTTGAAGGCTGGGATCTCTGGATCTGTGACGGTTGAAGGCTGGGATCTCTGGGTCTGTGACAGTTGAAGGCTGGGATCTCTGATTCTGCGACGGGTGAAGGCTGGGATCTCTGATTCTGCGACGGGTGAAGGCTGGGATCTCTGGGTCTGCGACGGGTGAAGGCTGGGATCTCTGATTCTGTGACGGTTGAAGGCTGGGATCTCTGGTTCCGTGACGGTTGAAAGCTGGGATCTCTGGTTCGGTGACGGGTGAAGGCTGGGATCTCTGGTTCGGTGACGGGTGAAATCTGGGATCTCTGGTTCGGTGACGGGTGAAATCTGGGATCTCTGGTTCGGTGACGGGTGAAATCTGGGATCTCTGGTTCGGTGATGGGTGAAATCTGGGATCTCTGGTTCGGTGACGGGTGAGGGCTGGGATCTCTGGTTCGGTGACGGGTGAGGGCTGGGATCTCTGGTTCGGTGACGGGTGAGGGCTGGGATCTCTGGTTCGGTGACGGGTGAGGGCTGGGATCTCTGGTTCGGTGACGGGTGAGGGCTGGGATCTCTGGTTCGGTGACGGGTGAGGGCTGGGATCTCTGGTTCGGTGACGGGTGAGGGCTGGGATCTCTGGTTCGGTGACGGGTGAGGGCTGGGATCTCTGGTTCGGTGACGGGTGAGGGCTGGGATCTCTGGTTCGGTGACGGGTGAGGGCTGGGATCTCTGGTTCGGTGACGGGTGAGGGCTGGGATCTCTGGTTCGGTGACGGGTGAGGGCTGGGATCTCTGGTTCGGTGACGGGTGAAGGCTGGAAACGCTGTGTCCTCTCGTTGCTCTTCAGTTTTAGGCATGCTGAGATCACAGATTCCCTACCAGCCGGAGGTTGTTGGTTTTTTCGCAGCTTTCCATAGGTGTATCACAAAACATACATAGACCTTTAGTTCTACATCTGGAAGCCCACGGGATGTGCAAGCCTGACACCTATTTAATGACATCCTATACAAGTTTCTGGTGGGGTGTATTGTGAGATTTAAAAATGAAAGAACACCCAGTGTTGTCCTTGTGTAGAAAAATATTATTAATACACATATAAGTCCACTTTTTGATAGTCCTATAGGACCCTGTGAAATACAATACTGTGTAATCGTCACACCATACCACATGCTCAAGTGTTCCCAGCTCCCAGTAGGACACTCACTCATCAGGTTATATTGCCTCACATTCTCATATTCAGCATAATGCACTTTATCTCTTTAGTAAATTCTCTCCACCATTGGGACTCTCCAGATCAAATTCCTCATATGCATAACAATTTTGGTCATAAGAAAGGGGGAAAAATACAAAGGAACTCCAATAGTGTAATATGTTAAACACCATTTATTTCCCACATTCCTCAAATTACACTCACAAGCCAACAAATCTTTATAGCCGTCATACTGTATAAAGTCGCTATAGTGACTGGAAAGACTTAGCCAGGTCGATGAACTCGGCGTGTCACCCGACCACTGCTCTGTCACTTCTGGTTGCCGTACAGCCGCATCTCGATGCGTTTCATCATCACGACCTTATCCAGGGATTGCAATCAGTATGAAGGCTACAAAGATTTTTTGGCTTGTGAGTGTAATTTGAAGCATATGGGAAATTCATTTTTTTGTTCTATTTTTATTTTTTTTTAACATTATTGGAGTTCCTTTTAGTTTTTTTTTCCCCTTTTTCTTATGAGCAAAATTTTTATGCATATAAGCAACTTGATCTGGAGAGTCCCAATGGTGGAGTAAATTTACTAAAGAGATAAAGCGCATTTTGCCGAACGTAAGAATGTGAGGCAATATAAGCTGGAAAGTAAGTGTCCTACTGGGAGCTGGTGACACTTGGGTAGGTGGTGTGAAGATTACACAGTATTGAGAAGATTTTCACAGGGTCCATTGGACTATCCACTAAAAGTGGATGTGACGGACCACCTGGCACCCAACCTGGGTGCCTCCGTCAAGATACAGCTTCCTACACACTGGAACCATGAACCTAGGCATTATACAGTATCTCACAAAAGTGAGTACACCCTCTCACATTTTTGTAAATATTTTATTATATCTTTTCATGTGACAACACTGAAGAAATTACATTTTGCTACAATGTAAAGTAGTGAGTGTACAGCTTGTATAACAGTGTAAATTTACTGTCCCTTCAAAATAACTCAACAAACAGCCATTAAAGAGGAAGTAAACCCTGATGGGTTTACTTCCTCTTTGATTCCCTGCAAAGGCAAAGCATAATGGACTACTATGCATCGCATAGTAGTCCATTATGTGTCACTTACCTGACACAGAAGCCAGCGAAGTCACCGCTGTCCCCTGTAATCCGACGCATCCATCTTCTCGGTGGGGTCTCGCAGCTCCGCCGCTGTCATTCAGCGAAGCCGCGATGACGTCACTCCCGCGAGTGCGCTCGGGAGCCGACACGCGCGGCATCTTCGTCATTGACGATGCCGCTCTCAGTGCACCTGCGCGCCGCTGTCTACGGCGCATGCGCCGTAGACAGTGGTGCCTGTCTTCGGGCAAATATCTCCTAAACCATATAGGTTTAGGAGATATTTCTTAGACCTACAGGTAAGCCTTAATCTAGGCTTACCTGTAGGTCAAAGTGGTTTGTAAGGGTTTACAACCACTTTAATGTCTAAATCGCTAGCAAAAAAAGCGAGTACACCCCTAAGTGAAAATGTCCAAATTGGGCCCAGTGTCAATATTTTGTGTGGCCACCATTATTTTTCAGCACTGCCTTAACCCTTTTGGGCATGGCGTTCACCACAGCTTCACAGGTTGCCACTGGAGTCCTCTTCCACTCCTCCATGACGACCTCACGGAGCTGGTGGATGTTAGAGACCTTGCGCTCCTCCACCTTCTGTTTGAGGATGCTCCACAGATGCTCAATAGGGTTTAGGTCTGGAGACATGCTTGGCAAGTCCATCACCTTTACCCTCAGCTTCTTTAGCAAGGCAGTAGTCATCTTGGAGGTGTGTTTGGGGTCGTTATCATGTTGGAATACTGCCCCGTGTCCCAGTCTCCGAAGGGAGGGGATCATGCTCCGCTTCAGTATGTCGCAGTACATGTTGGCATTCATGGTTCCCTCAATGAACTGTAGCTCCCCAGTGCCGGCAGCACTCATGCAGCCCCAGACCATGACACCCCCACCATCATGCTTGACTGTAGGCAAGACACAAGTGTCTTTGAACTCCTCACCTGGTTGCCACCACACACGCTTGACACCATCTGAACCAAATAAGCTTATCTTGGTCCCATCAGACCACAGCACATAGTTCCAGTAATCCATGTCCTTAGTCTGCTTGTCTTCAGCAAACTGTTTGCAGGCTTTCTTGTGCATCATCTTTAGAACAGGCTTCCTTCTGGGATGACAGCCATGCAGACCAACTTGATGCAGCGTGCGGCTTATGGTCTGAGCAATGACAGGCTGACCCCCCCCCACCCCTTCAACCTCTGCAGCAATGCTGGCAGCACTTATACGTCTATAATAAGGCTTACCTGTAGGTAAAAAGAATATCTCCTACCGGGGCGAGATTTGTGGTATGGCTCAGTGTACCAGGCATACTCCTGGAGAACGACTTTGGCCTCTATAGCGTGGCGGAGGGGTCCCCGTAACGAGAGAGGCGCCCCATTATGGAGCAGCGGGGAGAATTCATTGGATTATGCAGATGTTTTGGAGGATTCTCTTTCTTTGCGCTGTAGGTCAATGTACCACCTGTGATATGTCGTATATCTCACCTGTCACTACACTGGTTTATGTCTATTTTATCAGTCTAATGTAACCATGGAAAGTTGTGTACCTTATCTCTCTGCCCTTTCAATAAAGAACAAAAAAAAAAAAAAAAAGAATATCTCCTAAACCTGCACAATTTAGGAGATATTGACCCTGCATGCAGCCGCTGACATCAGTGGCCCATTCGCTCCGCAGGTCTGGTGTATCTTGTCTAAACGGGGGGATCCCGAATGCATGCACGGGAGTGAAGTCATCGCAAAGGGAGTGAAGTCATCGCAGCTCTTGCCACTCGAGCCAGTGATCCTGGAAGAAATGACGAGGGAACATGTCGGCTCCCTCAGCGGTGACTCGGTGCCGCTGCAGGGCTTCGTTCTGAGGTAAGTATTTCATAATGTGCTGGTATCCGATGCATACTAGCTCATTATGCTATTGTCTTGCAGGTTTTTTTTTTTTTCCTCCACAGTTTGCTACCGTTTTAATTTGTTAAACTGACCTCATTTGCAGACCGAAGATCATCCCTTTGAACGCTAAAAGAACAGAAGGATACAATGTTTATTTTTATCTCTCTTTCAGCGCTGAGCAATGTTGTTGATCAACATTGCCGCCTGCTGTTTATTTTTTTTATTTTTTTTTACAGCTGTGAGCAGGAGAACTGCTCTGCGCTTGTTACATGAATTGTGGAAATGCTGGATTAAAGCGGAGTTCTACCCAAAAGTGGAATTTTTGCTTTAAGTCCTCCTCCCCGGCTCCTTTTTGTAAAAGGGAGATTTTGGGGAGGAGGGGGGAGCAGGTACCCGATCTTGACAGGTACCTGCTCCAACTTCTGTTCAGGTCGCCTAGGTGATCAGACGTGGAAGCTCTATCTCCTGTTTTCTGGGACATATGACAGGTCCTAGAAGACTTTGGAACCAGTCACAGAGCACAACGCCACTCGCGCATACGCAGTGGGCATCCGGCTGTGAAGCCACAAGCTGTCATAGCCAGGTGTCCATAGTAGAGATGCCGGAGCTGCGAGAGAGGGCTCGGGGAGAACACAGCGCGGTTAAGTGCACCGCTAGATCATGGGACCAGTGAGTGGATGTTTTATTAAAAAATCAGCAGCTACACTTTTTGTACCTGACTCTTAATAAACAAAAATTTGACTAGAACTCTGCTTTAAGATCGCGAGGGGTGTTGAATCGAGATCACAATTTTTTAACAATTAATCATGCTTCTCTAATAGATTCTGTGCCAACAACTAGCAAATGTCTGCCCAAACCAGAACAGGGAATATATTACGGACAATGCTAAAGAAGTGTGTGCAGGAGAGAAGTGCAGAAGGGTTATGACGGTGGATAGTATTTGCAGAGGAACAGCACAGTAGGTATTGCAGAGGGTAGGACTGTGGACTTTATGTGCAGGAGAGGTGTGCGTAGAGTATGAGAGAGGACTGTTTGTCTAGAAGAGGAGCGTGCTGGGTATGACAGCGGGCAGTTTTTGCAGGAGAGCAGTGCAGAGGATATGAGAGGGGGCAGTATTTTGCAGGAGAGGATTGCAGAGGATATGAGGGGGCAGTATCTGCAGGAGAGCAGAGTATATGAGAAGGGACAGTATCTACAGGAGAAGAGTGCAGAGGATATGAGAGGGGACAGTATCTACATGAGAGGAGTGCAGAGGATATGAGAGGGGACAGTATCTACATGAGAGGAGTGCAGAGGATATGATATGAGAGGGGACAGTATCTACAGGATAGCAGTGCATAGGATATGAGAGGGGGAGTATCTGCAGGAGAGGAGAGCAGAGGATATGAGAGGGGGCAGTATCTGCAGGAGAGGAGTGCAGAGGATAGGAGAAGGGGCAGTATCTGCAGGGGAGGAGTGCAGAGGATATGAGAGGGGGCAGTATCTGCAGGAGAGGAGTGCAGAGGATATGAGAGTGGGCAGTATCTGCAGGAGAGGAGTGCAGAGGATATGAGGGAGCCATATCTGCAGGAGAGAAGTACAGAGGATATGAGAGGGGACAGTATTTGCAGGAGAGGATTGCAGAGGATATGAGGGGGCAGTATCTGCAGGAGAGCAGACTATATGAGAGGGGACAGTATCTACAGGAGAAGAGTGCAGAGGATATGAGAGGGGACAGTATCTACGAGAGGAGTGCAGAGGATATGAGAGGGGACAGTATCTACATGAGAGGAGTGCAGAGGATATGATATGAGAGGGGACAGTATCTACAGGATAGCAGTGCATAGGATATGAGAGGGGGAGTATCTGCAGGAGAGGAGTGCAGAGGATATGAGAGGGGACAGTATCTACAGGAGATGAGTGCAAAGGATATGAGATGGGGTAGTATCTACAGGAGAGGAGTGCAGAGGATATGAGAGGGGGCAGTTTCTGCAGGAGGAGTACAGAGGCTATGAGAGGGGGCAGAATCTTCAGGAGAGGAGTGCAAAGGATATGAAAGTAGACCTTATCTGCAGGAGAGATGAGTGCAGGATGTATGACAGCAGCCAGTATGTACAGCAAATAAGTGCTAACAGCATTTACAGAAAGCAGTGTATTCAAGAGAGGAGTGCAGAGGGTATGCCAATGTTTGGGAGAAGGATTGGAGGGAGAAGGCTATGACCACATACAGCTTGTACAGTTGTGCTCATAAGTTTACATACCCTGGCAGAATTTATGATTTCTTGGCCATTTTTCAGAGAATATGAATAACACAAAAACCTTTCATTCCCTCATGGTTAGTGTTTGGCTGAAGCCATTTATTATCAACTGTGTTTACTCTTTTTAAATCATAATGACAACAGAAACTACCCAAATGACCCTGATCAAAAGTTTACATACCCCTGTTCTCAATACTGTGTATCACCCCTTTTAACATCTTTTGTGGTATTTGTGGTTGAGGCTCTTTATGACTTTGTGGCAGAAGGTTTGAGGCTTGTCTCTGTGCTGTTTGGTGTATTGTAAGCGGGATACTTTGTGACATTTACGTAGTAATGGCTTTTTTCTGGTGATTCGACCACGCAGCCCATCTTTCTTCAAGTGCTTCCTTATTGCTCATCTGGAAACAGCCTCACCACATGTTTCCAGAGAGTCCTGTATTTCACCTGAAGGTATTTGTGGGTTTTTCTTTGAACCCTGAACAATTTTCCTGGCAGTTATGGCTGAAATCTTAGTTGGCCTACCTGATCATGGTTTGGTTTCAACAGAACCCCTTATTTTCCACTTCTTAATTAGAGTTTGAACACTGCTGATTGGCATTCTCAATTCCTTGTATATATTTTTTTTATTCTTTTTCCTGTTTTATACAGTTCAACTAACTTTTCCCGCAGATCCTTTGACAATTCTTTTGCTTTCCCCATCACTCAGAATCCAGAAACTTCAGTGCAGCACTGGATGAAAGATGCAAGGGTCTGTCAGGAGTCCAGAAACGCATTGACCTTTTTACACACACACACACACACACACACACACACACACACTTCAAGCAAACGGATCACAGGTGAGGATGGTTACATTTTAATAGCCATTCAAACCCCTTTGTGTCAACTTGTGTACATGGTATCGGGCCAAAATCACCAGGGTATGTAAACTTTTTTGATCAGGGTCATTTGGGTAGTTTCTGTTGTCTTTAAGATTTAAAAAGAGTAAACACAGTTGATTGATAATAAATGGCTTTAGCCAAACACTAACCATGAGGGAAAGAAACGTTTTTGTGTTATCATTCATATTCTCTGAAAAATGGCCAAGAAATCATAAATTCAGCCAGGGTATGTAAACTTATGAGCACAACTGTACAGAGATGGGTATATACTCACACAGTGGGTGTGAAACCTTCAGTGCCCTTCTCTTTTTATACAGGACTGAATATAGGAAGGATACCTTTTGTTTCCTGGAAGGTCCAACTCTCTACTGATAAAGGGTACTGGGAGCAGGAAAGACGCACGGGTGTGCTGAGGGTGGAGGCAAGATCACACATGTGAAGGAGACACTTAGGGGCATATTTATCAAGCCATGAATGTGACTTTCCCCAGATATTCATTGATCACTGTCAAAACACATGGATCAGGAAGATTCACCCGCAGTGAACCTGTTGAATGTACGTGTCCATGCACACTGGACTTAAAAAAATCATTGCTTCTACAGGAGTTTTGTGTTCTGCCTGTAGTGGCAGCTCAGTGTTATCCTATGTGTCCATGCACATTAGGATGCTTATATGCTGCTTTATCAATAATTGCCTAAGCTTTAGTACTAGATATGATAGGATAGAGGTCTTAATATTAAGAATTGTATATATATATTTTTTTTCTTTTAATAAGTTTATTTTCATATTTCTTGTTTAAATCACAGTGAGATAAAAAGGTTGGAACTGGAGAAGAAGCTGTTTCAGTACAACACATCTGATGCACACATGTAAGTACAGCTGATGCCCTTGAAATGTTTCCTTCTATCAGTAAGATCAGCTGAAATGGAACTTAACCCCCAGAAATGCTTCCCTCCACCCTCCAGTGACGTGGCGATTACATTCCTTGCCCCTGTCATTGTCTCCCTGGCCACTTTTGGGTGCCCAGTTTTTGGCCTCTTACATTGATTAGTGGGAGAATGATGTCATCCCGCACATGTGTACAAGAGTCAGTCGTTCCAGCTCAGTGTACATTGCATGTCTTCTCTGCAGCAAAGAGGTGCCCATGCAGAGTTTTGTTTACTACTTAAAGTGGAGATAAATGTATCTTTTCTTTATTGTTCCTCTGTTTCTGGCACTGGCCTCTTCTGCTGGGTGGTGGTGTTCTGCCATATAGCGTCCGGCCATTGGATACATGGGTGGTTAAGGCGCAGTACACAGCAGACACTATCCAATGGGGGGCACAATGTGATAGTTCACCGTTCTGTGGTCATCTTGTCTGGCACATGATGATGTCACTCCTTTACACGCACAGGAGTTGGTCATCCTGGTACACGGGGACCATGCTGGCAGTGAAAGCTGAACTGTGCATGGGCAGCTTAGTTTACATGCCACAGAAGACGGCGAATAGGTAGGTGTATTTTATGAGACTTTGCATGTCATATCTACAATAAAGGGCCTGTCTGAATGCAGTAATCGATAGCTGGACTTTAGTCCTGCTTTATGCTTAGTTCTCTTTAAAGTGATATTAAAGTCTTTTTTCTTCTTTGTTTAAAAATAACAAACTTGTCATACTTACCCCCTCTGTGCAGTGGTTTTGCACAGAGCAGCCCTGATCCTCCTCTTCATTTGGTCCCTCGCCGGTGCTGCCATATAGCGTCCGGCCATCGGATACTGTCCGCCCCGTACTGCGCAGGCGCAGCACGGAACAGAAGGAGATTCGGAAAATCTCTGAAGATGAACGGCGCCTGCGCCATGAGTGGAGGTGCTAGCCTCACCATCCAAGCGGACATAGGACTGCAAATATTAGAGGGCCCCTCGCGGGTCCTGCGCTGGTCACAGCAGAGGGCTCTGAAGAAATGGCACAGGCGGTCGATCCTTCAGAGCACATGCACTGATAATGTCATCAGTGGCACCTACAGTAAATATCTCCTAAACGGCGCACGTTTAGGAGATATTTTACAGTACCTATAGGTACAAACAATCAAGGGAAGTTTTCTTCCTCTTTAAGGTAGAAAATGTTTATGTATCAGTATCGCCCCCCTCATTCCATTTATACTTACCTGAGCCCTCATTCGATCCTGTTCTGTTCCAATCTGTAGTGGCTCTGAGGCAGGGAGAGCCATTTGCTCCTGCTGCTGCTATCAGTCAAATAATCCTGTGACAGGAGGGCAGGGCCAAGCTGTGCTGTCTGTGTCTATGAATGCAGACAGCGCAGCTCAGGATGGAGCCTGCATGAGTGCCCCCAGAGCAGGTGGAACTCAGAAGGGGAAAGGAGCCAAGAGTGCCAGCGCGGGACCCGAGAAGAGGAGAATAAGACTTTACAATCACGTTAAAGAACATTCTGTACACAGTACAGCGGTCTCCCTCGTGTTTTTTCCATTTCTGGTCAAATGTTTTTAGCCTATAATGTTAGGACCATTCACATCTTGCTGCCTCTCTGAAAAAGCAATCTGCCAAATGCAATAAGGGTATAATATTTGCAGCAGCATGTGTACAGCCCTGAGTGACCACATGTGCTTCCTTCATTGGCTTGCCTGGGTTGGTAAAACTGTGACTAAACTGCCCCTTAACCGCCCATGTAACAAGGCTTTAAAGGGTTAGTTCACCTTTTACCAAAAAAAACCTGCCCATGCAGGTAGGGGGCGCCTGTAGACAAAAACAAACTGTGCAGCTTTGACTAAAGTTAAAGTGATTGTAAAGTCTCGTTTAAAAAAATAAAATAACAACAACGTTCTATTTACCTCCTCTGTTGCAGTGTTTTGTGTTGTTGGGCCATCACATTTAATTATGGGAAATGTTATGCAATCACCAGGCTTTGAAGTACAGTGCCTAGTGATAAAATACGTCCCTCTAATTAATGTGTATGAACCTGGAAAGTTGATTCTTGGAGGTATATTACGCAGTAAATTACCTTTCTCTTTCGTTCATTGACGGACCCAGCTCCTTTAATTCTTGACCTTAGGGTTATCGTGCCAATCCAGGATTGGACTAGGCAGAACATGTAAAAACTTTTAGTCCTTCTAGCCATAACCCCTCACCCTGCTTCCTGCAGCTCAGTTTTTTTCTGCCTAGTGTAGGAGAAAGACCTGGTTCCCTGAGGGGGCCATTGGTCCTGGGATTTTTTTCATTTTTTTCTATGAATTTTTTGATCCTGTGATTTACTATCAACAGCCGGCTGGGTGACAAGCTGGATAATATAAATCAGGGATATGCAATTAGCGGACCTCCAGCTGTTGCAGAACTACAAGTCCCATGAGGCATAGCAAGACCCTCACAGCCACAAGCATGACACCCAGAGGCAGAGGCATGATGGGATTTGTAGTTTTGCAACAGCTGGAGGTCCGCTAATTGCATATCCCTGCTATAGATCCTTGTAGTCTCCCCAGCCTGGCCATCGAGTGTGAGCAGGCCCTAGCTATGTGCTGGGTCGGCCACGACATGCCCCTTCTGCTCCAGGGGCAGCCGGTGAGCTATATGCTCTGGGGCACACATATGACCGGGCTACTGCTGTCCATGTCACAGTGTGCCGTGGCCAGCAGCCACCCAGTACTGCTTGGGTGATGGGTCTGTGGTGGAATGCGTCCAGCAATCCCGACAGGAAGGGTAAGTATGGCTCTCCCTGCCTCGCAGGATAGAGCAGCTGGGCGTTCCCTGAGAGGTCGACTAGGGGGTCTCTCACTCTCCCTTTCCTCTCTCCCTATCCATCATTCCCTCCTCCCCCTGCTGGGGCCGCTGTGTGACTGGGCATGAGGTGTGGTGTATGTACCTAGGCTGAGGGTCCTCTGGGGAGGGGGGGGGGGCTCTGAGCTTTGGCAGGGTTGCGCTGGCTGTTATGGTCCATTTTTATGTCCCTTTTTACTGCTCTGTGAGGTGCCTGAGTAAATTTACCTCAGGAGATCCCACCACCATATTGCTGAGGCAGCGCCCATTTTCCTCTAGCCTTGTGAAGTGTATGGCTGTTAGCCATTTTCTAGAAGGTTCGGCGGCCATTTTCTTGGTGTTTTTTTTTACCAAGGACGGCTGGCGGCCATGTTCTTGTAGCCTCAGTGCGTTTTTACCTCTAGCGCTGGTTCTGTGTACCTCAGAACAGCATGGTTCACTCTGAACACTTTGTGACTGAAACAGGGCAGAGCAGTCAGCGGCAGCACAGCGCAGCACTTGGTCATGGTGGCGAGTCCTGTGGAGGGGCCCCTCAGTCTGTGAGCAGCTAGGAGGGTGGGATTTGTGTACCCCACTTAAGTTGTGGCAGGCAAGTGAGAGTCAGCATGGTGTCAGAAGCTGGCGCTTCTTCCTCAGACATCCCTGGTGACTGGCGGCCCCTGTTCTGACGTGTCAGAGGATGCGGACCAGGACCGTTCGGACAGTGAAAATGACTCTGTGTCCGGGTTAGCACAGGAAAAAGCGCCAGTGGGAGCATTTATCACTGTGGTGCGGGATACCCTGAAAATACAGGATGCAGCAGGAACCTCTGCTGAGGTGGCGGTCCATTCTGGGTCCCGCAAACTGGCCCGCACACCTAAGGTGTTTCCGTATTTGACTGACTTATTTTGATAAGTTCATCTACAAGGAATGGGGAAGTCCGCAGCGGGCCTTTTCAGTCCCAAGAAGAATGGCAGTGTGTTACCCCTTTGAGGAGAGCCTCCTGAAAAAATGGACATCTCCTCCGGTCGTTGACCCCTCGGTATCCAGGTTAAATAAAGTAACCACGAGTCCGGTAGAAGGGACTCCTGCCTTCAAGGATCCTGCCAACAGGAGTGCCGAAGCAATGGCCTGGTCCATGTTTACGGTAGTAGGGTCAGCGGTACGACCTGTGCTGGCCATGGCCTTGGTGTCGCAGACTTTTACTGAATGGGCAAAACTGTTGGGCTGTGAATTGGTGAAGCAACAGTCTCCCCTGTCTGCGTAGAACTGGCAGACCAGTTGGTGCATGGCCTTAAGTATTTCAGTGATGCGGCCCTGGATACGCCCCCCCGGTCTCTAGAGGATCAGTATCAGCAGTGGTGCTACGTGCCTGCGGACCAGGTATCTAAAAATGCTCTGGCGGATTTGCCCTTCCAAGGCGAGAGGCTTTTTGGAGCTTCGCTGGATGACATTATTAAAAAATTTTACCGGTGGGAAGAGCACGTTGCTCCCACAGTCTAGGAAGGGTAAGGAGCCAAGCCGTAGGCAAGGGCCCTCTTTTTCCACTCAGAAACGGCTTTTTCGCCCGGGTTGACAGGTAAGTGTTCCCAGTCTGACGAGGCACCTGCTGAAGGACAAAAGCGTCCCTGGTTTCGCAAGCCAAACAAGTCTGCGAACAAAAATGTTACCACACAATGCTTTGCCCCACCCAACTCTCAGGTGGGGGTCGTCTTCAGGAGTTTGCAGCCCGGTGGACCTCTCTACTGTCCGACCAGTGGGTTTGCGAACTGGTTCCTTTGGGATACAAGAAAGAGAGTTTCTTTCTTGTCCACCAAACAGATTTTTTCCCTCCAACCTACCTCTACTTCCAGTTCGTCGGGAAGCCCTGTTTGGGGCAGTACGGGACCTGCTACTGCGCGGGGTGATAGTGCCTATACTGACGCTGTAAAGGTTTCAGGGATTCTACTCCAATCTGTTTGTAGTCCCCCAAAAAGGAAGGGGTACGTCCAATCCTGGACTTGAAGGCCCTCAACAGCTTTGTGAAAGTGCAAAGGTTCAGGATGCAATCAGATCCCTCCGTGGTCGCTGCACTCCATCAGGGGGACTTCCTGGTGTCCCTGGATATCCAGGACGTGTATTTACATGCACCCATATGCCTCAGGCATCAGAGGTTTCTGCGATTTGCAGTCAGGGAAGAGCACTATCAGTTTGTGGCTCTCCCTTTTGGCCTGGCGTCAACACCCCGAGTCTTTACCAAAGTGTTAGCTACAATTCTGGCGCTGTTAAGGCAACGTGAGATCGCAAATGTGGGTTACCTAGACGATCTCCTTCTGAGAGAAGCTTCCACCTCAGAATTAAAGAAGGATGTAGCGATCACCATGCAGACTCTCCGGGAGTTTGGTTGGGTGCTGAACCTAAAGAAGTCTGTGTTAGTGCTTAGTGCTTAGACCTGTTATGGTCCATTTTTATGTCCCTTTTTACTGCTCTGTGAGGTGCCTGAGTAAATTTACCTCAGGAGATCCCACCACCATATTGCTGAGGCAGCGCCCATTTTCCTCTAGCCTTGTGAAGTGTATGGCTGTTAGCCATTTTCTAGAAGGTTCGGCGGCCATTTTCTTGGTGTTTTTTTTTACCAAGGACGGCTGGCGGCCATGTTCTTGTAGCCTCAGTGCGTTTTTACCTCTAGCGCTGGTTCTGTGTACCTCAGAACAGCATGGTTCACTCTGAACACTTTGTGACTGAAACAGGGCAGAGCAGTCAGCGGCAGCACAGCGCAGCACTTGGTCATGGTGGCGAGTCCTGTGGAGGGGCCCCTCAGTCTGTGAGCAGCTAGGAGGGTGGGATTTGTGTACCCCACTTAAGTTGTGGCAGGCAAGTGAGAGTCAGCATGGTGTCAGAAGCTGGCGCTTCTTCCTCAGACATCCCTGGTGACTGGCGGCCCCTGTTCTGACGTGTCAGAGGATGCGGACCAGGACCGTTCGGACAGTGAAAATGACTCTGTGTCCGGGTTAGCACAGGAAAAAGCGCCAGTGGGAGCATTTATCACTGTGGTGCGGGATACCCTGAAAATACAGGATGCAGCAGGAACCTCTGCTGAGGTGGCGGTCCATTCTGGGTCCCGCAAACTGGCCCGCACACCTAAGGTGTTTCCGTATTTGACTGACTTATTTTGATAAGTTCATCTACAAGGAATGGGGAAGTCCGCAGCGGGCCTTTTCAGTCCCAAGAAGAATGGCAGTGTGTTACCCCTTTGAGGAGAGCCTCCTGAAAAAATGGACATCTCCTCCGGTCGTTGACCCCTCGGTATCCAGGTTAAATAAAGTAACCACGAGTCCGGTAGAAGGGACTCCTGCCTTCAAGGATCCTGCCAACAGGAGTGCCGAAGCAATGGCCTGGTCCATGTTTACGGTAGTAGGGTCAGCGGTACGACCTGTGCTGGCCATGGCCTTGGTGTCGCAGACTTTTACTGAATGGGCAAAACTGTTGGGCTGTGAATTGGTGAAGCAACAGTCTCCCCTGTCTGCGTAGAACTGGCAGACCAGTTGGTGCATGGCCTTAAGTATTTCAGTGATGCGGCCCTGGATACGCCCCCCCGGTCTCTAGAGGATCAGTATCAGCAGTGGTGCTACGTGCCTGCGGACCAGGTATCTAAAAATGCTCTGGCGGATTTGCCCTTCCAAGGCGAGAGGCTTTTTGGAGCTTCGCTGGATGACATTATTAAAAAATTTTACCGGTGGGAAGAGCACGTTGCTCCCACAGTCTAGGAAGGGTAAGGAGCCAAGCCGTAGGCAAGGGCCCTCTTTTTCCACTCAGAAACGGCTTTTTCGCCCGGGTTGACAGGTAAGTGTTCCCAGTCTGACGAGGCACCTGCTGAAGGACAAAAGCGTCCCTGGTTTCGCAAGCCAAACAAGTCTGCGAACAAAAATGTTACCACACAATGCTTTGCCCCACCCAACTCTCAGGTGGGGGTCGTCTTCAGGAGTTTGCAGCCCGGTGGACCTCTCTACTGTCCGACCAGTGGGTTTGCGAACTGGTTCCTTTGGGATACAAGAAAGAGAGTTTCTTTCTTGTCCACCAAACAGATTTTTTCCCTCCAACCTACCTCTACTTCCAGTTCGTCGGGAAGCCCTGTTTGGGGCAGTACGGGACCTGCTACTGCGCGGGGTGATAGTGCCTATACTGACGCTGTAAAGGTTTCAGGGATTCTACTCCAATCTGTTTGTAGTCCCCCAAAAAGGAAGGGGTACGTCCAATCCTGGACTTGAAGGCCCTCAACAGCTTTGTGAAAGTGCAAAGGTTCAGGATGCAATCAGATCCCTCCGTGGTCGCTGCACTCCATCAGGGGGACTTCCTGGTGTCCCTGGATATCCAGGACGTGTATTTACATGCACCCATATGCCTCAGGCATCAGAGGTTTCTGCGATTTGCAGTCAGGGAAGAGCACTATCAGTTTGTGGCTCTCCCTTTTGGCCTGGCGTCAACACCCCGAGTCTTTACCAAAGTGTTAGCTACAATTCTGGCGCTGTTAAGGCAACGTGAGATCGCAAATGTGGGTTACCTAGACGATCTCCTTCTGAGAGAAGCTTCCACCTCAGAATTAAAGAAGGATGTAGCGATCACCATGCAGACTCTCCGGGAGTTTGGTTGGGTGCTGAACCTAAAGAAGTCTGTGTTAGTGCCGACTCATCGCCTGGAGTACCTGGGCTTGCTGTTGAACTCCTCAGAAGCAAGGGTTTTTCTCCCTTAAGATAAGCTGCAGAATCTTCAAGCTGCGGTGAAGTTGTTGCTGCACTTCTGCATTCGCGTTCTGGACCTCATGGTAAGCACTTTCGGGCGGTACCGTACGCTCAATTTCACACTTGAGTCTTGTAGAAGGAGATTTTGTCAAAATGGAACAAATCTCCATTATCCCTGGATTACCAAATTTGGGTGAGCCAGTTAGTCATGGATTCCCTTCTCTGGTGGCTGAGGTCTCCGGCCCTTCGGTCCGGGAGAACGTTCCTTCCTCTCAATTGGACGGTGATCAAAATGGACACCAGCCTGACCGGTTGGGGGGGAATGCTGGGAGTACAGTCAGCCCAGGGCCTTTGGTCGCGGGAAGAATCCCAACTGCCGATCAATGTGCTCGAGCTCCGGGCGATCAGACTTTGCATCTCCACATGGTCAATGAGGCTACAAGGGTGTCCGATCAGGATCCAGTCAGACAACGCCATGGCGGTGGTGTATTTTAACCATCAAGGAGGAACAAGGAGCTCAGCTGCAGCACGGAAGGTCGCTCACATCCTCCAGTGGGCTGAGCGACACGTGCCGGCCCTGTCGGCCATATATATCCTGGGCGTAGAAAACTGGCAGGTGGACTTCCTAAGTCTTCAGATGCTGGACCCAGGAGAATGGTCGTTGCATCCGGAGGTATTCAGGCTCCTTTTGCCTAAGGTGGGGAACACCAGATGTGGACCTCTTGGCCTCTCGGCTCAATCGGAAGGTGCAGAGGTTTGTGTCCAGGACAATCGACCCCTGGGCGGACGAGTCAGACACGGTGGCTCCATAGGGGCATTATCGGCTGATTTATGCCTTCCCTCCACTCAAGCTTCTACCACGTATGCTGCGCAGAGTGGAGGCCGAGGGGATTCCAGTAATTCTGATTTCCCCAGATTGGCCTTGGCGTCTTTGGTACGCCGGCCTAGTACGTCTTGTGGCGGATGTTCCTTGGTGGCTACGGCTGCGAGAGGACCTTCTAGTGCAAGGTCCGATGCTTCATCCTGCTTTACCGTCACTGGTTTTAACCTCATGGCTGTTGAAAACCAGGTGCTAAAGGACCAAGGTCTGTCAGACTTGGTAATTTCCACTATGCAGAGGGCACGGAAGTCTTCTTGGAAGATTTACCATCGTACATGGAAGGCTTACATCTCCAATTGTGAGGAGATGGGGTGGCGTCCACGCACTTATTCAGTTTCCAGGATCCTGCTGTTTTTGCAGCGAGAAGTGGATCAGAAACTTGCCTTAAGCACCATCAAGGGACGGATATCAGCCTTGGCTGTCTTTTTCCAACGCCCCTTGGCGACTCACTCATTGGTGAGTACCTTTGTGGAAGGGGTTCGACACGTAGTCCCTCTGGTTCGACCACCGCTACCTCTGTGGGATCTGAGTCTGGTGCTATCGGCGCTTTAGAAACCGCTGTTTGAGAACATAAGGGAGGTTCCTTTTGTTAACGCACTCTCAGAAAGTAGTTTTTCTAGTGGCTATTACATCTGCCAGGAGGGTTTCTGAATTGGCGACCTTGTCATGCAAGTTTCCCTAACTGGTCATCCACAAGCATAAGGTGGTGCTACGTCCGCAGCCCTCTTTACTTTCAAAGGTGGTTTCGGCATTCCATCTAAATGAGGACATTGCGTTACCTTCCTTATATCCTAAGCCGACACACCCAAAAGAGGTTGCCTTCCATTCCCTGGACGTGGTCTGGGCTTTACGGGTGTATCTGTCTGCTTCGGCTTCCTTTCCGGAAGTCAGACACTCTGTTTGTCTCAGCTGGTCCGAAAAAAGGTCTGGCGGTCTCATCGGTCGTCTGTTCACACTTTCACTAAATTCTACAAAGTTAGTGTAAGCGCATCTTCGGATGCTTGCTTTGGCCGCAAGGTTTTGCAGGCGGCTGTGTGAGGTTGCAATTACACTTTCTTTAAGTTACTAGTTTGTTGTAAACACATCTTTTGATGCACAATTTGGCTGCTGGTTTTGATGGCGGCCGTTTAAGATTGCGACTTCCCTGTTGAGGTGTTCCTTTGTTGTAGGTGAAGTTATGTTTTGCTGTTTCCACCCCTCGTTTTTTGACACTGCTTGGGGACGTCTCTAAGGTCAAGAATTAAAGGAACTGTGTCCGTCAAGTAACAAAATAGAAAACGGGATTTTTGCACTCACGGTAAAATCCTTTTCTCTGAAGTTCATTAACGGACACAGCACCCACCCCTCCTATTTATGTTAGCACTACTTTTGAAGAACTGAGCTGCAGGAAGTATGGTGAGGGGTTATAGCCAGAGGGACCGCCCCCTGGGCGGTGCTGTACAGTCTTGCTATTTTTACATGTGTTACATGTTCTGCCTAGGCCTCTCCTGAAGTGGCGTGATAACCCTAAGGTCAAGAATTAAAGGAGCTGTGTCCGTCAATGAACTTCAGAGAAAAGGATGTTACGGTGAGTACAAAAATCCAATTTTTAAGCAAGCCCTCACTGTATATTGTAGCATTTACTATGGAGCAGCATCAGTGCTTCTTCTGTGAATTTTGAGGATGAATTGCTCCAGAGTGCCTGCAGCTACACAGGTACGTGGAAGCTTGATTCAAATTTGATTTACTGGCTATTAAAGCGGCAGTAAATTGTTGGGTGTTTTTTTTTTTTTTCTAACCTGATATGCATCACATACTAGCACGTTATTTTAAACTCGCCTGAAAACAAAGCCTTCCAATGCTGCATTGTCACCACTGCAGGTGCTCCCATCTTCACCCATCTTCCTTCCAGGTTCGTGGACTCCAGCTATGTGACTGGCCAAAGTCGCGATGTTGTGACTCCCTCGCGTGTGTAGTGCCACCGTTTACAACCCAGGACTCTGAAGGAACAGCCCAGGTGGCTGTTCCTTCAGGGGGCATGCACAGTAAATGTCTCGGTTTAAGAGATATTTACAGTACCTATAGGTAAGCCTTATTATAGGCTGGTCTATAAATAAATGTCAGAAATGGGAGTTTACTCCCACTTTAAGTGTATTTAAATACTGGAATGTCCATAGGCTGGCTACATGTTTGGTTTGAACAGGTTATCTGTTTGCTGAGCATTTACTGTGTTTGAACTGCTTTTCTTTTCATACAAGACAATAGAAATGCAGAAATAGCCCAAAGTGGCTCTTCATGGAGCTCAGAAGAATCTTAAATGTCAGCTGACTGCACCTCATTGATTGCTTGATTTTCCGTTATGCACAAGCAATAGACATCTGGGTAAAAACGGAGGTAAACCACCTTGATTATGGTGACATCTCTTCCTTCGAGCAGTTTATGTAGCTGCCAAGAGAAGCAAAGATTACCTTCTCTGCTTTTCATTGCAGCACAGTGAGATGCGGTCATTCAAGTGTATACCAGTTTAATAAGGTGCAATATACTATACAGTGGATAAAAAAGGTTTACACACCCCTGTTAAAATGTCAGGTTTCTGCGATGTAAAAAAATGAGACAAAGATAAATAATTTCAGAACTTTTTCCAACTTTTTAATGTGACCTATAAACTGTACGACTCTCATTTGAAAAACAAACTGAAATCTTTAAGGGGGGGGGGAGAGAAAATAAAAAACCCTCTTAGAACTGGGGATATAGCTGTGTTCAGAATTAAGCAATCACATTCAAACTCAAGTAAATAGGAGTCAATACACACCTGCCATCATTTAAAGTCCCTCTGATTAACCCCAAATAAAGTTCACCTATTCTAGTAGGTCTTTCCTGACATTTTCTTAGTCACATCCTACAGAAAAAGGCTTCCAAAGCATCAGAGGGATCTTATTGTTAAAATGTATCAGGCAGGAGAAAGGTACAAAAGAATTTCCAAAGCATTAGATATACCATGGAACACAGTGAAGACAGTCATTGTCAAGTGGAGAAAATATAGCACAACAGTGACATTACCAAGAACTGGACATCCCTCCAAAATTGATGCCAAGAGGCCTACAGCAAAATTGAAGGAGCTGCAGGAATATCTGGGAAGCACTGGCTGTGTGGTACATGCAACAACAATCTCCCATATTCTTCATATGTTTAGGCTATGGGGTAGAGTGGCAAGACAGAAGCCTTTTCTTACCAAGAAAAACATCCAAGCCCAGATAAATTTTGCAAAAGCACATCTGAAGTCTCCCAAAAGCTTGTGGGAAAATGTGTTATGGTCTGATGAAACCAAGGTTAAACTTTTTGGCCATAATTCCAAATGATATATTTGGTGCAAAAACAACACTGCACATCACCAAAAGAACACTCTACCCACTGTGAACCATGGTGGTGGCAGCATCATACTTTGAGGCTGTTTTTCTTCAAATAGAACAGGGGCCTTAGTCAAGGTAGAGGGAATTACAAACAGTTCCAAATACCAGTCAATATTGGTACAAAACCTTCAGGCTTCTGCTAGAAAGCTGAACCTGAAGAGGAACTTCGTCTTTTAGCATGACAACGACCCAAAGCATACATCCAAATCAACAAATGAATGGCTTCACTAGAAGAAGATTAACGTTTTAGAATGGCCCAGCCAGAGCCCAGACCTGAATCTGAAAATCTGTGGGGTGATCTGAAGAGGGCTATGCACAGGAGATGCCCTTTGCAATCTTACAGATTTGGAGTGTTTTTGCAAAGAAGAGTGGGCAAATATTGCCAAGTAAAGATGTGGCATGCTGATAGACTTATACCCAAAAAGTCTGATTGCTGTAATAAAATCAAAAGGTTCTTCAACAAAGTTTTAGTTTAAGGGTGTGCACACTTATGCAACCATTTTATTTGTTTATTTTTACTTCCCTCCACCTAAAAGATTTCTGTTTGTTGCTCAGCTGAGTTGTAAAATTTTGTTAGGTCACATTAAATGTGGAAAACATTTTAACATTTTAACAGGGGTGTGTAGACTTTTTATATACACTGTATATGGTAAAAACAGCAGCACACATTTATAACTTTTTTTAGCACTAAACTGTGGTCTAAACTGAGTCTAAAAAAACAAAAAAAAAAAAGTACATGTTGTGTTGCATGTACTTATGTTAAAGCGTAGAGAGAACAATCTGACTGTTTCCCAACATTTCAGACAATATAGGAAGAAAAGGAGAAGATATATTAGATTACGGCCATACTTGGGATTATGCTATGGATTGTCAATGACTGCATGGCAGGTTCATGGTGGTGGTCCCACCATCAGCACATGATTGCCTTTCCTTTTCTCCCCTGAAGTTATGTTCAGTCATGTGGAGCGAATTAAAATAGCTGATAATTCCATTTATGAGGTTGCCTGTGACGTAAAGAAGAGCTCAAGTCTGTAAAATAAAAATAATAAATAAAAGTCAGCAGCTACAAATACTTAGCTGCTGTCTTTTAATATAAGGACACTTACCTGTTCAGGGATACCCCGATGTGAGCATCCCGAGCTGATTTGTCAATCGGCTTTGAGTGCAGGCGCCAGAATTGTAAGTAAGAGAAACCGGCGTTGAAGCCTTCAGTCTTCACAGCCTTCAGTCTTCTGGGACCTGTGTGTGTCCTAGAAGGCAGCAGGGAAAAGGAGGAGGGGCCAGAAATGTAGATTGGCAATCTTACTTGGAAGTAGGAGCAGGTACCTGTCAAAACCAGGGAACCCACTCTTCCCCCCCCCCCCCAAGTGCGAAATGTGACAGTGCAGAGGGGGAGGGTGCGAACAAGTGTCGCTTCCCTTTTGGGTAAAACTCTTCTTTAAGACATATTTTGACAAGTTTTGAGCTTTGTGTCTGTCATCAGTTTGACCCAAGCAGGTTTTGCATACCTATGACTTGTATGGGACTGCACACATTTGAAGCAAATATAAGCCTATTGACGTAGCTCTTATTCCACACCCCCCACAAAAGAATTTGTGGTTGGTTGGATAGGCACTGTGTCATTAGGGTTGGAAGAGGGTCCAGAGCCCTGTCCAAGCCTAAAGTCATACACAAACGAGTTAGGGCTCATTTACACTTGCTTCGACTTTAACGCACATTGAAGTGCCTACCGCTTCAAAGCCTACAGCTCTTTTTTTTTTTTTTTTTTTTTTTTTAGGTGTTTTTGATTCTTTTTTGATGCTGCTTATGTGCTGCTTTTTTGAAGCTTGGCAAATGTCCTGGGTATGTGTTTATTTCCAATTTGTTTTAAAGGGGGCCAGTAGAACCCCACCTCAGTAGTACCCTCACTCAGCAAATCCCCGGCTCATTAGTACCCTCATTCAACTGTACCAGAGCTTATTAGTACCCTCATTCAGCAGATCCCCTGCTCAGTAGTACCCCTAGCACTGTGGATGCCCCTCTCCGTAGTACCCCCAATTTCACTGGTCCCCTGCTCAGTACCAAACCCCAGCTCTGCTGATCCTCTTGTTTTCTCATCCTCCTGTCTGGTCCCCACTCGCCTCCCAATATATTGCTCCCATGCTGCACACCCTGTGTGACATCTGCTAGTTTCTCCTGCTCCAGTCCCCCAGCTCTGCTGATCCTCTGCCACTCAGTTTTCTCTCTTTGGTCCCCGCTTACCTTCTGCTGTAGCGTTCCCATGTTGCATACCACATGTGGCATCTGCTAATTGCTCCGATTCAGGTCCCGTTCGCCTTCCTACTGCTCCATACTGCATACCAGATATGACGTCTCCACCAGACACTTCCAGAATATATACACATGAACTGGAAGTGACTGCTGATGACGTCTTTCTGGTTTGCTTGTTGGTTTTCCAGTGTCTTCTGGGATATCTCATCCCTGCAATACCTCCAAAACAAAGCAAAGCTAAAGCTGAATAAAAGCCCCTTAAAAAGCTGCAGGTGCTGTAAGCGAGCATTGTCATAGACTTCTATGAAGGCTTTGGAGAAGCTTTGAAGCACCAAGAGTGACATGGGGTTTAATTTTCGAAGCAAAGCAAAAACAATGTGTAAACAGGACTGTAAGCTTACCATTTTATTTAGTGGCAGGCACTTTGATTGGACTTCAGAGTGCTTTAAAAAAAAGTGTGTCCAACATTTTGAAGCAAGTGTAAATAAACCCTTAATTGCAATGGTCACCAGCCCATCGGTATCCACGGCAGTAGCATAAAAACTCCAATATGTCATAATGCCTTGCCTTGCTCTTTTTCAAGCCTGGAGAACATGTGTTCTCCAGGCTTGAAAAAGAGCCTGATTAGGCTTTAAATATTGTCGTTATACCATTATGTTGGAGTTCTGTGTGGCTATTTTGATAGCTATATAAAGAAGAGCATTTTATTTTTTGCATATCGTTCATCTGGAAGCCCTTGGTGCAGAGTACCTTACATTTTAAGGTTAATGTTTTGACTTGGAGCTTACATAGAGATAACTCTCTTTGCTTCAGGTGACCAAATGGAACGGCACAAGACCATTGGAAAGGTTAATATGTGCTGCAGGCGAGGCTGTCTGTTGCATTGCCCTGCATAGGCAGAGCACAAGCTCATTTTAAGTATTCTTGTTTCCTGTTTATTTTCTTTGCTAATACTGTTTTTAAACATTTCTATAGATCTCATCTTAAGTATATGAAACTGAAAAATACTTTGAAGGATGTTTGTGAAAAGGAGAGAAAAGCTTTTCTTCGAAACAAAGCATTCTTGCAGGAATTTGATGCTATTGAAAATCGATTAAGTGCTCTAATCTCCAATTCCAAGACAGCTCACGATACTAAGGTAATATATTAAAAAAAAACCTTTGCATCACCCCTGTACCCCAAAACAAAACTATTGGGTCAGTTCACTAAAGCATGAATCAAACTTTCTTTTCATCATTGTGAATTCCTGTATGTGCTAAATGTTAGGAAGGAAAATAAAGTTTTTATTTCACTTGAGGCTTTATTACACAGATCATCTGCCACATTTACATTATTGAGTTTTATGGTATTTTCTATGTAAAACTAAATGTTGCTTGTATTTTAGTTAAAGAAATTGAATAAATACAAATTTATTTTTATATATATATATATATATATATATATATATATATATTTATATGAATGAAATACTTGTATAGTGCACAATGCGAACTGAATCGCCTCTAGGCGCTGTGGCGAGCTTTGATCATCTGCTAAAAGAGGAAGGTCTTGAGTTTTTTCCTAAAAGCCAGGTGATTTTCTTCCATATACATGTGTGTGTGTGTGTGTGTGTGTGTGTGTATGTATGTATTATATAGATAGAGATATTTTTTATATATAGATACACACACACAGTGGGGAGGGAAAGTATTCAGACCCCCTTCAATTTTTCATTCTTTGTTATATTGCAGCCATTTGCTAAAATCATTTAAGTTCATTTTTTTTTCCTCATTAATGTACACACAGCACCCCATATTGACAGAAAAACACAGAATTGTTGAAATTTTTGCAGATTTATTAAAAAAGAAAAACTGAAATATCACATGGTCCTAAGTATTCAGACCCTGTAAATCACGACAGTGTGAACCAAGCCTAAAGCCACACTGCTTTGCACATTTATACAGAAGTATGCTTTACAAATTCCAAACTCTGGACAATAAAAAAAGTGTAGAGAAAAAAAAAAAAGCTGGGGAGTAGGCCCCAATCATATGACCTGTCAAAGCCATATGACCAGCTTTCCTCCAAAGAGATTAAAGGAGAAGTATGGGAATCTGGTTTTTACTTCCATTATACTTAAGTAGGTGGATGCAGCATCGGTCTGATGCTGCATCTGTCCCCCGGCGTCTCTGCACTGAAAACCGAGCCATCGGACACCGCCGATGGCTTGGTTCTCTCGGCTCCCCGAGCAGAGAGCTGCTGTCTGTCAATCAGCAGCTCTCCTGAGATGCTCCTCCACGCTCACTGGAGCATGGAGCTGTGGAGGGGCGGGGAGCGCCCCTTTATCGGAACTACTTTGCCTGCTTTTATCATATAAATCTGGAGCCTTCCCCTTCTTTTATATGTTCATCGGAAGGGCGTTGGAATATTGAATGTGCTGAATGGGTGTTTGACACGCATCCTCTCATACCTTATATGGGAATGATTCTATACATATTCGAGTGTTGACCTCCCTTACCCTGAAGTCTGACTAACTGATAAGCAGCCGTTACCTGTGGTGGCAGAGTGTGTATCACTTCTTATGTTGAATCATATTTTGATTATTTGGAACATGGAAATTTTTTTTTGATATATTGGAGGACTTTATCGATTGTTGATTTTGGACACTATTCACTGGCTTGGTGTGATTAAATCATAGAAGTGCAGCTTATGTTATTTTAATTATACGGGTTGTGACAGTGCTAGGCTCTGCCATGCTGTAAATAGAGGTAAAGCATGCACAGGGTTCTCACAATGCAGAGTGAGGGGCTCCTGAATGTTGGTTCTACAGTGCATCCGGAAAGTATTCACAGAGATTCACTTTTTCCACATATTGTCTTGTTGCAGCCTTATTCCAAAATGGATTCAATTCATTATTTTCTTCAAAATTCTACAAACAATAACCTATAATGACAACCTGAAAGAAGTTGGTTTGATATCTTTGCAAATGTGTTAAGTATAAAAAAAACGAAAAAAAAAAAAATCACATGTACATACATAAGTATTCACAGCAATTTGCTCAATATTCGTTGAAGGACCTTTTGGCACAAATTATAGCCTCAAGTCTTTGAGTATGATGCTATAAGCTTGGCACACCTATTTTTGGGCAGTTTCTCCCATTCTTCTTTGCAGGACCTCTCAAGCTCCATCAGGATGGATGGGGAGTGTCAGTGCACAACCATTTTCAGATCTCTCCAGAGATGTTCAATCGGGTTCAAGTCTGGGCTCTGGCTGGGCCACTGAAGGACATTCACAGAGTTGTCCCGTAACCACTTCTTTGTTATCTTGGCTGTGTGCTTGGGGTCATTGTCCTGTTTAAAGATGAACCTTCACCCCAATCTGAGGTCCAGAGCTCTCTGGAATAGGTTTTCATCAAGGATGTCTCTGTAAATTACAGCATTCATCTTTCCCTCGATCCCGACTAGTCTCCCAGTTCCTGCCACTGAAATGCATTCATACAGCATGATGCTGCTAGCACCATGCTTCATTGTAGGGATGGTATTGGGCAGGTGATGAGCGGTGCCTGGTTTCCTCCAGATATGATGCTTGCCAATCAGGCCAAAGAGTTCTATCTTTGTTTTATCGTACTAGAGAATTTTGTTTCTCATGGTCTGAGAGTCCTTCAGGTGCCTTTTAACAAACTCCAGGTGGGCTGTCATGTGCCTTGCAGCTTATGCATGCATTTGCAAATGTGTGCTAACTAAACCCCTGCTTTTAACTCAGACTTTTGGACAGGTTAATTCGGTTGGTAAGCAGACTGGTTGGTGAGCTGGGAATTTCCTCTGTATTTGTCTTTCATGCATTTGCCCTTCCGTGTGCTCCTTGCTGTGAAGGCCAGTTATAGGTGGGGGCAGGGGCCATCTCTTTGTTACGCTCTACCATACACGTGGTCTACAGTATGTGGGCCGCATGGTTAGGGCTATGAACGTTAGAATAAAAGAACATGTGCCTGACATAAAAAAAAGTTACTTAGAATGTCACAACAAAAATCCAGCGGGTACTACATTCACAGCTATTGATAGGTTTACCCCACATTGGCGCAGGAGTGTCGCTAAGAGAGAGATCTCGCGTATGGAAACCCACTGGATTTAGCATTTAAAATGCTACTGGCATTTGGATTAAATGTAGATTGGGATGTGAATGGTTTCATTAAAAATAGCTGAGGATTATCAATTATCCTTATGCATTTGATTGTACACCCTCAGCTAAAGGGGGGCAATAGGTAGTGACACCAATAGCAATAACTCTAACATATTATGCTTTATGTTTTTTGATATTTTGATGGGTGATAGTTCACTAAATGTCCACTAGGGGCGCGTTAGTTTATAATATGTGTGTGTGTGTGTGTGTGTATATATATATATATATATATATATATATATATATATATATATATGTATGTATAAAATGTAATATGTGTGTGTGTGTGTGTGTGTGTGTGTGTGTGCGGTGCGCGACAATGCTATAGTAAATGTTTTTTATGTATGCATGAACCTAGTGCTGACACGATAGTGTCTAGCAGCTAGAGGATCTGTTTCCCGTTGGTGTGTCTGTTCCTCCATCTCTCGCATCATCTGAGAGGCATTTTCTCTGTATGAAATGCAGGCGCAGGACATGATGCATTACTTGCATTCCAGCAGAGCATTTTTCCAGTTTTCGCGTTATCTTGGGGGTTGATTCCTTCGTGATTCCGTGTCACCGTTAACACATTTAAAAGGGGGTGCTTGTGTGGTAGAGCCACGCCTCTGATGATATCCATTCAGATGAAACATGTCAGGCTGGCTATGAGACACAAGCACACTGAACGCCGCGGCTGTTTTGTTTTACGTGATCGTTTTTATTGCCTGTACATGTAAGTTGCTACAATAAATCCTTTCACAACAGACAGGCTTCACTATATGCTGCTTTATTTCCATTTGGTGACTATAACCCTTTGATTGGGTGAGACGCCCACTGACTGCTGGAAGTTTACTGCTTTGTTGCTGCCTTTAGACAAGTGAATGGATGCAAGCTTTATAATGTATTATAAAGCGGAGTTACAGGCTTTTTTTTGTTTATTAAAAGTCAGCAGCTACAAAAAGTTTAGCTGCTGACTTTTAATAAAAAGGCACTCACCTGTCCCACGGTCCAGCAATGCAGCCGCACGGAGCCTCGCTCCTCTCCCCCTCCTCTCCACGGTGCCTCCATTGAAACTGTGGGCACCCGGCCATGACAGCTTGCGGCTTCACGGCTGGGCACGCACTGCACATGCACGAGTCGCATTGCGCTGCCTGAGTGAACAGGCGATCTTCTGGGACCTGTAACGTGTCCCAGAAGATTGCAGAGGGTGAGGGGCCACCTAGGGGGAAAGGAGGAGTCGCCTAGGTGGCCTGTAGTCAGAAGCTGGAAGTGGGACAGTAGTCCCACTCAAAACTAAGCACCCACTCCCCCCCCCCCCCCCCCAAAAAAAAAAATTACATGGCAAATGGGGAATGTAAGGGGGCGAGGAGTGCCTAAAGTGGAAGTTCCAATTTTGGGTGGAACTCCGCTTTAACCATCTACCTACTGGTGATTGACGAGTTCAGATGTGATCCTTTGGGAAGTTATTAATCAATGCCTATTACTTGCTGATATCTGGTAAGCAGATTTGATTCTTACATTGTGTGGTGTGCTTCCCTATACACACTGAAAACTGGTGAAGGGATTATCATCTTTTCCTTTCTTAATACTTCAAAGACTGTTGCTTTTTATTGCTACATGTGGACTTTTTATACTCTACCATACAGGCATAATTAGTGGAGTGCTGCAGAAATGGTTGTTCTTCTGGAAAGTTCTCTACAGAGAAACACCTGAGCTCTGTCAGAGTGACCATCAGGTTCTTGGTCATCTCCCTGACTAAGGCCCTTTTCCCCCCGGTCACTCAGTTTGGCTGGGGATGGCCTGCTTCCTGGTAGTTCCAAGCTTCTTCCATTTGTGGAAGATGGAGGCCAATGTGCTCATTGGGACCTTCAATGCTGCAGAAATTTTTTGGTACCCATATCCAGATCTGTGCCTAAATAGAATCCTGTCTCTGAAGTCTACAGAAAATTCCTTGGATTCATGGCTTGGTTTGTGCTCTGATATGCACTGTTAACTGTGGGACCTTATATAGACAGGTGTGTGCCTTTCCAAATAATGTCCAATCAACTGAATTTACCACAGGTAGAAACATCTCAAGGATGATCAGTGGAAACAGGATGCACCTGAGCCCAATTTTGAGTTTCATGGCAAAGGTTGTGAATACTTATGTACATGTCTGCCTAACTGCCCAAAAATAGGTGTGCCAAGCTTGTAGCATCATACTCAAAAAGACTTGAGGCTATAATTGGTGCCAATGGTGCTTCAACAAAGTATTGAGCAAAGGCTGTGCATACTTATGTACAGTATTTTTTATTTTTAATAAATTTGTAAAGATTTCAAACAAACTTCATTTATGTTGTCATTATGGGGTATTGTTTGTAGAATTTTGAGGAAAATAATGAATTTTAATCAATTTTGTAATAAGGCTGTAACATAAAATGTGTAAAAAGTGAAGTGAAGTAAATACTTTCCGGATGCACTGTAAGAACCCTTTCACACTGGGGCATTTTTTGGGGCGTTTTTCAAGCACTTTAGCGATAAAAAAAAGGGCCTGTAAAGCGCTCGAAAGAAGCTGCAACTGCAATCCCAATGTAAAAGCCAGAGTGCTTTCACACAGAGATCCCTTTCACACTGGAACGTTTTTCAGGCGCTTTAGCTTTAAAAAAAGCGCCTGTAAAGCACCTGAAAGAAGCCGCAACTGCAATCACAATGTAAAAGCCTGAGTGCTTTCACACCGAGGCGCTGCGCTGGCAGGGCGTCAAAAAATGTCCTCAAGCAGCTTCTTTGCAGCGCTTTTGGAGCAGTGAATACAACACTCCTAAAACGCCTGTAAAACGCCCGAAAAGCGCCTGAAAAGTGCTATTGGCAGCAGCATTTTGTTGGCGCTTTTAACCCTTTATTTGGCCACTAGCAGGGGTTAAAAGCGCCCCAATAACGCTCGAAAAACGGTGGTAAAGCACTGCTAGTTTTTGGGCGCTGACATTGTGAAAGTGCTCTTAAAGCACAGACTACAGATGAGGCTTCTTTCAAGCGCTTTACTTGCGCTTTTTTTTAATGCTAAAGCACCTGAAAAATGCCTCAGTGTGAAAGGGGTCTAAGTGGAGAAAGGTTTTTTTTTTTTTTCTTTTTTCCTTTCTCCAGGTTTTGTAATTCCTGGATTAGGGTCTGGAATCCAGAGGCTTTGAAAAGTTTTGTGAGGGAAGAGGAGAGGCCTCCAAAACTGTGTCCATATTTTACCAGGGACCTGCAGCTGTGCTTGTGTGCAGGTGTCTACAGCCGTTATTAGCAAAGACGTGTCACTAGTTGAGGGCTCCACTGTACAAAGAGTCTGTACGGCTTTAAGTGTGCAACCAGAGCTGTGCATGTTGGCACAGACCACGTGAGGTCTGTGAGGAAAAAGACGGAGGCCCTAAGTCTGTGGACTGAGAGTGCAGCGAGGTCTGAGAGCACAGCAGTCCTTGGAGTTGGTCTGTGGGACCAAACCAGAGGTCCAAACTTGAGAACATAGTAGTGGTGCTGCATAGGAAAAGCAAGGAGGCTTTAAATCATTTATGTTGAAGTGATGGTGGAAACCCCTGCAAGGATAACGTCGTTCTGTGGAATTTTTGTTTTTGTTCTAAAGAAAAGTAGATCAACGAGCCCTGAAGAAAGGGGAAAAAAATAGGGCACTTCTGTCAGCAATTCCTTTAGTAAGCTTTGCCAGAAACTTCACATCAAAATCAATGTCAAAGGTGAGGTAGATGGAAACTGGAATAGCACTTTAAAGAGAAGAAGCAACGCTGATGGGGATAAGAGAGACAAAGTTGCTTCTAAGTGCAGTATTCAACAGTGACCTCACTTCCAGTCCATGCGTTCCAACGTGACTACGTTCAAGTGTAGTGCACTCCATTGAGTTCAGTCCAGCTAGAGAGCGCTGTTCCGGGGCTTGTTGATAAGAGAGGAGACAAAGGCACTTCTGTACAGTATACAACAATATTTGATGATAAAAAGCAGTTAACACTTCCAAGATCCTGGATAAAACAGGCATATCAGTCAACATAGTAGTTTCCTTGCTCTATCCTGTGTCTCCAGGGGGGAGAGCCAACCAGCAGCTATGGAACTAGGGGGGGAAGCCAGGAGGCAAGATGGCTGCCTGGTTTCTGGGAACCACACTGGAACGCAGAGACCGGAAGTGACATTAAACAGGGAATCACTTCTGTTCTGTGCATTCTGGAAGCCAGGTGACCATCTTTCCTCTTTGCTTCCACCTCCTCCTTCCATAGCTGCTGGTCGGCTCTCCCCCCTGGAGGCACAGGATAGAACGTAGGACAGAGCAAGAAACTACTATGTTTATAGATATGCCCGTTTTATCCAGGACCTTGTTAATGTTTTTGACTGCCTTTTACCATTAAATAAGTGTTGAATACTGCACTTAGAAGTGCCTTTGTCTCCTCTTATCAACAAGCCCTGAAACTGCACTTGCTGGCTGGACCGAACTCACTGGAATGCACTACATTTGAGACAAAATCCCCCCTCCCCCCACATATCAAAGTGTGTATACGCAAGTAAATCCGTAAACACACACATGCGTATGGGCGTATAACTCTGGACCTAGTTTTCTGTATCCAGAGTTGAATTCCAGTATGCATATATGTGTGTTTACACATGTAATTACATATACATGTGTATAGCCATGTACAGCTATTGACTTCTATAGGTGGCTATACGCAGCACCCGTGGGCTCCTTGGTGTTGAAATATGCCAGAATTTACACTTTATGCCAAGATGCACCCGGGGGGGAGGGGAGGGTGAGACCTAAAATTTTGAAGGTGTACGTGGATCAAGCATTTCTCAACAACAGGTATACACTCAACAGTTATTTACTCAGCCACTTTCTTTGTCGCCGTTAATTAATCCCTTCTTGCGGTTTTATTGAATGTTGCCATGTCAACTGAAGCGGTATAAAGTCGCGTTTCCTTTGCCATATGGTTTTATTCTGTTAGTTGGCAAAGGTAAATGTTAATTTGTAGAACTGAATGCTCATTCTTCACATACAGAAACGAGAGCCTTTTTATAATATATATATATATATATATATATATATATATATTTTTTCATATATTCTTTATTTTTTTCATGACTTAAGTGGGCCTACTTAATAAGACAAAGAGCAATGTGCAAGTTGTTCTAAAGTAAGCCAAGCAACAATCACGTTTCATTGTTCAGACCATCTGCATTGATAAAAGGCAAATGTTACCGTGTACTGTATAGTCCGAAGAGAAAAAAAAAAAAGGACAATGAAAGCGGCGATACTTGGCGTCTATTATTTGTCCTTCCGCTTTTATTAAGCGCGACTCGCGTTTGTTACTTAATTCTCCCACGCTAATCCTAATATAAATAATTTTATTTTATTACCTTCGTACTTCCGCAGTAATCCTCGATTTTATATTATTTATTTTCTTTTGACAGGGATCAAATATTTCCATCAGCCCGGTTACCACATTAGCCATGACCTTGTGTGTTCCTGTTATTAATACCCATTACGAAATATCATTACGCAGCGCCGTGAAGCACAGCAGAAAACAGGCCGTTTTGATTTGTTTGTTGTGTACTTTATTCCCCCTCTTTTACAAAGGAGAGGAAGCAGATTACATATCTCCGGGCCTGACAGGGAAAATGTCTGACAGAAAATGCTCAAATGTATTCAGCTATGTATCTGTCGTAATGCAGGCCTCTAATCCCTCCTACTATCTCCATATAAATGATGCCGTTCAAGGCCATCGCTTCTTTCTTCACTTAGAGGGAAAAAAAAAAAGAAAAAAAAAAAGCCCAGCAAAGCCCTTTCAGATGAAATGTCTAAAAACATGGCGTAATAACTTGGAGCATGCTGGCAAGAGTAGTCACTTGTGACTGCGTGAATCCCCCTCAGCAAGTCAATATTGTAATAAGCAGAACTGGTAACATCTCTCCATTATTCAGAGGAGCCAACAGCGTGCTTGTCCCTTAGGCTGCAGCATTCATTAAGAAAAGCTTACTGGGCTGAAAGGTGGAAACAGATGATAACAGGATATGATTTTCATATTTAATGCATCCCCTTGGAAGAGCGTATGTGTGCTGCAGATTGATAGAAGAATCTACTGCTACTTTACAGAAAGACTTTCTAGTTTGCCCTATAGCTACCGATGGAATCATTCAGCCAAGAAATTACCTTTCCCTCTTTCTACCTGCTTTATATATCTGCCAAGCAGGCAGCCTAGCTGCCAGTGAATTTTATTGTGCAGTTAACTGTTTGGTATTTAAGACTCTTATCAGAAAAGAAACAGAGGCCACACGTGTTTTTTTATTTATTTTTTATTATTTATTTTTTTTATACGCAGGAATAAGATTTGAGGTTTGCTTTTTCTTTTATTTTTTCCTTTTGGTATTTTAACTGGCATAAATGTTAGTTTGCAGGAAGTTGGGTCTACCCGCTGCCTTGATTACCTTCCCTTTTGGTGTTTTGGGAGTTAAAGCACAACTGCCCTTTCAGTTGAGATCCATTAAATACATTGCAGCTGCTTCAAAACAAAAGGTGTGGAAAGTCTTGGGAAGCTTTTACAGTAGTGGTTGAGGGGCGGTAAAACCATTTGTTTATCTGCAAAGACAGCAATTGGAGGTGTATATTAGGGTTGCACCGATATTTGTGTCGGTGCCGATACCGAGTATTTGCACAAGTATGGGTACTTGTGCAAATGCACCGATACTTTCTGGCTTGGTTCTTTGAGCTGTCAGTGGGTCTCCCCAGTGTTAACCGCTTAAGGACCGCCTCCTGCACATTTACGTCGGCAGAATGGCACGGCTGGGCACAAGCACGTACCTGTACATTGCTCTTTAAGTGCCCAGCCGTGGGTCGCGCATGCCGCCATGCTCACAACCCGGCCCTGAGCTCCATGACCGTGGCCGCGGGACCCGCGGACCCGATCGCCGCTGGTGTCCTGCAATCGGGTCACAGAGCTGAAGAATGAGGAGAGGTCTGTATAAACAAACCTCCTCCCCGTGCTTCCTAGTGTGGCTGTCACCGATCGTGTGTTCCCTGTTATAGGGAAAGACGATGAGTGACGTCACATGCCAAGCCACACCCCAACAGTAAAAGAAACCCGCACATGTCACACATAACCCCTCCCCGCCCCCTAGCGGTTAACTCCTTTACTGCCAGTGTCATTTACACAGGAATCAGTGCATTTAAATAGCAAATGTGTCGAAAATGTCCGATGTGTCCGCCATAATGTAGCAGTCATAATAAAAATTGATGATCGCCGCCATTACTAGTAAAAAAAAAATATAAATAAAAATGCTATAAAAATATTCCCTATTTTGTAAACGCTATAAATTTTGCGCAAACCAATCAATAATCGCTAATTGCGATTTATTTTTTTAACCAAAAATATGTAGAAGAATATGTATCGGCCTAAACTGAGGAAAAAATATGTTTTTTTTATATATTTTTTGGGGATATTTATTATAGCAAAAAGTAAAAAATATTGCATTTTTTTTCAAAATTGTCGCTCTATTTTTGTTTATAGCGCAAAAAATAAAAACAGAGGTGATCAAATGATCAAATGCCACCAAAAGAAAGCTCTATTTGTGGGGGAAAAAAGGACGCCAATTTTGTTAGGGAGCCACGTTGTATGACCGCGCAATTGTCAGTTAAAGTGACGCAGTACCGAATCACAAAAAGGGGCCTGGTCCGGGGCTGCAAATTGGTCCGGGGCTTAAGTGGTTAAAGAAGTCCGGTAATTGGAGCCGTCAAGAAAAAAAAGAAAAAGCAGCTGCCAATGTTTATTCCCAACATTTCTCAGCCCTGAAACACTAAAATAAAAAGAAACATTGTTTCTTTTTGTAGATTTCTGTTTCTTCATCTGTAGATCAAATGGATGAACAAATGTTCCTCTGTTTAAGCCCTTAATAACTCTTAATTTACTCTAATCAGCCTTAATTATCTCCATATTCTCCTCTATTTAATTGTTATTTACCTGATTTTTTTTCTTTTGTTCACGTCTATTTTCTAAACGATAAGCAATTAAAACTTTTTTTTTGTGTGCTTTGCTAGTGAATATTTTTACACACATATATATATTAACAACATATATTTACACATTTCACATTGAAAAAGCGTTAAATTAAAAAAAATCTATTTATTTAATTTGTAAATAACTTTTCAATGTTTTGTACCATTGCTGTCAGCTGAAGTTAAAACAAAACAGTTGCGGTAGGTATCGTAATTGGTATCGGCAAATACTAAAAAAAAAATATTGTGCTTGTACTCATTGTAAAAAAAATGGTATCGGTGCATCCGTAGTGTATATGTGTTGCAGCTGCGATGCATTGTTTTCCTTCATAGCGATGGTAAGAATTGTACCACCTAACCACTGCCGGCCTGACGCAGGCCATATTGCAACTGCCCCAAAACCATACGCGGTGCGGAAGTGTGTCATTTAGGGGGTTAAAATGGGCAGTAATAAGCAATCTATGCTCAGAGGCACATGACAAATAGCGAGGAGGCCCTATGTTGCCTCCTTGTTGCCAATTTTTGCCCCCTAAATGCTGCAGAAATGTGCCACATGTTTTGTCATATAGTGTTGGCACTAAAACTATGCAGGTACCATGGGGGGCAAGGAACCCCTAGCAACCTATGAGCATGGATTGCTTTTCAGAGGGGCGAAGGTCCTTGCTGCTAGTGTAAACAGTCCCTTCTGTGTAACAGCAGCCACAACCTCTAGATTAGAAGATCAGATCCGGTTGCTAGAGCTGTGGCTGATTGACAACCCCACCCCCCGATGGTTCCTGCATAGTTTTAGTGCCAACACTATATGGAAGAACATACACGCGGCACTGCAGCATTTAGGGTGTTAACATTGGCAGCGAGGAGGCAACATAGTGCCTCCTTGCTATTCGTCATGTGCCTCTGAGCATAGATTGCTTTTCACAGGAGCGGAGGTCCTTGCTGCTAGTGTACACAGTTCCTTCTGTGTAACAGCAGCCACAACCTGAGTAGAAAAGTCTGTCCTCTGCCACCAAAGGGGACACTAGTTCTTGTGACCATGGTGACAACGATAAATGCACATTTGTATTACTAAATAGAACTTGCGCTAGATAGAATAGTAAATAACAAATAATAAATGATAAACCGCAGGAGCTATTACAAAGGTGCTAAAACCTTAAAGTGAATACATAAATGAACAGCACTAGCAGAATATAAAACCTCAACGTGATAATGTGCTTGTAAATTATTGACCGTGACAAAATTGAGAAGTTCTATATATAATGAATAAAGTGCTAAGTGCTCAAAATGGAAATTTTAGTGCTTCATGGTTTAGGATAAGATTTTTCAGGTGCCACACTTACCAGAGTTAATGGACCCTCTGCTTTGCAGTCTAGGGGTCAATAGGTCTGTAATCTAAAAGATCTGATGTGTAAAAACTGGACTCTCAGAGAAGCTTCCATGCAGATATTCATGTGGCTGGACCAAAGTAGATCATTCATAATGGGAAACAGAGATAAAAAAGCCGATAGTGAAGTACTGCTAATACTAAATCAAATGCGCAATCAAACAAACGCCACTCACGAGACGACTCTGTAAAACAGGCATCAGTCAGTCAGTTCTGGGTTCACCGCTGTACGGCATGAGTTTCACGAATAGCGGAAGTTGCGTCACTGGCTAATGAAACCAGAAATACATTGATGCGTTTTGCCCCTCCACCAGGGCGTAATCAAGGGCATCATTTATGGTTTTGGATGGTGTCATTTATTTACAAAGGAACAGTCACCTTCTTTCCAATTAGCCAATAGTAGAAAACAAAGACCATCTTGTGTAATCAAACACCAACTTCCTTTTGATAACATCACTTTATGTTATTGCCAAGTGATAACAAAAAACGTTATTACCTAACAAAAATACTTTAAAAACTACCTAAAGAATTTCATTATTTTAAAATTCATGAAGAGGAAAAACAAAATTTATATGGTTTATTTATTCTGTACGAGTTCATTGTTTACATAAAAAAGGTGAATAATAAAGATAAATAAAACTAAAATTAAAATAATACAAATAAAAATAAAATATATAAAAATTAAACAAATTAAAATGAAATAAAATGAAAAAATGTTATAAAATAAAGATAAAAAAAGTAAAAATACATTTAAATTAAACAAAAATTAAAATATAAATAATAATATATTTATGTATACAATGAACACAATTACCAGTTTAGACAAGAAACAGTTCAAATCCAATTCAATATTTAAGCCAAAAGGACTCATAGTACCCAGCCTATGTATCCATTGGGTCTTGTTTTGTGAGATAGCTTTCTTGAGATTGGAACCTCTCCAATGAGCTTCCACTCTTTATTCCACAAAACATCACACCCCTGAGATCACTGTTGTGAAACAATCTAAAATGATTGGACAAGCTGTGATTCTTAAAACCTGTTCTAATTCTATTCACATGCTCCCTCAACCTAATGCCCAACTTCATCTTGGTCCTCCCTACATATTGGAGGCCACAGGGACAGGACAGAAGGTAAGTGACGTGTAGTTCCACACGTGATGAACTTTTTAATCTCCATAGGATTTCCCCTGGGAATGGGAACTAAAATGGGTGGCCTTTCTAATCCTATGTCTGGAAGTTCGACAAATTACACATTTGCCACAACTTAAGAAACCGGTTTGATCTAGAAAAGTAAAAGATTTCTTTGGGGGATTAATCACATTATGTGCTAATTTCAACCTAAGTGTTGGAGGTTTGGTATAGATAAACTGAGGCTGAGCAGGTAAAACACTTCTAAGCTCTCTATCTTTAAGTAACAAAGGCCAATGTACTTTTATTATTTTTTCAAATTGTTTGTTGTCTGGTGAAACCTGTTATGTGTTTTTTTTTTTTTTCTTAAAGAGAGATTCCCTATCTAAATCTCTTATATTTTCTTTATTTCTCTTCAAATCTCTGATATCATATCCCTTTTCATAGAACCTACCTAGAATGGTTTGTGACTGAATATCCCAGTATTTTATCTTATTACAGTTTTTTCTTACCCTCAACATCTGACTTTTGGGAATGCCACCCAACCATCTTGGATGGTGGCAGCTGCCCAAGAGTATACATCCATTTCTGTCAACTTCTTTAATGAAAGTACAGTGAGTAGCTTTCCATTTCCTTTTATATATGACTAGATCCAAAAAATTGGCTAACTCCTATCCATATGTCTCAGAAAAAGAAATACCATATGGATTACTTCCCATCTCCCTTAGGAAATTGAGAAATGATTCCCGTGATCCTGCCCAAATGATCAAAGTGTTGTGTATGTATCGTTTCTGAAAACCCAATTGTAGTATGTAAAAGTGGTATATTGCTGTCATAAATGGCTTTTTTTCTCCCACCAACTCATAAAGAGGTTTGCCACTGACGGGGCATACTTAGCCCCCATGCCAACTCCTCTTTTCTGCCTATAATATATTTTTTCGTGCCAGAAAAAATTGTGACTCTTTGCCAAATCTAGGGCCTGTAATAAGAAATCTTTTTGTTTAGGCTTAATATTAGTGTTATCCAAGGCTCACTTACCTGCCTTCAAAGCATGATGTATATTCGTGTACAGTAAATTAACATCCACACTGGCCAGAATGCAATGATCATCTACTGTCAAAGGTTCGATAAGTTCTATAAGATCTTTGCTATCTTTTAAATATGCTGGACATTTTTAAGTAAGGGGCTGCAAGAAACAATCTAAGTATTCCCCCAGTCTGGAGAAAAGTGAGTCAACTCCACTGACTATGGGTCTCCCTAGGGGCTTAAGTGGATTCTTGTGCACCTTTTGTAACTGATAGATGACTGGAACAGTGGGGGCATCAGGAATAAGATAGCTTGCTTCTATTCCAACATTGTGTGCTTCTTTAACCAACCTTTTTAGGTTTATTAGATCAGCTGACACGGGGGGGGGGGGGGTAGTCTATTTGAACAAAAGTAACTATATGGAGGAACTAAATGGATTGGTAGGAGGTAAAGCAACATATGAGGAACATAATGTAAATCCTAGAAATTTAAGGCCAAACTTGAAAGGTTGGATAAAGAAGCACACAACGTTGAAATAGTCAACAAAAAAGAAGCAAGATATCTTATGCCTGATGCCCCCAAGGTTCCAATCATTTATCAGTTACCAAAGGTGCACAAAAATCCACTTAAGCCCATAGTCAGTGGAGTTGGCTCTCTACTTGGATTGTTTCTTGCAGCCCCTTACTCCAAAAATGTCCAGGGTATTTAAAAGATAGCAAAGATCTTATAGAACTTATCAAACCTTTGACAGTGGATGATCATTGCATTCTGGCTGTGTGGATGATAATTCACTGTACACTAATATACAACGTCATCATGCTTTGGAGGCAGTTAAGTGGGCCCTGGATAACACTAATATCAAGCTTAAACAAAATGATTTCTCATTACAGGCCCTAGATTTGGCAATGAGTCACAATTTATTTTCCAGCACAAAAAAAAGTATAGGCAGAACAGAGGAGTTGCCATGGGGGCTAAGTATGCCCGTCAGTGGCAAACCTCTTTATGAAGTGGTGGGAGAAAAAAGACATTTATGACATAAATATACCACAATTTTTTTTTTTTTTTTTTTTTTTATAAACGATACATATGCAACATTTTGATCATTTGGGCAGGATCACGGGAATCATTTCTCAATTTCCTAAGGGCGATGGGAAGTAATCCATGTGGTATTTCTTTTTCTGGGACATATGGCTAGGAGTCGGTACATTTTTTGGATCTAGTCATATATAAAGAAAATGGAAAGCTACTCACTCGTACCTTCTTTAAAGAAGTTAACAGAAATGGATATATACTGTTGGGCAGCTGACACCATCCAAGATGGTTAGGTGACGTTCCCAAAAGTCAGATGTTGAGGGCAAGAAGGAACTGTAATAAGATAGAAGACTATGATATTCAGTCACAAACCTTTCTAGATAGGTTCTATGAAAAGGGGTATGATATCAGAGATTTGAAGAAAACTAAAGAAAATATAAGAGATAAAGATATGTGATTTTTTCTTAAAGAGAGATTCCCTAAGAAGAAAAATTATGGTGTTGCGTTTCTAACAGGTTTCACCAGGCAACATAGACAATTAGAAAAAATAATAAAAGTACATTGGCCTTTGTTACTTAAAGATAGAGAGCTTAGAAGTGTTTTACCTGCTCAGCCTTAGTTTATCTATACAAAACCTCCAACACTTAAGTTGAAATTAGCACATAACGTGATTAAGTTCCCAAAGAAATCTTTTACTTTTCTAGATCAAACCGGTTTACATAGGCTGGGTACTATGAGTCATTTTGGCTCAAATATTGAATAGAATTTGAACTGTTTCTTGTCTAATTGGTAATTGTGTTCATTGTATACATACATATATTTATATTTATTTTCATTTTTGTTTAATTTCAATTTATTTTATTTTTATCTTTTTTTTTTTTTATTGAATTTAATTTTATATTTATTTAATTTTTATTAAACAAATTGGAGAGGGGGGTCACTGCTCCTTTGTATATAAATTACACCATCGGAAACTGGAAATTTATGTCCTTGATGACACCCCGGAGGAGGGGTGAAACATGACAACGTATTTCCGATTTCATTAACCAGTGGCGCTACTTCCGCTAACCGTGGAATGCGCGCTGTACAGCGGCGAACCCAGAACTTACTGATGCCTGTTTTACAGCGTCGTCTTGTGAATGGCATTTGTTTGCGCATTTTGATTTATTATTGGCAGTACTTCACTATCGGCTTTTTTATCTGTTTCCCCTTATGAATGATCTACTTCAGTCTATACACATGAATATCTGCATGGAAGCTTCTCTGAGCGTCCAGTTTTTACACATCAGATCGTCTAGATCACAGCCCTATTGACCCCTAGACTGCAAAGCTGAGGGTCCATTAACTCTGAGTGGGGTCACAAAACGGGAGTGTGGCACTTGAAAAATCCTATCCTGAACCATGAAGCACTAAAATTTGCATTTGGAGCACTTAGCACTTTATTCATTATATATAGAACTTCTCAATATTGTCACAGTCAATTTACAAGCACATTATCACGTTGATGTTTTATATTCTGCTAGCGCTGTTGATAAATGCACATATTCACCAGAACACCAAGGCTCCCAAAATATCGTCCAAAGGTTTTTCTTGTAGAAAGATCACATCACAAGAGCAACTGCAACATTTCAGAGCCACGCAGGACCACTGTGTCAGGCAATGGGACAACGAGGGATTCCCTCAGTTTGGAGGTATTTCCTACCACTTCCTGTTTTGGCTATGGGTCAGGAAGTGAAGGGAAATCTTCGAAATTGGTCATAGAACAAAGGAAAAGTGACAGCAGTTTTAATCCTACTGGGAAATGGAACAAAAAAGTTTAGCATTCGATAAATACCTATCTTGTAATAACAACATTAGAAGAAATAGTAATTTGTTCACCTTACACCAAGGGTCTCAAACTGGCGGCCCTCCAGCTGTTGTTAAACTACATGGTGGGGTATATGCATCCCATATGCATGTTGTAGAGGATCTTTTACCTTTTTATTTACAAATTTATATATTATTTTTTCACATTTATTTTCATAATTTTTATTACGATTACGAGAGGGCTGACAAGCTCCTTTTGTGTGTTTTTGGAGTCTGTTTAGCCCCCGATGCCTTCTCTGTCCTCAGCCCATACAAATAAGGTTCCCATAGACCCAGCCACTGTCAGTATTCTCACGGTTCTGTACCCAGAAGTACTCAGAGCTAACCACTTCTGGGTTCATTCTTTCTAGAGAAGATCTCAGTGAGCAGTAGATGATCATCACCAGTCTCCTTCCACTCTCCATCTTTAAGCTGCCTACAGTTTCTCCAGGCTCATACATGAGAATTCAAATGAAATCTTGGTTTAGGTTTTAGGAATTGCCCCTTCCCTGTCTTACACATGTGTTGAGGAAAGTGGAAAAAGAGTACTGGACCCATAAGCAAATTTAGGAGGCGCACACCACATAAATCAACCACTACACTACAGTGCCTGCATCTTGGTCATGCCACTCTGATGCATTTTACCCTGATTGGGCTTAGGTACCAGCTGCAGACAAGGCATGTGCTTGAAATCACTTTGGAAAAAATAATTAAAAGTCCAGTTCACGTCTAGCCTATTCACGTGGTTTTTAATCCCTGATGAAGGGGGGCGTCCTGAAAAGCATTGGACACGTTTTGGATTGTCAGACTGAATTTTGCTGGTATAAAGTTGTACCTGGACCTCAAAGCAGGGGTGTGGTACTTCAATTTCTATATTTGTTACTTACACATTTGGTAGAGCATCCAATGGATCTCTCTGGTCAGTAAGTGAATAGGCCAAAAGGCCAGTACCTTTTCTGATAATTGCATGTCTAGCAATCTTTTAGATGTGCTATATACATACTCCAGACTTTGCCAAGCCCCCCCAAAGTAGGCAAAGAGTCTCATGTTCTGGAAGAGAGCCAGGTTGTGAGGGTACTCCCAAATGGAGTGTAGGATTTGGAATAAGACTAGTAAGTTCACTTGAAGATTTCCAGGCATGACCCAAATTTATTCCCAAACCTCCCTTATTACTCTTGTGGCATCATCACTGAGCTTATACTTTATTCTGTTCCCATTGACATTACCCCAGACCTACAGCACCCAAGAGCACTTTCCCTACACATGGTTTATGGGCAGGTTATTTATAGTCAAGGCAGGGGAATTGTTTTGCTGGGAGAGAAACCAATGTATACATATAGAGGGACAGAAATCGGCAAAGTTCTGTAGTCCAGCAGAGGAGAACTCAGGACGGTCTGACAATTCCTTAAAGTGGATGTAAACCCACTCGCATCAGTTATAAAGTACTACCATAGTGCTGAACTTTAAGGCTATACATGCCTCCTGCATGTATCCTTACCTTTCAAATGTCTCCCCTTTCTCTATTTGGTGCCCCCAAAAACTCCGGATTCAGTGGGTGGGACTGTTATCTGGCACTCGGTGGGCGGAGTTGTGATGCGAGCAGACTCCCCGCCTACCTCTACACTCCCCTTGGCCAGAGCATATGAAATGAAATGTAAGATATCCACTCCTCCCCCACACAACACATCCCGTTGATCAAAATAAATGCTGCAACTGTGATTAGGTGACCAGAAAAACACACTGAACAAAAAATAAAGCTCTCAGTAGACAAACCTCCCCTGGATCAGTTGTCTGTGTTTGATATTTCTGCTGGCATCTTGGAAGCTGCAACATATAGTTTTTTCGTGTCCATCCAGTGAAAAGACAGGAAAGTAACCACATAAATTCAGCATGCTAAATAATTGCAGAGCTGCTGAAGAAAGGAGTGGTGGTGGGAATTAAAAAATAATGCATGTCTTAGGCTAGTGCACGAGATATGTAAATCACAGCAAGGGGGAAGAACGGACAACATTTTCCAAGTTTGTCTGTTTTATTTCACTGAAAAAAGATATGAGGATTGCTCAGAGCTGCATTAACTCTTGGTGGCAAGACTGGGCACCAATGATCTGAAATTCTGTACTCTATATTGTGCCAGACAAAAAATGTTGGGTTTACATCCACTTTAAGGTTTTAATGCAGCAGTAGCACTGTTGTCAGGCTAGTTGGGAGCACACTGGATTTCTGTAAGGACCAACAGATATTTTTCTGTAAATAAAGAAAAAATAAAAAATAAATTAAGTATATATATTTAATTTATATATATATTTATGTATATATACAGTACAGACCAAAAGTTTGGACACACCTTCTCATTCAAAGAGTTTTCTTTATTTTCATGCCTATGAAAATTGTAGATTCACACTGAAGGCATCAAAACTGTGAATTAACACATGTCCAATTTTATATATTGAACAAAAAAGTGTGAAACAACTGAAAATATGTCTTATATTCTAAGTTCTTCAAAGTAGCCACCCTTTGCTTTGATTACTGCTCCGAACACTCTTGTCATTCTGTTGATGAGCTTCAAGAGGTAGTCACCCGAAATGGTTTTCACTTCATGCCCTGTCAGGTTTAATAAGTGGGATTTCAAGCCTTATAAATGGGGTTGGGACCATCAGTTGTGTTGTGCAGGAGGTGGATACAGTACACAGCTGATAGTCCTACTGAATAGACTGTTAGAATTTGTATTATGGCAAGAAAAAAGCAGCTAAGTAAAGAAAAATGAGTGGCCATCATTACTTTAAGAAATGAAGGTCAGTCAGTCCGAACAATTGGGAAAACTTTGAAAGTGTCCCCAAGTGCAGTGGCAAAAACCATCAAGCACTACAAAGAAACTGGCTCACATGACGACCGCCCCAGGAAAGGAAGACCAAGAGTCACCTCTGCTGCGGACGATAAGTTCATCCGAGTCACCAGCCTCAGAAATCACAGGTTAACAGCAGCTCAGATTAGAGAACAGGTCAATGCCACACAGAGTTCTAGCAGCAGACACATCTCTAGAACAACTGTTAAGAGGAGACTGTGTGAATCAGGCCTTCATAGTAAAATAACTGCTAGGAAACCACTGCTGAGGACAGGCAACAAGCAGAAGAGACTTGTTTGGGCTAAAGAGCACAAGGAATGTACATTAGACCAGTGGAAATCTGTGCTTTGGTCTGATGAGTACAAGTTTGAGATCTTTGGTTCCAACCACCGTGTCTTTGTGCGACGCAGAAGCGGTGAACGGATGGACTCTACATGCCCGGTTCCCACCGTGAAGCATGGAGGAGGTGTGATGGTGTTAGGGTGCTTTGCTGGTGACACTGTTGGGGATTTATTCAAAATTGAAGGCATACTGAACCAGCATGGCTACCACAGCATCTTGCAGCGGCATGCTATTCCATCCGGTTTGCGTTTAGTTGGACCATCATTTATTTTTCAACAGGACAATGAGCCCAAACACACCTCCAGGCTGTGTAAGGGCTATTTGACCAAGAAGGAGAGTGATGGGGTGCTGCGCCAGAGGACCTGGCCTCCACAGTCACCGGACCTGAACCCAATCGAGATGGTTTGGGGTGTGCTGGACAGCAGAGTGAAGGCAAAAGGGCCAACAAGTGCCAAGCATCTCTGGGAACTCCTTCAAGACTGTTGAAAAGCCATTTCAGGTGACTACCTCTTGAAGCTCATCAACAGAATGCCAAGAGTGTGTGGAGCAGTAATCAAAGCAAAAGGTGACTACTTTGAAGAACCTAGAATATAAGACATATTTTCAGTTGTTTCACACTTTTTTGTTCAGTATATAATTGGACATGTGTTAATTCATAGTTTTGATGCCTTCAGTGTGAATCTACAATTTTCATAGTCATGAAAATAAAGAAAACTCTTTGAATGAGAAGGTGTGTCCAAACTTTTGGTCTGTACTGTGTATGTGTATGTATATGTATGTATATATATATATATGTATATATATATATATATATATATATATATATATATATATATATATATATATATATATATATTCACAATTTATATAGCGCCAGCAGTTTGCGCAGCGCTTTACAATGTATGGGGGGGGGGGGGAACAACACAATTACAGTACAGTTCAATACAAAATGTACAGGAGGTTACATTCTAAAGGGAGGGCGTGGTGGTAAAAAAGGTAATAGCTGCAGAGAATGATTTCATGGGATGGGGGTGTGTGTGTATATATATATATATATATATATATATATATATATATATATAATAAACAAACAATACAGCGCTAAAAATGAAAAATCACCCCGTAGTGAAAAAGTGAAGTGAAGATTACAGGTCAGTGGCGTAGCTTGAACTAAGCCAAAATGTAAACAAAGAAAAAAAAAGGATATAGTGTATATAAATAAACAAGTGCAAAAATCCATGTAAAACATAACACGAGTCAGAAAACTACTATATTGGATGAATAAATGATAACCATAGCCTGAAACCAGATCAATATCATGTAAAGAAACAATAGTCCCTTTAACAATAGATGGTCCCTTCTCAATGGAGAGTAGCCAGAACTAGCAGCAATGCCAAACATCCAGTGCCTAGAAAATGGAACAATGAAGACACCACCAAAACGACACCCCTTAAAGGTTCTTCATGCAGGTACCACAGCACACTGAGTATATAAAGCAAAGGTAATGGGTACTCTTACCCGAAGGTGTGGACCCACACACCTTAGTGGTGAGTCATTCAGACATCAAGCTGCGACCAACGGCAATCCTCCCATGGGGGTGATGTAAACCTCAGCTACACCAAACAGTCATCCGTACTCTCTGCAATCAGGATGTCCAATATGGAATACCATCGGCTTGAACTCCAAAAAGTGAAATGTATTCACACCCAGATAGGTGCATAAAAAATAACAAAAAGAGGGAAAACAGAAGGCCTCCTCATAGAGCAGATTAATCTGGTAAATACATTTTTATAAAAAAAAAAATCAATAAAAAACAAGACTGTCTGTCTTTAAAAAAGTGTGGAAGATCTCGCCTGCAGGCTATGTACCCGACATGTTTCGCAATAACTTGCTTCAACTGGGGCATGGGAAACATGTCGGGTACATAGCCTGCAGGTGAGATCTTCCGCGCTTTTTTAAAGACAGTCTTGTTTTTTTGTACCCCTCTTCACTGATGGCTTGCACATGCATGTGTTTTTATTGATTTTTTTTTTATTTTTTTTTTATTTTTTTTATTTTAATAAAATAATTTATTTACCGGATTAATCTGCTCTATGAGGAGGCCTTCTGTTTTCCCTCTTTTTGTTATTTTTTATGCACCTATCTGGGTGTGAAGCATTCTGTACACAACTGTAATGCCACGGAAATAGTCTGATCGGATTATGTTGTCGGAAAATCCGATTGTGTGTGGGCTCTACCAACTTTTTCTGTCGGAATTTCCATTGGAAAAAGTTTGAGAGCTGGATCTAAAATTTTCCGACAACAAAATCCGATCGGACTTTTTATGATCGTGTGTAGAGAATTTTGAAGCACAAAGGGCCTCTCATGCTCAAAAAATTTGGAGACGAAAGCTATTGACTATTGGCCCCTATGTAGTCCAGTCGTACGTTTTTGAACGTCACCTCGTTCCGAACGATCAGATTTTCTGACCAACTTTGTGCGACCGTGTGTATGCAAGACAATTTTCTGCCAAAATCCGTCGGAAAAAAATCCGATGGATTTTGTGGTTGGAATGTCCGACTGTGTGTATGGGGCATAAGAGTTCTAGTTTTCCTACTGACCACTAATATAAAGAGTTTTTTCCCCATTGAGCTCCAGTTTAAAGTGGAGTTCCACCCAAAAATGGAACTTCCACTTTTTGGCATCCTCTCCACCTCCGGTGTCACATTTGGCACCTTTCGGGGGGGAGGAGGGAGCAGATACCTGTCTAATACAGGTATTTGCTCACACTTCCTGCCATAGATCACTGCTGCGTTTGCGATGACCTACGCCACTTCCAGCTCCTACTCTGTCATCCCCCGCTGTCTTCTGGGAGAATGAAGATGGCAGAGACCAGCAAGCACGCGCAGCGTGACTCACGCATGGCTTCACTTCCTGATTCCCTTACTGAGGATGGCGACGGTAGCAGCTGAAGGCCGACGGACTAATTGACTTCGGCTGCCTACATTGCAGACTCCCTGGAAAGGTAAGTGTCCATAAAAAGTCAGAAGCTGCAGTATTTGTAGCTGCTGGCTTTTAATATTTATTTTTTCGACGGACCTCTGCTTTAACTCATTTAAATAAAGGTTTCCCAAAATCTGAAAATTGTTTTAGGGGTTCCTCGAGGCAGGGGGGTCTAACGTTTTGACCTTCCTGGACATCGTTGGAAGAAGAGGAATTGTTTTGTACCATTCATAAAATACACTTCTTATTATACAGGATGTATATAGTGCCAACAGTACATTTACAATACAATAAAATACAAGAGGGGTAGGAAAGCCTTGCTTGTTAGAGCTTACAATCTAATGGCGGGGCAAATGGTACAAAAGGTTATAACTGTGGGGGGTGAGGTGACGGAAGTGAAAAAAAATGAGTTGAAAGCGTGATAGGCTTCCATGAAGAGGTGATTTTTCAGGAATTGCCTAAAGGCAGCCAGAGTAGGAGATGGCGGACAGATTGAGGTAAAGAGTGCCAGAGGATGGGAGAGGCTCTGGAGACGTCCCGGAAATGAGGAGACAAAGGGAGAGGAGTGGAGAGGATGGTTTGGATGATATTTGGAGACAAGATTGATGATGTAGCTGGGAACGGAGTTGTGAATGGCTTTGTATGTTGTGGTTAGTATTTTTTAATTTAATTTGCTGCGCAATCAGAAGTCAGTGTAGGGATTGGTGGAGAGGGACAGCAGATACTGAGTGGTTGGTAAGGTAGATGAGTCTGGCAGTTAGTAAATTAGTAATGCAAGAGGAGACTGAAGGAGTGAGCACCGATATTTGTGAGCAACTAGTTTCAAGAAATAACAATAAGGATAGCTGATGAGCTGATATTTTTTAATGTAAAAGAGGGCAAGATAAAACTAGTGCAATATTTGGCACTGTTTTTGATAAACTAACGCATCAATATCTGGTTGGATGGATGGAGTAGCAATTCTCAGTGAATTCTCAAGGTGCTCATCCGATATTTTGGTTCTAATTTTTTTACTTCGTGTGCTTCATCATTGAAACTAGTTGCACACAAATATAGGTGCTGCCGAAACTGATGGCATGAATAAGACTGATAATATTTTTTTATTGTAAAAGAGGGCAACATAAAACTGGTGCAATATTTGGCACTGTTTTTGATAGACAAATGCATCAATAGCTGGTTGGATGAATGTAGTAGCACCTATATTTGTAAGCAACTAGTTTCAAGGATGAAGCACACGAAGGGCAAAATTAGAACCAAAATATCTGATTAGCACCTTGAGAATAAAAGGGGTAAAAGTCCAGTAAAGAGTCACTGTAAATATTTTCCACGGCCGCATGTGTTCGCTAAGTGTAAATGGGCATTTTTAAGTAAGTTTACAGTTTTCTGTTGGCCCGCATTCATAGCTGTCTTGGGCCGCAGGTTAGACACCCCTTGCTGTAGGGTAAAAAGGTTGAAGAGGCATTGCATTTGTCTATGAAAATCGGCCACTAATTTCCCAATAAAATTTGCCAACTTAGTTAATTAGAGATGTTCAGTTACAATTCTTACCTTTGCTTATAATATTCCACATTAACAATATTATAGGAAATAAATATATCTTTCAGAGCTCAGCCTACCTCAGAGAGCACTATAAAAAGGCATATAAATGTGAAAGGGCCCCATTTTTGACACTGCTACTCCTGCCAGTGGAAGCGAGTAAATCCTGCTCCTCCATGTCGCTGATTAATGCACTCAATGCCAGGTATTTAATGACCCCCCAACCATAACAGAGTACTGCCCTTGTAATTGATAGTCTTCCTTTACTATGCAATTTAAAAGCTTTCTAATGCCCAAAGTTTTCAGCGTAGGTATTATTTAATAGCATCACAGTAATTAATATCTCATATTTGCCACTGTAATTGATAGCCTTCAAGGTCGCTGAAATTAAAATGTTGTTGTTCCAAACTGTGGTTTAACATCTTGCTGTTGAGATCAATTCTTCTCCATTGTTAATGTAATCAATGCCTCCCCTATAATCACATCCTATCGCATTACCAGAGTTCATGGTAGAGGTCCACTGCCCGTTATCCTTTCACATGGTCTCGTATGATCTGGTCACTATCCCAGGCAATAAACCAAAAATTATAGTACGTTATTTTCACATTTTGCATTTGATGTGAAATTTACATTTTAATAATCATTAATTGCCTAAAGAGCCATTCTAAAGTGGAAAACATTCAGACCTGTATTTTCAGACTATTAGCTGTACTTAGAACTGTATTAAAGCATTAAAGTATACTCGTACTATAAAATGGCGCACACATGGTAGACAAAGAAACCTCCAATAGAAATCGAGTTACAATTTCTTTAAAGAAAAAAAGAAAAGCATCTTATGAATATAATTCTTCCTGATATTTATTAGCTATCATGTGACCCCTTTCTCAGCAGCTCTCGTAGTGCGTTGGTCGGAGCAGAGGATAAAATATGTCATCAACACGCCGACAAGCTTGTTTCAAAGTCCAAAGCTCTTTATTCTTGTATGATTACATAGAAAAGCCTTGCTTTTCTATGTAATCATATAAGAATAAAGAGCTTCGGACTTTGATGCAAGCTAGTAGATGTGCTGTGACATATTTTAATAATCATGTACACCATGATTGACCAGTCAGGAGTCACTGCAACACCCTTTCAACCACATGGTCAATTCCAGTATGGTGTGCAAAAAGGAATACACCACGAGGTTGGAAGGTTGGAGCAGAGGGGAACAGTGTGCCCAGGTGAACACATAACTTTCTGGCGACATCCCTCCCGCATTTCCAAGTTCAACTCCTGTCTCCTCTATTACTTGAAACATACAGTTGGACTGCGTGCATTAGTGTAACAATAGTGCAGCTTCGTTAACATGCAGTGGGTGAGCTTTGTTACTCTTGAAAGAGAAATGCAAATGATAATACAATAAATAGTTACATTTAAAGAAAAAAAAAAGAAAAAGTTTAACAGCGAAATAACTGTAGGTAAGGCCTCATGTACACTGCTGCTGCTAAACAGACGTTTAGGAGCAGTTGGGCATTTTTTCAACTGTTCCTCTGTTATCTTATCAGTACATGTACACAGGGTCGTTTACAGTCGTTTTTAGGCAGTTGAGTTTTTAGAGGCTTTTTTTGGAATGCAAAAAAAGGGTTCAGAAGCTGAGTATAGAGGCATTTCAATTACTAAACGCGGTAACTCGCGTTTAGCCACGTTTCATTTACAGGCTTTTTAGATTTTTGGCTATTTAAAAAAAAAAATGGTATTTTTATTTTTTAACCACTTGCCGCCCGCCCTATTACAAATAGACGGTGGCAAAGTGGTTTCATAATGCTAACCGGACGTCATATGACGTGATCAGGATTATGAGCCGCTGCGCGCCCCCGGGGGCGCGCATCGCGGCGATCGTTGTTGCGGGGTGTCAGTCTGACACCCGGCAACTACGATCTCGGTAAAGAGTCTCCGATGGAGACTCTTTACCACGTGATCAGCCGTGTCCAATCACGGCTGATCACAGTGTAAATGGGAAGAGCCGGTGATCGGCTTTTCCGCGAGTAGAGGAGAGCCAATCGGCTGCTCCTCTGACAGGGGGGGTCTGTGCTGATCGATTATCAGCACAGCCCCCCCGAGGATGCCCACACTGGACCACCAGGGACGCCACCAGACCACCAGGGATGCCCAGCAGAGGTAATCGTCCCTAGACCACCAGGGATGCCAGTCAGGCACAATGGATGCCAATCAGTGCCCATAATGGATGGCAATCAGTGCCCACAATGGGCATCACTGATTGGCATGCATTATTGTTTGGCACTGATTGGCATCCATTAGTACAGTATAACACCTGTGTTGCTAATGAGTGCCCACCTGTGCTGCTAATGAGTGCCCACCTGTGCCGCTAATGAGTGCCCACCTGTGCCACCTATCAGTGCCCACCTGTGCCGCCTATCAGTGCCCACCCATGCCCATCTGTGCCGCCTACCAATGCCCATCTGTGCCGCCTACCCATGCCCATCTGTGCCGCCCATCCATGCCAATCCGTGCCAGCTATCAGTGCCAATTTGTGCCACCTATCAGTGTCCATCCGTGTCGCCTATCCGTGTCGCCTATCCATGTCGCCTATCCATGTCGCCTATCAGTGTCGCCTATCAGTGCCGCCTATCAGTGCCGCCCATCAGTGTCCATCAATGCCACCTCATCAGTGCCACTTCATTGGTGCCCATCAGTGCCGCCTTATCAGTGCCCATCAGTGTAGCCCCATCAGTGCCCATCCGTGAAGGAGAAAACGTACTTATTTACAAAGTTTTGAAACTGAAACAAAAAAAAAAACATTTTTTTTTTCAAAATTTTCGGTATTTTTTTATTTGTAGCACAAAAAATAAAAACCGCAGAGGTGATCAAATACCACCAAAAGAAAGCTCTATTTGTGGGGAAAAAATGATGATAATTTCATTTGGGTACAGTGTAGCATGACCGCGCAATTGTCATTCAAAGTGCGACAGCGCTGAAAGCTCAAAATTGGTCTGGGCAGGAAGGTGTTTAAGTGCCCTGTATTGAAGTGGTTAACCACTTAAGGACCGCCTCACGCCGATATACGTCGGCAGAATGGCACGGCTGGGCACAGCCATGGGACGCGCGCGCGCCACCGGTGGCACACTCGCGACCCGGTCCTAAGCACCGTGGCCTCGGCACCCACGGACCCAATCGCCGCCAGTGTCCTGCAATCGGGTCACAGCGCTGAAGAACGAGGAGAGGTAAGTGTAAACAAGTCTCCCCGTGCTTCCTAGTGAGCTTGTCACTGATCGTCTGTTCCATGTCATAGGGAACGACGATCAGTGATGTCACACGCCAAGCCACGCCCCCTCATGGGGACAGGAATTAAGGGAATGCTACCTGATGGGGCAAATATGGCAACAATGATCATACTATAATTCCCAATTTTAAATCTTTCCTCACATTGCTTACCTTTAATGAAGTAAATCCCACATTGTGCAGCCAGCTGTATCCTGGAAAAAATACTCACTGTAAGGATGCCACATCTTCCGGTCTCCAAACTTCTGGCATTACAATGGTTAACAGGTTAGGCAGAACAGAACTACAGAGGTCTGACGAGGACACGCCCATTCCTGCCCTCTCCCCCATTGAGAAAAGTTCTTTAAATTATTTCAACACAAAAAGGGCGTGTCTCTATCAGACTATCTGTACTGCTGTTCTGCCTGATGGTTTCCACAATTGCAGCACTGGAAGTTCAGAGACAATAAGAGGACAGGCATCCCTCCAATAAAGATTCTTCCAGGATCCAGCTGCCTACACCACGTCGGACATACTTCATTACAGGTAAGTGATTTAACCAAAGCTGTTGGATTTTTAATTTTTTTTCTTAGCTAAACTTCAGCTTTAGATCACATTCATACTTTGCATTTCCTGAACGAAAAAGGAAACATTGCGCTTTCAGTTCCATTAATTGTTAATGGTACCCCAAATGCTGTTAGCAGATACTAGTGTTGTCACTCCAAATGGTGCATTGAAAAAATAGACGACACTCCATGTCTGAAACGGTGAGGAGCTTTTTTGGCATACATAGGGCAGCCCTATGCATGACACGTGAAAATGTGAACTGAGAACGCTTGTTCCTGCCGCTCAAGATGTGAATAGGGCCTTAAAGGGGTTGTAAAGACAACTTTTTTTTTTAAATAACAAATGTCATACTTACCTCCACTTTAATATAAAATAAAATACTTTCCAATCACTTTAAGAGTACCCAAATGAATAAGTGTTACTAATAAGGGAACTTTCACTGGTGGAATGGCATTTAGAACTGGTTCACACCAGATAATTTCCAGTGTATTTTTTTAAAATGTGTCCATAAAGTATGTACAGTACATACCATGTTTTACAATGGCTCTAGTTCACACCCCTTTTTTGACAATACAGTGGTGATCGTGGGTGGCAGGTGGACATTGCGGCCCCTGGTCACGCGCATCGGTTTCGGCGCGTCCCCGCTGTATCCATTACACAAACCGGCGTACAGCTATGGCGATTCACATAATAGAGCCAACCTGCCGCAGTATAATGATGGAGGCTGGTCGGCAAGTGGTTAAACAAAAATTGTTCGTTCTGTTCCCGTACGAGAAAAATGTTGAAGTTTGAAAATTCAGAATCTGCTGTTGAAAATTGTGTACACACTATACGAAAATCGTACGAAAATTCTTTGGACGAAAATGTTCGCCCAATTTTCATAGTGTGTACAAGCCTTAAGGTTGGGTTCACACTAATGCAAATTTGATGCAGGTTTTTCTTGCATCCAATTCGCATTACAAGAGACTGTGACCGGCTCTCAATGGAGCCGGTTCACACACATCAGGGGTGGCTGTGGTCCGCACTGGAAAAGGGTCCTGTGCATCTTTTGGCTCTGTTTCGGGTCCAAATTCAGGCAAAAATTCAGACCTGATTCACACCTGAAATGGAGAACAGGGACGCATCAGACCCCCTGCTGTGAGCCATGGCCTTATGTTATTTTCAACCTGCTGTTATTTTCAACTACTATGTAACATCATTATAGGGAGAAGGTACTGGTGATGTAGCCTTCCCATGATGCATCTGTGGTGACCTGGCTACATCACCAGTTCCTCACGCAACCAGGAAGTGGGAAAATTGTAATTTTTAAATAAAGGTAAAAATGTTTGTTTACCTCTTAGATCAGGGGTGCCCAACCAGTGGCCCGGGGGCCACATATGGCCCTAAGAGCCCTCTGATGTGGCCCGCGACCTCATGTTGTGGGATGGCGGGTTGGTAAGACCAGATCGCAGGTTGCCGACCTGCCATCCCAGAGCATCAGTGTTTTGAATGAAGCTGGTGGTAGAGGAAGCAAGCGGCTGCAGAGCAGAGCTGCATAAACCGTTGCTTCCTGTATAGCGCCGGCTCCTGTCACAGGTGGAACGATGAGTGATGGAGTGGCCAAATGCATCCGCCTGGGACAGCAACAACCTGCAATACCTGAATGAAAGACTGTTATTAAAGGTAAGTTTATTACTAAAATCACACTGTATTTATGGGCATATGCAGAGTGGACATGGACCTTTCAAATGCCTGCTCCGCTCATTGTGGCCCACGACCGGATACCATATCGCTTAAGTGGCCCTCAGTCTTCAAAAGATTGGTCACCCCTGTCTTAGATGTTTGGTTTCCTATCCTCATGCAGAGCTGCTAAAGAGGGAAAGTTCTTCTTTAAATACAACTAGAGATTCAAAGATACAAAATATGTTTTCCATCTAATATCCTGAAGCATTGTAATGACTGCACTTGAAAAACATGTCAATTTTTAATGGAAGAAAGAAAATAATTTTCTAGCATTCCGTTCTCTCTTAAAGCTCTACAACCTCTATTTTCCAGATGCTGCAGGGTTGGCGACAGGCAGAAATTAACACAGGCTCAGACATGTCAAGAAGAATCTATCATCCAGCAACAATCTTCATGGGCCGCCAAATGTCAGCCAACTCAAGCATTGAACATTGCCTTACACAGAGGAAATCTCCCCAGCCCACAAAGAGCTTTTCTATTTCTGACCCACATTCAGTCAGACAGGCAGCAATAAACAGCAATCTGACAGACAGCTGTGTAGTACCAGCTAATAGTGATACTCAGTGCTTAAATAAGCCTGACAAAATAGATGTGGAGGCATCATCCTCGCAGATTATGCCGGTCACATCCATCGCTTCTTCCGAGGACGCAGTGACACACCGCACAGAGATCCACAAGACTCACAGTGGTATGGAACACTTAGCCGAAAACAAGCAATCTGTACAACTTCGCACAGAGACTCGGAAAAGATTAAGTCCAGAGGACGGAATGGAGGATTTACCGAAAGACAGTCCAAGCAACAAGGTGGAAGATTTGTTGGTGTATGAAAGGCTGGCTCATAATGAGGAGAGATTTACACACACAAGCCCCTCTGGATTTCCACCTGCTGTTGGTGATTGTATCAATAAAGACACATCAAACAAGTATAGCACTGTTGAAAATCTGACTGGTATGATGAGTTTTCTATTTCTTCTTCTTTTTTTTTTCTTTGCTCACCTTTTTTATGCTTTTTTTTGTTTTCAATATTTTTATCGACCAGTCTGTTAAAGACACTTTGTGACAACTGGAACAATTTTAATTGTTTTGTATACAAATGTGTTTGTTTGGTCTTAAAGCATATCTAAGGGCTCATTTACACTTGTGGTCAGGGGGTAGTAAAAACGGGTGTTTTTTACTGCCCCTTGACTACCTCTCGCCCGCCATATAGAGAAATGATGATGGGCAAGATGCTCTGTAGTTCTGGGATGGTGCGGCTTTTTTACCCATGTGACGCTGTGTCCAATCACATCCGATCACATGTAAACAAGGAAATGCCGATTATTGGCTCTCTTTGCCTCGCACTGACAGAGTGTGAGGAGACCAGATCAGCGGCATCTCCTCACAGGGTAGACCTGTACAGATAATCAGGGCACTGATCATCAGTACAGCCCCAACAGTGCCCATCAGTGACACAAATCTGTGCCCATCAGTGATGCAAGTCAGTGCTGCCTTTCAGTGACTGCTCATCAGTGTACATCAGTGAAGGAGAAATTACTTGTTTACAAAAAATTTTGACAAACTAACAAAAATGTTGTTTTGTTTTTTCAACATTTTCTGTCTTTTTTTTTCTTTTTTGTAGCAAAAAATACAAAACCCAGCGGGGATTAAAGTGATTGTAAAGGCTTGTTTAAAAACAAATAAACAAAATAACAAACATGTTATACTTGCCTCCTCTGTGCAGTTTTGCACAGAGCAGCCGGATCCTCCTCTTCTCGGGTCCCCTCTTTGCTGCTCCTGGCCCCTCCCTCCTATTGAGTGCCCCCAAAGTCAGCAGCTTCCTATGGGACACTGGAGCTGTGAGTCCATTCAGACACACAGCCCTGACCTGGATGTGTTGGATATTCCAGAGGCGGGTTCTCACAGGCCGTTTGCTCCAATCCAGCCTGTGTAATCACAGCGAGCAGATGTGAGTCATCACACACAGCCCCCCATTCCGTCCGGCCAGAGACTCTCAATTAGCAGGATAAGCCAGGGAAATTGAAAAAAGACAAAGTAGAAGCTCCTCATAGCATAAAAACGTCTTCATGTATTATAAAAAAAATATCATCAGTATAAATTTCCAATGGTAAGAAATCTGTATATGATAAAAATCAATAAAAGTTGGTCTAGGGGTTAGCAAACACTCATCCAAAGACTCAACTGCAGTACACCATGCGTCTAGGCTTGACGTGTTTCATCATTAATATGACGTCATCAGAAGCTTCTGATGACGTCATATTAATGATGAAACGCGTCAAGCTTAGACACACTGTGTGTGTCAGAGGAGTCTTAGGGTGAGTGTTTGTTAACCCCTAGACCAATTTTTATCATATACAGATTTCTTGCCATTTTATAATTAAATGAAATTGATGCAGTGCCGAATCGCAAAAAGTGCTCTGGTCAGGAAGGGGGTAAAATCTTCCGGGGCTGAAGCAGTTAAAGGCCCTTTTCACATGGAGCGGGCTCTGTCTAGATCAGCAGGGGATCTGTAAGTGGCTTAGAAGTAGAGGGGTGTAAATAAACACAAGTCATTTACACCTGCCGGTCCATTGGAGTGAATAGAGGGTCTGCCTGAATTGCTGGCAGGCCCTCTGCATTTCTATTTCATGTTACACGTTAAACTAAAAAATGTAAGCTTTACAACCACTTTAATAGTTCAGATTTCAGTTTTGCTGTACTTACACCTAGCAACAGTCCACTATAAAATAATTGACACATGGCCCAATGATCCTAATTGTATTTTTTTTTTTTTTTTTTGAATGTCAAATAGTTGAATTTTCTAAGCCCAGGGTGCCACTTGTGATTTTTTTTCTAGCTACATAGAAGTATAGAAAAGGTCTAACATCTTTGTCTGTAATCATCTAAGACTTATGCCGCGTACACACGAGTGGAGTGTTCGACAGAAAAAGTCAGACGGGAGCTTTATATATTACGATTGTGTATATGACCCATCAGACTTTTTACGTTAAAGTCTGACGGACCTAGAAATAGAACCTATTCTAAATATTTTTAATGGAACCAATTCCTATCGGGTAAAATCGCTCATCTGTATGCTGTTCCGACAGACCAAAAAACGACGTATGCTCTGAAGCAAGTATGAGACGGAAGCTATTGGCTACTGGCTATTGAACTTCCTTTTTCTAGTCCTGTCGTATGTGTTGTACGTCACTGCGTTCTTGAGAGTCGGACTTTGGTGTGATCGTGTGTACACAAGACAGTTTCAGAGGAATTCCATCTGAACGCCCTCGGAAAAACCTTCAGAGTTTATTCTGACGGAAAAAACGGTCGTGTGTGACCCTAATGGCCCGTAAACGCGATCCGAAAATTGGAAGAAAAATACCACTTTCGATGCAATCATACAATAATCGGATCGTTAGTACAGAGCTTTCGAGAGCCGATCATGACAATTCATCCGATATTAAATCGGACACGCATAAACATTTTCCTCGTATGATACCAGATTGTACGATTTTCGTTTAGTTAGTACAGTTGTTGTGTGAAAATATAATACAAATACATTACAACACATGACAGTTCCGATTTTTATTTTTTTTCTGTCGTACGAGAATTTTCGGGATTTTAGTAACCTATTCAATTTCTGTCGTCCGATTTTTGGATCGTGTGTACGGGCCATAAGTGGTAGCCATAGAAGGCGGTCATCTTTTGTACTGGCTTTTTACTTGTCAGTACGTGTATCAGCTTTATTATAATCAAATGAGAATGACGCGGTGATAAATATTTTTATACATTAGCCACTATCAAAATATTAAATTTTTCTTGTAATATTAATTCAGAAAGTCACAGATTATATTTGAATGTCATGATGACTTACCATATCTATGATAACATTTTATCAGGCATGTACCAAAAGTAATGAAAAGGTGGGCATAACTTTTTTTTATTAACTTACATACAGTAGGTCGGTCAAATTTCACTTGTTGCTAGAGTAACTCTTCCTCCTATAGCAGGGATCTCCAAGCTTTCTAAACGCAAGGCCAGTTTACTGTTCCTCTGACTTTAGGGGGGCTGGAGTGTGGCCAGTGGGAGTAGAAAATGTCGTGGCATCAGTGGGGATATCAAGGGGAAAAATAGTGCCCCATCATTGTTGTCAGTTGGAGAAATAATGCCCCATCATTGGTGTCACTGGGAGGAATCATGCCCCCATTATTGGTGTCAGTGGGAGGAATAGTGCCCCAAGGGCCGGATAAAGGTAAGCAAAGGGCCGCAGTTTGGAGGCCCTTTCTCTATAGTATTTATTGCAGATAAATAATGGATTTCAAGCAGAAACAATGTATCTTTGAGTTCCACTTACTGAACTTGTGTTAGTGGTCTCAGTTGATGATCTCCCACTGTGAGGTTTTTCATCATTGCTGGTTTCCCCATCTTCTTAATCCATCTGTGCACATTGATCTTGTCAGTGTTGTCATCTCCATAAACGTTCCGTAGCCTTCTGCCGAAGTCAGAGAGCCTGTACCCCTCCATCAAGAACTTAATGACAGCATGTTGCTTCTGCTTGGAGTTTACTATTTACCCGCAGTGAAAAAGAAGAGTTGCTATAGTGAAATAATTACTCCACCAACGTGTGAAATTTGAAAAACCTATGTAAGTTAATAAAAATAGTATGCCCAATTTAGCATTATGTCTGGTACAGTCCTCGTGTGTGTGTGTGTGTATATGTGTATATATATATATATATATATATATATATATATATATATATATATATATATATTTTTTTTTTTTATGCAATGATCATTTTATGAAAACTTTGTGTCCCCACAGTTTTTATATATTTAAGAATGAGTGCAGCGCAACATCAATAATGTCCTTCAGTTTCTAAAATACCCACCAAGGAACCACAAGTCCCAGAAAGGAAATAGGGGAAACCACATGAGAAAATGACTCCAATTTACTAGTAGTGAGTGACAATCCCTCCACCGGCTGAAAAGTGAACGCTTAACAGAACGAGTGGACCCCTCAATCGCCAGGAAGTCAAATACACTTGTCTCCACAGGAGAATTGAAAATGGATCGCCAGCACTCCCGTAGTGTAGAACAGCCTATATGTTAATGTGAAGCTGTCTCAAACGCTTTATAAGTGTATCCTTGATGCATGGAACAAAGGCGTCAATATAACCATATACCCCATTCCTGTTGGATGGACTCAGCTCCTGCAGCTGTTACTCCAACAGCTGTGGAGGGATTGTTACTCATTACTATTGGATTAGAGTCATCTTCTCACATGGTTTCCCTATTTCCTTTCTGGGACTTGTGGTTCCTTGGGGGATATTTTGGAAACTGAAGGACATTATTGATGTTGCGCTGCACTTATTTTTATTTTTATATGGATCTGAGGTGATGTGATCAACCTGAAGTGTCCAGCTTGCAACTTTTTGTAAATGCATTGTCTGCGCTGATTGTCTTATATCAAGGTTAGGCAACCTCGGCACTCCAGTTGTGGTGAAACTACAGATCCCATCATGCCTCTAGGAGTCATGCCTGTGATTGTCAGGGCCTTGCAATGTTTCATGTGACTTGTAGTTTCACCACAGCTGGAGGGCAAGGTTGCCTACCCCTGTCTTTTATATATTATACATTTTTTATAAATTGTCCCACTATTTGCTATCAATAGGTAATCATCAGCTATCAAAACAAGAAGATGATGATTTTTTTAACAGCAGTAGTGACCTCACAGTCTCCATCACTGATTCAGATGAGATGTCTGCTGATGAACTCCTTGAGGCCATAGATGGGAAAGAAGGGTATTCTACAAATGCTCAGAAATCTAAAGCAGAGAATGTGGAATGGATATCTAACCAAAGCCTTACTGACCAACATTTGGAAAGTACAAAAGATCAAAATTCACATGAGGAGTCTTCATCTGTATCTACAATAAGCAGGTAAGTCTAGGAACTATATAACAAAGTATCTTTTACAATTGGTTCTTAAAATGAAACTATAGCCAACACTTTTTTTCCCCCTCTGGCTCCCACTGAGAGACACAGGAATTCTGAAACCTTTGAGTTGCACTGCTTTCTAGCATAGTCTTTGACTTCCCTGGGTATAACCCCTCCTATTACCAACATGCCCTAAAGAGGCATGCCTTAAAAGGGCTCTGGCCTTTCTTCTCTTGTGGGTCACAGGAGTGCATTTCGTTCTGCATTTCTGTGACCCAGATTAATTTGACAGCAGGCTAAAGCCCACTGTAGACATCCCAAAACCATGGGAATTTAAGTAGAACTAAAGGCAAAACCTTTTGGATAGAGCAAGGGGGGGATAATAATCCTTGTCAGTTTTTTTTTTTTTTGCCATCGTTTTCCACTGTCAGCATGCGGGGATATGAACTCGAAACTGCATGGCTGTCAAATTGGTACCTGCTGTGTCTGTGCAGCCACTGCGTCCTAGTATACAAATACGACTGCCTGCATGTGGATGCATTGAACACCTGTGTGGGCAAGGATGGTCCTCTGCACAGGTGTACAGATAGGTACACTCATGTGAATGAGGCCTTAAAGTAAATCCCACATTTTTGGGTTCTCACCAGAACAGGAGTAGTGGTAATAAGGATCCATCAGGATCGGACATGCTTGCCTGAGGCTCCGCACTGCTTGGGTCCACACAGCCACTCATAGAAAATGACGGACTTGATACTACTCCCCCATTGCCTCTTTCCTTCCCAGAGCCAGTCCCGGTGCGCACAGGATGGTGTACGGCCTGCAGCATGTTTCAAATCTATTTTGGAGGTGCTTGCACGGGCCTTGTCCAAGATAGCGGCAGCATCAGCCTCTCTGCCCTGCGGCCCGCTAAACAGCTCCAGGCTATCCCTGCAGCAGATGGTCAGTCAGACACAGACCTGGGGTTTACTGGGGTTTACTGACTTGGTGCCTCCTGACCTACTTATGCAGTTCGAACGGATGCTCACTAAGGCGCTCAAACAGACCTCTGATTGCGTAACTGACAAATTGTCCCAGGAAATCTGGGACAACGTACTGCTGAACATGAACAGGGAGTTGAAGACCTGGAAATCCACGCTCATAACCTCAAAGATGAGCCTGAGGCCCTCAGAGAGGAAAAACTGACACAGGACCTTGAGAACAGGGCCCAATGATCAAATCTGTGCATCCGCAGACTTCCTGAGTCCATCATTGATGTACAATCTAACGTAATGGCCCTTTTTCAAGAATTGGCCCCTGCAATATCAATTGAACACCTAGAAATGGACAGGGTCCATCAAGCCCTAGTCCCACGTCAGAGAGACAGTCCACCTCGTGACATCATTGCAAGACTACACTTTTATTGGTCTAAGGAGCAGCTCCTGTCCCCTGCTCGTAACAAAGATTCTCTAGTCTTTCAGGGACACTCATATCAGCTCATTCACGATCCAAGCCATCTGGACTCTTTAGATTGAAAAAATTTCCCAATTTTTAGTTTTTTTTGCAGCCCATGTGGTGCTCTGGTTGGAGGTTTCACTTCTCCGACTTGACCACTCTGCTGTGAATAGAGCAGACTCCTCCTGCTTGCTGGTTCATTACTGCTTTTTTTCCTGTCAACTGGCTCTTCTGGCCTGCGGATCCTCTGCACCTAAGGATTTACTGTTTATGGGGCCAATCTAAATACAATACGTATGTTATTTCCCCCTTGCCTCGTAGCCCCTTTCTCCCTACCCCTTCCTCCCCTTGCTTCTCTCCCTACCCCTTTCCCTCCCTTACCCTTAACCTTCCATCTTTCACCTTTTAAACACCCCCTTTTTTTTCTTTTTGCCTGCCACCTTTGCAGACTCTCCTTCCCAGGTCGATGTTTTTTGTTTAACTGGCTGATATGATACCTCTCTATATACTCTCAGACGTCATTTGTCTGCGCACCTTGGAACCTACCCCAACTCCTATTTTTGGTTATTTAAAATGGCTCATTGCTTTTCATTTTATTTCTGACGTTGTTTTACCATGTCATGTCCCATTCTTCCCAACCATGTTCCATCCTGGGAGTAGCCCATTAGCCTAGGTACGCTTAATATCTCTAATAAAAAACAGCCAAAGGCCAAACGCTGCGCTAGAGAAGGGATATGAATGTCCAAACAACAGAAATAAAAATAAATCAGTCTGTAGAGCAGCCAGCACTTCGAGTTTTAGAATACAAGAAAACCCCTAAATCATTGACGTAAAAAAAAGTGCAGCGCTAAGTGATAAAACAATAGTGAAAAGAAAAATTTACATAAATAATAATATATCAAGAAATATGCTGGATTAATAGCACAAGCACTGCTTAAATATAGTAAATTTGCACACTGGAATTAGGCATATATATTAAACATAAAAAAAACAATATTGTTTAAAGTGAATATCTGGTGGAAAAATGCGAAAAGTGAAGACTAAGGCAGGAGTCCTAAAAGGTGAAAGTATAGTGAAAATCAGTCCATAGATACAAGTCCTTAGGTGAATTGCCAACGGAGATCAGTGAGTATGAAATCCCTTTGCCAAGTGACAAAACACCCAAGAAGTGAGCAAATATTCCCCTTACCGACAAAGACTAATAGAATGGTCTCAGCAAGCCCAGGGAATTCGGTCTCCCAAAAACCTATGCTGCAATACAGCCGATTTACGGATCGGTACCACTCAGGGAATATAAATAATAAAAGCTCCCATTGTGTAGTATTTAAATAAAGAATTTAATAAAAATAAATAAATTGCACTTACAAGAAAGTTGCAACATATATCGGTGTTCCATAACACTCCCTGCTCGCTGTCCTCCGCAAACCTACGCCTCCAACGCGGCAAACGTGATGACGATACCTACTCTGACTCCCTTTGGGAGGTGCTCTGACGTCATCACGTTTGCCTCATTGGAGGTGTAGCTTTGCGGAGGCCTCGATGCTCCCAATCACTGAAATTAGGGTTATATCTATTGCTATGTTCCTCCTGCTACAGCTATGTTGCATGTTGTGTTAGAACTTTTATGGTGTTACAATTTTTTTCTAGGTTCCTGTGAACCCTTATATATATGTTTACAGACCCCAGCCGCTCTATAATCTCCCTTACCCTCCGTATTTCCCCTCATTCTTCTCCCCTCCCCCTTTCCCCCTCCTTCCCTTCCCATATGTGTGTGTGTGTGTGTGTGTGTGTGTGTGTGTGTGTGTGTGTGTGTGTGTATATATATATATATATATATATATATATATATATATATATATAATGTGTCCGCTCCTTTATGGTCTAGCAATCGAGCCCCTAGCCTATCTGATCCGTGCCGATCCCAACATTTGTTTGTCATCCCTACTGATTTCTACTCTCAATCTTCAACTCCTAGATGACTTTGGCTGCATCTTGGGCCTAAAGGTCAACCCTTTTAAATCCACAGCTCTGAATATTTCTATACCCCCTGATGAGCTAGTCCAATTACAGAGTGCTTTGCCATTAACCTGGTCTTCCCATACCATCTCATATATTGGAATTAAATTGACTGCAAGCCTATCTGATCTTTATTCAGCTAATTACCCTCCTATGTTGACCCACTTTACCAATCTCATGATCAAATGGTCTAACCTTCCACTAGCCTGGATGGACAGGATTACAGTGGTCAAGATGGCCATCCTTTCTAAGATGGGTGCTGCCTATCTTGGTTCCGGGCTATTTCCTTTGTTTGTTACAATAGTGCGCATCCTCTTTTATATTTGGAGTTCCATCAGTCCTTGCTTTTCCGGCCATACTCTATGTATCCAAGCTGGGAGGTATCTTGGGCCCCCCTTACTTTACAAAGTACTTCTATGCTGCCCAATTGGCCGAACTACCCAAGTATCATGCTACCTCTGATATACCCTTATGGGTAGCTTTAGAGTCTGTTGAGTGTGACCCCCCTCTCATTTGCTAACCTCCTTTGGCTTCCGCCCTCTGACCTTCGCACCATACTCAATCCGATTACAGATCAATCCCTTTCCTTGTGGGACCACCTCAAGTCAATCACCCCATAACCCTATGTTAACCTTTCTCCACAACCCTGCTTTCTACCCAGCCTGAATCTCTCTATCCCCTTATTTTTGGCCTGGTCATCAGCGAACCTCTTCCAGGCTTATAAATTTCTACTTGCTACTGGAATCAAGCCATTCCTCTCTTTGTGAATCGCATGGCATTCCTTCCTCCAAAATTTTCCGTTACCTTCAAATCAAGCACTTTCTTACACCCTTGATACCCAGAGGCCCCTTTGCTTCCTCCTTGTCCTGCTTTGAGCAAGCCTGTAAAAGTGAACCTCATAGACGAGGCCTAATATCTTCTCTTTATTCCCACCTTCTAAACACTGGATCTTCCTCTACCATTTCTATGTCACCAAGTGGGAAAGAGACTTAGGACTAACACTAAATATAGCTGACTGGAACCAGATCTGCCAACTAAGTCCTCTTCATAGAATATTGTGGTATTAGAGACCAATTATAAAGTCCTAACCTGCTAGTATTTGGTCCCTGCCAGGATCGCTAAGTACGTATGTCCCTCATTATCCTTAACTGTTTTCGCAGTTGTAAAACTTTAGTGGACACTGTGGGTGACACATTATCTTCCACCTAACTTTGATCAGTCCCTATTGCTCCCTTTGCTAGCAACTACCTTTTATTCTTTTTAGGGTTACAGTTTAGGCCTCCTCTAGAAGTACCTGGCGCTTTCCCTCTCTCTTTCCACAGCCCCCCCCCCTTTTTTTCCTGCCCTTTCTCCTCTATGTCTTTCTTTGCTTTTTTATTTTTCTCTTACTCTTCTCTCTCAACCCTCTTTTCCCTCTCTATCTGATCATTTGACATTGGAGGCTAATGTCATCCATTTGAGCAATAACCCCCTCCCCCCCTTTTTATTATAATTTTTTTTTTACATGCTTAAGTTGCACTGTCCCTGAGTTGATGGCTTAAGCCCATCCTCCCCCATAGAATGTATGGGGAGATAAAAAAAAAAGTCTGCCTTTATAATCACTTTAAGCTGGCCATAGGCAGTTCAAAAATAAAATGTGGTTAGAAAAATGAACATATTCCTCCATCCGCCTCACTGTGTGGGTTCCCCAGTCCCCCCTGTTGAGAAATGTTATCTTGACAACGGGACCCAGCACTCTGAATACACTGATCAACAGCTGCAGCTGATTGGCAGATCAACAATAATACTTGTCCATTCAACAGACCTTAATCTAGCAATCTACTTTTGTTGAACATCAAATTAAATTTGGCTGGTACCTGCTGAACCAGTCGCATTTTGATATCTCTATGGCCTGCTTTACATCTTCTAAGTTCTATTGGTCAAGTGTCTGCCTCAGCTAATGCTGGTTTTATTAAATAAGTTCTGCAAGCAGCTGTTTAATGCCCTCGGCTTCCCTTTTGCCTTGGTGTGCTGGTTCGCCTGTATTGTTTTGCCTATCCCTTAAATCAGACTGCTTTTACATGTCTCTTGGTTGCTTAATATCCATAAAACTGTGTTCCTTAATGAACAATATTGAAAACAGCATTGTTGTACATGCAATAAATTCCTTTTCTTGGGGTCCATTGAGGGACACAGCTCCCTTTCCTCTTATATCTTCTCCTCTTTGGACAGCTTACTAAACCTGAGCAAGTGTGAGGTAGGAGGGGATATAGACTTGAGGATTCTGCCTTCAGTTTCTATGCGTTTAGTGCCCATTTCTCCTGCAGGTGGCAGTGTAACCCATGGCTGCTTTATATCCATCAAGCTGTGTTCCTTACTGGATGTTGGAAAAAGGATTTTATGACGAGTACACAAACAATATCTTTGCTGACCTGCATTTTAGGTGCACATCAAATGCAGGAAAATTGTACCCATTGACGTGAGCCCTAACAGAAATCTGGCCCTGGTATTTGGGCTTTTTTTTTTTCCTACTGTGTCCTTTTATTACGTTCGTTATGTTTTTTTTTTGTATTCTTATCCATTTTGTCGTTATGATCCTGTTTGTTTTTTCTTGATGTTTTCTAAAAAAAATTTTTATCTAGCTTCGACTCCTATCTTGTGTGATTTTCTCAGCCTGGGAGAATAGTAGTTGAGGTTGTATACTTTAGGCTCAAATTACTTTTAAACTCCATTTAAATTTGTGCAATTTTTCATGCGACTTTGGACATGAAAGTCGCATGACAAGTCACACGCCATTCTTTTCAATGGCACCCATTCAAATCAGTGCGGTTTTGAAATAATGCTTGAGTTACTTTGCGATTCTTGATGCAACTTCCATTGAGTATAAAGTCTGATCAATTTCACACTGAAAGTCACATCAAAGTCGACTGTGGAGGCTAATGTAAATGGAGCCTAATGCCCCATACACACGGTCGGACATTTCGACCACAAAATCTGTCTGATTTTTTCCAAAGGATTTTGGGCCAAATTTGTCTTGCATACACAGGGTCGCACAAAGTTGTCGGAACTTCCGATCGTTCGGAACGAGGTGACGTCAAACACGTACATCGGGAGTATAAACAGGCCAGTAGCCAATAGCTTTCGTCTCTTAGTTTATTCTGAGCATGTGTGACACTTTGTCCGTCGGAATTTAAACAATTGGATTTTGTTGTTGGAAAATTTTAGATCTTGCTCTCAAACCTTGTGCGTTGGAAAAATCCATCGGAAAAAGTCCGATAGAGCTTTAGGGGCTTTAGTCTATATTGTCAGCACCCAACCACAGAAAACTCATCACACACAGTCCACTTCCTTTCGTCACTTACTACATTTGAGACGGGAATTGGAGAGGAGCAGAAAATGAGAGGTATTATCTCTTTACTGCCCCCTACGGGATGTCCTATAAGACAAAATGCTCATCTGACCTTGTGGCAGGTGTGACCTAGTTGCTGCTGTGATTTGTAGGTAAATATAAATCTTGATCTAATAAGAAAACTGTCAAGTCTTGTGCCTTTTTTACATGTTGTCCTTTTCTAGAAAAAATGCAATAATTTAAGGGATGTGTCCTATTTACATTTTTAATAAAAGCACTGACAGTCATTGTTAAAGTAAAATATAATTGCAGTGCTTGTGCTGCCAAGAGAAAACGGTACCCCCCCCCCCCTCTCCATCTCCTGCGCAGCTTCAGCTGGATTGAAGAGGGCCATGCACAGATGTATTGTCCTCAATAGAATGTAACAGATATAATTCAAGCTGTCAGCTTAATCAGACTGTTTCCAGGAAGCAACCTGTAAAAGAGTGGAACCTCTTGTTTGCTGACCTCTGATCCCGAGCCTGCTGCAGATTGTCATAAATTCTGTTCTTCTTTCTGTTAGTGTCCCTTCCTTACCCTCCTCCTTTATTATTATCATCCCTTTAAGCAGCACCCAGAAAGACCACCCAGACATAATCACAATGGTGGAAAATTAGCTATCTAGCCAAATAAAAGTTTGGTGAGATTGGTTAAGGAAGCAATGAAAATCCCTGCTTAGTGGCACATAGGTTATAATGTAGTTTTTTTTTTTTTAACCTAAAACAAATGCCCTGTTGATGCCACGCACAGCTGTTTGCAAACTCATCAGTGAATTGTCTTAATTATGTCTTGCCAGACAAAGTCCTTCAAGCTGCATGCGTTTTGTCAGTTTAAATTTTTATTTTACAGACCAAAATAATGGTTTTATAATTCTGATCAAGAAATCGGCTTCAAAGCAAGCCAGATTTGTGTGTGGCAAGGCAGAAATCTGATTCTTGTAGTGCCTATTTACGTTAAACCCTACACAAAGCAGGCGGTCTGGAAGTGAGGCCTGAATGGCTATTTACAACGCTGTAAAAAGGATTAACAGATTTCTATTGTCACCATGTTTAAATCTTAATTTGCATTATTAAACAACTGAAGCCTTCACCAAATCCTCATTTGTCCAGCACAACAAGTAGATATGTGTGTCTGCAGGTGGTCCTGAGATCTGATCTCTTACCAAGAGATGGCTGGCACTTTGTGCCTCGCTGCTGATCAATTGTTCCTGCCTCTCAAGACTCTAGCGGATGCACTGGCAAGTACCTCTGCACTCCTACAAATTATTAATTATCAGCTCGCCTCTTTATGTTTGAAGGATTTATATATTATGATCCCTAATCATATTTTTTATAAATTTGCTGCACGACAGGCAAACACATTAAGATGTTCAAGTCCACTTGAGAACAAGAGGCCTACCCTAGCGATCCTCACAGCCATTATACCCCTGTTATTGATATTGCAGGTACGCTGCAGTCAATGATAAAGTGAATTTTCAATAAAAAGGTCAATATAAAGGTCTGCTTTACTGTTAGACCCCCCTGCCCCCCAAATAAGACAAAAAAACTACTAAAAAGTTATTACATAAAACAATTTAAAAATACTTCCCTTCTCCCTGTCTTCCATGAGAATGCATGCCAGCCCTTTTCAGGGATTCTGAGTGCCAAGCTTTCCTGTAAGGGTATGGTAATATTTTTTTCCATTTTTTTAAAAATTTTTTGTACATTATTATTATTATTTTCTAAGCTATTTCTGCTTGAAGGGTTGGGGGGGGGGGGGGGGACAAGATTGTAACCTCTCTTGGGGGTCTGAATGTGATCTAAGATGACGGAAGCAGAGAAAGAAGTAGAGCACATGATTCAGGGAGTAAGCTACTGATACTGTATTAAGTTGCGACACATCCGATAACCAGGGCTGCCAGTATTCTGTCTTGAAAGGAATAGATAAAAAATTGTGTTGCTTACCCCAAGTGGAAACTTTGGCAAATTGGAAAAAGTTCTCCAACCAGCTTGATTGACCACACACACACTACTGTGCAAACGTTTTGGGAAGGTGTGAAGAAATGCTGTAAAATAAGAATGCTTTCGAAAAATATATATTTTAATTGTTTATTTTTCTCAATCTACAAAATGTGAGTGAACAGATGAAAAATCTAAATGAAATCAATATTTGGCCTGTCTATCTTTTTGGCTTCAAACCAGCATCGATTCTTACACTAGCACACTTTGTACACTTGTACAAAGTCGGGAAATTTGTAGGATCAATTTCATATGCAGGCTGAGAACCAGTCATTAACTGAAACAGAAACGGCTGTGTAGGAGGCTTAAAACTGGGTGAGGAACAGCCAAACTCTACTGCTAAGCTGAGGTTGTTTTAGACAGTTTCATGTCACAGGTCATACTCTATGGCAAGACAGAGCACGCCAACGAGAAACAAGGTAGTTACTGTATACTGCATCAGCAAGGTCTTTCCCAGTACAAACAAATGACCATGGCCTCCACATATAACTGGCCTTTGCAGCAAGGAGGATATGGTAGGATGACACATGTCAAACAAAAAACAAAGAAAATTCCCAACCCAACTTACTGACCAGCCAACCAAATTATCCTGTGTAATAATATGCATTTAAAACAGGGGTTTAGTTTGCACACTTTTGTAAATACATGCATAAGCTACAGAATCAGTTCACAGTATTACCTGCAGTCCCAACTCTAAATTTTGAGACCCTCCATAGTAGAAGCACATGCATCATAATGGGTAGGCAGAGGGTAGGTGAGCCTGGAGAGAGCTCACTCCTCCTTAAAGCTTCAAAGGCACACTAGACACCCAGCAGATAGAACAATGGCAGCAAAGGTGCCCAGTGCATCCCCCCCCCCCCAGATTCCAACAATACAAGCAAATGGCTACCGCCCTACCTATAACTGGCCTTTGCAGCAAAGAGCACATATAAGGGTGAGGCATGTCAAACAAAAACAAAGAAGATTCCCAGCTCAATTTACTGTCCAGCCTGCAACCAACCAAATTATCCAGTCTGACAGTATGCGTTAAAAACGGGGGTTAATTTGCATACATTTGCAAATATATGCGTAAGCTGCAGAGCCACTTCACGGCACCCAAGTATTATCTCCAGTACCGCCCAGGCAAAGATTTCTAAGCAGACGGGTTTCACAATGTGCTGTTGAAACTCTTTTGAAGAAGCACAAAGAAATGTGCAACGATGAGGACTGTAGACGTAGTGGTCAGCCAAGGAAACTTAATACAGCAGATGAAAGATGCATTATGCTTATTTCTCTTCAACATCAGAAGATGTCCAGCAGTGCCACCAGTACAGAACCGGCAGAAACCAGTGGGATTCAGGTACACCCATCTACTGTCCAGAGAAGTCTAGCCAAAAGAGATCTTCATGGAATATTTGGGGCCGAAAAGCCGTACCTTTGATGTGGAAACAGGGCCAAGGGGCTCAACTATGCATGAAAACTGGCAGCAGGTTCTCTGGATTGATGAGCCCAAATTTTAAATATCTGGCTGTAGTAGAGGCAGTTTATTCGCCAAAGAGCTGGATAATGGTACAGTAATGAGTGTCTGCAGACAACAGTGAACAATGGTGGAGGTTCATTGTAAGTTTGGGGCTGTATTTCTGTAAATGGAGTTGGAGTTTTGGTCAGGATCAGTGGTGTCCTCAGTGCTGAGAAATACAGGCAGATCATGCCATACCATCAGGGAGGCGTGTTATTGGCACCAAATTTATTCTACAGCAGGACAACGGCCCCAAACATACAGCCAATGTCATTAAGAACTATCTTCAGTGTAAAGAAGAACAAGGAGCCGCAGAAGTGATGGTTTGGTCCCCACAGAACCCTGATCTCAACATTGAGTCCAGCTGGGATTACATGAATTGACAAATATTTGAGGCAGTCTATATCCACAGAAGATCTGTGGTTAGTTTCCTTAGATGTTTGGCTACCTGCTAAGTTCCTTCAAAGACTGTGTGTATAAAAGCAGGCGTTTGAGAAGCTTTCAAAATGCCTCTGAAATGCCTATGCAAATGATACAATGGACAGCACATAGTGCTGTTCACACTATAAAACTAGCACTTCATAAACGCTCTGGCAGGCAGTTGCGGTACCTTAAGATTTGTTTATTAAGTGTAATGGATAAGGCGTTTGTAGAACAGTTTTAATGCCAAATGCTTCAATACTGCCCAGTGGGCATTTGGGGAGCATTTTTAGCATCTTTAACTTAAAGTGGTTGTAAACCCTTACAAACCACTTTGACCTACTTGTAAGCCTAGGTTAAGGCTTACCTGTAGGTCCAAGAAATATCTCCTAAACCTATACGGTTTAGGAGATATTTACCCGAAGACAGCCGTAGACAGCGGCGCACTGGGCAGGGCCACAGATCGCGGCGATATGCCGCTAGTGTCGGCTCCCGTGCACATGCGCGGGAGTGACGTCATCACGGCTCCGGCGAATCACAGCGCCGGAGCCGCGAGACCCAGAACTTGCTCCGGGATCCATGGCAGCAGTGAAGAGGAGGACGGAGGACCGCATTGGGGGCTTCGTTCCCAGGTAAGTTATTCATAATGAGCTAGTATGCTATGCCTACTAGCTCATTATGCCTTTGCCTTGCAGGGTGTGTTTTTTATTATTTTTTTTCCCTTTACTTCCTCTTTAACGCCAATACTAATGCTATAGGAGTGTTTGTTAAGCATTAGAAATTAGGTCAAGTGTGAATAGGCCCTTGGTGTACCTAGAAGAACTGAAGAACGAATTCTGTTTTGAAGGCAAAGGGTGTTCACACCAAATATTGATTTTATTTGGTTTTCTCTTCTGTTCATTTTAGCCAGCCATAGACGGTTCAGATCTTGGCTGGTTCAGCAGGAGATTTCAACCATGCAGGCTGAATGTATCCAAGTCGATCGATCGATCGACCGACTTGGGTACAACCAGCCTGTTGGATTTTACATGTTATTATTGTTGGCGGCTGTTATAGCCACTAGCCAGAATCGCAGTGTTCTCCTGGCGGGGGCGGCTTCCCCCACTAGAAGAACACAACGGGTTTTATTTACTAAAGGCAAATCCACTTTGCACTACAAGTGCACTTGAAATTGCACTGAAAGTGCACTTGGAAGTGCAGTCGCTGTAGATCTGATGGGGGACATGTAAGGAAAAATAAAAAAACAACATTTTAGTTTACACATGATTGGATAATAAAATCATCAGAGCTTTCCCTCATTTCAGATATACCCCTCAGATTTGCAGCGACTGCACCTCAAAGTGCACTTTCTGTGCAATTTCAAGTGCACTTTGCACTTGTAGTTTGCACTTGTAGTGCGAAGTGGATTTGCCTTTCGTAAATAACCCCCAATGGCTCAATGTAAGGGATTCCCTCATCAACGCTGGCTGGTGTTGATGGCGGAATCGAGCAATTTGTTTTCTGAAACTCGTTGTTTTTCGCTGGTTTTACTTTTCCATTTTGGTAGTTGATAGCAATAAACTATTAATGCCTCTATTTCTGAAAGCATTCTTAATTTACAGCATTTTTTCACATCTGCATAAAACTTTTGCACAGTCGTGTACACATATCTCCAGGAGTAAAGAGCATTTCTTTCTATAGTGTGTACTTGCCTTGATCCAGAGCACCTAATGTGATTTCTGTATCCTCCTCTTATTCCTCTAATATGAGTCACTTCTAACAGTCTATGCTGACGCCAGACAATCCCAGGAGATGCCCCCCTTCCTCCCAGCATGCAGCAGATGATTGACAGCTTCAGCTGTGCATGTTTTCGTATGAGACTGTGCAGAGAGAGGTGTGTCTCCTTTCCCTCAATTCAGGTCTTCGATTATATTCAACTCTCTGCTCTATGCTGTTCACTTTGTGAAGCAAGATCCCCGCCCCCAGCCTTCTGGAGCTGAGAAATGCTGTTTAAATTCTGTTCTTTGAAAGGCTGTACAGGAGAGAGGGATGCAGAAAAATAGGTGCAACTTATACAGGACAGAGGGATGCAGATAAACAGGTACAACTTATGTAGGAGGATTTGTTTAAACTCCGTGTATCACGTGAGGCTAGTCACTTTAGTGGGTACAGTATATTTAAAAGTTTACAACCACTTTAAAGCTTCTCTTACAGTTTTTCTTTATAACTGATAATAACTTTTATTTGACCTAATAATGTGTTTTATATCATTTTGATTTTTAGAAATAGCTTGTCTGACAATGGATTCGTCCATTTGCTTCAATCAATAGAAGATATGATACTGCAAATTGGCTCCAATGACATGCAACTGTACCAGATTACTAGCCTACCCCCTACAAAGAAGGATTATCTTATAAAGTAAGTTTACTATGCAAGTTACAGTAAAAAAAAGTTTTTAGATTTTTTAAATGCACACAGTTTAACATTAACACACTGTGGTCATCTACAAAGCTATAGGTCTATAGGGTTACGTCTTCACAATCATTGCCATCTTTTCACAGATTTTCTTTCCTATTTTCTATTACACTTTGTGATTTTCTGCTGATCTGAAAAGATCACAGAGTGTCTAAAGAAGTATATACCTCCACCTATCTCTTGCCTTGAGTCATTCAAAACAGTTTGCACGTTGTATAAAATCTGCATAAAAACAGAATGCAATAATTTGCAAATCTCATAAACCCATAGTTTATTCGCAATAGAAAACATATCAAATGTACCTTTTCAGGTAAAAAAAATTTAATTTTTAAATTGATGGCAGCAACATGTCTCAAAAAAAGTTAGGACAAGGAGATGTTTACATCCTCTTCTTTTAACAAGACTCTGTAAATGTCTGGGAAATTAGGAGACCAGTTGCTGGAGTTTTGGTAAAGGAATGTTATCCCATTCTTGCTTATTTTTTGTTTCAAGATGTGCCAAAAATGTTTTAGATGGTGAAAGGTCTGGACTGCAGGTAGGCAATTTAAGCACCCTGACTGTCAGGTCACCTGAGGCCAGGTGACAGGAGCACCCCATTGGGGTCAGGAGTGCACCGCTGAGGTAGTGGACCCTATGGCTGACTGCTGCAGATGGAACTCTCTCTGGTTCAGGAAAGCAGGTACTCTGAAACGCCAACACAGATCACACTGGGAGTTAGAGCATGAAATTTCCCTGGGAGCGGAATCTAAGAGCCAGCGGGTGTTCACCAGGGCTCCTGATGGTGGGGATGGACTTTACTGCAGTCCGGCACCAGGTCGCAGCCCTCAGGATCTCCCAGCTCACGCTCGCAATAGACTACTGGAGGATAGAAAGGAAGCAGCAGACTGGAAAAACAAGGATTGTCAGGAGATGAGCCAAAAGGTCAGGGCAACAAGCAGGTTGTTTTTGCTATAATAAATATCCCCCAAAAATATATTTATAAATTTTTTTTTCCTTTTTTCTCAGTTTAGGCCGATACGTATTCTTCTACATATTTTTTGTAAAAAAATCAAAATAAGCCTTTATTGATTGGTTTGCGCAAAAGTTATAGCGTCTACAAAATAGGGGATAGTTTTATGGCATTTTTATTAATAATTTTTTGTTACTAGTAATGGCAGCGAACAGCGATTTTTATCGTGACTGCGACCATTATTGCGGACACATCCGACAATTTTGACACCTTTTTGGGACCATTGGCATTGTATATTTACTGTAAAAATGTCACTGCCAGTGAACGGGTTAACCACTAGGGGGTGGGAAGGGCTTAAGTGTGTCCTGGGCAGTTATTCTAACTGTCTGGGGGATGGGCTAGCAGTGACACGACACTGATCGCTGCTCCCAATGACAGGGAACAGACGATCAGTGTCCTGTCACTAGGCAGAACTGGGAGATGCTGTTTACATTGGCATCTCCCCATTTTTCAGCTCCGTGACACAATTGCGGGTATCCTATCGGCGAACGAGTCTGCGGGTCCCACGGGCACGGTCACAGAGCTCGCGGCAGGCACGCGTACACGGCAGGAAATTCAAAGTAACATACAGGTACGTTACTTTGCCCAGCCATGCCAGTCTGCCAACGTATATTTGCTGACAGCGGTCGGCAAGTGGTTAAGCAGCCAGGTGAGAGGCGCCCAGTTTTTTAAGCTGATCACACAGAGAGGTAAGCAGACAGGAATGTTACTGCAGATCCATGACAGTACCCCTCCCCCCTCTTATGAGGCCTCCCCCTCTTGGGCCCCGGCTTGGAGGGAAACCTCAGATGAAACCTCCTCAACAGACGAGGCGCAAAGACATCAGGTGCAGTGATCTAAGACCTCTCCTCAGGATCAAACCCTTTCAAATGCTCAAGGTATTGAAGAATGCCTTTACAGAGCCAGGAATTCAGAATTTTGTTTAGAGGTTATAGTGTAATGGCCAATGAGCCAAACTTCAGAGAAGGAACTGGAGCTGCTTGATGCTTCTGGTGGAGAGCCAGACTTTGTCCCATAGGGAAGGTGGTTTATGCCTGCAACGGTCGGCAAACCTTTGAATTTGCCAGCAGCTGTCCGGAGGGAATCGTGAACAACACCCCAAATAGAATTGAAAGACTCCTGAGCTGTAGCCAAAGCTGGAATGTCTGGAGAAAAGGTCATAGGAAGAGAGAGTTGAGGGTGTTTTTCAGAAACTGTGAAAAGGGGTGTCTTCTGAGGACTGTTGTTTACATGATTGTTGTGAAAGAATTCTGACCACGGGAGTAGAGAAGACCAATTGTAATGATGAGCAGAGACTAAAGTGCGGAGAAAGACTATCAACTCCCGATTAACCCTCTCAGTCTGTCCATTGGATTGAGGGTGGTAAGAAGAGGAACAATCCAAGACAATATTGAGGGATTTGCAAAAGGCTCTCCAAAAACGAGAAGTAAATTGAACACCCCTGTTGCAAACAATATGAGAAGAAACCCCATGGAGGCAGACAATTTCTCAAACAAAAATGGTAACCGAAGCAGGAGCATAAGGATCTTGGCTCTTAGCTCAGTGGGGACAAAGGTCTTGCCAGGAGGATTTTTTGACTCCAGGGTGGTAGAATAGGTAAGAATGCATGAGGTTGGAATGATCGTCTCAGGTTCAGGGGTAGACTCCTCATCGAAAGTGTCAAATGACCTAGAGAGTGCATCAGTCTGACTGTTGCAGGAACCAGGTTTGTACGTAATCATGTAATTAAAATGGGAAAAGAAAAGACTCCACCTGGCCTGTCTGGGATTCAGACTTTTGGCATTTTGTAAGTACTGCAGATTCTTATGATCATTGAACATTGTTATGGAGTGAAGGGAACCCTCCAAGAGATGACACCACTCCTCTAACACCAATTTAATTGCAAGAAATTTCCAATCACGAACAGCATAATTTTTCTCTGCCTGCCTTTTTGAAAATGAAGGCACATGGTTGACTTTACTTCCTTAACCACTTGCCGACCGCCGCACGACGATGTACGTCGACAGAATGGCACGGGCAGGCATATGGGCGTACATGTACGTCCCTGCCTTCCCGCGGGTGGGGGGCCCGATCGGGCCCCCCCCGGTGCCAGCGGCGGTCGGATTCCGTGCAGGTGCGATCCGGGATGAGGGGGCGGCCATTCATTCATGGCCTCCCCCTCGCGATCGCTCCTGACGAATGGAATTGCAGCATGACATCACTTCCTCTCCGGCACCGAGGAGAGAGGATCGGTGAGTTGCACAAACACTACACTATACAGTAGAACACGCCAGGCACACTTTCACCCCCCCGATCACCCCCCCAATCACCCCTGCACCCCCAGTCACAGTGACACCAATTGCATTTTTTTATTTTTTATTATTGCATTGGTGTAATTTGTGACTGCAATAACTGTTAGGGCAGTTAGGGTTAGCCCCCTTTAGCTCTAGGGTACCCCCCTAACCCCCCCAATAAAGGTTTAACCCCATGATCACCCCCCGTCGCCAGTGTCACTAAGGCTGGGTTCACATTGCAGCGGTTTATGAGAACGGATGTGATTCGCACCGCACTGCAGTGCAAATCACATCCAATCTCTGTGCGATGCGAGTTCAGCCATACAGATAGTATGGCTGAATTCGCATCGCACCCGCCGCAAACTCGCATGGGACCCTTTTTTTGGTCCGCAGCAGAATCGGATCGCATGGGTGTTCACACCATGCGATCCGATTCCTGTCCGAGTTTGCAGATCGCACTGCGATATGCGAACTGATCTGGGGGTGTCATTAACATTTCACTGACACTCCCTGCAGTTCGCATAGGGCAGTGTGAACTGCCGTCGGGAGGCATGCGATGCGGGAACCCGCCGCGGATTTGCGGCGTTCCCGCATCGCTCCAGTATGAACCAAGCCTAATAAGCGATCGTTTTTCTGATCGCTGTATTAGTGTCACAGGTGACGCTAGTTAGGCAGGTAGGTATTTAGGTTCGCCGCAGCTTTTTATAGCGCCAGGGACCCCCATATACTACCGCATAAAGCCCCCTGATTGCCCCCTAGTTAACCCTTTCACCAGTGATCACCATATAACTGTTACAGGTGACACTGGTTGATTAGTTATTTTTTTATAGTTTCAGGGCACCCGCCATTTATTACCTAATAAAGGTTTAGCCCCCTGATCACCCGGCGGGTGATATAAGTTTGAGGGTCAGATAAGGTCTGCGTCGCCCCAGGCAGCGTCAGGTTAGTGCCAGTACCGCTAACACCCACGCGCAAAGCATACACCTCCCTTAGTAATATAGTATCTGATCAGATCTATATTAGCGTTGCCAGCAGTTTAGGTTTCCCAAAACGCATTGTTAGCGGGATCAGCCCAGATACCTGCTAGAACCTGCGTTTAGCCCCTCCGCCAAGCCCAGCCCAGCCCAGCCCACCCAAGTGCAGTATCGATCGATCACTGTCACTTACAAAACACAACACACATAACTGCAGCGTTCGCAGAGTCAGGCCTGATCCCTGCGATCGCTAACAGTTTTTTTTGTAGCGTTTTTATACAGTCGCTGACAGCCTAGGTGCTTTTTTACCTGTGAGTCTCACTAGTGTACTCCTAAATTTAGGGGTGTCTACTTTCCAAAATGGGGTCATTTGGGGGGGTTTTGTGTTATTTTGGCATTTTATGGCCTTCAAAACTGCGATAGGTAGTGAGGAGTGAAATCAAAAATTTACACCCTTAGAAATCCTGAAGGCGGTGCTTGGATTTCGGGGCCCCGTACGCGGCTAGGCTCCCAAAAAGTCGACCACATGTGGTATCCCCGTACTCAGGAGAAGCAGCAGAATGTATTTTGGGGTACAATTCCACATATAACCATGGCATGTGTGAGCAATATATCATTTAGTGACAACTTTGTGTAAAAAAAAAAAAAATAATTTTTTTTTGTCATTATTCAATCGCTTGAGGCAAAAAAATAAAATATTCAATGGGCTCAACATGCCTCTTATCAATTTCCTTAGGGTGTCTACTTTCCAAAATGGGGTCATTTGGGGGGGTTTTGTACTGCCCCGCCATTTTAGCACCTCAAGAAATGAGATAGGCAGTCATAAACTAAAAGCTGCGTAAATTCCAGAAAATGTACCTTAGTTTGTAGATGTGACAACTTTTGTGCAAACCAATAAATATACAGTTATTGACTTTTTTTTTTACCAAAGACATGTGGCTGAATACATTTTGGCCTAAATGTATGACTAAAATTGAGTTTATTGGATTTTTCTAATAACAAAAAGTAGAAAATATAATTTTTTTTCAAAATTTGCGGTCTTTTTACGTTTATATCGCAAAAAATAAAAATCGCAGAGTCAGTCAAATACCTTTAAAAGAAAGCTCTATTTGTGGGAAAAAAAGGACGCAAATTTTGTTTGGGTACAACATTGCATGACCGCGCAATTACCAGTTAAAGCAGCGCAGTGCCAAATTGTAAAAAGACCTCTGGTCATTGACCAGCAAAATGGTCCGGTCTGAAAGTGGTTAAAGGATTGAAGCACAGCTCCCACCCCCATTGAATAAGCATCCACTTCAATAAAAAAGGGATCCCCAGGATTAGGTTTCCTTAAGAGAGGTCCAGAAACAAAGGCCTGTTTCAAATCATGAAATAGACAGCTATAGGGGACCACTCCTTAGCATTAGCACCCTTCTTGGTCAAGGCAATAATAAGCACAACAATGGAAGAGTAATCCTAATGAACTGCCTATAATAATTTGTGAACCCAAGAAAATGCGTGGTCTTGAGGCTGGCAGGAAGAGGCCAGTTGGTAATGGCCGAGACCTTTTCCAGGATTCATACGAAGACCCAAACTAGAGACAAAGCAACCCAGAAATAGGACCTCAGAACATTCAAAAGAACATTTCTCCAGCTTGACATACAGATTTTTCACTCAAAGACGCTGAAGTACAATCCAGACATGGTTTCTGTGGACAAGCAGATATTCCTAAAAAATGAGAATGTCATCTAGATAGATGACAACAAATTGATACAGCAGATCCCTGAAGATTTTGTTGACAAAGTTTTGAAACACTGCTGGGGCATTACACAAACCGAAAGGCATGACCAAGTATTCGTAATGCCTATCTCTAGTGTTAAACGTGGTTTTCGTCACCTTCCCGTATCCGCATAAGATTGTATGCACCTCTGAGTTTCAACTTGGTAAAAATGGAGGCACCTTTCAACCTGTCGAATAGCTCAGATTTTAAGGGGTATTGGTTTTTGATTGTCACTACATTTAAACCTTGATAGTCAATGCAGGGTCTTAAGGTACCATTTTTTTGGCAACTAAAAAGAACTCTGCTCCCTCAGATGATGAGGATTTCCGGATGAAACCTCTCTCTAAATTTTCAACGACATACTCGGTCATGGCCTGGGTCTCTGGGATGAACACAGGGTAGGTACGGCCCCTGGGCAGAGTTGCTTCGGGAACTAGGTCAATAGCACAGTCAAAAAGGACCTGTGAGGAGGGAGCACCTCAGCTGTTTTTTTGCAGAATGCATCCTGGAAATCACTATATGCAGCAGGAAGAGCGGAAGATACAGATGTGGTTGCAGTGGGAAGTCTCTCCTTGGGTACATCCTTGAGTAGGCAGGATGAGAAACAGGAGGGACCCAGGATCTGGCCAGAAGCCCAGTCCACATGTGGAGAGTGGAGCTGTAGCCAAGGAAGGCCCAATACGACAAGGGCTGAGGCCTTAGGTAGGATAAGGAAGGATATCTACAACTGGTGGAGTATCCCTAGCGACATCTTAACAGGGAGAGTCTGGAAGCGGATAGTGTCCCCTGGAAGAACAGTGCCATCAATTGCCGGGACCACCAGGGGTGTAGTAAGGGGCGAAAGGGTAAGCTTCATAGAAGATGCAGTTCTCCAGTCCATAAAATTGCCAGCAACCCGGGATCCAGATATGCTAAGACCGATTGAGAGGAAGCACCTACATGAAGGAATACTGAAAGAAGATGAGAAGCTGATATTTCTGGATCCAATACTCCACCTTCCAGATGTATCAGACCCAAGTGTTTCCAGGACGAAGCGAGCAGGAGTCACAAAATGCCCCTTGCCCCCACAATAGAGGCACAAGCCCAGAGTTCTGCGCTTAACGTTCCTATGGGGCTAGCCTGGTCCGGCCCAGCTGCATAGATTCCTACAATTAGCAGAAGATGCTCCACGGGACGAAGAGAGGGGAGCTCAGGCTGACTGGGGCCCAGGGAGTGCTGGCGTCTTTTCTCTAGGGACCTCTCCTGAAAGCGAATATTGATCTGGTTACACAAGCAGATGACATTGTCCAGACCGGCGGTATGGTTCTTCCCACCAGTTCATCCTTTACTCGGTCAAGCAGGCCATGTAAAAAGGTTGCAACTAAGGCCTCATCATTTCAGCTCAACTCAGCTGCTAGTATATGAAACTGAAGAGCATACTGTCCCACAGAAGAAGACTCTTGGTGAAGACATAGAAAGGCACTGGCCGCTGAAGAAACCCGACCTGGTTCCTCAAAGATATTCCGAATGAGCTTCAGGAAGTCAGGCAGGTTAGAAACCATTGGATCATTCTTCTCCCACAGGGGGGCAGCCCAGGCTACAGCCTCACTGGAGAGGAGGGAAATAATATAGGCTACCTTTGCCCAACCAGACAAGAAGTTTAGAGGCTAGAGTTCAAAATGAATGGTGCACTGGCTGAGGAACCCTTTACAGGCCTTGAAACATCCCCAGAGAAACAGCACAGTGCTGGCAGCTGCAGCGGCTACAACCGGAATAGGTACAGCCGCCGATTGCTTTTGCTGAATCGGGGTTCCTAAGGAAGCCTGAAGCTGCGGGAAGCCAAATCCTGGAGGAATCGCATCACCTGGGTCTGATTAGTTTCCTGGGTCTTGAGTCTATGGACTATGCCTTTCAATGGATCATCTGTGGGTAGCGGCATGTCAGCCGGTTCCATGGCTGATCAAACTGTCAGGCCACCTGAGGCCAGGTGACAGATGCACCCCGTTTGGGGTCAGGAGTGCACTCCTGGGGTAGTTGACCCTATGGCTGACTGCTGCGGATCGAGCTCTGGGTGGTTCAGGAAAGCAGGTGCTCTGAAGCACCAACACGGATCACACTGGGAGGCAGAGCATGAGATTTCCCAGGGCGCATAATCTAAGAGCCAGCGGTTGTTCAACAGGGCCTCTGATGGTGAGGTTGGACTTCGCTGCAGTCTTGCTCCAGGTCGCAGGCCCCAGGGTCTCCCAGCTCACGCTCACAGTAGACTACTGAAGGATAGAAAGGAAGCAGCAGACTGGAACAACAAGGATAGTCGGGAAATGAGCCAAAAGGTCTGGGCAACAAGCAGATAGGGATAGTCAAATAACACGCCAAAAGTCGGGATATGAAGCAGACGAGGACAGTCAAGAAGAAGCCAGGGTCGGTAAACAGGATCAGATGTAGGACACGCAGCAATGAGCACACAGAAGCCAAACAAACAATATTGATCAGCGAGGCTGCCTTGCAATGCACAGGTTAATATACTATTCCTAATTTAGAGGCTGGGTTGGAGCCATGCTTGAGGGAAGATTACTTAAGCAGCCAGGTGAGAGGCGGCCAGTCTTTTACACTAATCACAGGGAGAGGTAAAGAGACAGGAATATTAGTGCAGATCCATGACACTGCCTCGGCTACTACGAAGCCATTTTATTGTCATAGATACAGTATGTGGTTTATCATTGTCCTGCTAAAATATGCAAGGCCTTTCCTGAAAAAGATGCCATCTATATGGGAGCATATGCTGCTCCAAAACGTGGATATATCTTTCAGCATTGATGGTGCCTTTCCAGATGTGCAAGCTGCCTATTCCATAGGATCTAATGCACCCCTAAACTATCAGAGATGCAGGCATCAGAACTGATCACTGATAACATGCCAGAAGGTCCTTCACTTTTGTCTGGAGGATACGGTGCCCAAACTTGGCAAAAATAATGTCAAATTTCGATTTCTCTTACCACAGAACAGTTTTCCACTTTGTATGAGACCATTTTAAATGAGCTTCGGCCCAGAGAGGATGATGGTATTTCTGGATCATGTTTAAATATAGCTTCTTCTTTGCATGATGGAGCTTCAGCTTGCATTTTTGGATGGCACGGCAAACTGTATTCACCGACTGATTTTTGGAAGTATTCCTGAGCTCATGCAGTAATTTCCATCACAGAATCATACCTGTTTTTAATTCAGTGCTGTCTGAAGGCCCAGAGATCCTTCTGAAGATCATGGTCATCCAATATTGGGTTTCGGCCTTGATCCTTGCACACACAGATTTCTCCATAATCTCTGAATCTTTTCATGATATTATGTACTGAGGATGATGATGATGACATATTTAAAGTCTTTGCAATTTTATGTTGAGGAATATTATTCTGAAATTGTTTGACAATCGCTTTTCACATATTGGTGAACCTCTGCCTATCTTTACTTCTAATTCTCCAAGATGCCCTTTTTATACCCAATCATGTTACCGGCCTGTTACCAATAACCCTAATTAGCTGCAAAATGTTTTTCCAACTATTTCTTGTTGGTACCACTTACTTTGCCCGTTTTTTTGTTGCCCTGTCCCCACATTTTTGAGATGTGTTGCTGCCATCGCTTTCAAAGTTATCTTATTTTTGCTTTATCGTACATCATGGGACACAGGGCAACCATAATAATGACTATATGGGTTGCACGCCACCTATAGGTCAGTGGGCACTGTCAGATAGTTAAACAGGAAGTCTTCCCTTTATATAATCCCCCCCCCCCCCCCCCCCCACACACACACACACAGGAAGGACCTCAGGTTTTTCGCCAGTGTCTGTAAGGTATAAATGGACACTGGTGTGATACATGTGCTCTTGGAGCATACTTGGAGGTCTGGAAAGGTTCGTCGGAGAATCAAGGACTTCAGTCTGATCCATTTGAAAAGGCTGTTGGCCAAAATGGATGGTACCTGAGCCTCATGGGAAGTAGAGAAGATTCTTTGAAGTGCTTACGGCGCTGGACCCTGCATAATTGAACCCTGTGCAGTGTTTGTTCTGACCAAGGTGTTTTCCTGCAGGCTGCTATACAGGTCCAGGGCAGTGGACCCCACATTAAGGGGGACCCAGTGCCTGAAGGTCTTTTATGACAAAGCCCGCTATGATGGGTGAAGTTTGGATACCTGTTATGCTCAGAGTCCTGCAGCAAGAATGGTAAATCTGCATTTTTTTGCAGTTTCTCTTTAGAAAAAAAGAGATCTGTCTGGCCTTCTCTCAGTAGCTCCTAGGGGCAGTGTCCTGTTTAAACCTGCTCTGTGTATTTATTAGGAGGGTAGGCTGATGTTTTTCCTCCAGCCACTAGAGGGCACATGGGCCTATTGATATATAGGCAGAAAGTGGAGGGCGGCCATGTTTGCCATGTGCACAACAGGTCAGCAAGGCCTCTTGAGACATGACATAGCAGCCCATGGATACTAATGATGTTTGAGTACTTACTATGGGAGAAATGTGTGGCCAGAAAAGTCATGATTATATACTTTAACTACTTAAGGACCAGGTCTCTTTTTCAGACTCTGTGTTTACCCCCAAACATTATATATTGTTTTTTCTAACACCCAAGAGAATAAAATGGCAGTAATTGCAATACTTTTTTTCACACCGTATTTGCGCAGCGGTCTTACAAGAGCAGTTTTTGGGGAAAAAAATCACTTTTTTGAATAAAAAAATAAGACAACAGTAGGGCTGAAACAATTAATCAACAACTAATCGATTATGAAATTAATCGATTACTATTTTCATAATCGATTAATCGGGCAGTAACATAATAGGTTAAAAAAAAAAAAAAAAAAGAGCCCTTTATAGTACAAAAGAGCAAATGATCGCTACTGTAAATATTACTTTCAGTAGTGATTATCTGCTTTTTCTACTATAAAGGGCTAATTTTAGTTTTTTTAACCTCAATATGTTACTAAATGTGTTAGATCTGGTTCACATCTATGTGTTTTTTGGTGCTTTTTGCAGAAATGCACTACAGTTCATTTACATGGTTTCCTATGGGACACGTTCACATATGAAAGGGTCTGGGACTTTTAATGCAAAATGGTGCTTTATTGGTTCAATATACTTCATTGGAGAAGCCGCAGAAAAGAATGTAATGCGTTTTTGCAGCAATTTGTGTTTTTTAATCTGCCCAAAAAAAATGCAAATTGCAGTAAAATCACGTGCGCAAAAATCAAAACGCACAGCAAAAGGCACTGCAAAAACAGATCAAAAGCAAACTGCATAGGTGTGTATCGAGCCTTATGCTGGTCACACAGATCAATTTTTGGATGAGAATATTCAGGCAAAAAATCTTTGTACATTCGCTGAATGAAAGAATTTTGTTTGAAATTTTCACTTGTTTTTAAAATGAATGTAATATCTGAACGAAAACCACATACACTGTCTGAAATTTCCTTTGACTAAGAAGTTTTCTATTATTTCTAAATCTTCCCATCACTGTGGTTGAAAATGAACGTCAATTTGACCCACTTTTTTTTTTTTTTTAAGGTTATTAATCGATTAATCAAAACAATAATCGGCCAACTAATCGATTATGAAAATAATCGTTAGTTGCAGCCCTAGACAACAGTAAAATTAGCCCAATTTTTTATATTGTGAAAGATAATGTTATGCTGAGTAAATTGATACCCAACATGTCACACTTCAAAATTGCGCAATGGTGTCAAACTTTTACCCTCAAAAATCTCCATAAGCAACATTTAAAAAATTCTACAGGTTGCATGTTTTGCGTTACAGAGGAGGTCTAGGGGTAGAATTATTGCTCTCGCTCTACCGATTGCGGTGATACCTCACATGTGTGGTTTGACTACCGTTTTCATATGCGGGCGCTTCTGCGCGCAAGCTCTATGAGTAAGCACTGATTTCGGTGTGCATCATAATTTTGTTCTGTATCACGTTTGCTGTGGATTGTGTTTATGTGATATTCATTTTACAATAAAAGGCACAAGATAATAGATCCTTTTCAGAGTGAGGCTGTGCAGAGTTTTTCCATTTCATTTCATCTACGCGTGAGCTCGTCGGGACGGGGTGTTTTAAAAAAAAATTTTTTTTTCTTATTTATTTTAATTGATTTTATTTATTTTTACACTGTTTTAAAAAATAAAAAAGTGGATCACTTTGATTCCTATTAGAAGGAATGTAAACATCCCTTGTAATAGAAAAAGCATGACAGGTCCTCTTAAATATGAGATCTGGGGTCAAAAATTCCTCAGATCTCATATTTGGACTTAAATGCAATTAAAAAAAAGTCATTTGAAAAAATGTACCTTTAGGCTGGGTTCACACCACAGCGATGCGGGAACGCCGCGAATCCGCGGCGTTTTCCCGCATCGCATGACTCCCGCCGGCAGTTCACACTGCCCTATGCGAACGGCTGGGAGTGTCAATGAAATGTTAATGACACCCCCAGATCCGTCCGCATATCGCAGTGCGATCTGCAGACTCGCACAGGAATCGGATCGCATGGTGTGAACACCCATGCGATCCGATTCTGTTGCGGACCAAAAAAAGGGTCCCGTGCGAGTTTGCTGCGGGAGCGATGCGAATTCAGCCATACTATCTGTATGGCTGAACTCGCATCGCTACGGAGATCGGATGTGATTTGCACTGCAGTGCGGGTGCGAATCACATCCGGATCTCCCCCCGCAGCAGTGTGAACCCGGCCTTAAGAAGTATGGGCGGAAGTGACGTTCCGCCCTCCTATGGTATAGAGAGGAGGGAGGGCCATCTTAGCCTCACTCGTCTCTCTATACCCAGGCACAGACAGGACCCGGTCGACTCCGCCGCTACCGACGTCTCCGGTAAGCTGTGGGGGAGAGCGACGAGGTGGGGGGTGGCACCTCTCCCACCGCCGATGACGGTGATCTTGCGGTGTACCCGCCATGGAGACCACCATTATCGTACACACGACTGGCGCCTGAAGAGATAGATATCTCGGTTGTGGCAGCAGCTGCTGCCGTTACCGAGATATCCCTCTTCAAAAAATGGACATACATTGTCGTGAGCTGGTCGTAAAGTGGTTAAAGTGTTTACTGAAAGCTTAGGTTGCTAAAAGCTTGTTTTCTAAAAGCTCATGCTGGCTAAAAGATCATGTTTGCTAAAAGCTCACCCTTGCGCAAAAGCTAATGCTTGCTAAAAGCTCATGTTTGCTAAAAGCTTATGCTTGCTGCAAGCTTGTGCTTGCTAAAGCTTATGTTTGCTGAAAGCTCATGCTTGCTTAAAGCTCATATTGCTAAAACCTCATGCTTGCTTAAATATTATGCTTGCTAAAAAAGCTTTATGCTCGCTAAAAGCTTATGTTTACTAAAAGCTTATGTTTGCTAAAAAATCATACTTTCTAAAAGCTTGTGTTTGCCAAAAGCCTATGCTTGCTAAAAGCCTATGCTTGCTAAAAGCCTATGCTTGCTAAAAGCTCATGCTTGCTAAAAGCTCATGTTTGCTAAAAGCTTCTGTTTGCTAAAAGCTTAGGTTTTCTAAAAAGGTTAGGATTGCTAAAAAGCAGAGTTTCATAGATACATATTGCATGTTTGCTTATATACATGGCCACTTGAAGCATAGACACATGCTTGCTTAGGTGCCCTCCTCCCGCTGCACTCCAGTGCTCTCTGTTGCTTACTGGAGGCAGCGGTGGAGGTGATCACGTCACTTCCACCCATAGCTCTTAAAGGGACAATTTTTTTTCAAACTACATTTTTTTTTCTTTTTTAGTGTAAATATGAGATCTGAGATCTTTTTGTCCCCAGATCTCATATTTAAGAGGTCATGTCATGCTTTTTTTCTATTACAAGGGACATTTACATTCCTTTTTAATAGGAATAAAAGTGACAACATTTTTATTTTTTTAAAAGAACAGTGTAAAAATAAAAAGTAAAATAAATCTGAAAAAAAAAATTTTTTAACGTGCCCCTGTTCCGCTGAGTTTGTGTGCCGAAGCGAAGGGAACGGTAGTAGTGCCCGCGTATGAAAACTGTGTTCAAACCACACATATGAGGTATCACTGTGATCATTAGAGCGAGAATAATAATTCTAGCCCTCCTCTGTAACTCAAAAAAAGCAACCTGTAGAATTTTTTAAACATCGCCTATGGAGATTTTTAAGGATAAAAGTTTGTCGCTATACCGCCAGCGGGCGTAATTTTGAAGCATGACATGTTGGGTATCAATTTACTCTACGTAACATTGTCTTTCACAATATGGGCTAACTGAACTGCTGTCTTATTTTTTTTATTAAAAAAAGTGTATTTTTCCCCAAAAAAGTGAGCTTGTAAGACCGCTGCGTAAATACGGTGTGACAGAAAGTATTGCAATGACCGCCATTTTATTCTCTAGGTTGTTAGAAAAAAACAATATATAGTGTTTGGGGGTTCTAAGTAATTTTCTAGCAAAAAAAAATATTTTAACACAGAATCTCAGAAAGAGACTCGGTTCTTAAGTGGTTAATATGTATAGATATGTATGTATTTGCATTATACTGCATACATAAATGCATGAACAGCAAAAATACTTGTAGAGCTGCATACTTGCATGCCTACGGGGTGTTAAAGCGGTAGGCCAACGTTGTCTGGGCATGCATCCTTGTGGAGCTGTGTATTCGTTTTTGTCTTTAATCACTTTATTATGTACCTGTTAGACTAGCTAAATGACTCCAGAAGGGTGAAGCATGTACACTGCCCTCGGGTTCAGTGGTACCTGATCTTGGATCAAGCCTGGTTAGTACTTGGATGGGAGACTACCCAGTTTCCCTCCTTAGTGAGGGAGGCATTTGAGGTTGCTGTGTTAGAGATTATCTCAGACTATAAGATTTTAGGGCAGTCTATAAGGTGGTTTGCTCCTTCCTTAGTTGGGTCAGTCTTCACCTTGCGTTGGCTCTTAGAGCAAAAGTTATGGGCTCATTATTGTAAAACAATTAAATGGCAGCAGTTTCAAAACTGAATAGGCACATGCGGTCTATCTTAAGATCTCAATCCACTGGGCATCCTTCTGTTTCAGGTATGGTTTGGTCAGTGATGACCTCTCTGCAAGGGGTAGATTGCGGGGCCAATAATCATCAGTAAACACACATCTCCATGTTGCTTCCAGCCTCTTCAAAAGATTTCTGTAATTACAGTGGAAAGTCTTCTGTTTTCTTTTTGTGATCATCCTTCGGGCTGGCCACAGCTTCTGAGGTTCACAAAGCTCCTAGCTCCAATGCTGGACATGCTAAAGATGCAGGGGGTGTCAATCTCAGTATACCTCAATAACCTTTGCTCAGGAAGCAGTTGGTCCAGGTTTTCCTTCGATACATTTTGCAGTAGGAAGCTGTATCTAGGTCAAAGCACGTTCCTTATGTACATTCCTACTCCAGGTCTTGGCAGAGGAACATTCTTGAAACTTGAAGATTCAAGCAGTGGTTTGCCAGGGGCTTTGTTCCCGGGGTGTTGCACAGCTTAAGATTGGTGGTTGATGGTTCGGATTCTAGAAAAGTTAAATTCTTCCTTTCAGGAATTGGAAGATGGTAACCACTGATGCCAGTTACTCCATTTGGTTTGAGGGTGGCTACAGTTCAGTGGACTTGGTCTCCACAGGAGAGAATATTGCCCATAGATATCTTGGAACGTTTAGCCAGTATGCCTTGCTCTGGATTATGGGACAAACCAGTTGTAGGTTCTGTCCAGAAATGCCTCTACAGGGGCATATATTCCAACCACCAGGGTGGCACCAGGAGTTATGCGGCTCAGGAATGTGAGCCATATTCTGTCTGGGACAGCACAAGTTCTGTCTCTATCGTCAGTGCATATTCCAGGTATAGAATAGTGGCCGGGGGAACTCTGCAGGTGAATCTACTAGATTCCAAGTTCTACAACAAGCTGGGACAGGTTACAAAAAGATTACCGCTCCAAAGTAATGACCTCTCCCAAATCGGCTGTCTCCACAGCTGCTTTGGGAGAGGTTGGGACAGGTTGTGTCCGGGATGAGAGTCCCACTGGCAATAGGGGTAGATGTACTAGTAACACCTTAGAGACCAGTTCTCCCTTATTTGATGCTTTCCATCTGTTTTGACTTCTGCCACATCTTTTGTGAAGAATCTAGGAGGTGGTAACACTGATAATAGTTCTAACCGAATTAGCCCAGGAGGGCTTGGTACACTGACATAGCGAGTCTTGCGGGGGTCGCTCCTGGGACACTCTTAGTCCAGTGGGACTTAAGGGTCTTGAGTCCTGTAGCTCAGCACTGTTTAGCCCCTGGAAGCCAGCTTCAGGGAACTTCAATTACAGGAAATATTTTTTTTTGTCCTGGAAGTGGCACCCAAAGAAATATGTGAGTGGGAGATTTTCTTTTTCTTTCTCCAATTGGTAGAGGAAAGGAGATTGGCCTTAAGTTCCATTAGGGGTAAGATTCGCCCCTATCCATTTTTTTTCCAGAGGCTGTTGTTTCTCACTTCTTGATTCATACTTCATACAGCATGTCTGTCAGACCACTCTTAGGTCCTTGTGAATTGAATTTGATCTTGACTGTCCTTGCAGAGGTCACTTTTTGAACCAATTGGGAGATTCTGTCAGTTCTTTATCTCGGAAGGTGGCTTCTTTTGTTGCTATCACTTCACTAAGTGGAGTGTCAGAGTTGGCGGCTCTTTCATGCAAGAAGCTGTTTTTGGTCTTGCATCGTGATAAGGCAATGTTACGTCCTCATCCATTTTTATTGCCAAGAGTGGTGTCTGGTTTTCACTTGATCGAGACAATGTCTTGCCTTTTCTGATCCTCAGTTGGCAGGAGTGAGATCACTAAATACTCTGGAGTCATTTTTGGCAGTCAGAATTACTTGAATTGTCAGCGCAGGTCAGGAATCCTGGTTTGTGCTGCCGGTAGAGCCCAGGATGGGCAGGAGGCATCCAAGTTAACTATTTTCATTGGATTCGCCAGTTAATTATTTGAGCCTATGGCTTGAAAGGGCAAGGCCCCCCACCCCTTTTTTTGGGAAAATTGCTCGCTACCAAGTGTGTGGGGGCATCTTGGGCCATCCGCCATCAGTTGTAATTGGCTCAGGATTTTAAGGCCATTATACATGGTCTTTTGTTCATACATTCACAGAAATTTACCAGATGGATATCAAAAAAGCCACGGAGGATACGATACTGCTTTGGCCACAGTATGTTTTGGGCGGCAGAAGAAGTCCATCTCAGGTGGCAGTTTCTATGATTGTGTCTCCCTGCCCTCAATTGCATTGTTTTAGGACATCCCATATAGAGGTACGATAAAGAAAGTAGGATTTTTTCATCATACTTACCTATAAAATCCTTTTCTTTGAGTACATCACGGGACACAGAAGTCCCTCCCATCTTTTTGGGGATATTCATTGCTTTGCTACAAAACGGAGGTCCTTCCTGTGTAGGAGGGGTTATATAGGGGAGGACTTCCTGTTTGACTATCTGCCAGTGTCCATTGCCCTTTAGGTGGCGTATAACTCAGATAGTCCTTATTATGGTTGATCTGTGTCCCGAGATGTACTCAAAAGTATTTTACAGATAAGTATGATGGGAAAAAAACCTACTTTTCGTAAAATAGTACATTTTCTGAGCTTAAACATTTGATATGCTTTATATTTCCTATTGTGAATAAAATATGGGTTTGTGAGATTTGCAAATCCTCAAATCATTTTATTCAGTTTTTATGTAGATTTTAAATCCCCATTTTTTTTTTCTGGAATTGGGGTTCTAGTTGTATACAGCCAAGTGAATAATTAGTCCAGCTAGAAATTTTTGGGTGAATCACCACTTTATAGCCTACATATAAATCCCCGATACAGTATTGTAAAGTGAGCACGAGTATGTTCAACATATAACTTTTCCAGGCCTAGATGTCTTTTCTTTTTTTATATAGCTTATTGTTGCTGACATTGGTTTGTGCTTTTAATAGTGTGGTCTGTACTTTTTATCTTTTAGTCTTTGTAATTACATGAAGCCTTTGAAAAAAGAAGACCTTGAAGCATGTTGTGCACTTGTTGTCCAGTATCTCCAGACAGAAGGTAGCAAAAGATCTTTCCTTGAGAAAACTGATCACACACACAGGAAGGATGAAAATAATGAGAGGTATGTGATTCTCAATAGAAAACATAATCAGTTTCTTGTGTTTCATTCTGTATATCTGTTCCTATATCAGTGAGTATTATGATTGTCGTAGCAAAAAGAACTGTTGTAGTGTATGACACTTTGTAATGGGAAAAAAAATGTCAGCTGACCCCTCTCCCTTGGATCTATCAGCTCCCCAATGGAGTACACAGAAAAGATGGATCAGCACTTTTAATTCACAAATTTAAAACGTATCGGCCAAAGTATACAAAAACGACCACAATCCACAATAAGTTTGTGTTTCTACCCAACGAGGTCTGATTCGTACAAGCAACTGAAGTGTGGGTAAGAATTTAAAAAGAACACCCATTAAGGCATTACTACTTTGAAAGTATAAAGAGGAATACCAGTAGCAATCAATAGCAAATTTCTTAAGTGTTTACCCCCTACGTGTTAGATGAGTTGAACCTATTTTTACTAAAAACCATACCATAATTATTTTTAATATCCTGTGAATAAAACTGAAAATTGTATACTCACCTGACAGTAATTTTCCTTCCCTGACACTTTAAAATGATAGCATACACATATAGGCTCCGCCCCCTGCCCAGTCACAGGACCGGTTATACTATAAAATGAGACAACCCCCAAAAGATGGCTTCCTTGTAACAAGACTCAATGCGAAGCCCTTGGAGGGTTTTGTATGATGTCATGCTTAATTGTCAGAAAAGGAAAATTTACTATCAGGTAAGTATACAATTTTCTGTTTTCCTTACACAGACATGGCAGCATACACATATGGGATGTAGTACACAGAAAACAAACAAGGGAGGGTAATGCTGAAGTATTTAATCAACATATTGTTAGATTAGAACTGAAGCAAAGCTCACCTGTTGTCAGTGTTGCTTGATCGACTTTGTAAAAGGGTAAAAATGTTTTGTAATGGGCTAGAAATGTTCCATATATGGACAGGCTGCTTCGCTGCAGAACAGTTCTGAACTCTGCCCACGAGTACACAATCCGTCTGGTATAGTGGCCTTTGCAGTCAGTTAATGGATTCATTGTAGCCATATAAGTCCATCAGACTACCTTGACCAGTGACCATGCAATTGTCCTAGTAGACAATAAAAGCCCACTTCTGACACTGCGAGGCTTAAAGAGCCAATTTCCTGATCTTCTGGAAGAAGGAACCACTTGTAATTCTTTAACCTCTCCCCCACATCTTATGCTTCTGATGACTTGGACATTTCACACTGGACTTTCGGGAAATTCAAGGTCCTGACTTGGGTGGAAGGATTTGCAGACCTTCAGATGGTTAGCAATAAGGTAGATTTACAGCCTGAAGCTTTGATATCTGAGATCTCCTGGATATGATAGCTGGAAGAAATACCACTTTCAGTGTTACCAGACATATTGAGGAAGTCTGATCTAAAAGAAATGGAAGGTGAGACAACAGACCCAGCACTATTTGCAAATCCCAATGGGAAAGAACAAGAAGCTAAAGTTTGGGACTTTAAATGAGACAGAAGTCTCCATCCCTGTAGCATACATAAAACAAGGGGGGTTTGGGACTTTAAGTGTTGTGAGCAAACTACACCATTGTATCAAACCATTTATTTGATGAACAGTAACATAATGACACAATAATGATCCAAATAAAGTTAATTATAAGGTCATATAAGTATATATCTTATTGATACTTTTAACATGTAGTAACTAGCCCCCAGATGGTGCAGGGCAACAATTCCATAAAGGGTAAGACACCCATATAAAATGCACATGATAGCACAGTAGACAATAAAAGTCTGATAGTATATAAACATGATACAATAAATACAGATAAGGTGCATAGCATAAGCCTGACGCGTTTCGTGTGTCAAAACACTCTTCAGGGTCAATTTGCACCAACATCTAAAAGAAAAGTAGGGGAGGTAAAATCAGTACAAATTGAAAGTGCATTGTGGACAAAAGAGTACGCATATAGGGAAGGTTAAAAACCACTAGCCCCAAATGGGTACTCACGTGCCAAAAGAAGTGTGAGCTCCATGTTGTCCGCAGTCAACAGGCCAACCAATAAGTCTAATCCGGGAGCTGAGGGAGGAGCTCAAAAGAATGAGGGGGAGGCCAGACAAACACAAAGGTCCCCATTCAGAGGTATGTCCACACTGGTAAAGGATGAGAGTAAAGGTTCTGTAGTGATAAGAGTAATATGTGTAAAGTGGAAGGCCAGGCTTAATACCCTCATCCTTTACCATCTGTAACTGACATTTTTTTTTACCAAAAAAATTTGCAGAATACATTTTGGCTTAAATTTATAAAAAAATTAGATTTTATTGGATTTCTTTTAAAATAGAAAGAAGAAAATATAGTTATAGTTATAATTTCCGCTCTTTTTTCGGTTATATCGCAAAACATTAAAACAGAGTTGTGAATAAATACCACCGAAATAAAGCTCTATTTATTTTTGTCAGCCCAGCTGGGGAGGAGTTGTCAGCTGGAAGAGCTTGAGAGAGAGTGGCCCATGGGGAGCTCCCCAGTCTGTGAGGGGGGGTTGTGCTCAGGTGCATCCAGGAGGAGAAAAGAGATCCTGGAAGGAGAGGCACATGAGAGAACAAGGAAAGCGGGAGAGAACACTGCTTAAGAGGCTCCAGGGAGGACAACTGGTCGTAGCCGGGGGGCTGGTGAGTGAAGCACAGTCGGGAGAACTGGGGAGGCATGCCTGAGAGAACTGGGAGATTTCTGGTTCTGCACCCATCTTAAACTGCAGAGAGGACAGGGCAGTGGAGAGAGGTCATTGCAGCCAGGCTGGCTGGCAGGGCCTAAAGAAAGTTATCTGGGATTGGTAGCTGAATAGAGGACATTTAGCACCTGAACTATTTCTACACCACAGGGACCCGAGGTTCCTGGCCGCAAAAGGCAGTTCACTGAGGCCTGACTGAATTCCAGCAAGTGAAGTGCTGGAGGAGTAAAGGATAGGAGGTCTTAAGTAAGAGTTTGTGTTGAAGAGAAGACTGGAGTGTATATACTAGTCCCAAGCAAGTTGCACTGCATGTTTCTGGGCATCCCATAATTTCCCATTTCCCATCCAAGTTCAATCTCCTCAAAAAAAAAAAAAAAAAAACAAAGCTTATGGACTGTTCTATATCTCTGAGTGTCTGAGAGATGGATGTAGGGGTGGGCAGAGTGACAGGTAAAACACTACATTCAGCAACCCCAAGGGGCATGGCTACACAGTGATATACTTTCACCACTACTTTTAGCAGTGCCGACAGCTACATCGTTACATAGTAGATGAGGTTGAAAAAAGGCACAAGTCCATTAAGTCCAACCTATGTGTGTAATTATAAGTCAGTATTACCTTGTATATCCCTGTATGTTGTGGTCGTTCAGGTGCTTATCTAATCGTTTTTTAGAACTACTGATGCCCCACTCCCCGCTGAGACCACCACCGCCTGTGGAAGGGAATTCCACATCCTTGCTGCTCTTACAGTAAAGAATCCTCTACGTAGTTTAAGTTTAAACCTCTTCTTTTCTAATTTTAATGAGTGGCAACGTGTCTTGTCAAACTAACTTCCGCAAAAAAGTTTTATCCCTATTGTGGGGTCAGCTGTAGTGATGGACGAACGTTTCGCCCGGCGGTCGTTTCGCGGCGAATTTCCGACATTCGCGGTCCGCACGTTCGAACGCCTTTTTCCGTCGTTCGCCGCGGCGGACTTACGTGTTTAATGTATACAAGAACTTTAACCTTTGGTGACACGTTTATCATGTGATACAGGACAGCCAATTGAGACATGACAGCACATGGACACTTGGACATTCCCCCTAACCTATAAATACACCCGATCCGGTGGCCATTTTACATTCTTTCTTCTGTTACGATAGGGACAGGTTCCTGTGTGGAGTAGGGAGAGATAAACCACTAGCTATTTGGTACACAAAAGTTCTTTTCAGGACTGGTATAGGTGTTAGGTGTTGATAGGTTTGCTGTGCTGCTGATTCTTGCAGCAGCCTGAGTGTCTTTTGTTAGTTTAGAGAAAGGGAAAGGACGGTGTATGCTACAGGGACAGCCAGATTAGTCTTTCATCATCATCATCATCATCATCATCATTAGCTGTTACTATCAAGGTCCACAAAAGAGCTGTTCCAGTAACCACTAATCGTTCTCTTTTTTTGCCAATTTGTATAGGGACAGGAAGGAAGCAGTGTTGTCAGGCAGTGAGGGTAATTTTAAAGACTTGCTGTTATTATTAGTTCCACAAAGGTTCTTTTCAGGACTGGTATCAGTGGTACAGTAATAGGCTTGTACATGTATAATATTCTTTCTTCCAAATATAGAAAGGATATTATACTTGACTGCTGCCCTTCTGCTGCAGTCTGCTAAACATTCACAACTCACTTGTTCCACAAAAGTTCTTATAAGGACTGGTAACTTGGTATAGGGTGCTACGGTACATAGGCTTGAGTGCGGTACAGTCTGCTGTTCTGTAAGGACCGCTATCGGTCCACAATAGATAGGGTTGACGTGCACCACTGCTGACCGCTGCCCTATACTGCAGCAGTCCTTCAGCGGTATAGGGACTGACGTACAGTCTGCTAATCACTAACACACAACCTGCTTGTTCCACAAAAGTTCTTATAAGGACTGGTAACTTGGTATAGGGTGCTACGGTACATAGGCTTGAGTGCGGTACAGTCTGCTGTTCTGTAAGGACCGCTATCGGTCCACAATAGATAGGGTTGACGTGCACCACTGCTGACCGCTGCCCTATACTGCAGCAGTCCTTCAGCGGTATAGGGACTGACGTACAGTCTGCTAATCACTAACACACAACCTGCTTGTTCCACAAAAGTTCTTATAAGGACTGGTAACTTGGTATAGGGTGCTACGGTACATAGGCTTGAGTGCGGTACAGTCTGCTGTTCTGTAAGGACCGCTATCGGTCCACAATAGATAGGGTTGACGTGCACCACTGCTGACCGCTGCCCTATACTGCAGCAGTCCTTCAGCGGTATAGGGACTGACGTACAGTCTGCTAATCACTAACACACAACCTGCTTGTTCCACAAAAGTTCTTATAAGGACTGGTAACTTGGTATAGGGTGCTACGGTACATAGGCTTGAGTGCGGTACAGTCTGCTGTTCTGTAAGGACCGCTATCGGTCCACAATAGATAGGGTTGACGTGCACCACTGCTGACCGCTGCCCTATACTGCAGCAGTCCTTCAGCGGTATAGGGACTGACGTACAGTCTGCTAAACACTAATACACAACCTGCTTGGTCCACAAAAGTTCTTATAAGGACTGGTAACTTGGTATAGGGTGCTACGGTACATAGGCTTGAGTGCGGTACAGTCTGCTGTTCTGTAAGGACCGCTATCGGTCCACAATAGATAGGGTTGACGTGCACCACTGCTGACCGCTGCCCTATACTGCAGCAGTCCTTCAGCGGTATAGGGACTGACGTACAGTCTGCTAAACACTAATACACAACCTGCTTGGTCCACAAAAGTTCTTATAAGGACTGGTAACTTGGTATAGGGTGCTACGGTACATAGGCTTGAGTGCGGTACAGTCTGCTGTTCTGTAAGGACCGCTATAGGTCCACAATAGATAGGGTTGACGTGCACCACTGCTGACCGCTGCCCTATACTGCAGCAGTCCTTCAGCGGTATAGGGACTGACGTACAGTCTGCTCACTTCCTTGACCCAAAAAAGCACACCGTACTATATGCCCCTACCCTCCTCTTTGAAGAGGTTGAGCGGTGTCATATTTCTACTGGGGCTGCTTATGATATCCCTGTGCTGTGCTGACTTCCTCCTGGGGGTTCTTATTATGAAGGGATCACACTATCCCTGTGCTGTGCTGACTTCCTCCTGGGGGTTCTTATTATGAGGGGATCACACCATCCCTGTGCTGTGCTGACTTCCTCCTGGGGCTGCTTACGGTGCTGCTGTCAGTGCTGTATGTCACGGTGCTGCTGTCAGCGCTGTATGTCACGGTGCTGCTGTCAGCGCTGTATGTCACGGTGCTGCTGTCAGCGCTGTATGTCACGGTGCTGCTGTCAGCGCTGTATGTCACGGTGCTGCTGTCAGCGCTGTATGTCACGGTGCTGCTGTCAGCGCTGTATGTCACGGTGCTGCTGTCAGCGCTGTATGTCACGGTGCTGCTGTCAGTGCTCTGTATTACGGTGCTGCTGTCAGATGCCTCTATCACGGTGCATGTGTCATTCCGGTATGTCACGCTGCTGGTGATCATCTCCTGCACCCTCTTCTTTGCCTACCCTGGTCCCTGACCTTCCCTCTCCTCCATTGCCTTCATTAGCTCCATAGTCCTGAATTGTTAGAACAATTTCCCAAATAAAATAAAAATGCTTGTAGTTATCGATCCCAAATTCACCTCATACATGTATTATGTCATTGTCCAGATGGTGGGACTACGTTTTACCCCCTAATAATTACCACGTGGCCGCAAATTCGACATGAAGGTTTGCAAAGTTCGCCTCCCATTGAAGTCAATGGGGCCCGCGGCGAACGTTCGGTTTCGCGAACGTTTGGGTCCGTTCGCATTTCGCTTTCGCGAAACGTCCCGTCGGAAGTTCGTCCATCACTAGTCAGCTGTACGGTATTTGTAAATTGAAATCATATCCCCTCTCAAGTATCTCTTCTCCAGAGAGAATAAGTTCAGTGCTCGCAACCTTTCTTCATAACTAATATCCTCCAGACCCTTTTTTAGCTTTGTTGCCCTTCTTTGTACTCGCTCCATTTCCAGTACATCCTTCCTGATGACTGGTGCCCAGAACTGGACAGCATACTCCAGGTGCGGCCGGACCAGAGTCTTGTAGAGTGGGAGGATTATCTCTTTATACATGGAGTTAATCCCTTTTTTAATGCATGCCAATATTCTGTTTGCTTTGTTAGCAGCAGCTTGGCATTGCATGCCATTGCTGAACCTATCATCCACTAGGACCCCCAGGTCCTTTTCTATCCTAGATTCCCCACAGAAGTTCTCCCCCTAGTGTATAGATTGCATTCATATTTTTGCCACCCAAATGCATTATTTTAAACTTTTCTACATTAAACCTCATTTGCCATGTAGTTGCCCACCCCATTCATTTATTCAGATCTTCTTGCAAGGTTTACACATCCTGCAGAGAAGTTATTGCCCTGCTTAGCTTAGTATCATCTGCAAATACAGAGATTGAACTGTTTACACCATCCTCCAGGTCGTTTATGAATAAATTAAAAAGAATCGGTCCCAGCACAGAACCCTGTGGGACCCCACTACCCACCCCTGACCATTGCGAGTTATCCATTTATCACCACCCTCTGAACTCACCCTTGTAGCCAGTTTTCAGTCCATGTACTCACCCTATGGTCCATGCCAACGGACCTTATTTTGTACAGTAAACATTAATGGGGAACTGTTTCACATGCTTTTGCAAAATCCAGATACACCACATCTACAGGCCTTCCATTATTTAGATGGCAACTCACCTCCTCATAGAAGGTTAATAGATTGGTTTGGCAAGAATGATTCTTCATGAATCCATGCTGATTACTGCTAATGATACCGTTTTCATTACTAAAATCTTGTATATAGTCCCTTATCATCCCCTCCAAGAGCTTGCATACTATTGATGTTAGGCTAACTGGCCTGTAATTCCCAGAGATGTATTTTGGGCCCTTTTTAAATATTGGTGCTATATTGGCTTTTTTCCAATCAGCTACAGTATCTCACAAAAGTGAGTACACCCCTCATATTTTTGTAAATATTTTATCTTTTCATGTGACAACACTGAAGAAATGACACTTTGCTACAATGTAATGTAGTGAGTGTACAGCTTGTATAACAGGGTAAATTTGCTGTCCCCTCAAAATAACTCAACACACAGCCATTAATGTCTAAACCTTTGGCAACAAGAGTACACCACGAATTGAAAATCTCCAAATTGGGCCCAATTAGCCTTTTTTCCCTCCCCAATGTCATGTGACTCATTAGTGTTACAAGGTTTCAGGTGTAAATGGGGAACAGGTGTGTTAAATTTGGTGTTATCTCTAATACTGGTCACTGGAAGTTCAACATGGCACCTCATGGCAAAGAACTATCTGAGGATCTGAAAAAAACGTGTTGTTCTACATAAAGATGGCCTAGGCTATAAGAAGATTGCCAAGACCCTGAAACTGAGCTGCAGCATGGTGGTCAAGACCATACAGCGGTTTAACAGGACAGGTTCCACTCAGAACAGGCCTCACCATGGTCAACCAAAGAAGTTGAGTGTACTTGCTCTGCATCATATCCAGAGGTTATCTTTGGGAAATGGATGTATGAGTGCTGCCAGCATTGCTGCAGAGGTTGAAGGGGTGGGGGGGTCAGTCTGTCAGTGCTTAGACCATACCCTGCACACTGCATCAAATTGGTCTGCATGGCTGTCGTTCCAGAAGGAAGCCGCCTCTAAAGAAGATGCACAAGAAAGCCCGCAGACAGTTTGCTGAAGACAAGCAGACTAAGGACATGGATTTCTGGAACCATGTCACATGAAAAGATATAATAATATTTACAAAAATGTGAGGGGTGTACTCACTTTTGTGACATACTGTATATAACATGACATATTGGGATTACAGCTGTGCATTGTAGCTAATCAGCTCCTAAGTTCAGCTTGTTAAGTAAAAAAAAAAACCTGGAAGCTGATTGGCTTATATGCAGAATTTCATCAGATATTGCAGACTCCAGTTTTAGTAAATCAACGCCACTGTGTCAGTGTAGTGCAGGATAGCGGTTGGTTTCTTAGATTAACAATTTTTTGCATAATCATAACATTGTTACCATGGGAGAAGGGCGGGGAAGACCTTTACTGGGCAGGGTGCTGAATGGTCAGGTGGGGCATCTTCCTTCATATCGTTATGGGTTGTGGAAAACAATTCCAGGAACCCAAGGGATGATTGTCCTCTGTCCTTTGGCTGCAGGAATAACAGCAGTGAAGATAAAAACAATAAGATAATCAAGGTAATCAAATGCATGCATGTAAAAGTAAATACTGTATATTGTTAGTAATGGCTTTTTCCCAACCCTTTTAAAGGCATCCCAATTTTATTTTTGAGGATTGGAAGGTCCTCTGTAATGAATTCTAAATGCATTGATAAAGGGGGGCTGTGACCCACGGAAACGTTGGTGACTAAAGCCTTGAATTATTTATGCTCTCCAAATACCTATGAGTGCCCTGAGCATCATATTTAATTGTTTATAATATGCATTTATACATCTACATTACCAATGCTTTTTTTCATGCAGCACACCATATACATTTTTTTTATTTATAAATACACACATACTGTATATATTAGCCTCTTATATTGATGAATAGCAGTTTTTTTTTTTTTTTTTTTTTTTACTGGAGTTAATTGTAGCCGGAAAAAGCTAGACACTAGGGTATACAGAAACAAACGCTAGTCTCCAGGAGGATGGGCACAAAAACCACTAGATACCAAGAGGTTCTAAAACCCACTTCAAAGTGAAATTCTGCCTTTGCAGCTGATTGTTGCGGTTGTTTATAGGCTCAGTGTCTCTGAATGCTGATGGAAACAGCTGTGAGTTACGCTGTGGGAGTCTGGAAGCTAAAAAAAAATGATTCTTTAGATTGTAGACACCATGCCGTACATACTGTTTGGCTGCATGGTAAGCTAAGAACTGTAGTTCCACAGCAGATCTAGAGCAACAAGTTGCAGAAGCCTGCTTTTAGAGAATTAATCTCTGTTCTGAACACTGAGCACAGTTCCCTGTCATCGTCTTGGTGCATGCTCTGGCTGTCTATATGGAATTTACGTAAGTGGAGCAAAAACTGCAGCAACTAAAGGCAGAGGACCATGCCGCTGGATAATTGGACATCCGAGGCATGGCAAGCTAGCTGGAATACTAGTGAGACTGGGGGAAAGGTGTTTGCAAAGTCTTTATGAAAACTGCCCCAAACAGGGGCATTCCTTGTGTGTGTGTGTGTGTGTGTGTGTGTGTGTGTGTGTGTATGTATATGTGTGTATATATATATATATATATATATATGTGTATATATATATATATATATATATATATTATACTGTGTGTGTGTGTGTGTGTGTGTGTGTGTGTGTGTGTGTAGGGATGAGTATGAAACTCTTGCTTTCTGTGTCCCTGCTGGTTAGATTTGCCCTCTGTTTGTTAAGACAGAGGGTGTTGGGAAATTATACATTTTACAGTTCTTACCAGAATAAAGTGTGAGAAGAACTGTTCCATTATGCCGCGTACACTACACACGAGCGGACTGTATGGCGTACTTAGTCCGTCATACAATCCGACAGACAGTCCGTCATACTTTCGACTGAATGGACTTGACCACACACGGATGCACAAACAGTCCGTCGAAAGCTTGCGCGATGACGTGTACAACACGTACGACGGGACTAGAAATAGGAAGTCCAATACACAGCAAAGCACCCTTCCGCCGTGTAAATCCTTTCTGGGCATGCGCCATTCTTAGTCCGTCGAACTAGCCTACTGACAAGCGGATTGTCCGCTGAAACCAAAGTACGACGGACAGAATTTCGAAAAATCCGAAATACTTAGTACGCCAGACTGCACGCTGAAAAAGTCCGCTGAAGCCCACACACGAGCGGACTGTCCACTGAAATGTATTTCGACGGACTAAGTACGCCATACAGTCCGCCCGTGTGTACGTGGCATTAGGAACACTTGTTCTGGAGCCAACTCACTTTAGACAAATTTTCAGTAACCTCCTGTTGTATCTATGGGACAGGAAATGAAGGGAAATCTCCCTAACAGAACATAGACTGTAAAAAAAAAAAAAAAAAAAGTTTTAGTTAATTTTTATTTTTTTTAGACTGAATTTGAATCATTCTTTATCTTATACCAGGGTATTCTAAACAAAGGGCCAGTTTACTGTCTGTCAGAATTTAGGGGGGGGGGGGGCTGGACTGTGGTCATCGGCAGCAGAAAATGTCCCGGCATCAGTCGAAGTAAACAATGTCCCATCTTTGGTGTCAATGGAAGGAATTGTGCCCCATCATTGGTGTCTTGGGTAGGAATTGAGCCCCATCATTGGTTTTATTGGGCCACATTGTTGGTGTCATTGGGAGGAACTGTACTTCATCATCTGTGTCATTGGTAGGATTTGTGCCCCATTGTTTGTGTCTATGAGAGGAATTGGGCCCTGTTGTTGATATCATTGGGATGAGTTGTGCCCCATCATTGATGTCATTGGGAAGAACTCTGTCCCATCATTGGTGTCATTAAGAGGAACTGTGCCCCATCATTGTCATTAGGAGAAACTGTGCTCCATCATCAGGAGGAACTGTCCCCCATTATTAGTGTCGTTGTGCTCCATTGTTGGTGTGATTGGAAGTTACTGTGCCCCTTTGTTGGTGCCATTGAGAGGAATTGTGCCCCTTCGTTAGTGTCAATGAATAAAATAGTGCCCCAAGGGATAGATAAGAGCTAGCAAAGGGCCACATCCGGCCCCTGGTCCGCAGTTTGGAGACCATTGTCTTATACCATAAAAAGAAAAAAAAGCTGTTGTCAAATACCCTTTAAATGTTCTCCTCCTACTCAAGTAAAGTCTATATGTAGGTGTGGGTGTACCTATATTTATTATTGCACACATGGTTTAGAATGTGTATTTTTAAAAGTAACAATATAATTACTATGGTAAAAAAGTGGCGTTTCTTTAACTCCTAGTTTATGCATAATCCCATTTTGATACATTTATCTGGCAATGCAATTCCATTATTTTAGTACTATTTCTCAGCTTCCTAAATATGTATACTTTAAACCAGCAACAAATACAGACACCTCCATAAATCTAAATATCATTTGCATGCATAGATAAAAATAATTTACAGGACTTACTGCAGGATAATTTATAGAAATGATTGTACAACAATGGGACAGTTACCATAGAAACACCCCGTGTAGAGCAGCGGGGGATAAAATCAAGGTACAAATGCTAATAGAGGTATATAATTGCTTGATCAAGATCCAACTGCAAGTGATCACATTGAGATAGAGCAAACCTACAAACTGCATAAATCAGGGAATAATTAGCATGAAACAACATTTATAGGAGGTTACAGTAACATAAACCTTATATAAGTTAAACATAAGTATATACAAAATATTGTAAAAAAAAAAATTGGATTTTGTGCCATTGGTGAAAAGAGGAACTGGGTGATGTGGAATCATTGGAATCATTGGAATCATTGATTAATTGTAAGAATAGAAAAACACTAGTTTCATTTTGACAGTAGTGATTGTTCATGTTACATGCAGAGATGCAGTATCTCACATAAGTGAGTACACCCCTCACATTTTTGTAATTATTTTATTATATCTTTTCATGTGACAACACTGAAGAAATTACACTTTACTACAATGTAAAGTAGTGAGTGTACAGCTTGTATAACAGTATAAATTTGCTGTCCCCTCAACATAACTCAACACACAGCCATTAATGTCTAAACCGCTGGCAACAAAAGTGAGTACACCCCTAAGTGAAAATGTCCAAATTGGGCCCAAAGTGTTAATATTTTGTGTGACCACCATTATTTTCCAGCACTGCGTTAACCCTTAGGGGATGGAGTTCACCAGAGCTTCACAGGTTGCCACAGGAGTCCTCTTCCACTCCTCCATGATGACATCACAGAGCTGCTGCAATGCTGGCAGCACTCATATGTCTATTTCCCAAAGACAACCTCTGGATATGACGCAGAGCATGTGCACTCAAATTCTTTGGTTGACCATGGCGAGGACTGTTTTGAGTGGAACCTGTCCTGTTAAACTGCTGTATAGTCTTGGCCACCATGCTGCAGCTCAGTTTCAGGGTCTTGGCAATCTTGTTATAGCCTAGGCCATCTTTATGTAGAGCAACAATCCTTTTTTTCAGATCCTCAGATTTCTTTGCCATGAGGTGCCATGTTGAACTTCCAGTGACCAGTATGGGAGAGTGAGAGCGATAACACTAAATTTAACACACCTACTCCCAATTCACACCTGTGACCTTCTAACGAGTCACATGATACCGGGGAGGGAAAATGGCTAGTTGTGCCAAATTTGGACATTTTCACTTAGGATTGTACTCACTTTTGTTGCCAGTGGTTTAGACATTAATGGCTGTGTGAGTTATTTTGAGGGGAAAGCAAATTCACACTGTTGTACCAGCTGTACACTCACTACTTTACATTGTAGTAAAGTGTAATTTCTTCAGTGTTGTCACATGAAAAGATATAATAAAATATTTACAAGAATGTGTGGGGTGTACTCTCTTTTGTGAGATACTGTTTATCCTCACAAGCGCTATAGGGGATGTCTTAATAATTAATTATTTCAGTTAAAGATCTTACATTTATAATGTTGAACGTTAGTGTAGAGTAGGGGTACTCAACCACCCTCCGATGTGGCCCGCCATGTCTTGCTCTGAGATGGCGAGTCAGGAAGCCCAGATCATGGGTTCCCGACCCGCCATCTCTGAGCATTAGTGTGAAAAACAGAGCCACCGCTAGAGGAAGCAGACCTGATGCTTCCTGTATAGCACTGGCTCCTTCACAGGTGGAGTGATACCAAATGTACTCCGCCTGTGACAGGAAGCATTGGCTCTGCTCTCTACTGCAGCTGCATGCTTCAATTATGCTCGGGGATGGCGGGTCGGGACACAGGAACCCGCGATCTGGGACAGCAGCCACCACTATCCGTACCAGCCAGCAGTACAAGTACCAGCAGTACTAGTACCAACCAGTAGTACCAGTCATCAGTACCAGTACCCACCAGCAGTACCAGTATCCAGCAGTACCAGTCATCAGTACCAGTACCCACCAGCAGTACTAGCCAGCAGTACCGGTCAGCAGTACCCACCAGTAGTACCAGGCAGCAGTACCAGTACCCGCCCAGCAGTACTAGCCAGTGGTACCAGTCATCAGTGTCAGTACCCACTAACAGTACCAGTACCCACCATCCGTACCAGTCATCAGTACCAGCCAGCAGTATAAACCACCAGTACCCGCCAGGAGTACCAGTACCCACCATCTGTTCCAGTCATCAGTACCAGCCAGCAGTATAAGCCAGCAGTACCCACCACCAGAATCTGTACCAGCCAGAGGTACCAGTCATCAGTACCAGCCAGCAGTGCCAGTACCCACCAGCAGTACTAGCCAGCAGTACCAGTCAGCAGTACCCACCAGCAGTACCAGCCAGCAGTATAAGTCAGCAGTACCCACCACCAGAATCTGTACCAGCCAGCAGTACCCACCAGCAGTACCAGTCAGCAGTACCAGTACCCACCAGCAGTACCAGTCAGCAGTACCAGTATCAGCCAACAGTACCCACCAGCAGTACCCACCAGCAGTACCAGCACTTGTGGGGAGCACAGTGGTGTAGTGGTTAGCACTTTCACCTAGCAGCAATAGGGTCGCTGGTTCAAATCCCGACCACGACACCATCTGCCTGGAGTTTGCATGTTCTCCCTGTGCCTGCGTGGGTTTCCTCCGGGGACTCCGGTTTCCTCCCAAACTCCAAAGACATGCTGTTAGGTTAATTAGACCTTGTCTAAACAAAATTGGCCTTAATATGTGTGTATGTGTATGTCAATGTTGTATCTGTTTATAAGCGTGTCAGGACCTTACGGGGTAAAGGACCACGCAAAGCCGCAGATGGACTCTGGTGGCAAGAAAGCGCCCTGAGGCAATTCAGTTCGCATAGGTAGCGCTATACAAGTCACTCACTCACTCACTCACTTGTCAGCAGTACCCACTGGCAGTACCAGCCAGCTGCAGGAATCCTGAGGAAGAAGTGAAGATTGAGGTCAGTTGAGGAGCAGGTAAACCGCTGTGCATCAGTGTGAAATCAGCCCCTTTCACATGATCGTTCCAATCGGGTCCGCCTGTCTATTTTTCAGGTGGACTCAAACGGACTCTCCATTCACCTCCTATAGAGCTACAGATGTTAACGTACTTGTGTCCATTTACAGCCGCCTATCTGCAATCCGATCTCCTTAAAAAATCCCAGAAGGGAATCTGTCCCCTTCTGTCTGGGCAGATCGGAGGGCCCTTAGGGTAGAGCGGGTTGCATCCATGTCTGCTCTACATATGCAGAGTGGACACAGACCTGCCATCCCTCCTTTACGCTCATTGTGGCCCATGACCGGTTACCAAGTCTATAAAGTGGCCTTCGCTCCTGAAAAGGTTGAGCACCCCTGGTGTAGAGAGCCTTTGTGAAATGAACGGTCTGTTGTGGTTGTCTTAATCGGTAGTGCTCTATTTTTTCAAGAGGATTAAAGAGGTTCTCCAGTTGAAATAAAAGCTAGAGATGTAAAGCCAGCAGAACGTCTACAAGCACAGGGAAAGTTATTGACAAACAATTGATTTTGGTGTTATTAAAGTTCTTTTAAAAACAAAATACATGGGCAATTTTTTTTTTTTTTTTTTTTTTTTACATTTTTAATATACATTGCAATCAGTGCATGTGTTAGGCCTGCGATAGACGGTTTGAATCTCGGCCGGTTAAACAGTTCACCATGTATGGGCAGGCTGAATGTACCAAGCTGATCGATCAACTTGGATACAGCCAGCCTGCTGGATTTTACTTGTGGTTATTACTAGAGGCTGCTATAGCGGCTAGCAATAATCACTGTCTTCCCCCGGCGGGAATCACTTGCCCTGCCCCCATCCCCCCCCCAAGGAGAATGCAATGTCTTGGCAGGAGGCATTCCCCTGTCAGCACTGTCTGTGTTGAAAAGGGGAATTGTGCAAATTTCTTTCCTGTAACCCGCAGTTGCAGGAAAGAAATTTGCACCATCTATGTCCTGCCTTATGGAAAAGGTAGTGTGGGACTTTGTACGTACTGGGGTGTATTAGATACAAACAACAAAAATATATGTAAGAAAAAAAAATCAGTTTTATTGGAAATCACAAAGATTAAAGGGGTTGTAAAGACATTTTTTTAAAAATAACAAACATGTTATACTTACCTTCACTGTGCAGCTTGTTTTGCACAGAGTGGCCCCGAACCTGGTCTTCTGGGGTCCCTCGGTGGCTGTCTCAGCTCCTCCTCGCAAGAACTAACCACCTTCATGCGAGCTCTCTCGCATGGTGGTTAGTTCTTGGGGGGCACGCTTCCGTGATACGGTCGGCGGGTTATAGCTGCTCACTGAATCACTCGGCTCCGCCTCCAGCGCACCGCGTCATTGGATGTGATTGACAGCAGTGCAAGCCAGTGGCTGCGCTGCTTTCAATCCATCCACTCTAGCCAATCAACGGCCAGGCTGAGCGGCGAAGAGGACATCAGGGGCGAGCGCAGCAGATGAACAGGCTCAGCTAAGTAAAACAGAGGGGCTGGGGGGGCCGTTATTTTCGGATGTTTTTTCACGTTAATGCATAGGATGCATTAAGGTTAAAAAATGCGAACCTTTACAACCCCTTTAAGGTTAGTTTTAAAAACATATTCACGCATAAAGCATCCATATGGGTATCCATCTTGGTTTTGGGAACTGGAAGATTGGCCAGCGCGTTTCCTGGGTGAACCTGTTTCATCAGGGCCTCAGATCCTAATAAAAATATATCTATAAGACACCTGTTAGATGTCATAAGATATTTCATGTACAACTTTTTTTTTTTTTTTAACAGAAAGGTTTTAATAATTAACAAAGCATACACAAAATTCATTTGTAAAACAGTGAGGTATATGATACATCAAAACAACAGGTATAGTGTATATTTCTGGTGAGAATAAACCATGACATAAAAATTGAATATCGGAGTGTCTTCAGTTATTGTCTACAGGTCTTGAAACAAAGGGTTAATATAGTCTGTAAGCATACAGTTGTGCTCATAAGTTCACACACCCTGGCAGAATTTATGATTTCTTGGCCATTTTTCAGAGAATATGAATAAGACAAAAACATTTTTTTCACTCATGGTTCGTGTTTGGCTGAAGCCATTTATTATCGATCAACTGTGTGTACTCTTTTTAAATCTTAACAATAGAAACTACCCAAATGATCCTGATCAAAAGTTTTTCATACCCTGGCGATTTTGCCCTGATAACATGCACACAAGTTGACACAAAGGGGTTGGAAAGGCTATTAAAGGTAACCATCCCCACCTGTGATTTGTTTACTTGTAATTAGTGTGTGTGTATAAAAGGTCAATGAGTTTCTGGACTCCTAACAGACCCTTGCATCTTTCATCCAGTGCTGCACTGACGTTTCTGGATTCTGAGTCATGGGGAAAGTAAAAAAATTGTCAAAGGATCTGCAGGAAAAGGTAGTTGAACTGTATAAAACAGGAAAGGGTAGGTTCTGGAGTGGTCACCCCAGTCTCCTGACCACAATATCATTGAGCCACTCTGGGGAGATCTCAAACATGCAGTTAATGCAATACAGCCCAAGAATTTACAGGAACTGGAGACCTTTTGCCAAGAGGAATGGGCAGCTTTACCATCTGAGTAGACAAAGAGCCTCATCCACAAATACCACAAAAGACTTCAAGCTGTCATTGATGTTAATACACGGTATTAAGAACTGGGGTTTTGTTTTGATCAGGGTCATTTGGGTAGTTTCTGTCATCATTATGAGTTAAAAAGAGTAAACACAGTTGATTGATAATAAATGGCTTCAGCCAAACACTAATCATGAGTGAAAGAAAAGTTTTTGTGTCATCATTTATATTCTATTAAATATGGTCTAGAAATTATAGAGATGAATGTTGGATTCAAATCATCAGAATGTTGTTCAGAATTTAATAAAGCACATGGACTAGTGAAGCAGCTCTTGGCAAAAGGGGTACCTCTCTAACAGGGGGCCCAGCTTTGAAGATTCATGTGTACAAAGTCAAATGAGAGAGCCAAACAAACCATCTGAGAGTCCAAAAACCCACTGGTTGACAATGGACACAGAAAAGCCAATGCATTTTGGGGGCTCAATGACCTCCCCCTTCTTCAGGACTTATGCTTGGCTCACACTGCTGCCAGATGTGGCTCACATCAGGGGTCTGGCGCGTCCCTGTTCTCCGTTTCAGTGACGATTAGGGCCAAATTTTTGCCCAAATTTGGCCCTGAAACGGTGCTAAAGACGCACAGGACTCCTGTGCAAGCTGCTCCGCAGCTGCAATGGAGATACGTAAACCGACTCCATAGAGAGCCGGTCACAATTTCCTGTCATGCAAAATTGAAAGCGGGGAAACCTGCATTCAATTCGCACTAGTGTGAACCCAGCCTTAAACATAATGCCTTACATGACTTTAGGTCAAAGTGAGCCTTGTGCAATGAAAATATGGGCCAGGCACTTTTATACCTAGCTGTGTACAGTATGGTCTTGGCATACTTTTATGTCACACTTGCTTGGCATTAAAGTTCTCATTGAAAGATTCAGCAAAAGCAAACACAAACCGTCCATAATTCTGGCGTAATATAAAACATGATAGCTAGCTTCCCATATACAAGTCCTACACCAAGGGTTAAGGTTTCCTTTTGTTTAGGGTGCCACAAGGGCCACAGAAGGTCAGCAAATACTGTCTTAGTTGCCCAACAGTCCACACTTTTTCACAGCTGTGACCTGCCTCACACTCCGCCTCACAGACAGGTGCTGGCTCCTTTCTGTTCTCTTTCAGGCCTTCTCTGTAGGCAGATTAACACTTTTATCGAGCCAGTGGAGATACTAATGTTGTTTGAAACACCAAGGCACCACTACCCTATTGGGCGTTGGGCTTTAGCTCCACTTTTGAGCTCCCAAGTGGGGGATACCTGCTATACTATTACAAGGCTTCAATATTCCAATCTGGTGACTGGCAAGCTATATCCATGATCATGTTGAAGGGACAGTTCCGACTTTAATGGATGTAGATATTACCTATGATACCCATATTTGAACATCTGTGCTTACTTTACCCACCCCTCAGGTTAAACCTCAACTGACCTACCCCACTTAACTTTTAATAGATTGGCCAGTTTTTTGTTGGTCTACCTGGTTGGGTGGATCACTGCTGGCCCAGGTGTCCCATATGGGATTTGAATGCCTACAAATTTGGACTTTGATCCCTTGGAAGGATTGATTTGGTTGTCCTTTCTGTCTTATGTGGTGTCACCCAGTACTTGATTTTCAAGGCAAATCAGCACCTACCTTCTGTGTCCTAGGGAAGCAATTTGATGTGACGCGTGTTGACAAGCAAGCATGGAGGAGTTCATGGACCTGACCCTTTGATATATGCATATACCTTATTTTTTTTTTTTTTTTTCACCAACCTTCTGAAATGATCCATGCCTCTATGTCTGTCTATTGGGTATATGTTGACCTTGTCTAGTAGAGGGTGTTGTCTTTGTTTTGTCATATTTATGTGCATATTTTAAATATTTTGTAATAAATTATAATTTTTTAGAAATACTGCCTCCTGTTGTGCCCACAAAGTCCGCCTTTTTTTAGAGAGTCTTAGTTACTCTTTCAATCCGTTTTCTATAGCAATTGGATGTTGACGTGGTGAGGGTCCTCTGTTCTTATAGGACCAAAGTCTCTGTACTCAGGATTGGAGGCTCTTTCCCACCCAAAGTCTCTCTGAGCTTCCAAATTCTGGGTCCCAAATGACGACTTTCCAACCCTGAGAGCACTGTAAGTCAGTCTGCTTGAGTAAGAACCCCTGAGTACTCAAAACTGTAGTCCAGTCGCCCCCCCTTTAAAGGGCCCAAAACCAAAATAATGGAAACGCTTATCTCCCATGCAGGACCTATTCCTGGCATCTTCTACAACATGTAAAACTTTAATACATGTGATTTTCATTTAAGAAACACAGCTAGAAAGGTCTATGTTTTGGGATGTTAGGAGCCCAAGATCATTAAATGTGAACTTCAGCAGGCAGCTAAATACACAAATAAAATATATATCAGAGCTCCTTAGGATCTGTGTTTCTGTTCATCCAGTCCTCATCACACAGCACAGCCAGGTGAATGACACAACTTTAAGAAGAAGAATATATTAGTGTACTCTCTCCCACCCCAGGCTAATGAATGGACAGCGAAAGAGCAGCAGCAGACTGATAAGTCATCTCTATACTCTCTAATCCTATCAAGTTGTTCCCTGTCAGCATAATTGAATGTGGTAGGCCTGATTGGCTTTCAGTTCTGCATGTCCCCAATTTGACTGTTACTATATTGAGGATTGCAAGATGCAGTACAGGGTTGTGTTAATTTGTGTCTTTTTATATCTGTTTCAATTTGCATTAATCTTACAGCTGAACACATCAGCAGGTCTGTGTTCTACCAGAGACTTCCTCATGGAAATTTGGACTTGGCTGCATGTTGACCCCTGGTTTCAATCCCTAGGTTTAACCTACTCTAATGTGTGGAAACTAATGCCGAGTACACATGATCGGACGTTCTGGCAGACTTGGTTCGGCGGACTGGAATCCGTCAGACAATTCGATAGTGTGTGGGCTCCAGCAGACTTTTTTTTCCCCAAAAGTCTGATGGGCCTAGAAATAAAACATGTTTCAAATCTATCTGACGGACTCAAGTCCGACGGACTAAAAAACTGTTTCTGTGTGCTAGTCCGATAGACCAAATATGACACAAGGGCAGCTATTGGCTACTGGCTATTGAACTTCCTTGATTAGTCCCTTTACGTCATCACGTTCAAAACAAACGGACTTTCGAACAGACTTAGTCTGCTCGTGTGGGGCCAAGTCCATTCGTTCAGAAAGTCAGTCGGACCTCCGCTGAAAGTCCGTCGGGAAGACCGTCGGACCTAGTCTGTCAAAAAGTCTGGTCGTGTGTACGCAGTATAACCTACACTAGCAGAAGCAGATGAGCACAGGGGCATACTAGTGGCAGTGGTGAAGACAAGAACCATGCTGCAGAGAGGGATCGAAGACTGCAGAGCAGACTGGAAGAGCAACCCAAATCAGAGGATAAGATGGCAGAATGCCTGTGTCAATATGCAGTGGGTCACTTCTCACTTTGTGGCAAAGGAGTGGCCGACAGACAATAAAGCCACCTCCTGATTGCCTTTTTTTATTTTCTTTGACAGCCGAATTAACTTTTTTAATGGGAAGTCCAACATTTGGCTCACAATTGTGGCATGGGTCTATTAACAAGAATAGATTGTGTTTGTTGGTACTGTCTGCCAAATGCAACATGGGGCAATCATTTTTGCTGCAGCGCAAATCATAGCGTCCAAAGCATATGCATACCCTTGTACAGCATAAAGGAGAAGTGTGGGAATATAAAAGAATAAACGTACATATTTACTTACCTGCTACAATATTGGTCCAGTGCTGCAAGCTGTCCTCCATGGGTTTTAAGTCCAAGAACCAAGCGATCACGTGATATCTGATCGCTCAGCTCTTGGGTCTGCTCTAAGCAGACAGATGTGACGGTCAGTCATCGTTCTCTGTTGGGCCATGCAGGGGATGGGGCGGAAGAAACAGGCTCAGGCTCTCAGCAGCACACTGAGAGGCCTAGCCAACTGCCTGTAAGGCACCTGGGAGGAACCCAACACCTTAGCTCAATATCTGATGATTCTGGGTCACAAGAGAGCACAAGTAAGTACACCCCTGTGACCCACGTGAGAAGTATGGGCAAAAGACCCTCTCTGTTATGGGGCTCTCAAAGTTGCTTACTGTGGTTCCTGGGTTCGCCCATTCCACTAAGGAACCTGGAACTAGGGTTATCAGCTTCTGCTGAGTAAGAAGGAAAAATACTCAATGCAACTAATAATCCTAGAAGATTACGTTACTTCTGGGGTCACAGCTGTGGTTCCTCAGCTAGCGTAGCCAAAGATGTAGCTATTCCAGCAGGATATGTGCTGGAATAGCTGCATAGGAGGGCAGGGGAGATATTGGGGGTCTAATAGACCCCTAATGACCCCATAAAGTGCACTTGACACCTGCCCATGCTATCACATAGGGAACTTGTTAGCCCTCTTGTGATGGCAATAAAGTAAAAAAAAAAAATATATATATATATATATATATATATATATATATATATATATATATATATATATATATATATATATATATATATATATATATATATATATATATATATATACGCACGATATTCGCGATATGCAAAGTGGTGCAAGGAAGCAGAGATGAGACACATCTACCTGTCCTGGCACACTCATCACCGCTGAGCCACCTCTCGCATGCAGCCCATGTGCTTGTTTGTGATGTATGTGATGTCACATACAAGCGTCTTGAATGGATGTGCAATAATGAGCTCAGGTCAGGGGCATTTTCTGAAAGCACTGAGCCTGTGTGCAACATCAGCCCCCCCCCCCACAGCTAAGAAAAAGTGTGGTTCCGAGCGCCGCAGCAAAATCGGGTGTGATTTTTATTGCGCCGAATACTGGCTGTGGCTTAAAGGGACACAGAGTGCAGGGATTCAGTAGTAAGTGAAACACAGTACAGGGGTCAGGTGTAAGTGATGCAGAGTTCAGAGGTTGGGAGTAGTTGATGTAGAGGTTGCTAGTAAGAGATGAGGGGTTGGTAGTAAGTGACACATACACACACACACACACACACACACACACACACACACACACACACACACACACACACACACACACACACACACATATAATTTTTTTTATTTTTTTCCAACGAAGTTCCCAGAAGTTTAACAGTAATTCCACAAAATGTCATCTGATTGAGAAAACCACAATCACAGTGAAATCCCTTTTTTCTGAGATTGGCAGTGGCAACCAAGCGAGTCATCTTCCTCCAGATGGTGGGCCGTGATAGCAGTCCTCCTCCTCTTGTAAACAGGGACCGGCCCCCCCTAGCAGAACTGCACCCAATCTCTTCCCCATCACAAGAGCTGACGATCACAGCTACAACAAAGTTAGATAACCAATCAATGTTTCTCATTGTTTACAATGTGTGGCATGGAGAATTGTGAGATTGGAATGCATTAACGTCTCAGACACTTCCCTTCACTGCTCTGCTGTTGGAAAGGGAGTCGGGTGCTGGCAAAAGAGGCTTTGTGTGCTGTTTGCGGCACCAGTGCCGGGGGTTGCATACCCCGCCTAATAGAGTTTTAAAAAAATTGCTGAAATTGCTTTTTGAAAAACCCTCATGTTTTACCCCAAAATTGGGCATAACATTATGTTTGTTTGTGGCGAAATTTATTTTATTGCATTTTTTACTGAAAATATGTGGATAGAACATCTTTTAGGTTTTATTGCATTCCATGTCCCTTTTGAGGTGATTTCTTCTTTCCACTGACAGGAGATTAGAGGGGTAAAATATAATGGGAAATCTCCACAGAGATTGTGCCTAAAGGCATTAGTATCCCATGACCGTCTCAAATGACTGGTACTTTCCTTTTGCCTCTTTAGCTATCCTTTCTGAACCACATTGTTGGAGTGCCTGCCACCATTAGGGGGTCCAGTACTGCCCTTTTCTATGTTCCTGGAAGCTCTGAACATCTTCTTTGCTATTCGTCTTGGGTTTTATCATTCCTTCTTCATCCCGAAACTTTACAAAAAGAAAACTGTTCTTAAAAACTGGAAATCATAAGCAAGAATACATAGGGTCTCATTTAAAAATCTGTATTGGAGTCATACTGTTGCTTTAAAAAATGTATATATGTTTTACCACTAATAAAGCACAGTGCTGTTCCTTACAAATGTGCATTGTGCTGCTGGCTTCAGGAAAACTGGGAACATTTTGTAGTGACAATGAGAGGTTTTACAATGATTATAGTGGCGTCAGACTTCTCACTTACTAGTAACTCACAAGTAGTTTATGTCATGCACAGATATATACTCATGATAAATAGTAGGAAGAGAAATGTAAGGCCTTATTCCACCAGAATAATAATTTGGTTATGAACAGATCTTGATGGCTTGGACTACCCACTGGCTTCATCTCCAATGTACAGATGTAATTTCTTTACCGTACATCACGGGACACAGAGCCACAGTAATAACTGTATGGGTTATATGGCACCTTCAGGTGGTGGACACTGGCACACCCTAAACGGTAAGTTCAATTCCCCCATATAACCCCCATCCCCTGTCCCTGAAGGTTTTCTAAACGGAGCCCACCGTAAGAGGTGAAAATTGGGTCTGTTACCACAGGACAGCTGGATAAGGTAAGGGAGATTCCTAAGGAATTTTTCTTATTCTTGTGGGTTGTCTCCTTTACAGTAAATGTTGCTATGTCTATGTCACCACTGGGGGCTATCAAGAGCATATACCTGTTCCATGCTTGTCAGTCTCGTCTCTATGTACAAGCTGCATGCTTCCTCTGGCCCAGGCTCCAGATAAAGTCGTGGAAAAGGGGAGTTTTCTCCTTCTAGGAATGCCCCACCCCACCTGGGAAGCTTTCCTCCAGACAGTAGGAGCATAGGAGCATGGCATCAGACGGCAGTGTGCCGCACCACTCCTGCTGCCATTACAGTTGTTCCCATGGGCAGCTCTCCTCCTCCCCCAGCCCTCCTCTATGGGGTCTGGTCGGGATTGGAGCCCACGCACATGGGAAACCGCTCTATTTTAAAATAGATAAGGAGGGGGGCGAGATGGGTGGTTGAAGGAAGGTGATGGGACTTAGCGGCGTTTTCAGGTGCATACAGCTAGGAGGGACACAGAGCGGATGGGTGGCATGTGAGTGAGTGACACAGGCATTCCCAGGGCACATTTACTTTAAGCATCAGGCTGAGCTTAATAACCGTGGCAGTTGCTGGACTGTTGCTCAGCAGTGGGTGCATTTTTGTTGGTGGTACATCTGCGTTTGTGCTCGGCACTATGACCAGGAGAGGTGATTCAAATGCCGCAAAGATCAAGTACACAAAGGGGTCGCCCTCAGGTCCTAAGGACCCTCCCTCTGCAACACCATCCCGTATTAAGAAGGCTGGTCAGAGTGAGCCATCAGGGTCATCAGGGGCTGCAATTGCTTCCGACAGACCAAGGACACAAAGGGTTTGCCCTCAGGTCCTAAGGACCCTGCCTCTGCAACACCATCCCGTACTAGAAGGCTGGTCAGAGTGAGCCATCAGGGTCATCAGGGGCTGCAATTGCTTTGACACTTCAGCCCCTGTCTATATAACTGAGCAGGTTTTCTCCTCAGCTCTGAGTGGCTTAGAGGAAAGATTAGTGGCTTTAATCAGGTCTTCACAGAGTGGAAGAAAACGCATTAGGTCCCCTTCTACCACCCAGGATCCCCTAACGGAGGAACTGTGGGAGGGGGATGAATACCCCTCAGCGGACCGTGAACAGCAAGTGGGGAAGGACCTAGTTCAGCTTCACATGCTGAGAAATTACTGGTGCATTCTCTTACTGAAATGGTCCACGCCACATTTAAGCTACCCTTAACGGAGTCGGTTGAAGAGCCCACTATTTGTGTTCACTAAAGCCCCTGCAAGCCTTGCCTGCCTTTCCTGTCCATTCATTGCTAGAAAAGCTTATGTATTCTGAGTGGAATAACCGAGATAAGCACTTTTTTCCTCCTAAGAAGTTTTCAACACTTTATCCTATGGAGGAAAAATTCACTAAGATCTGGAGTATACCAGCAATTAACGCTGCTATATCCTCTGTGAATAAAAGTTTGACTTGTCCGTTTGATAATGCGCAAATGCTTAGGGATTCAACTGATAAAAAATTGGAAATCCTGTTAAAGAACATTTTCTCCCTGGCAGGTTCAGTGGCTCAAACTGCAGTGAAGGCAATTGGGGTATGTCAATCCTTGAGAAACCACTTGAAACAAGTGCTCAATGTGTTCCCTGAACAGCAGGCCCAGGAATTAGCTGAGCTGCCAGCAGCTTTGTGCTGTGCAATTGACTCAATCAGAGATTCTATTCTTCAAACCTCTCGCCTTACGCTTGGGTTGATACATATGCGTAGAATCTTATGGTTAAAAGGTTGGTCAGCCGAAGCGCCATGCAAGAAGCTCCTGGCTGGTTTTCATTTTCGTGGTAAAAAGCTGTTTGGGGAGGATTTGGGCAAATATATCCAAAAAATATCAAGTGAGAAAAGTACCCTTTTGCCAGTTAAGAAAAAGAGTAAATGTCCCTCATTTAAACAGGCTCTTTCTCCAGTGCCAGGTGCATCAGCCTCCAGGCAGTCACGACAGCCTCCACCGTCAGGTTCAAGAGGTAAATTTCGGGCTCAACCCCAGGGACAAAAGAAGTCCTGGGGGAGGAAGAGCTCAAGACCGAACGCTAAAGCCTCTTTATGAAGGGGCGCCCCTGCTTGTTTGAGTGGGGGGAAGAATTCTTCAGCTCTCAAAGGTCTGGCAGGAAGAATTTCAGGACAGATGGGTGGTCTCCACAATAGCTCTAGGTTACAAACTAGAGTTCAGAGAGTTTCCATCTTCTCGCTTCCTCAGGTCAAATGTCCTCAAAGATCCAGAGAAAAAGAAGTCTCTTTCTAGTGTTAGACTGACTTTTGTTGCAGAAGGTCATCATGGTGGTTCCTGTGGAAGAGCAGGGGTCAGGGTTTTTTTCAAACCTTTTCACGGTACCAAAACCAAATGGGAATGTCAGGCCCATTCTATATCTCAAAGATCTAAATCGATTCCTGAAGATTCGCTCTTTTCGCATGGGACCAAGCCGATCAATAGTCTCCAGCCTACAAGGGGGAGAGCTTCTGGCATCAATCGACATCAAGGATGCATGCCTGCATGTACCTATTTTCCCCACTCACTCGTTTCGAAGTAGAAGGCCTTCAAGGTCTAGCTACTGCACTTCGGGTGTTTACAAAACTTCTGGCCCTTCCCCTGGCCAGGTTAAGGACTCGAGGTATAACAATAATAGCATACCTGGACGACCTGCTCTTAATAGATTGGTCGGTAGTCCGCTTGGACAAAAACGTGGTCTCCACTATCAACTACGTGGAATACCTAGGTTGGGTCATCAACCTAGAGAAATCTCCTTTAAAGCCAGTAAGAAGATTAGAGTACTTGGGTCTTGTCATAGATAAAGCCCAGAAGAAGGTGTTTTTACACCAGGCAAAGATCAGCGCCATAAAGGATCCGGTCCAAGGGGTCAGGACAAAGAAGGGTTCTTCCATTCGCCTTTGTATGAGGTTGTTGGGGAAGATGACTTCATTCAAAGCAGTTCCCTTTGCTCAGTTTTATTCGAAACTGCTGCAAAACAGTATGATATTGGCCTGGAACAAGGAGATTCCAATGCGTTTGTCACCAAAAGTCTGCCAGAGCCTCAGTTGGTGGAGGATAGGGGATCCAGGATGTAGATCTATTTGCATCCAGGTTCAACAACAAATTCGACAACTTTGTGTCGAGAACAAGGGAACCACTTGCATGTGGAACAGATGCGTTGGTGACCCCATGGAATCAGTTCTCACTAATTATATGCATTTCCTCCTATTCTGCTGTTACCTTGACTTTTTCGCAGGATCAAGCGAGAAAAGAAGTCTGTAGTTCTTGTGGCCCAGAAGATCTTGGTATGCAGAAATAGTAAAGATGGTGGTAGGGGCCCCTACCACCACGTCCAGACCTGTTATCGCAGGGACCAGTGTTCCATCCTATTTCACAGGCACTAAGTTTAACGGTTTGACTATAGAAGCCCACATTCTAAGGAATCGTGGGCTTTTAGGCTCCGTGATACCTACCTTGATTAGTGCAAGGAAGCCAGCTTCCAGAGTCATTTATTATAGAGTCTGAAAGGCATATGTTATTGGTGTGAATCCAGGATTTAGCAGCCTTTTGAGCCAATACAACATATTCCTTTGGTACTTTGGACAAGGAAGCTAGTTTTTCTGGTAGCCATTTCTTCTGCAAGAAGGGTATCAGAGTTGGTGGCTTTTTCTTGTAAAGAGACATATTTAATCATTCACAAAGATAGAGTAGTATTGCGTCCTCATCCTAACTTTCTGCCAAAGGTGGTTTCAGGTCTTCACCTAAACCAGGTGTGGCAGCACGCAGGTAAAGTCACCTGGTTGTATCCAGGATGGGAAATATGTGTGCCCTAGATTCAGGCTTTATGCAGACTTGTATAATTAGAGGGGAAGAGTTAATGAGCCCAGCTGAAGTAAGTGGGCTCATTAAGACCTCTACAAAAAACCCCAGCATGCTTAGGGAGATGCTCCATCCTGGAACCAGTTTTGTGTTGTATAGACTGGGGAGTGTGATATCTGCTCTGTGCGGTGAGTTAACGCCTGTGTGGCAAACCTTTACAACAGAGGCAAGGACTGGTACAGCACAAGGCTGCACCCAGTTGTTAGACAGGGAATCTAAGTGTGTAGTTAGAGGTCAAGCTGACCAGGATTTATTTTCATGTTTTATTTTTGTTTGGCTGTTATATGTATCACTGCATGTAGCATAAATAAACCGGATCTTTTTGTTTTTTGCACCTACAACGCTGTCTGCTGTGCCTGATTTTGTGTTGTGAACCCATCCAGGGGGTCACACACACCCGCTGCCGAGCTAACCCCTCACACAGGATATTGTTTTACCTTCATTTTTTCGAGAACCCTGTTCTAAGGAAGAAAAGTTACTACACTCGGTGGATGTAGTGAGAGCAGTATCTATTTGAAGGCGACCGCTTAGATTCGAAAAACAGATGTTTTGTTCGTGTTGCCTGAAGGTCCTAGGAAAGGGCAGGCAGCATCAAAATCCACCATTGCCAAATGGATTCAGCAGGTAATTATTCAAGCTTATGGCTTGAAGAAGGTTCCACCTTTTCAGGTCAAAGCGCACTCCACCAGGACTGTTAGTGCTTCATGGGCAGTGCATCACCAAGCCTCCATGGCTCAAATCTGCAAGGCCGCAACCTGATCTTCAGTCCATACATTCAACAGATTCTATCATGTGGATGTAAGAAGGCATAAGGATATCGCCTTTGGGCGCAGTGTGCTGCAGGCAGCAGTATAGGTCCTCAGGTCTGATTGCACCCTACTTTTGTCTGTGTCCCCTCCCCTCAGGTGGAATTGCTCTGGGACATCCCATAGAGTTATTACTGTAGCTCTGTGTCCTGTGATGTACAATAAAGAAAATAGGATTTTTATAACAGCTTAGCTGTAAAATCCTTTTCTTGTAGTAAATCACAGGACACAGAGGTCCCTCCCCTTTTTCTGGTTACACGTATATTGCTTTGCTACAAAACTGAGGTACTCCCCGTAAGGGGAGGGGCTATATGGGGTATTAAACTTCCTGTTTAGGGTATGCCAGTATCCACCACCTGAAGGTACCATATAACCCATACAGTTATTACTGTGGCTCTGTGTCCCGTGATGTACTCCAAGAAAAGGATTTTACAGGTAAGCTGTTATAAAAATCCTATCATTTTCCCTCTGGAATATCTAACTCTACTTATCCCTCTGTATAATCTCATTCCTCTTGCTATAGGTAATAGTAATGGCTCTCATATACAGGAGTTTAAAAAAGGTGATTCAGCCCATGGGCAGTCAATGTAAACTGAGGTATATATCAGATGAACTTTATTTCTTGCAAAAGTCAGATTTTTCTCAATCTGAATTTCAAAATCTTTCAGTTGTTTTCTTGGATTAAATTAAAAAGTATTCATGGGTTATTTATTGCTGAAAGTATAAAACCGAATGACCTTGAAATAAAAGATAGGGTAGTAGAATAGCAGCATACGTTTTAAATGGATATTTTATGTGTAACGCAAACAAAAAAATAAAACAAGCATTTCGTTTTTAATTTACACTGCTAATATACAAAGATACATAAGATAGGGATCTTCTTAGTTTGTCAATTTTTATTTCCAGGACTATCTCTCCATTATTGAGAAACCATCTGCTTGGCCATGTATCTTTCTTGAAAGAACGTGGGATTTTGAAAGGCGGTGTTCCAGCAGGTTTTGCCAGCGCATTGATACTGAATGATGAAATGAAAACTCAGCAGGTAGGAGATGCTTGTTTTGATATTCAATGTGCCTAGTTATTTTAACAAGTTGGGTTTTTGTAAGATTTCCTGTAGAGCAGAATGTTCCAACTTTAACCATTTTGGCATAAACATACGCAAAGGCTTGAAATATGTTTTTCTCATGTCAAAGAACATGTTAACAATCAACACTGCTCTATAAGCAACATTCTGTTTTTTTACATTAAACTATCTTAAACTATTCTTTATAATGTCCTCCTGCTCTATTTAGGGGTTGTTGTTGTTTAAAGCAAAAAGATCTTCAGGAAATACAGTGGTGCTCATAAGTTTACATACCCTTGCAGAATTTGATTTCTTGGCTACTTTTCAAGGAATATGAATAACATAAAAACATTTCTTTCACTGATGGTTAGTGTTTTGCTAAAGCAATTTATTATCAATCAGCTGTGTTTACTCATTTTAAATCATAATTGCAACAGAAACTACTACCCACATGATCAAAAGTTTACACACCCTGGTGTTTTTGGCCTGATAAAATGCAAACAGATTGACACAAAGGGGTTTAAATGGTTATTAAAGGTAACCATCCTCACCTGTGATCTCATTGCTTGTAATTAGTGTGTGTGTGTGTGTATATAAAATGGCATTGAGTTTCTGGACTCCTGACAGACCCTTGCATCTTTCATTCAATGCTGCACTGAAGTTTTTGGATTCTGAGTCATGAGGAAAGCAAAAGAATTGTCAAAGGATCTGCAGGAAAAAGTAGCTGAACTGTATAAAACAGGAAAGGGATATAAAAAAATACCCAAGAAATTTAAAATGCCGATCAGCAGTGTTCATACTCGAATTAAGAAGTGGAAAATTGTGGGGCTCTGTTGAAACCAAAACACGGTCAGTTAGACCAACTAAAATTTCAATCACAACTGCCAAGAAAATTGTCCAGGATGCAAAGAAAAACCCACAAATAACTTCAGGTGAAATACAGGACTCCTTGAAAATGTGTTGTGGCTGTTTCAAGATGCACAATAAGGAGACACTTGAAGAAAGATGGGCTGCATGGCCGAGTCGCCAGAAGAAAGCCATTACTACGTAAATGCCACAAAGTATCCCGCCTAGAATACGCCAAACAGCACAGAGACAAGCCTCAAACCTTCTGGCACAAAATCATTTGGAGTGATGAGACCAAAATTGAGCTTTTTGGCCACAACCATAAACGCCACATTTGGAGAGGAGTCAGCAAGGCCTATGATGAAAGGTACGGAGGTGGATCACTGCTGTTTTGGGGATGTGTGAGCTGCAAAGGCACAGGAAATTTGGTCAAAATTGTTGGCAAGATGAATCGGTATGTTATCAAAAAATACTGGAGGATCATTTGCATTCATCAGCCAGGAAGCTGCACATGGGACGCACTTGGACATTCCAACATGACAATGATCCAAAACACAAGACCATGTCAAACTGTCATTGGCAACAGCAGAATAAAGTGAAGGTTCTGGTGTGGCCATCTCATTCTCCTGACCTCAAGATCATTGAGCCACTCTGGGGAGATCTCAAATGTGCAGTTCATGCAAGACAGACAAAGAATTTACAGGAACTAGAGGCTTTTTGCCAAAAGGAATGGGCAGCTTTACCATCTGAGAGGATAAAGAGCTTCATCCACTAATACCACAAAAGACATCAAGCTGTCATTGAAGTTAAAAGGGGCAATACACGGTATTAAGAACTGGGGTATGTAAACTTTTGATCAGGGTCATTTGGGTAGTTTCTCTTGCCATTATAATTTCAAAAGAATAAACACAGTTGATTGATAATAAATTACTTCAGCAAAACACAAACCATGAGTGAAAGACATTTTTTTGTGTTATTTGTATTCTCTGAAAAATGGCCAAGAAATCATAAATTAGGTGTGTAAACTTAGGAGCACAGCTGCACTTGCCAAATTGCCCCCTTCGCTTTTCCTGCTGGATTATAAGCATGCACTAGTACCTTGACGTACTTCTAGCATTCCCTTACCACTGCACCGCTGTCTTGTTTTTTTTTTTTTTCAAATATTTTTTATTAAACGTTTTTCAAGTTACAAAGGTGAACTGTAGTTTACATAGTATTCGTTCTGCAGATTGAACAAACGAGAGTGTGGCTAACAGAGGTTGTACAGAAGTATAATGTCCACATAGAGTCCATTGCTTTGAGTGCCTCTCGAGGACCTAGTATTCTCTTCTGGTCACCCCAATGGGAGTATACTGTGACCAGAGATTGGGTATAATTTTTGCAATAGCTGTCCTATACTAGGCCCAACAAACAGTATTCAACATAACAGATCTGGTAGCCTGCGTTCACCACCTGTGGTCAAATCTGAACTAAAGAACGAAATAACCAGTAACTTGGATTGATATAGATGTTACCCCTGGAAAGTGATAAAAGTAGTGTAGTACTTTAATGATACAAGCCATGAAATATATTATTCTGAATAGGTGTAGTTTCATTCAAGTGACTGTCTCGGATTTGTACTAATGAATCCATTGCTGCCAATATGATAGGAAGAGTGTGTGTTTCCCAGCGATATGTGCCAGCATACTCTCATATTGGAAGTGTGTGGCAAGCATACGAAGACGTTTAGTGTGCTGAGTGTTTCTGGGGTTTTCCAAAGTCTGAAAATGACTAATTTGGCCACTAGAAATATGTGGGTGGTGAATTTTTGAAAGATTTGGGGTATCTCTTCAATCCCTAGATTTAAGAGGGCCAATGAGGGTGATAATGGGATATTCAGGCCCGTTACTTGGTGAAGAATGGTGAATATCTCAATCCAAAATTTATTAAATTTCTCGCACTTCCATAATATATGGAAGAGCATGCCCGGTAAGGAACAGTTCCTCCAGCATAGGGAAGATGTGGAGCCTGCAAATTTGGCTATTCTAAACTGTCATGTACCATCTCTGTGTGATCTTATGGGAAAGCTCCCAGAGGTTAGTGCATTTGGTGGAGGAGTGGGACTATTGAATTGCTTTGAGCTATTGTTCGTTTGGGAAATTTTGGGCCAGATCCCTCTCCCATGCCAACATCGAGTTTGTTTTAATAAGTATGGATTTGTCATTAAAGTATTGGTAGAACAGTGCAATCCCTCCTCTCTGATATTGCTTGGCGGTAAGATACGATTGGATTTTACAAAAGAGTTGGCATGTAAGAGGGCGTTGGCTCTTAAGGTAGGACATAACACGGGTCTAATTGAACTGTTCATTGGGGGGTAGTTGGAACTCCTGTTGTAGCTCATGGAATGATTTGGCCCTGTCATGAACGTATAAATCCTGTAGCCTAGCTATTCCCTTCTTCTTCCAGCAGTCTAGATTTAAGTCAGGAACAATCAATGATAAGGTGGATAGGGGTATGGGTATGGAGACGGTGGGGAGTGATTTAGATTCGAAAGTCGTTATAGATTTCCATGCCTTTAGGGAAGCTATCATTGGCAGGGAGAGATTCGGTAGTTTGGTTTTATGTAGTGTATGGGCTAACGTACGCATACAGGTTCCCTCCTGGTATTATGTCCTGCTCTATATCCCCCCATAATGTCGTCGGGTGTTTGAGGAACCATTCTCTAAGTTGTGCTAAGATAACAGCTAAGTAATAGTCCGTTAGGTCAGGTAGACCCGCTCCCCCCACTGCTTTATTCTTTTTGAGTGTGGAATGTGCACACCTGGCTCTTTTGCCTTCCCAAAGGTAGTGGGAAAGTATAGTTTGTAATTTTTGAAGGAGAGTTGTCGTGACTGGAATTGGTACAGTGCGAAATATGTATAAGAGTTTAGGTAAAGTTTGCATTTTGAATGCGGCCAACCTGCCTGCCCATGATAAAATATGTTTGCTTAGACTGTGATGTTCCTGCTTAAGTGTGGCTACTAATGGTTGTTAGTTAGTTTGGAATAGAAGGTTAGGTCGTGCTGTGAATTTAATTCCTAAATAAGTGATACTATGATCGTTCCCCATGAATGGGAAAGTATTCTGTATTACCAATTTGTCTTGTGGTGGAACACCAAGGTCTAGGATGTAAGGTTTGGATTCCTTAATTTTGTAGTAGGATGCCATTCCATAGTTGCGCAGTAGCTTGGTAACCTTATGTAGGGAAGACATCGGATTTGTTAGCATCATCCGCAAAAAGACTTATGGCATGTTTGTGGCCCTTAATCCTGAATCCATGGATGTTGGGATCTTGTCTAATACTGGTGGCTAAAGGTTCCATTAACGAGTTAAAAATAAGGAGGGATAAAGGACACCCTTGGCGTGTGCCATTAGTTATCAAAAAGGGTTTGGACAAAATGCCTGATGTGAGCACTCTGGCCGATGCAGAGGTACAAAGAGCTAGGATTGCTTAGAGTAGGTGTCCTGTAAATCCAAATTTTTCCAGAGTTTTTGTGAGATATGTCCAATGAACTCTGTCGAACACCTTCTCCGCATCCAGTGAAAGAAGCAGAGAAGGCTTCGACTTTTCCTGGCAATATGGATTAACCTTCTTGTGCCATCAGAAGTTTGTCTGCCTTTAGTGAATCTGGATTGGTCCTGATTGATTATAGTGGGTAGGATGTCCATTAATCTGATTGCAATGACTTTAGCGTAAATTTTGAGGTAGTTGTTTAATAACAAAATTGGCCTAAAATTCTGAGCAATATCCGCTGTCTTCCCTGGTTTGGGCAGCGTGACTATCAAAGCTTCAAGCATCTCCGAGGGGAAGGATGCAGAGGCAGCAGCTTTATCGAATACTTTGAGTAGATGTGGTCCTAGTAGTAGTTTGAAAGTTTTGTAATATTCCGTGAGGCCAACTGGTCCTGGTGATATATTATTAGGAAGGGTATCTATGAATTTTATAACTTCAACTAGAGAAAAGGGGGCATTTAATGTTGCAAGCTGTGATGCAGAGATTTGGGGCAGGTCAATGTCAGATAAGAACTTTGTTATTTCTAGATGAGAGGGTTGGTTAGTATTGCTGTCTTGGTAAATTGTAGAGCGTATGGTAATATTCGCTAAATAGATCTGCAATACTTTGCGGGTCAATTACTCTGGAATTGGATTTAGAGTCAATCAAATGGGATATTTTAGTTTTGAGTCGTTGGCCTTGTAGTTTGTGAGTTAATGCTTTTCCTTCTTTATTATTGGTGGAGTAAAAGGACATTTTCAGTCGTCTTTCTTTCTGTTCAAAAGAGTGGAGTAGTTCCAGTCTCAGATCGTGTCGTAAGGCATCTAATTTATTGCCAATAGAAGGTGTAGGGTTATTTTTATGTTGGATTTCAAGGGTTTTTATGTCTGTTAGAAGAGAATCTAGTTTCTGCTGCCTCTGTTTCCTAAGCCTCGTACCCAATTGTATAAACATTCCTCTGATGTATGCCTTATGGGCATTCCAGATATTAAACGGATTATCAGTATCTGTAGAATTGATCTGAAAATATTCCGACAGGTGGCTCTCCAGGGTTTGTTTGGTAGACGAATTTTGGATTACCTGAGGGTTGGCTCTCCAAGCAAAGGCATTATTGGTAGGGTATGTGTCGCTTAGAGTTATTAGGACGGAAGCATGATCCGACCAGGTGATGCATTTTTTTAATGTACTGTACCTTGGGAAGTAACCCACCTGTCCGTTAGAAACAGATCAATTCTTGAGTAACTTCAATGTCTATGAGAGTAAAACGTAAAGTCTTTTTCATTGGCATGCTTACACCTCCAAATGTCATATAATTCCCGAGTTCATAAGAAATGAGCCATGGAAGGTGTTTTTTTTTTTTTTTTTGAGAATTTAGTTGTAGAATCCATTCGAGGGTCTGGGGTAATGTTAAAGTCCCCGCAGATAATGAGAGAACCTTGTCGAATTTTTTAAATCTTTTCTATCAATTTGTTTAGAAACCTGATCTGATGCCTATTGGGGACATATATGTTCACCAATGTGTAATTGTTGATGTTGATGCAGCAGAGTATGATGAGAAATCAGAGATCGCAGATTGTAGTTGAAATGAGACCGAGTCTTTTACTGCTATAAAAACTCCTCTTTTTTTTTTTTTGCAGTTGTGTTGGCATGAAAATAGTGGTTAAAGCTTTTATTGGTACATTTGGGAGGAGCATCTTGGTGGAAATGAGTCTCTTGGACACAGACAATGTCACAACGAGAGAATATCGCTTCTTTCCACAGAGAGGCCCTTTTTACTGGGTGGTTTAATCCGTGCTCATTAATTGAGAGAATATTAAGTGGCATTAGCTAGTGAGATGTCAGAGTGTAGAAGTCGATGGTCATACTCACAAGTACAGAGGAGCACAGTTTTCGGTGCCTCAAACCCCTTTGAGATTTCAGATTTCGAAGGGTTCTTGTGGTGGTCTCGCAGTGTTCCATGGTGTCTTCTGATGTGATGGGGCTTTCCTGTGGGATAAGTGACAAATCTTGCAGTGTTTGCATTGAAGCATGTAGGCGCTGGAGATGCTGTGTCATCCTTCTTGGGTAGATGTCAATCCAGAGAAGTCTATAGTATAACAAGATAAACTAAACAAAAACGTTAAACCAAAAAGAGTTGAAAGTTTTAACTTAGAATCCACTGAGGGATTCTTGCACAAAGTGCACTGTAAATTGCGGTTGAGGGGAAATTGAATCTTTTCCATATTCCGGTTCTCCCGGGGGTTGTGTAGGTAAAGATCATGTATTCAGTGGAGTAGCCTTCAGTTAGGTGTTACTAGACCTCCTAGCCTTATTTTATTTTGGTTACCACCTGTCGCTCTTCCTGGAGGCAGGAGGGGCCCTCAGGTCTAGATGAGGTGTGATGCCCCACTGGCATAAAGCTGTTAGGCCTTCCTCCAGTGTGGCAACGGTGGCGGGGATCCCATTGTGAGTAATGGACAGGGTGGCTGGATACCGCCATTTATGCATGATGTGGTGGTTGCCTAATGCCTTCGTTATGGTGGCTAGATTACATCTACGTTGCAGGGTGTACCTTGACAGGTCAGGTAGTAGGTGTATGGAGGCATATTGGTCTGGGCTCTGGTCAGCTTTGCGGAATGCTTCCAGTATGGATTCTTTGGCTTTGTAAAAATGAAGTCTCAGCAGGACATCAGGTGGGATTTCTTCAACTAAAAAGGATGGCATGGGGATTCTATGAATTCTGTCAATTGTAAGCTCTAATACAGACATGTTAGGCAGAATGGCAGAGAATAGTTCTTGGGTGTATTGCAGGAGCTGTGGTGGCTGTATGGATTCTGGAATACCCCTTATTTTTAGGTTGTTCCTCCTGGATCTATCTTCGAGATTTGCCAATTTATCTTTGATCCAGATGTCTTCACTGTGTGCTTCATGTGCGTCCACCATTTCCTTAAAGGAGCCGGTATACTCTCCCATAACCTTTTCTACTTGGTTTACTCTTTTGCCTATTATTTGGACCTCTGCCTGACATTTGTTCACAGTATATAGGATGTCATGGTGGAGTGAAGATCTGAGCGACAATAACATGTCCTTTAGGATGGTATCAGACACTGGTTGTACTGTAGTGGGGAATCCTGCTATAGGATCTGGTTCCCCTGGTATGCTAGACCTCTGTGAGGGGTCATTAGCACCTCCATGTCCTGGCTGTATAGGCCTTCATGTGGCAGATCAATACGCTGCCTACTTTTAGCTGGGCTTCGGGTTGTAGGAGTGGAGGCCGCCGAAGAAGATCCACTTTGGGGGTTCTCCTTCCCGGTGTCCCCGCTGTTAGAAGACTGGACTGATGTCTGGCCACTCCGTTCTGCTGTGCGGACTCCGCTGCCATGTTGTTTCGGCCGCGAAGCCTGAGGGAAGAAGCCCGGCAGCTTGCGGAGCTGTGGCGGTGGCTCTTTCCTCCTCCTAGGCATCCCCGCTGTGTCCTGGGTTTAGGCAGGAGTAGATGCCACTATCTCTGTGCTCGTACGGCTCCTACATGTGAGCGATATCCCAGGAGTGTGGCGGAGCTCACAGATTAAGCGGCCATTTCCTGGCTCGGACGCAACGGCCCTCCGCTGTCTTGTTTTTTAAAAAGGTACTTATGGGTACATGAAAAACATTTAAATTTAATCTGGTTTTCCACAGCTCTCATTGCCTAGGTGACCTATTGCCAATTCTGGATTATCAAATGCAGATACTATTTTTCCGATCTAGCTTAACATGTCAAGATGGGGCATAAATGTAAACTTGCTAATGATGTGATCTCCCACTGGTCAGCAATAAATATAAGATTCGTAGCCTTAGAACTCCTACTCTTGCCGTCAGATAGTTCCAAGGTTTTGGATCTGTCCCCATTTATTTACAATAATTTAGCTTCTATACAGATTCCCAAATAATAGTTCTTTAGAGTGGTACTGCTGTGGTTTATTGCAAGTCATTAGCATTTGCATAAACTGAAGTTTTTTAACCCTGATAATTCATTGTTGTGATGAGTGTCACTTTACTTAAGAAAGTGCATGACGCATGTTCTCATAGGGGTCTTGCAACACCCTGGTGTGCGTTCCATCGACACCATTTTCAGCAGCTCCTCCCTGGCCTTGCCCGAACTTGGCGCTGCCTTGTGACATTATGCTCAACTACCAAAGCTCGGATGTTGGGATCGGCCTGTTTGGACTCCCGTCTCTAGCAGCTTGGATTCCCAGCATCGCCTTGTGGTGCCATCCCCAGCTCCCTGATCTCGTATACCGTGTCTCCCAGAGTTGACTACCTGGGACTTCAGGACACGGGACTTCAGGACACAACCCTCAGTGGTTCCCCTTGCTATAATTTCATCAGCCGATGGTTCCTGGATACCATCTCCACCAGCCATCTAGGAAAACGTTCACATTGCCATCTTGTGACAGGGCTTGGGTCTACAGCTGTTTATGGTACATGGTTTATTATAAGAGGTCCACCCAGACAACAGTATACACACAAATTTGTTTTTCCCTCAGAGGCCAGTGTGGCTATTTTAACAAAACTTTTATGATTGATTAATAAATATTATGTGGTTTACTATACTGGGACTTCCATGAACTGAATTTCCACCCTAAACGGGGAACTTTATATTCTCCAGACTTATTCAATCCAAAGTACGTGAGCACAGCAGAATTTCCAAGCCCATGTAAAGAGTTACATTGATGTGTTTAACTTCAGTAATCAACATTCATGGTGACAGCACAGGTACTTGGCAGAAACTCACCAAGGCAGGGAAGTATTTATGAAAGATCTGAAGAGACAGAAGGATTGTTTTAGTTTCCAACACTGAATGTGCTTAAAGGGGTTGTGAAGGTTCGTGTTTTTTCACCTTAATGCATAGGATAAAAAACACCTGGCAGTCACTGGCCCCCTAGCCCCCCGCCCCCCCAGTTTTACTTACCTGAACCCCTTAATTCAGTTGGCGAGGATGTGCTGTCTCTCTCTCCAAGGGCTCTTAATTGGGTAGATTGATAGCAGCACAGCCATTCGCTTCCGCTGCTGCCAATCAAATCCAATGACGCGGGCGCCCGGGGGCAGGGCCGAGTCCGGCATTCTGTGTCTATAGACGCAAATGCTGGGCTCTGAGCATGACCGCAAGGTAACCCCCTCGGGGAAGCGCTTCTCTGAGGGGGTTATCAGATGTGAGGAGGAGCTGTGAGAGCTGCCTCTCTATGCAAAATGAGCTGCATAGTGGAGGTAAGTATGATATGTTTGCTATTTAAAAAAAAAAAAATAATTCCTTTACAGTCATTTTAATTCAGGAAACTTATTACTCCCATTTTGTAATATTCAAATGATGAATCAGCCTTCTAGTTATCTATAAAGGGATACAAATGTGAATTAATTTTATAAGCTTAAAAAAGCATCCTGAGGTTGAGGAGTCTAGTAATGGTGCTGGCTGGGAGCAGGCCGTAGGAGCTCTGGGTCTCCGATCCCCTCCAATGGAATAACCCTAGGCTGCTTATGCCTTGTCCCGTCTTGGACCTGATCTAAACACCCTGCCTGTGCTGTACCTTCTCCTGACTTGGTGTGAGTGGATGTCCTTGAGTGGAGCGTGGCTCGTGGATGGAAGAGGTGACTCCTTCCTGTCGGTCCCGCTTGGACGGTCTATTCCCTTTCTGGCTGAGAGAGAATTTTCCAGGGCCGCAAACATAGCTTTCATATCTATTTTTGTTGGGCTGTCTTCTGTTGTTCCTCGTCTTTTCCTGCCCCCAGGTCTAGGTCAAGATCCTGTTCTATTCTGGATTGTGAAAGTGTACTTATTTCTAGAGACGTTTTGTTCTGGCCTTTTCCCTTTTTTTCCTTAGTCTCCATTTGACGCCCTTTAGTACTTTGTTGTTTTTCTGCTGTTTGCTTATCTCCATTTCCTCCTTGGATTAAAAAATTATTTATAGGGCTGTGGCTGGGTCTTAAGCTAGCATGGAGTGATTTTACCACTGCTCCTCCTCTTGCCGACTTCCCTCTCATGTTTTCCCTTTTTATTTATTCCTCCCCCCTTTTTTTTTTCTTTGAGGGCCTATATTTTTGAAACCCTTCCTAGACCAATACATGTACATTATTTTGTTTCTAATCTGTTCTTGAATTTTTTAGATTGTGGCATGATTTGTGGCTTTTTGTGATTTGTTAGCGTACTTCACTTTATCAGACAGCTTCTATTTATGTGATTTCTTGATTCAACAGATCTGGCAGTAATCAGGCCTGGGTGTGGCAAGCGAAATTTAACGCCGCTTTCCAAATAATTGTGGTTGATCACAGTTCATTTATGATTCAGCATGGGAGGGGGCAATTACTTTTTTTACATAGGGCCAGGCAGGTTTGAACAGGTTTTTTCCCTTGATAAATTAAATAATAATTTAAAAACTGTATCTCGGATTTACTTGGGTTATCTTTGTGTAATATTATATAATTTAAGTGTGAAAAATATGCAAAATAAATAAAAAATCAGGACGGGGCAAATACTTTTTCACAGCACTGTAAATATACGTGATTTGCATTTCTGGGTAGGGGGCGCGTGCGTGGGCACCCACCCGCCCCAGCTGTGCTGTCGTTCGCTACAGAACAAGTCAATCAGCGGGATCCGGTCATAAATCAATTGTTGAGCGAATGATAGAAGAGAGCCCTATGTTGGTAAATAACACAGGACTCTCTGCTGACTGCAGGGATGTGCCATTTTTTTTCTCCTTTTAAAGCAGGGAGTAAAAACGGGAACATTGCTTAGTAAAACAGCACACATTACTCTCACCAAACATTGTTAACCCCACAGTTAACCCCTCAATTACCCCTAAATGTTAACCACTTCCCAGCCAGTGTCATTAGTACAGTGTATATTATTAGCACTGATCATTGTATTAGTGTCACTAGTAATTTCGGTGTCAACCTGGCCCCCACCCCCGTGTCAGATTGCCCACAGAATTATCACAGTCCCATCATAAGTCACTGTTCACAGCCATTACTAATATTTAAAATAAATCAATAAGAATTCCACTGTATATACCATTGTTTGAAGATTAAAGATGCTATAACTTTCACGCAAATCATTCACTATACATTAATTGGGATTTTTTTTTTACCAAAGACATAGCAAAATACATTTTGGATTTTTTTTTATTGGATTTGTTTTATATGATAAAGTAAAAATAATATTTTTGTCCTTTTTTCGTTTATATAATAAAAAATAAAAAGCCCAGTGATAATCCCATACCACCAAAAGAAAGCTATATTTGTGTGAACAAAAATTATCCAAATTTAATTTGGGTACAATGTTGCATGACCATGCAATTACCAGTTAAAGTAGCACAGTGCTGAATTGCAAAAAAATGGCCTGGTCATGAAGGGGTTAAAATCTTCTGTAGAGAAAGTGGTTAAACCATGGCTGACCACTGACCCTTACATAGCAAACAAACAATAGGCTGGGAGCTAACATAGGTCACTAGGCCACCCTTTGTTTTTTCTTTCCCTACACCCCCAGTATATAATTTTTTGCCTTTCTTTTCCTCTTTCTTTTTTACATTTCCTCTGCACGGATGTTCAAAAGTAGCAAATGGAAATAAAATCTGATATTTAAAAGAAATACTGTATTTATTGGTGTATAACACGCACATTTTCACCATGAAAATCGGGTGAAAATAGCTCGTGCGTGTTATACGCCAATACTTCAATTTTAGCTGCCTCGAAGGGGACAAGGAGGGAGCGGGAGTGCCGTCACTTTACATACAGTGAGATTTTCCTGTTTATTTGGCGGCCTCTGTCATAGGAAGTCCCATCTTCTGGGCCGCCATTGGATCTGTCTATCTTAGGAGATTCTCACTGTATGTGATCCTGCCCCCTCCCTATCCTCTCTAGGCTGCAGATGGGCATTGATCAGGCTGCAATGATGGCAATGGTGAGGCTGCTGCATTGAAGGCAATAGTGAGGCTACATTGAAGGCAATAGTGAGGCTGCATTGAAGGCAATGGTGAGGCTGCATTGAAGGCAATGGTGAGGCTGCATTGAAGGCAATGGTGAGGATGCATTGATGTGGACTAATGAGGCTGAATTCATGGTACTTGTGAGGCTGCATTGATGGTACTTGTGAGGCTGCATTGATGGCAATGGCAAGGCTGCAGATGGGCACTGACCCTTATTTTGCTTCAAAGTTCCTTATTTAAAGTTTTTTTTTTTTCCATGAAACTTCCCTCTTAAAATGAACATGTGTGTTATACGCTGATAAATACGGTATATATTTTTTTTAGATAAGTGACGCCTATTAACATATTGATTATATGGCTCTTGAATAGTTTATTCCTTAGATCTTGAGATGTATACCTGCTTTCTAATGCCAGATATACGTGATCGGAATTTCGGCCCGCAAAAGACAGATGAGAGTTTTTCATCGGGAAAATGCGACCGTGTGTATGCTCCATCGGTCTTTTGCTGGCGGAATTCCAGCCAGCAAAAGATTGAGAGCATGCTCTCAATTTTTCGGTCGGGAAAAGTTCCTATCCGAAAAAAGTGATCGTCTGTGGCAATTCCAACGTGCAAAATTCCTACGCGTGCTCGGAAACAATTTGACGCATGCTCGGAAGCATTGAACTTCATTTTCTTGGCTTGTCGTAGTGTTGTACGTCACTACGTTCTTGGCGGTCATAATTTCAGTGAACTTTTGCGTGACAGTGTGCAAACTATGTCCGGAATCCCGTCAGAAAAGCCATCATATCTTTTTCCGACGAGAAATCCGATCGTGTGTATGCTGCAAGGACAGGTGTTGTAGAAACCCAAATCCCTTCCAATATATTGAACCCATGGGTGGTAGCTCCACTGATGCATTTCATATCAAAAAGTCCCTTCTATCAGACTTACTGTATGGAATAGAGAGAGATGGATAATAGGGCACAAAATGTCCATGATTATGGGGCATAATTTAGGTATCAAATGTATAATTGATTCTGTTGTCATTTTCTTTACCTTGACTCCTTAGTCTTCACATTTTGAGGAATGTATTTAAAAATGTAACATGAATACAGACTACCTTTAGTTGTAGAATAAGGGCAAATATGTAGACTGTCGGTTAGAAATCTGTAAAATGATAATGGAAGCTAGGATCCATATATGAATATGTTTAAACCGATATCATTCCATTGTGATATTTCATGGTTTCACTTTCATTTGTATTTCTTAGAGTGACATTGTCGTTTAATAGCTTATTAAAGTGTTCTTCACTTTGTAAGAGACTAGCCTTGGAGTCTTTTCCTAACTAGGAGAGTGGCCTTGGAATATGCCCTTTGGAGCGAAGCAAATTAACCTTGTATTGGTGTCTTTTGTAAGCGACAGGGTAGCGGGGGAATGCGTCTACAAGTAAGCAAGCTTGATTCACTCCATTATAGCAGATGCTTGTCTTAGTGGCATTGTGTAGTGTCAGGCAGTTAGTTTAATTACTATGAGTATGAAATTCCCATCAAACCTGGAATGAAGCACATGCGCTTTGGGTAAAGTGGCTATTTGTTCTTGCATAAAAACAAAAACCATTTGTAATATTATGTCTCCACTCCGATGACCCTCTTCAATGCTGAATATAATAAGGGATGTAATCCATGTCTTTGGAATTTCATAGATGTGTAAAAAGGATAATTATTTCAGTTCACAATGATACCTGTTAAAAACAGTCAGGTTGCATTCATCTTGGTGATGCTTCAAGGACAGTATAGCAGTGATAGCCATCTGATAGCCCTGAGACAATCACCTCTCCTATCTACATACACATTTTTCGTCATTTGGGGATAGGGTGGATAAATATGGATTTTTTTTTTTTTACATTAGACTTTATTTCCTCTTCTCACTGAAATATTTGTGCATATTCTGTGTAGGTGGAGAGAATATTATATCCAGAGCCTGCAGTACTTCAGCAGTTAACATTTTCCTGGGCATCACTGGTGGCATGTCTGGCATTGAGAATGTCTCTGTAGTTATGTTTGAAATCTCTAGTACTTGTGGCTTACCTGCACAGTGGGAGATATTGCAGCATGCAGTATGTCAAACTTACAATTGCTAATGTACCATGTAGTTGATAAATGCAACACAATGATTTTTTGACCAAGTAGAAGAGAAAAAAAAAATTCTTAAATTGGTAGTAAACTCTGCACTACCACTTGTACCTACAGGTAAACCTATAATAAGGCTTACCTGTAGGAGCTGTAAATATCTCCTAAACTTGCACAGCTTAGGAGATATTCAGAGTGAATGCAGCTGATGACATCCTCAGCGCATGTGCTCTGATGGTCCGGCTTACAGTGCCTGTGCCGGAAATGGCGGGAGTGACGTAATCCCGCCCCCAGCCACTCATGTAGCCAGAGGCCGCGAACCCGGAAGGAAGACTGGGGAAGATGTCAGCCCTCTCCGCACTGACGTTGCAGCGTAGGAGGGCTTCGTTCAAAGATAAGTTTCTTATAATGTGGTAGTATGCAACGCACATTGTGACATTGCCTTGCAGGGAATTTTTTTTTTTTTTTTTTTTTACCACCTGCGGTTTACTATCGCTTTAAGTGAAGATGATAGTAAGACCCATGTTGCGAGTGCAATTGAATTGAAATAAAAAATTATTCAAAATAAACATTCTATGCACTATTTCATTAAACCAAAGTGCAGCGTGGCACTTTGGTTTAAATATGTTTTTAACACAAATATATGGCAATGTGATTAGAGCCAGCAGCTGAAAACAACCATATATATATATATATATATATATATATATATATATATATATATATATATACACACAGTGCCTTGCGAAAGTATTCGGCCCCCTTGAACTTTTCAACCTTTTGCCACATTTCAGACTTCAAACATAAAGATATAAAATTTTTATTTTTTGTGAAGAATCACCAACAAGTGGGACACAATTGTGAAGTGGAACAAAATCTATTGGATTTTTGAAACTTTTTTAACTAATAAAAAAATTTAAAGTGGGGCGTGCAAAATTATTCGGCCCCCTTGCGTTAATACTTTGTAGAGCCACCTTTTGCTGCGATTACAGCTGCAAGTCGCTTGGGGTATGTCTCTATCAGTTTTGCACATCGAGAGACTGAAATTCTTGCCCATTCTTCCTTGCAAAACAGCTCGAGCTCAGTGAGGTTGGATGGAGAGCGTTTGTGAACAGCAGTTTTCAGCTCTTTCCACAGATTCTCGATTGGCTTCAGGTCTGGTCTTTGACTTGGCCATTCTAACACCTGGATACGTTTATTTGTGAACCATTCCTTTGTAGATTTTACTGTATGTTTGGGATCATTGTCTTGTTGGAAGATAAATCTCCGTCCCAGTTTCAGGTCTTTCGCAGACTCCAACAGGTTTTCATCCAGAATGGTCCTGTATTTGGCTGCATCCATCTTCCCCTCAATTTTAACCATCTTCCCTGTCCCTGCTGAAGAAAAAGCAGGCCCAAACCATGATGCTGTCACCACCATGTTTGACAGTGGGGATGGTGTGTTGAGGGTGATGATCTGTGTTGCTTTTACGCCAAACATATCGTTTTGCATTGTGGGTAAAAAAGTTAGATTTTGGTTTCATCTGACCAGAGCACCTTCTTCCACATGTTTGGTGTGTCTCCCAGGTAGCTTGTGGCAAACTTTAGACGAGACTTTTTATGGATATCTTTGAGAAATGGCTTTCTTCTTGCCACTCTTCCATAAAGGCCAGATTTGTGCAGTGTACAACTGATTGTTGTCCTATGGACAGACTCTACCACCTCAGCTGTAGTTCTCTGCAGTTCATCCAGAGTGATCATGGGCCTCTTGGCTGCATCTCTGATCAGTTTTCTCCTTGTCTGAGCTGAAAGTTTAGAGGGACGGCCAGGTCTTGGTAGATTTGCAGTGGTCTGATACTCCTTCCATTTCAAAATGATCGCTTGCACAGTGCTCCTGGGGATGTTTAAAGCTTGGGAAATCTTTTTGTATCCAAATCCGGATTTAAACTTCTCCACAACAGTATTACGGACCTGCCTGGTGTGTTCCTTGGTCTTCATGATGCTCTCTGCACTTTCAACAGAACCCTGAGACTATCACAGAACAGGTGCATTTATACAGAGACTTGATTACACACAGGTGGATTCTATTTATCACCATCAGTCATTTAGGACAACATTGGATCATTCAGAGATCCTCGCTGAACTTCTAGAGTGAGTTTGCTGCACTGAAAGTAAAGGGGCCGAATCATTTTGCACGCACCACTTTTCAGTTTTTTATTTGCTAAAAAAGTTTAAATTATCCAATAGATTTCGTTCCACTTCACAATTGTGTCCCACTTGTTTGTGATTCTTCACAAAAAAATGTAAATTGTATATCTTTATGTTTGAAGCCTGAAATGTGGCAAAAGGTGAAAAGTTCAAGGGGGCCGAATACTTTCACAAGGCACTGTGTGTATATATATATATATATATGTGTGTGTGTGTGTGTGTATATTATATATATATATATATATATATATATATATATATATATATATATATATATATATATATATATATATATTATATATATTTTTTTTTTTATGCACATACATTTAAATTGACTATCTCTGGTAGCTCGCAAGATCTCTTTCCTGCCTGTTATATACACTATATTACCAAAAGTATTGGGATGCCTGCCTTTACACGCACATGACCTTTAATGGCATCCCGGTCTTAGTCCATAGGGTTCAATATGCTTCAGCATACCAAGACAATTGGACAATTTCATGTTACCAACTTGTGGGAACAGTTTGGGGATGGCCCCTCCTTGTTCCAACATAACTGCTCACCAGTGCAGAAATCCAGGTAAATATTTGATTGATAGCAGCAGAAACCTATGGGTCCCGCTGCTGCCTGTATCTCTTGTGACACTAGGAATAGGAGGAGGAGTGCTGCAGATGGGACAGCACTTGAACAGTGACAGGAGGCAGGTGAGTGTTTAGGGATTAGGGGGCGTTTTTTTTACCTTATTACAGCAAAGGCATTAAAAAACCTGTTAGACTTTATAACCACTTTCATGGATTAAAAAATTGAATATACTGAAAGAAGATTTTCTAATGCATAATCTATGCCAGCCTTTTTCAATCAGGGTGCCATTGGGGCTCCTCATGGGTGCCTTGTAAGGTATGGCTCTGTGTAAAAAAAAAAAAAGGCAGACTTGTATCAAGATGCTTGATATTTTATACAAAGTCACAGATTGAAAATACAAGCCCTGACCCTAGGCTGGGCTGCCCTGTGCTCATGCACAAATATGAATGCATGTGGTTCCTGCACATACTGTATATGTTAAAGGTGATTGTACCACACATGTGATATTGCCTCTAATGTCAGAATGAGAGCAATAATTCTAGTACCAGACCTTCTGTCTAACTGTAAGCTAGTAACCTATAATTGCTTTTAAAGCATTCCCCATGTTTAATTTAATTCATTAATTAATACTATAGTTTTTTGCCATTCCACGGGCATGCTCAATTTTAAAGCATGACACATTTGCTATCTATTTACTCAGGGTAATATCATCTTATATATTTTCCACAAAAATCCGTTATTATCTGCTTGCCAAGCAGCCACTGCAGTTACACTGTGGCAGGTTGGCTCGGCTGTGCAAATTACCTCACCGGTACGGCGGTCCCTCGTCTGTGGTGCATCGCCGGAGCCGATGCGTGTGGCCGTGATGCCCGCCGGCCACCTGTGATCACTCCACAGAGAGCCAGAACCGGGATCTGTCAATGTAAACAAGCAGATCCCCGTTCTGAACTGGGAGTAGAGAGATTGTCTGTTCCTAGTGATCAAGAACAGTGATATCTCTACTCCCAGTTAGTACGCTGCCCCCACAGTTAGAAACACCTCCCTTGGGAACATTTAATCCCTAGTGTTAACCCCTTCCCTGCCAGTGTCATGTAAACAGTGATCAGTGGGTATTTTTAGCTCTGATCACTGTAATAATGTCACTGGTCCCAAAAAAGTGTCCGATCTGTCCGCCGCAATGTCCCAGTCCCACTAAATATCGCAGATCGCCACCATTACTAGTAAAAACAAATTAATAATAAAAATGCCAGGAATATATCCCATATTTTGTAGATGCTATAACTTTTGTGCAAAAAAAAGATTTTTATTTTTTTACCAAAAATATTTAGAAGAATACATATTGGCCTTCGCTTTTTTTGTATTTATTTTTTTTATTTAGTAAAAAGCAAAAAATATAGTTTTTTTTTTTTTTTTAATTGTCGCATTTTTTTGTTGATAGTGCAAAATATAAAAACCGCAGAGGCAATCAAATACCACCAAAAGAAAGCTCTATTTGTGTTTGGGTACAATGTCGCACAACCGCGCAATTGTTAGTTAAAACGACACAGTGTTGTATCGCAAAAAATGGCCTGTTCATTAAGGGGGTAAATCTTCCATGGCTGAAGTGCATTAATAATGAATACATTTAAAAAAAAAAATTAATAATGAATAATAATTTAAGTGAAAGTGTCTGTGGTGTCCAGATTACACCAATCAGGCTTAACGGTGCTTCTATAATATAAGTGGAAAAACACTTAGTGAGTCTATTTATATGTATAGCGAATCTTCCTAGCCTTAGACTCAGTTCACACTGATGCGACATAGGACTTGACTTGTGAAACCCAAAATCTGATGAAAACTGAAATTCAATGTTTCCCTATGAGAGCTGTCTTAGCTGATACTACACAAGTCTGTTCGGCTTTAAAAAAAAGGTTCCTGCATTACTTTGGTCTGAATTTCATAAGACTTCAATGCCATAGAGTGTAAAAAGTTGCATCAAAGTCGGATTCCAAAGTTGCACTCAAAATTGTGCAACTTTTGAGTCGGGCTAGTGTGAACCAAGCCTAACATTATCTTCCTCACAACTGAAGTGTGTACATTGTATAGCAATGTGAAAACAAAGTGAGACAAAAAGTAACCATTCACTTCTTACAAAAACTCTAATGCCCCGTACACACGAGCGGAATTTCTGTCTGAAAAATCTTTGATGTTTTTTTCTGATGGAATTCCGCTCAAGCTCGGCTTGCATACACACGGTCACACAAACGTTCTCTGAACTTTCGACTGCCAAGAACGCGCTGATGTACAACACTACGACGAGCCGAGAAAATGAAGTTCAATGCTTCCGAGCATGCATCAAATTGTTTCCAAGCATGCATAGATATTTTGCGCGTCGGAATTGATACAGACAATCGGAATTTCCGATAGGAACTTTTTCCGTTGGAAAAAAGAGAACCTGCTCTCAATCTTTTGGAAGCGGAATTTCCACCAGCAAAAGTCAGATGGAGCATACACACGGTCGGAATTTCCGTCCAAAATGCTCTCATCTGACTCTTGCTGGCGGAATTTCTGATTGCGTGTACGGGGCATAAAATGTGCAAGAATACAGTCCTCGAGCTGTAGTTATATATTGTATGTCTTATCACTCTTCAGCTGTTAACTGCTGTGTTGCAACCAATATTAAAAATGACCTTTAAATTATAAAAGCTCAGTAGTGCTTATAAATACACTTGCCATTAACATTGGTCTCCTCCAATTTCGCCTGTCTTGACACAGAGCATGCTTTAGCAAATACTATGTAATGCAAAGACTGTAAAAAAATAAATAAATAAAAAAAAGATTCAATACTGTAGATAGGCTTTTTCTTAAGTTAAAATTCCAAAAAATCCAAATGACATATCCATTCATATGTGTTGGTACTAAGACCACAAAAAAAGCCAAATTTTTTTACCCCTCAGCTTAGTTTTCCACCCCATACTTCCCTGAAACACTCATCTTAGTTCACACCTGAAAAAGGGTACTTTGAATTCCTGAGCTTGAAGGACTTCTTGATGGCCATGTCTCTTCTGAGCTTTACAGAAAACCCACTGCCCTCAGTGGTATGATCCGTTATCAGAATTTCATTTTCAACCCTCTGGTCTGAAGAATTATAGAAACTTTATGGAGTAATAGAACTTTTGAGGCTATGACAAAATAGAAACAATCTAGGGGCAATTATCGTTGTCTTCAGCAACCGGTAGTTAGATCTTGAAGATTAAGGTATACTTAAAATCTCATGTTTTCTTGACTATAATTAATCTGTATATTGAGCAATTTTCATAGGAGCAGTTGTCTACTAATCTTATGCCCCTGCCAAATAAATTTGTGCAATGAACATGAAGATAATTTCAGAAAAGTTTTGCTGGTTTAATTGCCTGGTCATTAATGGGGTAAATCCTTCTGGGGCTGAAGTGGTTATATTGTGTTTGTGTTCTCTCAAATTCATTAAGTATATTAAAGCAGTTTAGAAGAATATCTCCTTACCTGCCTTCCTTGCAAGATATCTGTATAATTTTGGCTAATGACGTAGCCTGCACATGTGCCATTTGTCCAAACTTTCTGGCAAGCAGAGACCCTGCCAGAAAATGCAGTGTCTATGCCGGGGCTGTGTCATTTCCTATTGTCGACGTCAGCCACGACATCCCGCGATGCCAGCTATGTATCTGATTTGCTCGACGTTCGTTTCCATAGTAACAGGAAACTAAAGCCGCGTACACACGGGCGGACTGTCTGGCCAACTTAGTCCGTTGAAACACATTTCAGCGGACAGTCTGCTCGTGTGTGGGCTTCAGCGGACTTTTTCAGCGTGCAGTGTGGCGGACTAAGTATTTCGCAATTTCCGTAATATTGTCCGTCATACTTTGGTTTCAGCGGACAATCTGCTCGTGAGTAGGCTAGTTCGACGGACTAAGTATGGCGCATGCTCAGAAAGGATTTACACGGCGAAAGGTTGCATTTCTGTGTATTGGACTTCCTATTTCTAGTCCCGTCGTACGTGCTGTACACGTCATCGCGCAAGCTTTCGACGGACTGTTTGTGCATCCGTGTGTGGTCAAGTCCGTTCATTCGAAAGTAGGACGGACTGTCCGTCGGATTGTCTGACGGACTAAGTTGGCCATACAGTCCGCCCGTGTGTACGCGGCTTCAGAAGAGGCTTGGATGCTGCAAGTAGCGCACATGTGCGGGATTACAGAGAGGAAAATGTAATGCGGGTGGAAGTAAATCAGAATACAGACAGGGAAGACCACAATTGATATGGTGACAGCTATGACGGAGCAGCAGCATCTCGAATATACAGTCTTTTTACAGTAAAAACTATTTTTGGGCTTACTCTTAGTGCCCATTTTATTCCCAATACATATGTAGATTGTAGTAATGGTTAAATTGTTTTTATTTTGATGAGTTTACTACCACTTTAAGTATATTTTGTCCCACAAAGTTGCTTTTGAAAAACTGCTGCGTAAATACCATGTGACTTAGAAAATTGTAACGCTCCCAATTTTATTCTCTAGAGCCTGTTTATATATATATATATATATATATATATATATATATATATATATATATATATATATATATATATATATATATAATGCTGGGGAGGTTCTAAGTATTTTTCTAGCAAAAATAAAATAGATTTTTACATGCATGAGAGAAATGCCAGAATTGTCCCAGTAGGGCAAGTGGTTATACTATATAATTAAAAGATGATCATTGTAATCTCCCCTGGCAGTGTTATATGGTTTGTCCAAAGCCCTGTAATTGTCACTTTTGTTGGACATTTTGGTCTGCATGTAAAGGCAGGGGAGGAAATAATAAATAAAGGTCTGTGAAATAATAAAAAAAATACATTTATATGCTAAATACTATCATTACAAGTATTAACCACATACAGTTACCAGAGTATTTTTCACTATAGTGGGCCTTTAAATGTAGCACATAATGGATTTGATTACATTAAAACTATTAGCCCTCCATTTCCTATTCTGAAACGCAGTGATCTAATTTTTGTAAAGAAAAAAAAAAAAAAGAATCTCCCTTCAGCCACTGGAAGTTCACGTGAGAGTGGTACTTATCCTCCGTAGTGGATTTTCAACTCAAGTTAATAAGCTCTTTAGAAGAATGGTTTTAATGGATCTATGAAATTACTGCCCTTTTGTTTTCCTTTTGTCTGAGTTTTTAGGTTTTATCAAAAGCGAGAACTACCCATTGAACTTCTTTCATTTATCCGTTAAGAAAAGAATATTGGTAACTGTAAATTTAGAAAGAAATTCCACCTTGAACTTTTTATAAGCAGGTATAAGCACGTTGTTCTTAACAATACAGTAGCATTGGTAATTGATACTCATTGAAGTTCTGTACCTCTCTCGCACCCTCCCTTTATATTTCCATATGGTGTTGTAGGATTGCCTTGGTCTACGCTGAGGTTGTATGGAAATTCCTTTTTGTCACTGATACTTCCAATGTTGAGATGTGAAGGATTTAGGGGGTTTGAAGTCTTGTAAGGTCTTTGTGCATCAGGCAAAGAATTTTTAAGAAAGGTAATAAATACAAGAAGCTAGATGTGTGTAAATCAATTCTTAAAGCAGTAATAAACTTAAAACAAAAACATGTAATATATTGCAGCTTACCAATTCTTAGTTGTGGTGGTTGCATTTGTTTTCTTTTTTTAGGTTCATTCAAGACCAAACCATCTCCCTCCCATATTATCCTCTGTTTACCCATCTTGCTCATCCACTATTTATTTTAGGTGATTATGGCACCAAGCTGTATCCAATAATTTTTGTCTTATTATTAAATACATTTTAAATAGCTAAAGATAAATAAATTAAAGGAGGAATACAGCCAAAACTTTTTTGGCTGTACTTCTCTTGTGGATAACAGGAGTGCCGTTCGTCCTGCATTCCTGTGACCTGTTGTTAGCAGACAGCGGGCTGAAGTCCTCTGCCTGCTGACGTCACAGAGCTGGTCCAGACTCAGGCAAGATCACAACAATGGAGTCGGGATACGCCTAATGGGCTCAGCCTCTCAGTGAGTCGCTGAGAGCCTGAGGCGGGCGCTTCCGGCCCCCCCAGTGAGCGTGGAGGTGGGGGGGGGGCTGGCAGTGCCTAGAACTGCTGACTGTCACCAGCTCTCCGCTCACGGAACAGTGAGAACGACAGTGTTAGATCGCTCGGTTGTCAATCTTAGAGGCGCCGGGGGACAGATGCAGCATTGGACCGATGCTGCATCCACCTAGGTAACTATGATAATTAAATTGTTTGTAGCCCTTCTAAAAAAAAAAAAACCTTCCAGCCTCTTTTATGTAACCATAACACACAGTGTAAATATTTGTGGAAAAATTAAACCTCTAAATAGTTTTTCAGAGATCTTCATGCCAGTCACATGACTCCCAGCCTCTCCCCTACTCCGATGTATGGGCAACAGTGGGTGGGGCCAAGCGCTCCCTTTGACGTCACCCGGGGAGGTCATGTGACCGCTGTGCTGGCCTCTCAGCCCCTCTCACTGTATCCCTTAGGTAGGGCAGGAGGTGTGGTCAGGAGTCATGTGGCCTGAAGATATCTGCAAATGGTATTTAGATGTTTAGTTTTGCACAAATATTTACACATTGTGTTATAGCTACATAAAAGAGGGGCTGGCAGTGACCGTTGTTTAAGATTTATTTTATTACTAATAGCAGCGGGTGGTGGAGACTGCTCACAGACACGAGAGCAGGGACATGGCGCAACCTTGATATCGGCAAAGAGCTACAGCTCTTTACCCATGATATTGTGATCACCAGTGCCCTGATCACAATACAGCCCCAAAAGTGCCCATCAATGATGCCAATATGTGCTCATCAGTGAGGACAATCAATGCTGCCTTTAGTTCCCATCAGTGCCACCCATCCATGCCCATCATCTCCACCTATCAGTGCCCATCAGTGCTACATATTACTGCCTCCTCATCAGTGGCCATCAGTGAAGCCTATCGGTGCCCATTAGTGCAGCCTCACCAGCGCACATTAGTGAAGGAGAAAAACGACTTGTATACAAATGAAGAAAACCGGTTGTGATTTTTTTTTCAAAATGTTGTTTTGTTTTTAGCAAAAAATAAAAACCCAGCAGTGATTAAATGACACCAAAAGAAAGCTCTATTTGTGGGAAGAAAATGATAAATTCATTTGGGTACAGTGTTGCATGACCACGCAATTGTCATTCAAAGTGCAATTGCATCCTTCTCTTTTAAATAATTTAGGTGAGAGTGCTGATAAAATTTTAGTTTTTAACTCTAACTCACCACTATGTAATTTTAGTCATTACACCTTATTCATAGCCATTGGTAAGGATAGATGATACTGATAAATGACAAATCTTAAAGTGTAACTTTAGTCAATCTTCTTTTTTCTTTTTTTTTGTTGTTTCAGATAGAGTAGGGAATGGTTAAAATAAATATTTTTAACAGTTGTCATTGTAAAAGTGGCCCTTTTGGTATAGAGTGCATTCGGAAAGTATTCATAGTGCTTCACTTTTTCTACATTTTGTTATGTTCCAGCCTTACACCAAAATGGATTACATTCCTTATTTTCCTCACATTGCTACAAACAATACCCCATGACAACATGAAAGAAGTTTTTTAAATCTTTGCAAATTTATTAAAAATAAAACATTTAAAAAACACATGTTCATAAGTATTTACAGTCTATATAAGGTCCCACAGTTAACAGTGCATGTCAGAGGACAAACCAAACCATGAAGTCCAAGGAATTGTCTGCAGACCTCCGAGACAGGATTGTATTGAGGCACAGATCTGGGGAAGGGTATAGAAAACTTTCTGCAGCATTGATGGTCCCAATGAGCACAATGGCCTCCATCATTCATAAATGGAAGAAGTTTGGAACCACTAGGACTCTTCCTAGAGCTGGCCGCCCTCCCAAACTGAGCGATCGAGGAACAAGGACTTTAGTCAGGGTGGGACCAAGAACCCGATCACTCTGAGAAAGCTACAGCTTTTCTCTGTGGAGAGAGGAGAACCTTCCAGAAGAACAACTATCTCTGCAGCACTCTAGCAGTCAAGGCTGTGTGGTAGAATGGCCAGAAGAAAGACACTGCTCGGTAAAAGGCACATGACACCCCGCCTGGAGTTTGCCAAAAGGCACCTGAAGGACTCCGACCATGAGGAACAAAATTATCTGGTCTGATGAAACAAAGATTGAACATTTTTGGCCTGAATGGCAAGCCTTGTGTCTGGAAGAAACCAGGCACCGCTTATCACCTGGCCAATACCATCCCTATATTGAAGCATGGTGGTGGCAGCATCATGCTGTGGGGATGTTTTCAGCAGAAGGAACTGGAAGACTAGTCAGGGTTGAGGGAAAGAAAATGTACAGAGACCTCCTTGGTGAAAACCTGCTTCAGAGCGCTCTGGACCTCAAACTGGGGCGAAAGTTCATTTTCCAACAGGACACCGACCCTAAGCACAGAGTGGCTACGGGACAACTCTGTGAATGTCCTTGAGTGGCCCAGCCAGAGCCCAGACTTGAACCCGATTGAACATCTCTGGAGAGATCTGAAAATGGGTGTGCACTGATGCTCCCTGTCTAACCTGATGGAGCTTGATAGGTCCTGCAAAAAAGAATGGGAGAAACTGCACAAAAATAGGTGTGCCAAGCTTGTAGCATCAAGTATTGAGCAAAGGCTGTGAATACCTATTTGCATGGATTTTTCTGTTAATTTTTTATTTTTAATAAATTTGCAAAGATCTCAAACAAACTTTTTTCACATTGTCATTGTGATGAGGTATTGTTTGTAGAATTTGGAGGAAAATAATGAATTTAATCCATTTTGGAATAAGGTTGTAACATAACAAAATGTGAAAAATTGTGAAGCGCTATGAATACTTTCCTGGATGCACTGTATCACCCTTTGCCTCCTGGTTTTACTATTGTTTTTTTGTCCTTATGACAAGAGCCCCCAGGGTGAATAAAGAACATGAATATCACCAGTGGTAGCAATAAAAACTTGGCAAAGTTCTAACCCTTCCTCACTCTACCCAAAACAAAACGTTTTTTTGCTTTGCATATGCTTTAAGCGAAACTTCATACTTTCCTATCAAAGAACTGCACAACACTGGAAGGTCTGCAGCCACTGATCCAACACATGCAGTGTTTCTCTATTACTCATAAGTATTATTTCAACCTGTCTGAACTCCTTTTCCTTTACTTGCAAAATTAGAAGTAGCACTGCATGCTGCATAAATGTATTTTTCACTTGGAGAAAGTTAAGCAATCATGTGATTTAATATTTACTATGTTTTAAGAAAGGTAAAAATTATGGAATAAAAAATGTGTTTCCTAAAGGGAAATGGTGGCGGTACATTTAAAAATGGTATTTACTGGATCAGAGGAAGGTTTTTTTCTTGTAAACAGCACCCCAATACGAATAGCTATTAGCCCAACCAAGTGCTTTTGGACATTAAACATAGGCGAAATATAAAACTTGGTCCTCTACTCAGTAGCCAAGAGTTCAATGGATTGCTTGATACATACCCTCTGCTTAGGTATTTTCTTCATATGCAGAGTTTGAACTGTTGACAAGTGCATATGAACTAATACATATCTAAACCCAAGAACATACATTTAATATACTACAGTTTGCCAGTCCTTATAGAGGAAGTAAACCCTGATGAGTTTTACTTCCTCTTTTTCCTCCTGCAAAGTAAAAGCATAACGGGCTAGTATGCATACTGTATATTTTTTGATATTGTTCTTAAATGGTAAATTTTTATGCATATATTGAGGGTTAATTTTCTGCATTGTGTAAAAAGGCTGCTTGATCCTGTCTTATCTGATGCTCCCCATCTTCCACTGTCTCCAAACCATCTCCTTCTAGAACAGAGCCTGGGGGGAACCCTGCACATGCTTAGTTTGGTGTGTATTGCTAGAGAGGTTTTTTTTTGGGAGAGTGCATGTGATCAGCAGAGGGTCAGGGGTCGTGCAGACTCATAGGTCGGTCAGAGTAGAATTAAAACTCCTCCTACAAACTTAAAGCAGACACTGATAGAAGTCACAAGACTGCTCTAACTGCTAATGAGAAAAGGTATTTAGCAGCTTATATTTACTAAAACGATTGCATTTCCATGCTCTGTGTACTGTGAGATATTAGATATAGTGAATGCAGAGTCCTGGGTTTAGTAACACTTTAATGACCTCACGTTTACGTTTGTTTACGTTCCTTTGTATTTTTTTCTCTTTTGTAGGCTCACCTTCAAACTGCAAGAAATGAAAATGTTTTAACCTCTAATTCTAGCTCAGAGTCCCAGAGCTGCTCTCTTCCAAACAATGACCAAACGGGTGAAGGACTGGGCAACCCTGCCCAATGTAAAAACCATAAAATAATACCTCAAGGTAAGTTTAGATTTTGATCAAAAATACTTGTGTGTGATAATTGGATGGGATCATCAAGATTATCAAGATTATAAAGAATAATGAATTTGGGTCTTCATCTATAATTCCTAATTTAAATATTTCCAACAGGACATGTAAAGTGACATTTGTAACTTTTCAGATGTTTACATTAACATTTCTAGACCTCTTATTTACACGAGTAGTGGCTTAATGTGAACCTGTGTCCAAAGCATGCAAACTAAAGTATTTATATGTGCAGTCATGAAAGCACTTTAAAACAAGCCCCCATTTACCTCTGTATCTATAAGCATTTTTGAGAAAATAATTTTCAGAGTTCACAATACAGGCTTTTTATAATGAGAGCAGCATGACAGCCCTTTAATTATACAAACGTTAGGTATTGTAAGCTGTTAGAAACTGACTTAAACCTGACTTTAAAATCTATATTGTGATTTTTGAAGGTGTGAATGTACTGTATATAGTCATATTAAATCCAGCTAGAGCGCCAAGGGATGGTTTGTTTCAACGCTTGATAAAATGGGAGGACTAATGCGCAAACCACAGAGAAAGCGGAACTAACAAGGTAGCTGCCAACATAAGAATGTTCTCACACCAAAAAGAAGTACTAATAAAGGGGTATAAATATGGTGCTTACCAAACATAAATTAATTAAACCATAAAAACAGTGAGCTTTTGGAAGTACCAAATATAAATAAATCCAAAGCAACAAATTGCGTCCTTAAATTAATGTCTCATCAACATTGTATAACCAAAGATTAATAAACCAGTGCTATGACAATTAATGAGAATCCTTCCTCCAAATAATAACCAAGCAGGGGTAAAAATTGCTATAACAATTAAAGGAGATCCTTCCTCCAAATGACCAAGCATGAATATCAAGCTATAAAATTCAATAATGCGTCCTGGCCATGAAATAATGGACAAAGTAACACAAAAAAACAATATCAAAGGAGGAATAATTAATGCAGAGAATATTAATCACTTGCTAAAAATCCTAAAAAAAGTGTCAAGTGCAAAAGCATAATGATTAATAGAAAATGAAAAAGGTGTGTCACATCTAAGTGCAACCATTTGTGCAAAAATATCAAAATAATGTGCAAAAAGGTGCAATAATGGCAAAAAAATTCCAAATAGTTGCAGATAAAGCTATAGTAGCTGCAACTGTGCAAATATAAAATGGAACGATCTGTGCGATAATGGCAAAAAACAGCAACAATAAGTTGTGCCAAAATTTTAGTGCCAAAATAAATAATTGGTAACTCAATGTGTAACACCGCAAAAAAAAAAAATGCAAAAGAATAAAAAATATATTGGTGTCGCACTGTTCTAACACTAAATTATTTGTCTGAAAAATATCTTTCTATCTCCCACCTCTAAATATCCATAAGTGTAAACATATACAGGGTAAAAGTGAGATAATGTACAGACAATAAAATTAATAAAATAAATTAAATATCCAATGCTTAAAGCGGGGTTCCACCCTAAAGTGGAACTTCCGCTGATCGGAACCCTCCCCCCCTCCGGTGTCACAATTGCCACCTTTCAGGGGGGAGGGGGGTGGAGATACCTGTCAAAGACAGGTATTTACACCCACTTCCGGGCATAGACTCCCGTGGGAGTCTATGCCTCTTCCTGTCCTGCCACGCTGTCTGCTGGGACACACACGGGTCCCAGAGACAACGCGGACAATTCCTATTGCGCTGCGCAACTCGCGCATGCGCAGTAGGGAACCGGGAAGTGAAGCCGATTCGCTTCACTTCCTGATTCCCTCACCTAGAATGGTGGCGGCAGCAGCCGAGAGCCGAGCAATCGATCGGCCTCGGCTGCCGGCATCGCTGGACCCCGGGACAGGTGAGTGTCCATTTATTAAAAGTCAGCAGCTGTAGTATTTTATAGCTGCTGGCTTTTAATATTTTTTTTTGTAGGTGGAATCCCTCTTTAATAAACCATCTCTGTGGCTAAAATCAGTTGATAAATTTACTGTAAACAACTTAACATATAAAGTGCAAGGTGATCCAATATTAATCAAAATAAAAGCATGAATAAACTGTAAACAGCATCCATAAAGTGCAAAGTGCTCAAAAAAAGGGGGGTGTATCCACTTGGTGCAAATAAACAAACACACTGCAGAGGTAGCCAGAGAATGTATAAAAATAAAATAAATAGAGATAAATCCAAAATCTACACGTGAATATCAAGTCCCAAAAAAGGTGTATCAACTTAGTGCAAAAAAGAAAAAGAAAAAAGTAAACGCACTGCAGAGGCAGCTAAAAAATATGAATAAAATAAATGAATCCATAGTCTATAAATTAGGTATCGATACTCATTACAATCTTTCAAAACTAAAGATATAAATATAAATAGGTGTTCAGTTCATAAATGGTGTAAAAAAACAAGCTTCTTTAAGTGCAAGTGCTTCACTGTGCAAACTGTGCAATCTCCGTAAGTGATAACTTCCAGGTGTTCTATGACTCCGTGAACACACACTTTGGTAGGCAATGGCCCCTTACCTTGTGGTAAGGAGATAACCGCATGTAAACATAAGCTCACTGGGTCTTTTTCAAACTCGTCTCCCCAAATCCACAAAAATTACTTCTCCTTTAAAGACTTTGTCTCTCGGTGGGAGCAAGGATAAATCAACAAAGGAGGAGTACCATAGTGTAGTAATTCACAACATATGTAAAGTTTATTCAGTATTATCACACAGGGTACTCGCATAAATTCTCAGTAAAAAGGCTAATCTCCGAACGAGCAGCGAGCTTGTGCTGTGTGCATCAGAATCGAGCGTCTTTCCCGTCCCTAAGCGTGACGTCACACCCATGTGACTTTATCAGGGGATGCTGGGAAAGCACACTCTAAGTCTATATATAGTCTGCGGAGAGATCCTCGTGTGGTGGTCATTTTTGGTTGTTTCCAATAGGAATGGCCATTTATTTTGTTAATTTTATTGTCTGTACATTATCTCACTTTTACCCTGTATATGTTTACACTTATGGATATTTAGAGGTGGGAGATATTTTTCAGACAAATAATTTAGTGTTAGAACAGCGCGACACCAATATAGTTTTTATTCTTATGCATAGTGGATACGGTTTGATCCATTCTGATGGGCGCAGCAGTTCTTATATCGGTCTATTGCCAATGGTAGCACAGGAATAATCTTTTACCCAAAAAATTGCAAAAATGCTAATAAAGACACATAAATGTGCAAAAACAGCAATAATGCATAATATGGAGTATAATAATTATCAGATAGTGAAAAAGATCCCATCACAGTGCGATACAATTGTGGCAATCTCCTTCAATGTGAATTGCAATTCATACAAATAATTCAGTGACACTGTGCAGCCAGTTTCCAGTGTGCGTGAAAAAATGGTTCCCTTAGACTCTCACCTTATATAAGTACAAAGTAAGCCTTAATGGCAGTTCACACTGGCCGATCCCCTCCAGATCCCCCTCAGTAACACCACTCCTGTGGCTTTCTGTTCACTTCGCCAGATCCGTACCCAAGGTGCCACAAACTCTCAGCCAGATACCATTAAGCAGTTTAGGAGAAGAAAAAGGAGGACTCCATAGTGTAGTATTTAAAATAAAAATGTATTTAATGAAAGTAATACACTCACAGTTAAAATGTTCACAGACAGCGTTTCACATGTACTGTTTCCCGATCTCGGCCGCGACCGGAAACAAGACGTCACCCGACTCTCTTCCCTGACGCGCTGCGTCATCATTCATGTGACTTTTTCAAAGGGTATTGTTTAAAAGCTATTTTACTGCATGTTAAGCAAATTGCAATAGTCACTCTATATTAGACCATTGTTAACTTGATGTTAGAGGTCTCATGTGACTGATTAGAGACTCTTGATCTCTATATGATTGTCACTATGATTCAATTAGTACTATGAAGAACCAGGGGTGGACTCTACCATGACATTATAAATAATAGGAATACCATTGTTACTTACTAGATCAGGTACTTATAAATATCTGGTTCCTTCTACTTAAAACTGGACTTAAAGCGGAGGTCCACCCTAAAGTGGACCTTCCACTCATCGGAACCCTCCCCCCCTCCGGCGCCACAATTGGCACCTTTCAGGGGGGAGGGGGGTGCAGATACCTGTACAGTACAGGTATCTGCACCCACTTCCGGGATAGCTCTCTGCGGAAAGGGGTGTAGATTACGCCCCTTTCCGAAAGTCCCCCGCTGCCTGCTGGGAAACACACAGATCCCAGAGGCAGCGGGTCCATCCTTATTGCGCAGCGCGACTCGCGCATGCGCAGTAGGGAACCGGGAAATGAAGCCGAAAAGGCTCCACTTCCTGATTCCCATACCCAAGATGGCGGCGGCAGCACCCGAGAGACGATCGAGAGATCAGCTTCGGGTGCCGACATCGCGGGCGCGCTGGACAGGTAAGTGTTACTATTTTAAAAGTCAGCAGCTGCAGTATTTGTAGCTGCTGGCTTTAAAAAAAAAAAAAAAACGCGGAGTCCCGGCGGACTCCCGCTTTAAGGCATAGAGCCTCATACACTATTCAATTATATGCATATAAACTGACTTAAAGTGTCATTAAAACCAGAATATGAAAACTCTTACAGAATGTTCATACTCGCAAAGTCACTAAAGAATTTGCTTTCTGTGGAGTGAAATATACCTGGTTAATCGTACCTTCAGCTGTCCCTCCCATCTTCTCTGTGTCCCCACTGCAGATTGAGATTGTGTAGACCAGCTTGTGTCCTCTAAGGAGCATGCTCCCATTTGTAAGTTCTTCGTTTCCTCCTATTTCTTATCTGTACAGCCCACATGAGCGTAGAGTAACATGTGGGCTTATACACAGTTGTATGATCAAATACCACCAAAAGAAAGCTCTATTTGTGGAAAAAAAGGACGGCAATATTGTTTGGGTGCAGCATCACACGAGCAAGCAATTGTCAATTAAAGCGGTGCCGAATCGCAAAAAATGTCTCGCTCATTGAGCAGCCAAATCTTCCAGGGCTGAAGTGGTTAACTATAAATCAGTATTTAGTATATGTAATGTAATTGCTAATACCTGTAAAGTAAAATAAGAACCTTGGATGCAGATGATGCCTAAACAAAATGAAAGATAGTGTCAATAATCTTTGAATTCCTCTACACCATATTATTGCACAGAAAATGTTCAAAAAAGATTTCTAGGGAGCTGTAAATCAGTTATTAGATATTTATAATCTAATTTGAATTGCTCTTCTGAAACAGTTTTTTTAAGTCATGTGACTGGCACAGCACCAATCAGGGCTGGACAGACAGACCCACACTGTAGAAAGCATACATCAGCAGAGTAACTCCCAAAGATCTTTCCCTGCAGATGCCAAACAACAGGGAAAGATCATAGACCACACAAATATGCAGCAAAAATAAGGTATTTAGAGGATTTAAAAAAAAATATGAAATCCAGTGGCATAATATATATGATGAATTATGGCAAGTAACACCTTGCCCAGTCAGTGAATGCTGCACATTGATTAACCGCTTCCCGACCGGCGCACAACAATGTACGTCGGCAGAATGGCACGGAAAGGCACAATGGGTGTACAGGTACGTCCCTTTAAATGTGCCGCTGCTGGCGTGCGTGCGAGCTGGTCGGGACCTCCATGAGTCCGATCGTGGGGCCCACAGACTCGATCGCTGAGGGCATACCCGCGATCGTCTCATGGGGAGGAGGAACGGGGAGATTCTAAAGTAAACAAGCATCTCCCCGTTCTGCCTAGCGACAGTGACACTGATCTCTGCTCCCTGTGATTGGAGCAGAGATCAGTGATGTGTAAAACACAGCCACGCCCCCCACAGTTAGCAACACGCCCCTAGGATAAACTTAACCCCTACACTGCCACCTCCTGGTTAACTCCTTCACTGCCAGTGTCATTTATGGCTCCCCCACACATTCATACCACAACCTACATGGTAAGTCAGGTTAACCACTTAAGGACCGCCGTATTGCCATTGTACGTCATCGCAATGGCACAGGCAGGCACAAGCACATACATGTACGTGCCTGCCTTCCAGCGTGTGGGGGGTCCGATCGGGATGAGGGGATGGCCGTTGGTTTCTGGCCACCCCCTCTCGATCGCTCCTGGCCAATGAGAAGCTTCCTCCCACTGTGTATTGTATACACAGGAAGGAGGAAGTGATGTCATTCTCCTCGGGGCGGTCTTTTTGACTGGACTACGAGGAGAAGACAGAAAGTAAGTGTGCACCAACACTACACTGACATGTAGGTACACACAGGCACACAAACCACCCCCCCGATCCCCCCCCAGTCACAGTGTCACTGATTGCAGTGATCATTTATTTACTGATCACTGCATTCAGTGTCAGTTGTAAAAGTAAAAACTGTCAGGGCAGTTAGTGTTAGGTCCAGGGTAGCCCCCTATCACCCCCCAATAAAGGTTTAACCCCCTGATTGCCCCTAGAGTTAACCCTTTCACCCCCTTTTGCCAGTGTCACTAAGCGATCATTTTTCTGATCGCTGCATTAGTGTCACTGATGTCGCTAGGTAGCTAGTTATTTTTTTAGGTTCACCGCCAGGTTTTTATAACGCTAGGTACCCCGATATACTACCCAATAATGGTTTTAACCCCCTGATTGCCCCTAGTTAACCCTTTAACCCCTTTTGCCAGTGTCACTAAGCGATCATTTTTCTGATCGCTGCATTAGTGTCGCTAGGTAGCTAGTTTTTTTTTTAGGTTCACCGCCAGGTTTTTATAGCGCTAGGCACCCCGATATACTACCCAATAATGGTTTTAACCCCCTGATTGCCCCTAGTTAACCCTTTCACCCCCTTTTGTACTCTAGTTTGTAGACGCTATAACTTTTGCGCAAACCAATAAATATACGCTTATTGACATTTTTTTTACTAAAGACATGTGGCTGAATTAATTTTGCCCTAAATGTTTGACTAAAATTGAGTTTATTCGATTTTTCTTATAACAAAAAGTAGAAAATATAGTTTTTTCTCAAAATTTTCGGTCTTTTTCCATTTATATCGCAAAAAATAAAAATCGCAGACGCAATCAAATACCATCAAAAGAAAGCTCTATTTGTGGGAAGAAAAGGACGCAAATTTAGTTTGGGTACAACATTGCATGACCGCGCAATTACCAGTTAAAGCAGTGCAGTGCGAAATTGTAAAAAGACCTCTGGTCCTTAGGGTGTTTATTGGTCCGGGGCTGAAGTGGTTAAAAAAAAGACACAAGTCCATGTAGTTCAACCAATAAAGGGGGGGGGGGGGGTTACATACAATCCCATAAACACATTCCTATACCCACAGTTGATCCAGAGGAAGGCAAACAAAAAAAAAACGCCTATCAGCTATTCCCTAGATCAACTTTATCTATAAATCCAGGCACATTATGTACATTTAGTAAAGAATACATGCTTTTGTTAAAGCAATCTACTGAATTGGCCAGAACCAACTTTTGAGGGAGTTTTTTTCCACATTCTCACAGCTCTTAACCACTTAACAACCGCGACATAGCCAAATGGCGGCTACAACGCGGCTTGATAACTCTGGGAGGGCATACTATGATGTGCTCCCAGAACTGCGCACATGGGATCAGCCGTGACCACTGGGTCCAGAGGACCCAGCGCATCACGGATCACGGTAAATGGCCGCTGTTTACCACGTGATTGCTCCGTCAAATGACGGCGCGATCACTTGTAAACAAGCTGGTGTCATGTCCAGTTCCTCTCTCTCCTCTCGGTACAGTGTGAGCGAAGAGGGGAGAGATCGGGTGCAGCAGTGCTGGGGCGCAATCTGTAGTGCCCACGGTGCTGATCTGTGCCCATTGCAGCCTCATCGATCCATCCATGCTCAGCCATCCCTCTGTCATACTCATCCAGCCAACCGTCCATGCTCGGCCATCCCTCTGTCATACTCGTCTAGCCAGCCATTCATGCTCAGCCAACCCTCTGTCATACTCATCCAGCCATCCATCCATGCTCAGCCATCCCTCTGTCATACTCATCCAGCCATCCATACTAAGCAATACTCATCCATCCATGCTCAGCCATCCATACTCAGCAAAACTCATCCATCCATGCTCAGCCATCTATACTCAGAAATACACATCCATCAATCCATGCTCAGCCATCCATACTCAGAAATACTTCCAGCTATACTCGGCCATACCCAGCTGTACCCAGTCGTACCATGCTCAGCCATCCCAATCCACGGCTCATCCATCCCCATTCATCCTCATCCATGTCACATCAGTTCTCATCCATGCCACTACAATGCCTCACAAAAGTGTAATAGGTAGTCAAATTAGATCTGACGTTTTTGCCCCTAGAACACCTGATGCATGTTGGGCCTCTCTATGTGGCCTGGCTGTGAAAAACACCACATGTGGTATCGCTGTACTCAGGAGGAGTAGGAGAATCTATTTTGGGGTGTAATTTTTGGTATGTACATGCTATGTGTTAGAAATATTGTGTAAATGGACACATTTTCCAAAAACTTGTAGAAAAAAAATGACATGTTCAAAAGACACATTATGCCTCATAGATTATACGTCGAGTGTTTCCTTTCCAAAATGGGGTCATTTTTGGGGAGTTTCCATTGTCCTGGTGCTCCAGGGCCTTCAAACATGTAAGAGGTAGTCAAGAAATTATGTGTAATTTATGCTCCTAGAACGCCTGATAATGCTCCCTCAATGTTGGGCCTCTATATGTGGCCAAGCTGTGTAAAAGTCTCACACTTGTGGTATCCCTGTTCTCAGGAGGACTAGCATAATGTGTTTTGGGGTGTAATTTGTGGTCTGCATATGCTGTGTGTGAGAAATAACCTGCTAATATGACAATTCTGTGAAGAGAAAAAAAAATCGTGATTTTGCAAAGAAAAGTGGGAAAAGATTACAACTTCAAAAAACTCATCATGCCTCTTACTAAATACCTTCGAATGTCTACTTTCCAAAAAGGTGTAATTTGGGTGGTATTTGTACTTTCCTGGCTTGTTAGGGTCTCAAGAAATTAGATAGGCCATCAGTACTTCAGGTGTGATCAATTTTCAGAGATTGGCACCATAGCTTGTGGACTCTATAACTTTCACAAAGACCAAATAATACTATAATATACACCAATCTGGGTTATTTTTTACCAAAGATATATAGCAGTATAAAATTATTTTATTTATTTTTTGTTCCTACAACCCCAATTCCAAAAAAGTTGTGGACTTTGTGTAAAATCTGCATAAAAGCAGAATGCAATGATTTGCAAATCTCATGAATCCATATTTTATTCACAATTTAGAACTGGGTTTGTGCATCTCTTCTGGGTCACATGAGTGCACTTGCTCTTGCACTCCTGTGACCTAGAATCAGCCAACAGCTGGATAAAGCCCACTGTTGGCTGATGTCAAAGAACTGGTCCAGGCTCTGGAAGAAAATAATCCCAACAATAATGTCAGGCTGAGGCAGCTGCCGTACAAGCACCTGGGTTGATCCTATTAGCATACTGTTGAGATCCTGAGCCAGATGCTCCTGTCCTCCGGTGATTACTGGTGGCAGAGAGTGGTGGCTGACAGTGATCATGTGATTGCTTAGTCTTGGAACTGGCAGGAGAGAGCAGCAGGTGAGGTGAATATGTTTTTTTTTGTTTTGTTTTTTACTTCCTCAACACTATATCCATGTGAAATATGTGTATCTCTTTTGTTGCAGCAGCCAATTATGCATACAATGTACAGTACATCAATAACTGATGTGGTTGTAAGATTCCATGCAAATGTTTAGTCCTTTTATTCAACACAATATCACTTGCTTCCTTCTCATAAAATCCATGCCTTTAGGTCTGAATGCAGAAGTCCTCATAATCAAGACAACATCTAGGCTAGGATATTACAATAGGTGCTGATGTAATTCTCAAGTGAAATCCACATACCGTATGTAAATACAGCTTGCTTCAGCTAATTCTTACTCGGGTATAGTATATATGTGGTCCTCCACCAGCTCATCTCTTTTTTTTTTTTTTTTTTTTTTTTTTTTTTTTAGAAACCATCCAAAGCTTTGCTGGAGGGTGGATAATTGGAGTGCATTCAAATATAAACCACCATGCAAGGTTTTTGCATATATCATGCATCATATACTGCGTAGATGGCATATGAAGGCTGTAACCATGATAGTTCAGCTACTTTAATCAGCGGTTCATTAGCACTGTAGACTTAAAACAGACTCTTGATCAACGCGCAGTGTAAACATGCTCCTCTCAAACCATGCCTTGATGGAAACCCACAAATGGTTTCCATGCTGTAATTACAGTAGCCAGATAAACTAATACTCCAATCAATTCCTTAGAATTTCTAGCCACCCCATGTACTTATCTGGAGATGATGTAGATGAGACCATACTTCATGTTATTATATTCCATGTCTCATTAGCCAGCTGCATAAGGGATGTTGCATCATACTCCCATCTCCTCCTGGCGTGGGCTGACCCAGCAGTCGCACTGCATTAGCGCATTTCATATACACCTGTGCTCATTGTTAGGATACCTACTTTGACCCTGTGTGTGTTCCAACAGTTACTAATTAACACCTGCACTGGGGGCATGGCAAGATCTCCGTATTGCTACCACAGTTGTTTATTTGTTATAGCTTCACTTTTAACCCTTTTGAGTGCTTTTTTTATGATGCGATTCATAATTTACTGCCAGCCTCAACTGTATAGCTACTCTGTTAATCACACAGAGCTCTACCAACATATCGAATTCACTGATACTCACAAGAGAAACACATTCCAAACTTTGGGTTTGTGCTATTTGGGGGGGACATGCATAGCTCTTCTATACATTATAACATGGGATATTTATCACCTATTTCAATAATAGCCTAACACATATACATTGTTTCCATTGTTCATCACTCAACTTCCTTAACTTGGCTTAGAACAGATCGGTTTTCACACTTCTTGTGCACCCTGTTTTGCAAAGTTGGTCCCTTTGTCACCTGTTGCAGCTTTCTGTATCCCTCTGGGACAAAATTAGATGCTCTTGCCTAAGCAGAGCTCTCCCTTTCAAATCTTGGGCATCACCCCAGTATAAGATTTCTTTATGAAAATAGAGCCTTATCAATGGCACCACACCAGAGTCATGGATTGATATTTGGACAACTACGAAGTCTTCAGTCCTAAATGTTGTAACCTTTGAAATAAATTGCAAAGTCCTAACCCGATGGTACTTGGTTCTGTCCCAAATTTCAAAAATTGTTCTCACACGTTTCCGTGGGTGTGGAGCTATGGGCTCATACATATTTGGTCGCATTGTCCTACTGTGCATAAGTTCTGGGCGGAAGTATTTGCCACCATCTCTACACTATTTTCAATTAATATCTCTCCTGACCCTTATGACACTATTCAACACCCAACCCCCTGAGTCAAACCGTTTAAATTGTTACTATAGGTAACTACTGCAGTCAAATAAATTATAGCGAATGCCTGGAAAATCCTTTCTCTACACATTGTAAACACCAAGAACAGAGCCACGCTAAAATTGAAGAAACCTGTCTTGATAAGGTCTTGAAATGCAAACAAATCTGGTGACCCTGGGTAACACATTTTCTGCATGCTTCACCCCCCGGTCCTATAGACATACCCCCAAAAAATACACAATTCCTCAATATGTAAATTGCTAATGAAAACACAATGTGAATTGTACAATATAGAACACAACAAAATATACAAATAAAAATAAAGATGAAAATAAGGTGCAAAGTGGAATAACTCCAAGGGGATAAACACTCTACAGCTATAGTGGTGAACTGTAAAGCAGTGAAATCCAAAATTAATGGGTGGGGACAGTGAAAAAATAGTCCTTCCAAGAGACTAAAGTTCAAAAAAAGGGGGGTGTACAAAAGGTGGCTAAGTGCAGAGATGGTGAAAGAAGAAAAGTTCCTCAGCAACTCCACCGGTGGTCTCCTAGCGGCAGTGGTCTCTCAGAACTCTCACCTCATGTATATCAAGAAATTAGCATCAACAGATATCTCCTGGTAAGTGGGTCTTTTTGCAGCATCCAGATAGATTTTCATACATAGACCCTGGCTCTAACGGCTTCTCCTCAATCTCTGTAAATTTCAATATTTCTGTCCTAATAGTCTTCGGTATATTACAGGTAATGCAATGATATAGAGAAGAGAGAAAGGCTTCCAATAGTGTAGTATGTTAAAATAACCTGGGGTTTCATTTATTAAAATGCTGAAAAATGGACTCTTACATTTAAAAACAATCAAAGTAAATAAACAGAAGGATCGGCGTTCACAGTGCCTTCTCACGCTTCCGGTATACGTCTGCTTATGGCAACACTCCCTACATGTTACGTCATGTCACGTGACTTCATCTGGGGAACTGGATTGGCTGAAAAGCTATTCCTTATATATTGAAAGACCGGAAGTTAAATCGCGGCCATTTTCTTGTGGTCCGCTCTTATGTTAGCACCGCGGCCGTTTTATTGGTTGTCTGACGGCGTCGATAGCAGCCATTTTCTTGTAGCCAAACACAGGTATAAGTAAATATTAATATGGGCCGTGATAATAAAGAGGTGCATCAAAAAATTGAATCGTAGTGTAGAATACATATATTGTTATAGAAATTGGCTCTAGATAAATAAAAATGTTTGCATCAATAAGGGTAAGTATATAAAAACCATTACTTGTGGATAAAAGGATTATACTGGGCCATGCAGTCGTACAGCAAAGTACATAAAAGTGGAAAATGGACCCTCGCGCCACTAAGTGCTAAACGTGAAATAAATCTATGTGCATAAAAAATAGAAAATATTGCAAAGTATAATGAAACAACCTGTGGGATGAAGAAAGTGCAAGTGCTGCTAAATAATACAGAAATGCAGCGGGACAAAAATAGTAAACACAAACTATCACATAAATAAATAAAAATAAAGAGTCCTGCGCAAATCGTGCCACTGAAAAAATGGATGATATATATAAATGTGAAAAACAAGAGTCAATGGAAAACTCGTATACATAAATACACCAATAAGTGTAGGTGTATGGTGAAACAAATTGAGAAAGAGCAGGACCAAATGTTCCAAAATATCAGGCTATATATATATATATATATATATATACAGACCAGGTTAAATGCATATAAATGCGTATTTAAAAATATGTAAGTGTACAGATACAATAGAAGTGTGAATATGCAGGTATAAAAATAAAAATGAAAATGGAAAATAAAATAAAAATAAGAATGAAAATGAAATAAAAATGAAAATAAAAAATAGAAATAAAATTAACAATAAACATAAAATAAAATTAGAATAGAATTTTTATTTTTATTTATTTTTTTAATTTTATTTTTAATTTTTATTTTTATTTGTACTTTAATTTTGTTTTTATACCTGCATTTTCACACCTGTGTCTCATTTACATATTTTTATATATGCATTTATATGCATGCAACTTGGTCTGTATATGTATGTGTGTGTGTGTGTGTATATATATATATATATATATAATATATGCAATTTTATTTATTTTTTTATATCATCTATGATAACGGTGCCCTTTTACGTACTTTGCTGTATGACTGCTTGGCCCAGTATAATCATTTTATTCACGAGTAATGGTTTTTATATACTTACCCTTATTGACGCAAACATTTTTATTTATCTAGAGACAATTTTTATAAACATATATGTATTCTACACTACGTTTCAATTTTTTGATGCACCTCTTTATTGTCACTGCCCCATATAAATATTCACTTATACCTGTGTCTGGATACAAGAAAATGGCTGCTATCGGCGCCGCCAGACAACCAATAAAATGGCTGCGGTGCTAACATAACAACAGACCACAAGAAAATGTCCATTTTATACCTTGTGCCTTTGTTTGCTCTATTCTTTTGATGTACTCTAGTGAAAATGCTCAGTAAAAAAAATTGTGCAGTAGGGCCTTATTCTCTTTGTGGCCCCCAGTAGCCATCGTGTTGCCTGGGTTACTATTACTTTTAGGAACCCTCCTTTTTTATTATGCTGCATAGTGACAAAATATCCTGGAGGCTAGCTTCTTTTGCTTTCCTGAGGGTCATTATTACCTTTGTGGGAGTGTCATTCTCATTTCACCTTATAAATGGCATCAAAATGGTCATCTATGGCTACTTGCCACATCCTCCTCAGGCGCCGATTCCTATTCATTTCCTTTTACAGGGTGGTTCATTTATGGGACTCCTCTCTCTTCTTCCACCTGGCTTGGTGGATACCTTGTCTTGCTAGAACTTGTGCCCCCTCGGAGTGCATTCCTCCTTCCCTACCTGGTCCCATTCTCCTGGCAATGTCGGGCTTTTTCTGGGCCTTTTATACATCAAGCACCTGTTTTTTTTGTTTTGTTTTTTACAAGTTATGGGGCCACTACTTGACCATCTGTACACATTTTCAAAATGTCTGGCCACTTGGCCGTATGGGCCTTTGCCGATGTGTGCTTTGCTGTCAACTGTTTGTTCAGCTCTGTTGACCCTTCTTGTTTCCTGGGGACGTGTCATTACCATTTTGGCTTGCTGAGGCCTGTACTGTACAAATAAGATCATAGGAATTTTGATTTACCTGTAAATTCCATATCTTGAAGTACAGTACAGGACAGGTCCCGCCTCAGTTTCCTTTGTGATGTCCTTACTGTTTTCTGACAAAACTGGAGCCTCATGGTGTGGGCAGGGTTACTTTAGGGGGCATTGTCACCTAAGCTTTGCCATTGTCCAATCACCTGATAGCAGCAAATAACCCGTGGTCTAAACATGATGTTCCTGTTTCCTGTACTGTACTCCAATATTTGGAAATTTACAGGATAGTCAGAATTTAAGTTTTTTTTTTTTAAATGCAAGCAGTGTAAGTAGCTTAATTTGACTTGGTATTAACCTCTTGCTGTCCATGTACAGCAGTGCTTGGAGAGGGGATGTAGAAGAAGCACAAGAAGCTAGACAGCTGATAAAATGAGAGAACACATTAAATTCATCATTGTGCTCCTTTTTTATTTTTCACTGTGCAGTCACAGGACGTGGGTGGGGAAGAGACCTGTAAGTGAAAATGAAGATCAGGTCCCCTCCCCTGCAGTGTAGGATGTAAATCTCAGAACTCAATGGACCAAAACACACCATTTTATCAATTTTATCAAGTAATAACTATTCACACCCCTAAAGTCAGTACTTTGTAGAGCCACCTTTTGCGGCTATCACAGCTGCAAGTCTCTTTGGATAAGTCTCTATGAGCTTGCCACATCTTACCACTGGGATTTTTGCCCATTCCTCCTTGCGAAACTGCTCCAGCTCCTTCAAGTTGGATGGTTTGCACTTGTGAACAGCAATCTTTAAGTCTGACCCCAGATTTTCTATTGGATTGAGGTCTTGGCGTTGCCTAGGCCATTCCAACTCATTTACATGTTTCCCCTTAAACCACTCAAGTGTTACATTAGCAGGGTGTTTGGGGTTATTGTCCTGCAGGAAGATGAACCTCCGTCCTAGCCTCAAATCACACACAGAGTGGTACAGGTTTTGCTCAAGAATATCCCTATATTTAGCACCATCCCTCTTTCCCTCAACTCTGACCAGTTTCCCAGTCCCGATTGATGAAAAACATCCCCACAGGGATGGTGTTTTTTGGGTGATGTGATGTGTTGGGTTTGCGCCAGACATAGCGTTTTCTTTGATGCCCAAAAAGTTCAATTTTAGTCTCATCAGACCAGAGCACCTTCCTCCATACATTTTGGGAGTCTCTCACATGCCTTTTCACAAACTCAAAGCGCGCCATTTTGTTTTTTGCTTAAAGTAATGGCTTTCTTCTGGCCACTCTGCCATAAAGCCCAACTCTATGGAGCGTACTGCTTATGCCGCATCCACACGATTAAACACTGACCGCAAAATCCATAGGATTTTTTCCGTCGGATGTTGGCTCAAACTTGTCTTGCATACACACTGCCACACAATGTTGTCGGAAATTCCAAACATCAAGAACGAGGTGACGTAAAACTAGCTGAGAAAATTGAAGTTCAGTAGCCAGTGCGGCTCTTCTGCTTGATTCCGAGCATGTGTAGAACTTTGTGCTTCAGAATTGTGTACACACAATCGGAATTTTGTTGTTGGAAAATTTGAGATCCAGATCTCAAATTTTGTGTGTCAAAAATGCCGATGGAAAATGTCCGATGGAGCCTACACACAGTCAGAATTTCTGACAAAAAGCTCCCATCGAACATTTTCCGTCGGAAAATACGACCGTGTGTACGAAGCATTATTGTCATCCTATGTACAGATACTCCAGTCTCTGCTGTGGAACTCTGTAGCTTCTCCAGGGTTACCTTAGGTCTTTGTGCTGCCTCTTCGATTAATGCCCTCCTTACCCAGTCCATGAGTTTTGGTGTGCGGCCATCTCTTGGCAAATTTGCTGTTGTGCCATCATGGAATCATCAAGAATTTGGATATTTTTTTTATAACTTAACCCTGACTTGTACTTCTCAACATCATTGTCCCTTACTTGTTTGGAGAGTTCCTTGGTCTTCATGGCAGTGTTTGGTTAGTGGTGCCTCTTGCTTAGGTGTTGCAGCCTATGTGGCCTTTCAAATAGGTGTGTATATGTAATGACAGATCATGTGACACTTAAGCCCCATACACACTATCAGATTTTCTGCTGATTTTTGTCTTCAGATTTACCAAAACCATGTAGTGCAAGGGCCTGCCTGATTGCATACACATTGAATCTCCTAAGGTTTGACCTCATATTATATGGTTTTGGTAAATCTGAAGGCAAAAACCATCAGCAAATCTGATAGTGTGTATGGGGCTTTAGATTGCACACAGGTGGACATCATTTCACTAATTATGTAACTTCTGAAGGTAATTGGTTGCACCAGAGCTATTTATGGGCTTCATAACAAAGGGGGTGAATACATACGCACATGCCAATTATCATTTTTTTTATTTCTGAAAAATAGTTTTATGTACAGTATATATTTTTCTAATTTTACTTCATCAACTTAGTCTATTGTGTTCTGATCCATCACATATAATAAAGATTATAAAAACATTGAACTAAAGTCTGTAATGTAACAAAATAGGTAAAAAGCCAAGGGGGGTGAATACTTTTTCAAGGCACTGTACATACACACGCTGTCTTTTATAACACCACTTTAGCTCACAGCTTCTGTAGTTTTGCCATTGGTGTCTTTGTTCCATAGGTCTCAAAGAAATGCTAGTGCTACTTTTATCAGTTTTATGAGTAATATATGGAGGTATACTGAATGGATGCTCTCTGTCAGTGAATCTATGGGAGGTGTATTTGTTAGGTGTGCCTGTAGATTTGAAGGCAATTAGCATCTACTTTGCTTTTCATATTGCTATTGTGCAAGAGAGCTGCAGGTGTTTTCAGTAATATCACAAAATGAGTTTGCTGTAGGCTGCATGTTGTATTTTTTCAGCTCGGCAAAATAAAATCAGTGATGAACACAGCATTATATGTTTTAATTATGTCAAGGCAGAGTATAGACAAAGCAATTACGTTATCCATATACACCAAGAATCCATTTTAATAATCAAAGTTTAGTCTGGGATAATGACTGGATGATATACACTCGCTGGGTTATCTTCCTCGGTATCCATCTCATCAAAATCTAAAGAGCTTGGCAATTAGGATGAAAAACCCTTTATATGATTAAGCTGGGCACATTGATTTAGGTCTTTTGAGTGCATGCTTGTTTTATTCACAGTGGAAAAAGCAACTTTGATTCCAGCTAATTAAGTTTGTTGCCATTTTTTTGTAGATGCCCTGCTATTCAGAGAGACACTGTTGGTATTTATATAACATTTTTTTTTCCTTTTTTTATTTTTTTATTTCATCTAGTTAAAGCATAAATAATTTAAGAAGCCTGCTTGGCTCAATCATAGCAGCTGAAGCAGGCCGAAAAAGAAGCCTATTTGATAAAAAAGTTCACAGTAGGCTTTTTCTTTTGAGAACCAGAAAGTCGAAACCAAGATCAATAAACTTGAGATAACAACAGTATAAGGAAAAAATATACTTAAAGCACAGGGTTTAACTGGAACTAAGCCAGCTTGGTCATCATGCCTTTGAAATGTTTCATTATTTTCTGTCTCAATGTACAGATGACACAAGCTCGTGTGAAGATGATGACAGCAGACATGGAAAGTTTCTAGAGAAGAAATATGTGGCAGGTAAAAGCCATCTCTGGATAAAAGCAAAAAGCGCAACACCCCCAGGAATATATAAAACAAATGAGCAGCTATTTACAAAAATGCAGTTTATGCAGAGTAAACAGAGGTATATACACATTAACGAGTAGGGAGTGAAGACAATATGCAAGATCCATTGTCATGGCGTGACTATCACCTGACCTTTTCTGATTTAGATTGTGCTGTTCTTAATAGGCATAGCTCAGCGATTACAGTGTAACACGCAGATGGTTCTAATTTACTGCTGCTCTTTTCTAAATGGATGGCAAATTCAGTAAAAACTAGTAAAATATGCTAGATGAAAAGTCTGTACTTCAAAATGACTTTGTTTACGAAGGATGGTTCCATATTTTATGCAAGTCCATTTGTGATGGATTCTTTATGAGAAGTGTAGTGTATTCCGTTTACCTAAGAGTAGATGTTTAAGTGACTGTTTATCTAACTAGACAACCTAAAAACATGGTAAGTACCGTATTTATCGGCATATAACACGCATCAGGCGTATAACACGCACCTTAATTTTCAGAGGCAAGTTTCAGGAAATAAACTTCAATTTTAAATAAAGAACTTTGAAGCAAAATAAGGATCAGTGCCCATCAATGCAGCCTTATCAGTGCCCATCTACAGCCTCACCATTGCCCACCATTGCAGCCTCATCAGTGCAATCCGCAGCCTCACCTTTGCCTATCAATTCAGCCTCCTAAGTGCCTATCTGCAGCCTTGCCATTGCCCATTGATGCAGCCTGCTCAGTGCCCATCCTGCAGCCTCACCATTGCAGAATAATGCACCCTGCTCAGTGCCCATCTGCAGCCTCACCATTGCCCATTATTGCAGCCTGCTCAGTGCCCATTTGCAGCCTACTCAGTGCCCATCTGCAGCATCACTATTGCCCATTAATGCAGCCTGCTCAGTGCCCATCTGTAGCCTGATCAGTGCCCATCTACAGCCTCAGCATTGCCCATTAATGCAGCCTGATCAGTGCCCATCAGCAGCCTCACCATTGCCCATTATTGCAGCCTGCTCAGTGCCCATCTTCAACCTCACCAATGTCTTTTAATGCAGCCTGATCAGTGCCCAATAGTGCAGCCTGCTCAATGCCCATCTATGAAGCCTGCTCAGTGCCCATCTGCAGCCTCGCTTTTGCCCATCAATGCAGCCTCACCTGTGCCGGATTACACAGAGTCAGGATCTCCTGTGTGCTCAGTGCCTGCAGTCATTCACAGTCCCACCCCCTGGCCCGGCTCCTATGATGGACAGAACACCGGTCCAATGCCAGGACATGGGACATGCGCTGTCTATGTTAGGAGCCATGCCAGGAGGTGGGACTGTGAGTGACTGCGAGCGCTGAGTACACAGGAGATCCCGGCACTGTGTAATCCAGTGGCGCTCGTCCCCTCCTTCCCCTCCAAGGCAGCCAGGGATCAGCGTGTAACATGCACCCATGATTTTCCCCCTATTTTCAGGGGTGAAAAGTGTGTGTTTTACATCGATAAATACAGTAACTGATACTTTTACAGTTTGATTGCGATCACGCAGAATCTTATAAAAAGTTTGAAACTGATGTTTTATTCATAAAAATAAAAAAATAAGTATAAATACAGTAAAGAGTGTTTATCAATACATATGTACATGCCTCAACTCTAAGGTTGTTTAACATGGCCTTCCCTGATGCATGTACTGTATATGTTGCTGCACATGCTGTTGTAAGTCTCAATTTCTGTGTATGACCACAAAAACTTAAAGATTTTTTTTTAAAAAGGCAAAAAACATTGAAAATTAAAATTTTGCATTTAATATACCACCAGTTATATATTCATATAAGTGCTCCACATCCCCACTATTCAGTCATATTGGTACATCTCCAACTTCCCAGGCTGAGATTCATGGTGTCACTAAACCCACATCAAACTTTCAATAAATGCTGTATTACACACTGTTCATACTGACTCAGTCGCTATGAGTTTTGTTTTCTGCAAGAAACCTGGCCTTGTCCTGCTGCTCTTTATCTCCACCTTCTGTTTATGTCCCCAATTCAGCTAGGGATTTTGCAGTTTTGGTGGCAACTCTGCACATGCTCAGTTTTCAATGAGTTTCTATGCTGAGCATTTCCTCCCTATCACATGAGCAGCCCATGTGACTATAGAATCACACATGTTGGCATATACAAAGTGGTAAATGACAGCCCACTCCTGCCATCCTCCTCCATGCCCACTAACCAGCTAAACATAATGGGGTGGATATTACATTTTGATTGATAAAGGCTTCACCTCCCTCTTATTCTAAGTCATAGGCTGGAGGGGCATGTCACAGGTTGTGACTGGCAGAAATCGGCCCATACTATCTTATTGCTAAAAAATAATAAAGATTTGATTTCAAATATATACTTGTATGACAATTTAAAAGTTTATTGATATTATTTATTTATTTTTACTCTGTATTCCAAAGGCTGTTTTTTTTTTTTTTTAACATGTGACCAGCAGCAGAGGAGTAGAAGCTCCTTCTGCTTAAATTTCCCTGCAGACAGGCTGGGAAAGATCTGGATCATGTGACAGCTGTCTATCAATTAGGAAAAAGGATACTTATATTTTTTTCTTAATTTAAATAATTACAGTGCCATCATCCACATACAGAAATAGAAGGGACAATGTAAATTAAACCGTGTGTGTTAGCATCACTTTAACTGTTTGATGATGAGCCTTATAACATAGTAGGACAGTGTCCGTTTCACAAAAGTCTGCTTCCTCTGTAGATATAGTGAAAGTATTTATAATAATCATATTAAATCATACTAATATTCTTAAACAATGTACATATGAATGACATCACATTTTTAACAACTAAGATAAAATCAAATGTCTGGATTGCTGGAGCCATTGGCTTAAAGAGGCCCCAGAGGAAAGGTCATGGGAGATTAAGTATGGGGCAATCCAGATCATAAGCGAAATGTATCAAGATCAAAAAAAATGTAATGATTACTCAATGTAAGGCTACATTCATAGTATAAAACATACTTTTATATCATTACTTAATCATTTCTGGAACTGTGCAAAGGGACATCCTCACTGATCAAGAAAAGGATCTTAGAAAGTAAAAAATATCTGGTATGAGTCTCTGATTTCAGTATGAATTTTCATGATAAGCCTTTGCAATTTGAGGTTTAATAAATCCATTTTCTAAATACTACCTAATGAGTACTGGGATCACAAAAATCACAAACTTCACACTTCTGTTAGGACAAGTGCCCTTCACTTGTCTTTGTGTTGTGAATTGTTTTTTCTTTAACATAGAGAGGATCCTGCGATTATCCACCACTATTGTCTTCCATGGACATCCGGGCCTTTTTATGTTGTTGAGTTCTTCTTTACTCAGAATGTACCAAACTGTTGATTTTTCCACTCCGAATGTTGCTGCTTTCTCTCTGATGGTATTTTTAAGTTTTGGAAGCCTTAGGCCGCGTACACACGCGGGGACTGTTCGCCCAACTTTGTCCGTCAAACAGTTTCAGCAAACACTCCGCTCAAAATTAGCATGGACGGACATGGCCACACACGACGAACGAACAGTTTGCTGAAACCGTGCGCGATGACGTGAACGGCACGTACGACGGGACGAAAAATACGACGTCCTATACACTGCATTATAACTTTCGGCGTGTAAATCCTTTCTGAGCATGCGCGGAACTTAGTTTGACGAACAAGCCTACACACGAGGGGACTGTTCGCTGAAACAAAGTTTCAGCGGACAGTTTTTCGGAATTTCCGAAAAACCTTGTTCAGCGGACTGTTCGCTGAAACTGTCCGCTGAAAGCCCACACACGGGCGGACTGTCCGCCGAAACACTGTTCAGCGGACAAAGTTGGCCGAACAGTCCCCGCGTGTGTACGCGGCCTTACATTTGCCTGTTTCACTTGCATGGACAGCTCTTTTGAACACATGATGTAGGTTCACAGCAAAAGATTACAAATGCAAATACCACACTTAGAATGAACTCCAGACCTTTTACCGGCTTCATTGATGAAGAAATAACAAAGGAGTAGCCCACATGCCCACATGTGACCATGAAACCGCTTTAAATTCAAATGTCCAATTACTTTTGGTCCCTTGAAAAAGGGGGGGGGGGGCTATTCTTAGGAGCTGTAATTCCTAAACCCTTCATCCAATTTGGACATACATACCCTTAAATTAAGCCTAAGAATGTGCACTTTCAGTCTATATCAATTATATAACTATAGCTTGAATATGTTTTGGTAAATATATGAAAATTTTTTTTTATTGTGCCTGTGTCCAAATATATATGGACCTAGCTGTATGTCACCACAATAGAAAAACACAATGTGTACTGCAAGTGCAGTTGCTCTAGATCAGAGGGGAACCTTTGCTGATTTCTATCATCCAATCACGTGCAAGAACATTTTTTTTTTTCTTTGAATGTGATTGAGTATTCTTTACAAAGTAAAGGTTTACCTCATGTAATAAGCTCTGGAGCAAGTGCTATTGCAGTGCACAGTATATTTGCCTTTAGTAAATCAGCCCCCATGCTCTTAAGCTGATAACACAAATAATTCTAATTTGCTGTGTATTTATTGAACACCCCCATTAAATATTCAAAGTGCTGGAAAATGTAATTGAACCCTTGCTGTTAATAGCTGGTCGAACCTCCTTTGGCAGCAAAATTGGGACAGGGCAACAAAAAGCTGGCAAGTAAGTGGTACTAACAAGCAAGAGCTGGAAGAACATTTTGCAAATAATAATAGGCTAATTGACAACAGGTCAGTAACATGATTGGATATAAAAAGGGCATTGTAGAAAGTCAGACGTGAAGATGAGCAGAGGTTTACCAAACTGAGAAAAGCTACATCTAAAAATTGTCAATCAATAATGTTCCTTAACATAAAATTTCAAAGACTTTATATACCGTTGTGATCATAAGTTTACATACCCTGGCAGAATTTATGATTCCTTGGCCATTTTTCAGAGAATATAAATAAAACAGAAACGTTACTTTAACTCATGGTTAGTGTTTGGCTGAAGCCATTTATTATCAATCAACTGGGTTTACTCTTTTTAAATCGTAATCACAACAGAAACTACCCAAATGACCCTGATCAAAAGTTTACATACCCCAGTTATTAATACCATGTATTTCCCCTTTAACATCGATTACAGCTTGAAGACTTTTGTGGTATTTGTGGATGAGGCCCTTTATCTTCTCAGATGGTAAAGCTGCTCATTCCCCTTGGCAAAAAGCCTCCAGTTCCTGTAAATTCTTGAGCTGTCTTGCATGAACTTTGAAATATCCCCAGAGTGGCTCAATGATATTGAGGTCGGGAGACTGAGATGGCCACTCCAGAATCTCCACTTTATTTTGCTGTAGCCAATGACAGGTCAACTTGGCCTTGTGTTTTGTATCATTGTCATGTTGAAATGTCCAAGTACGTCCCATGTGCTGTTTCCTGGCTGATGAATGCAAATGTTTGATAACATACTGCATTCATCTTGCCATCAATTTTGACCAAATGTCCTGTACCTTTGTAGCTCACACATCCCCAAAACATCAGTGATTCACCCCCCTGTTTAACAGTAGGAATGGTTTCCCTTCATCATGGGCCATTGACTCCTCTCCAAATGAAGTGTTTATGGTGGTGGCCAAAAAGCTCAATTTTGGTCTCAGCACTCCAAATGACTTTGTGCCATAAGGTTACTTTGTGGTATTTGTGTAGTAATGGCTTTCTTCTGGCGACTTGACCATGCAGCCCATCTTTCTTCAAGTGCCTTGTTATTGGGCACCTTTAAACAGCCACGCCACATGTTTCATAGAGTCCTGTATTTACCTAAAGTTATTTGTGGGTTTTTCTTTGCATCCTGAACAGTTTTCCTGGCAGTTGTGACTGAAATTTCAATGGTCTACCTGACCGTGGTTTGGTTTCAACAGAAGCCCTCATTTTCCATTTCTTGATTCGAATTTGAACACTGCTGATTGGTATTCTCAATTCTTTGAATATATCTTTATATCCCTTTCCTGTTTTATACAGTTCAACTACCTTCTCCCGCAGATCCTTTGACAATTCTTTTGAATTCCCCATGACTCAGAATCCAGAAACGTCAGTGCGGCACTGGATGAAAGATGCAAGGTTCTGTCGGGAGTCCAGAAACTCATTGATCTTTTATACACACACACTAATTACAAGCAAACAGATAACAGGTGAGGATGGTTACCTTTAATAGCCATTCAAACCCCTTTGTGTCAACTTGTTTGCATGCTATCAGGCCACAATCACCAGGGCATATAAACTTTTGATCAGGGACATTTGGGTAGTTTCTGTTGTAATTATGATTTTAAAGGAGTAAACACAGTTGATTGATAATAAATGGCTTCAGCCAATCACTAACCTAGAGTGAAATAAATGTTTTTGTGTTATCATTCATATTCTCCTAAAAATGGCCAAGAAATCATAAATTCTGCCAGTGTATGTAAACTTATGAGCACAACTGTATATCATCATCTACAGTACAGCCTTTAAAAAGATTCTGAGAATCTGGAGAAATCTCTGTGCTCCAGGGACAAGACCTAAGCTCAATTATGCATACCCATGATCTTTGGGTCCTTAGACAACACTGCATTAAAAATAGGCATGATTTTGTGTTGAACATTACTGCTTAGGCTCAGGAATGCATAGCCTAAGAAGGCCTACTGCATAGCCTAAAAAAAGAGAGAAAAGCAACAGTAAATAGCACATCTGCACTATTCCTCCCAGTGCACACTAGCACTGCGGTGGCTTATGTGAATTAACCCCTTAACTTACCTACATGCACTGGATTTCTTCTCAGAATGATAAGTGGTTCAACGTGTAGAGTAATTATAGAAAGCTTTATGTCTCCAGATTACTAATGACAAGCAGGAAAATTTGAAAAGGTGAGCAAAGTCAAAAGTGCACAGCAATATAGAGTTTAAAAAAAAAAAAAAAAAAATGAAGTGTAAAGGAAAAGTAATTCAATGTAAATGAGAAAATGTAATGCACTACAAACATTTCAAAGTTGTTTAAGTGTTACTAAACTCATGACCCCGCATTCACTATATCTGCTCTTCCACAGAACATGGAAATCTATTAGTAAATATAAACTGCTAAATCGACTGTGGAAAAAAAGCCAGTAACTCTGTGTTCCTCTTGTCAATCTTTATTAGCTACATAGCATAGATACAGTACAGAAATGCTATGAGGAAGGCTGTAATAGTTGAAACGTGTTGACATTTCTGTACTGTATCTATGCTATGTAGCTAATAAAGATTGACAAGAGAAGCATCGAGCTGTTGGCTTTTTTTCTACATTGGATTGTATTGCCTGGGGCAATGGACACCCCAGCCTGTGCACCGGTCTTCAGCATCTTCATTCCAAGCACAAACGGTTGAGCTAGGGTATGTTTTTTTTGTTTTTATAAACTGCCAAATACCTTTTCTTATCAGCAGTATATAGCCATCTTGTGACTTCCATCAGTGTCGGGCTGAGCACTGGTTAAAGCTTGTAGGAACAGTTATTCCCTCTGGACTGTCCTATGAGGCTGCATGACCCCTGACTTTCTGTCTAGACAGTGCTGATTGCAAAAAAAAGAAAACTTTAGCAATACACACCAAACTCTGCATACGCAGAGTTCACCACAAGTCCTCTGTTAGCTGGCCATGCCTGCATAGTAGAGCTCCATAGATTTCTTTTGGTCTCCTCTACCTTTGTCTCCTAGTCCAAAGGGTTTACTGCACAGGTGTGGCTAAGCTTTCTATTCCTCCATCCTCACTAAGCACCTGCGGCTGTCCAAATACTTGAACATTGGCTGCATCCGCTTGGATGCAGCTGCTGTTTGCCTGACCACCCCCTCAATCTTTTCATTTTCAAATCGAAGGATACCGGTGGGAGGGTTCCAACAATGCCACCCATGACTCAACTTTCAGCTGGTTTATTAGGAACCCATAGAAATTTGTTTAATATATGGAAAGCTTATTCCTTACACTTGCACACACAATGAAACAATCCCGTCCAACTATATGCAATTTGAAGAAACTGCTTGACACAGGATATTGGAGCAACAACAATGAGGTTGTTAGATGGGATGGGAGTCGACCAGTATGGCCTCTGAACTGTAAAAATATTTATTTTCTTGACATTAAACTGAAGAACCTATTTGCTACAAGCAGCTTCTTCCTGCTACTACTTGAACACTGGGTGCTGGAGGCTGACCAAGCCGCCCACGCTCACTATCCACAAGCAAAGATAAGATTTTCTGTATACCAGATAAATCAAAAACATCCACATTTATTGTAAAGCATCCACAAACATGGCATTGACAGTTCCTCCCCTGAGACTGCCCCCTCTAACACATTTCACCCAAATATGACCAAGCCTTGATTGGGTGAAACGTGTTAGAGGACTGGTGCCAGAATGTGGTAATGTATCTGCCATATTTGTGGATGCTTTACAATAAATGTGGATGTTTGTGATTTTATCTGGTGAGCTGCAGCTCTTATCTTTGCTGCTGAACATTTATTTGCTGTTTGCAAGGCAGTTTAGGACTGCGCAGTGCTGAATTTTTTATTGCTAAATATCGTTAAAAATTGTCTTGGATGTTACAAAATTATAACAATATCTATAATATTACCATACAAGAATCTTCTACAATAATCTTATTAGATATTCTCAAATTACTGCCCAACAATTGTCCCACTATGGCCAGTATAATAGAGGGATATTTTCTCATTAAATGTGGGGTTAATGGGGTTGTGTTTTCCAAGCCGTTAATATTGTGCTTTTTATATCTGCTTATTATTCCTTGTATGCAATTATTTTTAAATAGTAACCCATGCTGTAATTTGTGCGTGTAGCACCCTGCCATTAATGATCATCATGCAAGTATGTTGTTTACATACTGCATCTACATGACTTTAGGGCTTACATACGTGTGATGTGCTTTATGAGCACTCATTTTATCTGCTTTCTTTTGAATTGGTATTAAAATAGTGATTTATTTCAAGATACCCTCATTGCCTATTCCAGTTCTAGTCTGTCTCTTTTTGCCTTGCTGTGCGTTTGAAGTTAGAGCAAAGCGCAGCAGGGTGCACCAGTGAGCCACAGCAAGAGCACCACATTGTCAATTAGTTTTCTTTTCCTTGTAAGACTGACTGTTACTTATAAAATCTCACTATTAATTAATGGCTTGGAATGTATAGCGTGTACGCTGTGCATTTTCCAAGTACAAAGTGCTTTAGAGATTTTTCTACTGGATCATCCAGGGATTTAAAAAAATGTTATCTAGCCCGCCTGGTCATCTGTTCGATGTGTGTCCAAAGCATTTTAATGTTTAGCTGTTAGTATGAGTTTGTATAACCCTAGCTCTAAGGTTAAGTGAGGAATTGGTGCTGTTTTATGTACCTTTAAGTACTAAACGTATTGATTGTCCTTTCGGTTTGGAGGAGAGCTGTTTGATTGCAGTTGGTGATAACCTTTAATGGACCAGGATAGTAGTTCTCGAGGATGAAATACAGATTAAAAAACCTCACGCAGGCTTCAAGAAAGCTCAGGAATTTTCCAAATTATATATACTTTATATAAGACTTGTGCAAAAAGTATAGGAGATAAAGATAAGGAGTATCAGACACACCTTCTATATCTATGGGAGCTTAGGGGTATTATGACCACTTGTCACGATTTGTGACATTTACTTGTTATGGACCACCAGTCTTGTAGAACGAGTCAAGTATTGACATTTTGACAAATGTACTTTACACTGAAGGTAACCTTGGTTTATTATTTTTTTCCATCAAATGCTGAATCACAATAAATCAAACTAAATTACATTAAAGCTCAATTTTGCCATTTGTGTTTGCAGCTCAAAGGTTTACTCCACAAGAGCCCAAATTTCACCAGTAGAATTGTTGCCACAGTGCATATGTTCTAAATTATCGACCATTCCAGTGCAGTGACATGATCAGCAAGGCAGATCACCCAATCCTGTACTAGTTTTCACCTGTGTTCATAGCCCCTTCCCTGGAACTAGAGGAATGCATGCAGCAACTTTCTAAATTTGAGATATTTATTGTTTCTTTGTTTGCATGGGTTCTGTATTAACAACCCCTTCATGGTGAAAAAAGCTTTCTGAAGGCTAACCGCAGTTTCCTTTAATGGGAATGTTGGAAAGCAAGCAAGCTGGGTACAGGAAGATATATTTCCCTGTGACCTAAACTCTAAACTCAGCCACTCGCACTATGTGTGCATGACAAGCTGCATTTGTATTAAAGAAGTGGTGCCCAACCTATGTTCTCAAGTGCTCCAAACAGGTCCTGTTTTTAAGGATGTTCATGAACTTGCATAGTGATTTTATTAATGTCAATGGCTTGGTATTTATGACTGAAATTATATCTAAGGGAAATTCCCAAATTTGGCTTGTTGACAGTACTTGAAGACTGAAGAGGAAAACATAAGTTCCTGAGTGCTCAGATATAAGTAAAAATGTACTTCTCTGGATTACTATTTTGCTTTCTCAGATATTGGGCCATTCAGCCTAGTGAATCTACTGGCAAACACAGGGGTTTTGTAAGCAGGACAACTAAAACAACTAAAACGGTTTGAACACCCAAGCAAAAATTGCCCCTTCAAGAGCTGCAGAAGGTTAATGTTTGGTGAGAGTGTGTATTTAATATTTGACCAATATTTTTGTATCTACCTACAGAAAATACAAATGTTTTGACAGAAAGTACAAAGGAAACAGATAATGAAGAAAAAGAGGATGATGACGATCTGAGTGATATATCCAACATTGAAATTCCTGGTAGGTAATAGTAAACTATTTATGTAGATCTAAGGAGAGATCATGCACCCCTGGTGGGGTCTAGTGATAGCCGAATTGCTTAGTCATCCTTAATTTCAGCATCTGCTCCGAGTTGAGCTCACTAGGAGCTGCCATGTTTTGGGCCACACTTAATTCATCGACTTAAGTCTTAAGCCTTACTGGCCACGAGTCCAGAGTGGGATGTGTCAAAACTCAGTGCTGGAAACTGAATTAAGTTTGTGCATCATAGAGCACCCAAGATTTTAGTTTCCCAGGGGCTTCTTGGCAAATATCTAAAGATGCACTATATTGTCAAAAGTATTGCAACGCCTGCCTTTATTCACACATGAACTTTAATGGCACCCCAGTCTTAGTCCATAGGGTTCAATATTGAGTTGGCCCACCCCTTACAGCTATAGCAGCTTTAACTCTTCTGCAAAGGCTGTCCACAATATTTAGGAGTGTGTCTATGGGAATGTTTGACCATTCTTCCAGAAGTGCATTTGTGAGGTCAGTCACTGATTATGGATGCAAAGGCCTGGCTCGCAGTCTCAGTTCTAATTCATCCCAAAGGTGTTCTGTCAAGTTGAGGTCAGGCCAGTCAGGTTCCTCCACCCCAAACTCACTCATCCAGGTCTTTATGGAGCTTGCTTTGTGCACTGGAACTAAGAGGCCAAGCCCAACCCCTGAAAAACAACCCCACACCATAATCCCCCCTCCACCAAATGATTTGGACCAGTGCGCAAAACAAGGTCCAGAAAGACATTGATGAGCAGGTTTGGGCTGGAGGAACTTGACTGGCCTGCACAGAGTCCTGACCTCAACAAGATAGAACACCTTTGGGATGAAATAAAGCGCAGACTGAGAGCCGGGCCTTCTCATCCACATAAGTGCCTGACTTCACAAATGCGCATCTGGAAGAATGATAAAACATTCCCATAGACACACTCCTAACCCTTATGGACAGCCTTCCCAGAAAAGTTGAAGCTGTTACGGACTAAAGTACACACGGTACAATTGTTGGCCAACTGAGCGTCTGACTTTTGTCTTAAGGGCATGTGCCAGGATCTTGTCTTGCAAACTAATGGTACACAATTGTCGTGCAACAAACACGAACGTAGTGACATATGAATTTCGAGGAATTTCAGCTCTTGAGCGTCACCCTTTGGGCCCCTTCTGATAATTTTGTGTTTGGTGAGCATTGATTCCGAACATGTGGATTTGTGTACCGATCATACAAAAATCTGACAACAGACCATTGTCCGTCGAAAATTTACTAGCCTGCCATCTAACATTTGTTGGCCGAAAGTTGGACAAAAATTGTAAAAAGGAGCGTACTAATGGACAGATTTTAGGACAGCAGTCTGTCAACAGATAAACCCCTGCCAACAATCGCATTGTGTGTACGTGGCTTTAGACTGAGATGTCATTAAAGTTCATGTGCGTGTAAAGACAGGTGTCACAATACTTTTGACTATACAGTGTACATGTAAATATCTGTTATTTGTCAATGTTATCTTTTTCCAATCATGTAAGAAGTTTAAAAATGAATAAAAGGGACAAGACAGAAGCAAAATGGACATTGTGAAAGATGAATAACTTATAATTGTAAATTAATTTTATTGTTAAAGTGTCAGTTAATTCATAATTGGATGGACATTTGTGAACCAGGTCCTGCTTACATTCTCAAAACTGCATACACGAATTCTAGCCTGTTATAGAAAATTTTCATTTTATTATTTTTCTTTCTTTTTTTTGTTCTTATTACTTTGCTTAATGCAGCCTTTCTTAAACTTTTCAACACAGAGGAACCCTTGAAATAGTTCTCAGCTCTCGAGGAACCCCTGCTAAAAAATAGATAATAAATCTACAACTCATGATACATTAGTGTGATGGTCAGTGAGAGGAATGGTCCTTACACTTGTGGCCATTGGGAAGAATTACCTCCTTACAGATAGCTAAAAAGATCAATGGTGTCGGTGGGAACCTATCTGAGAGGCAGAAATTCCCCAATGCTGAAGGAACCCCTAGCGACCTCTGGAGGAACCTTATGGTTCCATAGAACCATGATCGAGAACCACTGGCTTAATGCATGGGTCTGTGTATTATGATTCAGTCTTGTGGGCACTGAATAAGCATTTCAGAACTGGAAAACTGGAACATAAGTTACAGAAGTTGCAGAAAACTGTACTGGTTTGAATGGGCCCTCATTTTTCTCATTCCTTGTGAGCAGTGTCATCAGTACCAGGTTAGTTTTTGGGGGGTTTTTTCTACTCCCTTACTCGCAGTAATTGCTCCACCGTTCAGTGAACCAGCGCTCCACGTTTCAGCCTGAAATAAAGACCTGTGGCAAAAAAAAACATTAAAAAAAAACGATGCCTTGTTTTACAAGCCACTCTGGGTGCCTACAAGGCAGGTCTGTTCTTCTCAAGAGAAAACCCTGGATCTCCACATAGAAGGGTACTCTAATGTGTACATTAACCATTGTAACCTGGTCACAGGCTTTCCTCTCCCATGTTCAGCAGCTTACTGTCAACCCATCACAGTGATGGGTGGCCTCCCTAACCAATATTGAGGTGTTGTAAGTGGAAGAGGAAGGGTCAGAACCAGCAACCATGAAAACTGGTTGCTGTTTGCAGGTTAGTGCAGCATGCTGTTTGGGGATCATGGGGCTGTCAAGAGAAGACCAGGCGTGGTGCCCAAGCATCCGGAGATCCCACCAATCTTTTTTCTTTTTTTTTTTTTGACATTTACACTCCAAGACATGCACACACAGGCTCAGAAAGCAGAAATAAGCTGCTAGAAAAGAAAGAAAGAAAAAAAATATATATATAGTTATGTTAAATATGAATCTAGTTTTGAATCGTGTATACTGCAGTTTATTATCCCAAGACGTGGCTTTGTATACACCTGTGAGAGCTGCCAGTGCTTAGTAAAAACTTGGCACTAGCAAGCAGTGTGACATTAATGGCTTAATTTGGTGGCTTTGAAGTGAGAGGTCACCAGTCCCAGCTCAGATTAATACACAGGCCAACCAAAACAGCAGGAAAAATCCTTTCATGTTTTCGAAGACTTTTATGTAGTTGTTTTGATTTTTAACAAAAAAAAAAAAGCAAACTAATAATAATAGTAATTATAATAATCACGTTGCGTACATAAATTCAGTAAAATATGCCAATTTATGTATGCCTTGTTTTACGAAAACCAAATTTGTCCAAAACTTTTCAAAAATAAACAATATTTCTTTAATAGCGATAGCTTTGTGTAGGATTAACAGACAGATTTACTATAATAATCCACTTACATCACTTTGCTAGTGTTGCCAATAAATTGGACCAGATATAAAGCTTCCTTTGTGCCGTGTGTCTGATCGGTTTGTCCTTGATTTTATGTATCTTACTTGTGTCTACTTTTCTTTATTTAGACAGTCTATGTGCTCAGAGTATTACATTGTGCAAGGTAAATAACAACATCAAAACAGATGTCTTGCCATAGCATATAATCATAGAGTTTATATAATCATTGGTTTCCTTGCTCAATAGCTGTTGGTTTGCCGAAAAAAAAAAAAAATTCTTAAAAAACAATCTTAAAAAAAACTCCACTGAGCTTTATTTGGATAGAAAATGTCTAACACATTGTTATAGAACATATTTTATGGTGTTTTACTGTTCATGGTATTTTTATACCTTTAACTGCCAGGATCCAAAAATGTTAGTTTTTACTCCTAAATGTGGTCACTTCTTCTCAGTTAGTTACAGCTGGGTTCATCTAAACTTGAAAAAGATATTTTGCTCCCAAGAGGAAACTTTCAATAGAAAATATAGTCTTTACATAGAGTTTTAGGGTGTAATGCCAGTAAAAAATATTTAGGTAGTTTTGCACTTAGTAGAGAAGGGTTAGATCCTCTGTCAGATTGGTATTGATATCTAAGATGATTTTTCCTTACTTTGAAAGCATTGTTGCAAGAACAGTAAGTGAAGGAAATATTTCAGCAAAGACTCGTAGCAATAAAAAATGGAGGTTTAGCCTTTCCCTACTCTAGTGAAAACAGTGTTTTTCTTGGTGTCCATGGCCCAGTTGAAGATGTCACCTTAATTGCGTTGTCACTGGCACTAGCTGCTACACCTGACTGCAAGTGACACATGGAACTCTTTTCTATTTGTCTCTATGCTGCTCACCTACAGTGACCTGATCACCTTAGACTGCCAAACCCTCTCCTGCTATCCAGCAGCCTAATTCCTGAGTATTTAAGGCCTAGCTATGTGCTCAACCTTATTTACAAAATGTCAGATCTAAAACACATCGGGAACAGTCCTGCTGTCCTAGGTGGCTACAGTCATGGTTCCAGTGCTGCCTGCATTGTGCCCCCTGCAGTGTAAGCCATAACATTCTGGAATTTTCCCTCTGTGCGACTCAATGACTTCTACTAAGTCTTCAATGGCTCTGCCTGGCATGACTTCTTGGTTCTATCAGAGGAGGGTTTCATCACCCTCATGCTGGATATTTTGGGCCAAATAGCACATTTGATTGCTGACTCTAGTTGCAGAGGTCATAAGCTTGCTAACACACCATCCCCTGAAGAATCCTTATCTGATCGGCCTGCAACCTTAGCTGCCTCTGAGCCTTCAGCTGCTAAGACTCTTTTGGATGTTGTGTCTGTTATGTGTATAATGTATGACCCTACACCGGAGGAGTAGCAGGCCTCTGCCATCATTCCTAAGTTTAAGATTGTCACAGCTCTTTTTGATACAGTATGCACCCCATTAAATCTTTAGAATCAGCCTGTAGCTTCTATCAGTACCTTTCCCAGTCTAAGCTCCTTTAGGGCCCCTAAGACTGGCAAGGATTTCTTGTTGCACCCACTGTTCAAAGTCATTGTTTATAGATAATGAAAGAACCCTTACAAGTTATCTACCCCTCCCAAATGGAAAACTTGTGCCCATTGCAGGCGTACTTTGCTAAAAGCCTGTCTTGGCCAAGATCTTTGTCTGCCAGACTCTAGCAAACTTGGCTAAGGTCATCAGAAGGAATCTTAACACTATTTCAGTTCATCCTTTGGTCACATAGGTGTTGGAATGCTCATGTCTGCTAAAGTGTATATCATTTGTTAAAGGTTTCCTGTCTAATTGCTCCTGGGAGGACTCTCTTGCTAAAGTGGATGTGCTATGGAAGTGCTTCCTCTGAATGCTCTTGGAGAGAAACTACCAGAATGGAGCTGCACTGAAGACCCTCATCAAGCATGTCACCAGGGTTAAGATTACCCATCTACCCCATTGGACTCAGCCTGGGATGACTCACTCCTCCTCAGTGGCTAAGAATAGGTCCTTTTAATTACACACAAGCCTCAATCTCCAAAGCCAAGCCCAAGCCTGGCTCACAGTCCTCCGGCAAACCCTGGCCTTCCAAGTCCACTAAACCCTTGGATACAGTAAATCTTCTTCAGCATGAGGAAGCGCCCCAACTTTCCAAAGTGAGGGGATGGCTTTTAGCCTTTGTGGAGCTTTGGACAACCTACATTGATGTATGGGTGTAGGTGGTTTCCAGGGTCTACATGCTACCAGGGAATGTCCAGCTCCCTCCCTGCTTCATTACGCCCAACCTACCTATTTTAGCTCACATGTTAGCGTATATTGTTGCAGCCTTAGTGTGTCATTGCTGCAGTCCCTGTGTGAGAATATTTCTAGGGGTTCTTCTCCAGCATGTTCATAGTTTTTCAAATATAAAGAGACGGTGTCCATTCAAGGTCATCCAGTGCCCAGGGTGAAAATAGAACATTGTGCCGCTGAATGGGTGAAGGGGAGGGGGCTAATAGAGGCATGCAAAGTGTGTTGTGCCTAAATGTATCTAATGTTTGTGAAATGTGCTGAAATAGTACCAATAGATGTGGTACACAGCAGTAAAGTGGAGAGATTAAAATTGTTGCCCAAATATGGAGCTAACAGTAGCTTACGAACAAATGTCCCAGCCTCGGTGGTGTCTGTGGAAAGAAAAATGTTTTAAGGGATCAAGCGGACAGTGACAAGGCAGTGGCATACATCTACCATTTGGAAGGAAGCAAATATCTAACCGCAGCAAGAGAGGTGGTGCAAAACCTGTCCTAGGAAAAGCTTCCTGTTCCAGGCTTGTCTGCTGTTTACATCCTAGATGTGGAGATTTGGCATGTAGGCTTCCCCAGCCTATGTCTGGGCTTCCTGATTCAACAATAAACTGGATTTGTTTGTCCCCAGGTAAAGGCATCCTCTTTCCATAAGCAGTGAAAGCTCTGGTGGTTCCATGGAATCAGTAGAACCTGATCTTTGCCTGTCATCCCTGAAACACCTTCCTCATCTACTTTGCAGGATCAAAATTGAGGACTTTTCGGTGGTCCAGATAGCTTCAGACTGGCCCAGGCAGATGTGGTACTCCAAACTGATCAGACTCCTGCCAGACTCTTCATAAGCTTTCCTAGAACATCCCGATCTTCTGTCACAAGGGCCGGTTACACTGATATTAACAATATGGTTTTTGAAGCCCAAGTTCTGGGGTTTTGTGCAGGGTGTTTCCCATGAGGGTCTCCTTGTGCACTCCCATGTGACTCCTTGGGTTCTGAATTAAATTCTCTTGGCACATCAAAAACTGGTATTTAAACCAATCAGGGATATTCTCCTTTACATTCTCAAACACAAAGTTGTGTTCCTCATTGCCATCAACTCTGTGAGGCAAATGTCTAAGCTGCCGGACTTATCCTGCAAAGAGTCATTTCTGCCCTTACATAGGGACAGTGTTAATTTTGGCAGCAAATTTCGATTTAGTTTTAGGACTAAAATGGCATTTTATTTTTAGTCTTCTGCAATTGTTTTAGTTTTAGTCTTATTTAGTCGACTATAATCTCCAGTACATTTTAAGCCCCATACACACTATCAGTTTTTCTGCTGAGTTTTTCCTTCAGGTTTACCAAAACCATGTAGTAGAAGGGCCTGACTGATAGCATACAAATTGAAACTCCTAAGGTTTGACCTCATATTATATGGTATTGGTAAATCTGAAGGAAAAACTCAGCAGAAAAACTGATAGTGTGTATGGGGCTTTAGTCGACTAAAATCTAATAGGTGTAATTAAATTGTAATACATTAGTTAACATTTCTCTTTAATTTCCAAACTCATTATATACTGCTGGAGTGAAAATCGAATATGTTATTTATTATGGCATTGAGGTATGAACATGCACTACAAACCAATGTTAATTTATAAGTCAAATTTCAATTTAGTTTTAGTCTTAGGCCGCGTACACACGGGCGGACTGTTCGCCCAACTTTGTCCGCTGAACAGTGTTTGGGCGGACAGTCCGCTCGTGTGTGGGCTTTCAGCGGACAGTTTCAGCGGACAGTTGGACGGACAAGGTTTTTCGGAAATTCCGAAAAACTGTCCGCTGAAACCTTGTTTGAGCGAACAGTCCGCCCGTGTGTAGGCTTGTTCGTCAAACAAAGTTGCGCGCATGCTCAGAAAGGATTTTCACGCCGAAAGCTATAATGCAGTGTATAGGACGTCGTATTTTTCGTCCCGTCGTACGTGCCGTTCACGTCATCGCGCACGGTTTCAGCAAACTGTTCGTTCGTCGTGTGTGGCCATGTCCGTCCATGCTAATTTTGAGCGGACTGTTTGCCGAAACTGTTGGACGGACAAAGTTGGGCGAACAGTCCGCGCGTGTGTACGCGGCCTTAGTCTTTTGACTAAAATGCCATTTTAGTTTTAATCGTATTTTAGTCATCTCAGTTGATTTAGTGAACAATCATTTAGTTGACTAAAATGTTTTAGTCGACAAAATTACCACTGCACAGGGATAAAGTGGTTTAGTGGTCAAAAAGTTCCTTCCCCTAAGATAGTTTCAGTCCTTCACCTCACATCATTCTGTGCTGAATCTTTCTTTGTGATTCCTGATGTTGCTTGTCCCACCATCATCCAAGTTTGTTCTCAAGGATCAGGTTCCAATCTTTCATGTGAAGATGCTTCACTAGATCTGTGAGTTCTCCTTGGGCTTTGCAGCATCAAGCAACTGTTTGTTCAATTTTTAAGACTGAAACCTGGTCTTCTTTTCACAGGTTTTAACAGGTGGTCATTCAGGCCTCTTCTGATGCCAGGTTTGAGCTTAAAGTGGAAGTAAACTCGTTTCAGCCAAGGAAGCTGCCATCTTTGCCTCTGTTTAATCTTCAACTGCTATGGTGCTGCACATGTGATTTGTTATGACACCAGCCATTGGATGGTTTGATAGTTTGGCTGAGAGCACAGCCAATGTGCAGTTAGCATTCCCGGCATGCCTTTTTTTTTTAACTGTTTAAATCGATGGGTTTACTTCCACTTTAATGTGTATCTTTGAGCTGCAAGCAGTCCCCAGCTCAGTTGTTTTTTTCTGGGCCTGTTAGTGTTTTTTTGCTGTTGCCCATCCCTCAGTTGTACTGTTTTTGGATGTCCCAATAGTCTCTGAATTACTGTTTCCCTTAATGTACAAATAAGAAAGAAAATAGCAGTATAACTCTACAGTCTCTACAGACTCTACAGTCTATAACTCTACAGTCCAATGGACTCCAAGAAATGGCTTCTTCTGCAAGTAAAAAAACCTAATTATGTAGAACAGTAAATGATAGTCAGTATTGTATGTGCGGGTTAAAGGAAACAAAAAACACAAAAAAAAATTAGTATAGAGTTAGGCCCTTCTCACACTGGGACGGTTTTCAGGCGCCTGTGTAGCGCCTGAAAAGACCGGCCCCTTTCACTCCAGTGTGAAAGCCGCAGGGCTTTCACACTGGAGCGATGCGCTAGCAAGACGTTGAAAAAAGTCCTACTAGCTGCATCTTTGGAGCAGTGAAAGAGGTAAACCGCTCCTACCCATTGAAATCAATGGGGCAGCGCGACTGTACTGCCGGCAAAGCGCCGCTGCAGCGGCACTTTGTGGGCGGTTTTAACCCTTTTTTTGCCCGCTAGCGGGGGGTTAAAACTTCCCCGCTAGCGGCCGCAGACTGCCGCTAAAACAACGGTAAAGCACCGCTAAAAATAGCGGCGTTTTACTGCCGACGCCCACACCGTCCCAGTGTGAAAGGGGCCTTAGAATTGTGAGGAGAGGTCTTTTTCCAAACATATAGCTGACTTCCTAACCAGTAATCACATAGAAGAAAACTACCAACTGTTATTTAGGTGCTGCCTTTTGCTAGCTGTGGCTACTAACATAGAGAAGGCTGCACACCAAATTTGTAAATATAGCAAACATGTCATTTTCTGGTCAGGTGCGTGAATTTTATTAGCAACTTATTCACAAAACGGGCATACCTTTTTTCCTAAGGTTTTTTTGTCCTGCCACAGGAGATTAGTTTGTCTTCCTCCTCTTCTCTTCTGTACTCAGCAATGGGCAGGTCCTGAATGCTGCAAAGAACATGGTGCTCAGGTAATGACATGGCTCTGTTCCCCAGAGCTTTCTGCTGCGAGTCCATGGTGGCTTTGATTACAAGCTTCTATGGGGTGTACTCTTGATGCCCAGCGCTATTCAGCCCAGAAGAGGGGAGAGGAGACTAGTGAGTTTGCAGGAAAGAGGGGTTAAGGAAGGGTGACTGTTGCAATCAACTCACTTTTTTTTTTTTTTCCAAACACTGAGCTTATTATATTTAAATCAATCGGATAAGCTGGAGTTGGTCTTTAATTACATTGGAAAATTGTGTTTAACGACAGCAATGTATTCACACAATTGTATTTTGTGTGTTCAGGCCAGGAAATCTGATTATTTAATGCTCTTTGCACTTCTGAATTGCTCATTGCTTGCCTTAGTAAGTCATTTGTCTTTTGACTCTTGACCATTATTTTCTTAGTAAGTATAACTAGATTTTGTTTGTATCAAGTTTCATGCAGCTTGTTAAAAAATGTTGACGTTTCCTGAATTTTGTATTTCTTATGCCTTGTACACACGGTTGGAAATTCTGTCGGAAAAGGATTATATTGTCGGAAAATCCAATCGTGTGTGGGCTCTATCGGACTTTTTCTGACGGAAATTCCGCCGGAAAAAATTTGAGAGCAGGATCTCAAATTTTCAGACAAGAAAATTCGATCAGACCAAAGCTATAGGCTACTAGCCTCAACGTAGTCCCGTCGTAACGAACGAACATCATCACGTTCCGAACGATCGGATTTTCCGACTGTGTGTATGCAATACCAGTTTAGGACAAAATCCGTCTGAAAAAATCAGACGGATTTTGTTGTCGACCGTGTGTACAAGGCATTATTCTTTCTTTATTGTTTTACTTGTTAATATTTGTTATCGATGTTCTGTTACAGGATTAAAATTCCATACAAAAACCTGTATTGGGGCTTTGAAGGCCACCAAACGAATGGTCTAAAAATCTTCACTTTATTATATACAAATTTAGGAATAAATGTGAGCGATAAAAACATATTCCAGAACGTAACTAGCTAACCAAAATTATAATTTCACATATGTGGTACTCCTACTCTTAGCCCAGATCAGGCTTATAACATACAGTGCCTTGAAAAAGTATTCATACCCCTTGAAATTTTCCACATTTTGTCATGTTACAACCAAAATCGTAAATGTACTTTATTGGGATTTTATGTAATAGACCAACATAATTGTGAAGTGGAAGGAAAATGATAAATGTTTTTCAACATTATTTTACAACAATGCGAAAAGTGTGACGTGCATTTGTATTCAAGTCAATACTTTGTAGAACCACCTTTCTCTGCAATTAATTTTCTTTGCAAAATAACTCAAACTCTGTCAGATTGGATGGAGAGCATCTGTGAACTGCAATATTCAATTCTTGCCACAGATTCTCAATTGTATTTAGGTCTGGACTTTGACTGGGCCATTCTTACACATGAATATACTTTGATCTAAGCCATTCCATTGTAGCTCTGGCTGTATGTTTAGGGTTGTTGTCCTGCTGGAAGATGAACCTCCACCCCAGTCTCAAGTCTTTTGCAGACTCTCACATGTTTTCTTCAAAGATTGCCCTGTATTTGGTTTCATCCATCTTCCTATTGACTCTGGCCATCTTCCCTATCCCTGTTAAAGAAAAACATCACCACAACATGATGCTGCCCCCACCATGTTTTACGGTGGAGATGGCGTGTCCAGGGTGATGTGCAGTGTTAGTATTCTGCCACATAGCGTTTTGATTTTAGGCCAAAAAGTTACATTTTGGTCTCATCTGACCAGAGCACCTTCTTTCACGTTTGCTGTGTCCCCTACATTGCTTCTTGCAAACTGCAAAAGGGAATTGTTATGGCTTTCTTCTTGTAACTCTTTCATAAATGCCAGATTTGTATAGTGCATGACTAATAGTTGTCCTGTGGACAGATTCTCCCAACTGAGCTGTGGATCCCTGCAGCTCCTCCAGAGTTGCCATGGGCCCCTTGGCTGCTTTTCTGAATAATGTTCTCCTTGTCCAACCTGTTAGGTGGATGGACAATGTCTTGCTAGGTTTGCGGTTGTGCCATACTCTTTCCTTTTTCAATGACACAATGTGAGTGTCGCCTCAGGTTCACAGAAAATTACATTCGATAAAGGTACCCTCATCCAATTTCATAATTTAGAAAAATTGACTGATATGTTAATGCCCGAGCAGTTGCTTATCCCAGACCTGTCTGGTGTGTGCCTTGGCCTTTATGATGTTGTTTATGTACTAAGGTTCTCTAACAAACCTCCGAGGGCTTCACAGAACAGCCATATTTATACTGAGATTAAATTACACACAGGTGGACTCTCTTTACTGTTTAGGTGACTTCTGAAGGCAATTGGTTCCACTAGATTTTAGTTGGGGGTATCAGAGTAAAGGGGGCAAAATGCAAATGCACGCCACACTTTTATCAAATTTATTTGTAAACTATTTTTAGAACCATTTATCATGTTCCTTCCACTTCAGAATTATGTGCCACTTTGTGCTAGTCTATCACATAAAATCCCAATAAAATACGTGTATGTTTTTGGTTGTAACATGACAAAATGTGGAAAATTTCCAGGATTGTGAATATTTTTTCAAGGCACTGTATAACCACTATATTAGTGGTCATCTAGAAGTCCATTTGCTGGCTAACCCAACATGTTTTAAATTTTCCTTTTCTTATTTTCCCTCAGAGGTGAGGGCCTGTTACTCTGAAATAAACAAAAAAACTATTTTTCAGGATCCACTATTGCAACATGCTAAAACTCCAAAGTTGTCATCTGTACCGCACTTACCGTACATTCTCACATACATAATTATAAGCCATATTATACATGAATACCAGATGTCCTCTCCTTAGACTGAAGGGACCAAACCTAGGGCACACAAGGACCACACTGGCCACACGCACTCCTAGAAATAATATATAATTAAGAAGATATGTAAACACTAGAAAAACTCCTTTAAAGGAGGTCAGCTTATTATACCAAATGCTAGAAAAAGTTGGGAGTATATGATATTGCTACTTGATTTGTCCAGAAAACGTGCACAGTATGCGCACAGGAAAATGGTATCTGCCTGTGGACAGACATGTAGCTAAGATAAATAATTATGATTGAAGTCATAATTTAATGTGTGTTTTTTTACCAACTTGTATCCTTTGTATTTTTTGTTGTAATACGATTGTTGTTTACTATTTTTTGTAAACAGATGTCCTATGCTTGGCTTTGGTTGGGGGGCACTGCTCCCCATGTTCTGCTGCATAGTTGGATACTCCCGGAATGAAAAGCCCTCCTCCTCATGTCCCCTTGTGGACATATTGTATGTTCAGCCACAATAGTTTTTTTTTTACCCTTCCTCGCTAATGTTGGTCAGTTGACCCGGGGAGAGGCGAGGTTACCGTATCCTTGCTCACAATCTTCAGTGCTGCAATGGAGAACACAGCAACTGTGTTAGCGGCATCCCAGAGGTGATGTCTGCTTGGCATAATGGCGTCATTGCACCGTACTTGGCTTTGCTGCCAGAGATGCAGTAAACCACAGATACTGCATCATTTTGTCCCTCCACAGTGGAGGCTTAAAGGACCCTGGAACTTTTGAACTTTTTTATAAAATGAATGAAGTATGTTGTTCATTGGCAATTCTCTCCCCATTTGGGGATATATAAGGAGGTCTGGCCAGGCCTAAGAGGACAGACTAGGAATTGCTGAGAGACCTAGTCTATGAGCTTGCTTGTAGTTTTACAAACTTTAAGTTTGTAAGTATATAGGTTACATTAGTTAATTCAGGCCATTTCAGATGTTACAGCTGTTTTGGTCTCCCTTTTGTTAAATATCTGATGGGAAACATGTGACATCAGTGGATCTAAGTGGGAATCCAGCAGCGTGCCTCTTGCACCTGATGGGGATACCATTCTGGAAATACAAAAAATCTCTCACTATACATCTGGTGAATGCAACTAGAGCTTGCATTCCTTCACTCTGGTCACAGAGCCCCCGACCAAGGTCCTGTAGTACACCAAAGTCAATGATATCTTACATATGGAGGAATTAACTGCCACCCTGAATAATACTGAGAAAGTCTTTGAGGAGCATTGGGGGCAATGGAGATATTTCACCTGTACAGATGGTTACCTGCTGGCCGTGGCCCAACCTTCACTGGCTGCTGGTCAAGCTACCAGTTAGTTGCTTCTTGGCCTGGGCATAGTTGGCAGTGCCTGCTTACTGGAGGGTGAATCCCCCTTGTTTTCCTGTGCTTCCTCCTTACCCCTTCTTTCTCTTATTCTTGTCTGCTTCTCCCCTTGCTCCTGATTTCCTAATCCTGCTTTTCCTTTTAGACTAGATACTCCTTTTACAGCGGATTTCTCTGATCCGTGAATTGGTTTACAGCAATAAAGTGTTGCCGTTCTCCTTTGCTTGAACTATGACCAGAAGATTAAGTAAGCACTTTATGACAAGTCTAGATTAACCTCTTATCTTGGCTAGCTTGAGTATTGATATATGGCAAACCTTATCAGTCTTACGCTGCAGAATCACCAGCTATGAAGCCACTGTTGAAATCTGGGTTTGTAAATTATGATGCTTCCGTTTTGTGTTGTTTTAGTGTAAATTTTTATTTCTTTATCCTACATCACAGGACACAGAGCCATAGTAATTACTGTATGGGTTATATAGGCACCTTTAAGTGATGGACACTGGCACACCCTAGACTACCTCACGCCAGTGTCTTAGGTGTTGGTAACAAGTAAAGATGTGCTGTACTGAGCTTCACAGGAAACAGTCTCTTTTGAAAAAGATGTGGGGGGCGCAGTGGGAGGTCGGAGGAAGAAGGGGGCGGGGCCTTAGCATGGTGTCGGTGTGATTCAGCGTCCACAGTGCGGGCTGTGTAAAGCTATAAGGTGCACTTTTTGCAGGTGCATACAGCTGAAGGAGGGACACAGAGCAGACGGATGGCATGTGAGTGTGGGTGAGACAGGCATTTGTCAGGGATGTTTACTTAGCATCAGACTGAGCCGCGATGGCAGCGGCAGTTGCTGGACTATTTTGCTCAGCAGTGGGTGCATTTTCTGGTAGTACCTCTGCATTTAAGGAGGTACAAATACCCCAAAAAACAGGGGCTCAAAGCGATCTCCTTCAGGCTCTGAGGACCCTCCCTCTGCAACACCATCTCCCACTGAAAACCTAGGGAGGCTGGTCAGAGCGACCCATCTGGGTTGTCAGGGGCTGTAACTGCTTCTGGCATTTCAGCCCCTGTATATATTACTCAGGAGGTTTTTTCCTCAGCCATGATTGGATTGGAGGAAAGATTACCTGCTTTAATTGCATCTTCACAGAGTGAAAGAAAACACATTAGGTCCCCTTCTACCACCCAACACCCTCAAACAGAGGAACACTGGGAGGGGAAAGATTTTGCTCCCTCAGGGGACCGGGAAGAAATGGATGACTCCTCTTCCAAGGAATCAAGTGGGGAAGGACTACCTTCAGCTTCACAGGCTGAGAGATTGCTGGTGCCATCCCTTACTGAAATGGTCCGCTCCACATTTAAGTTACCAGTGACGGTTGAAAAGCCCACTTCTTGTTTGGATTCATTGAAGCCTCCTCAAGCTTTGCATGCTTTTCCTGTCCATTCATTGCTGGAAAAGCTTATATATTCTGAGTGGGATCACCCAGATGAGCATTTTTTCCCTCCCAAAAAGTTTTCAACACTTTATCCTATGGAGGAAAAATGTATAAAGATGTGGGGTATACCAGCAACTGACGCTGCTATATTCTCTGTACATAAAAGTTTGACCTGTCCTGTTGAAAATGCTCAAATGCTTAGGGATCCAACCGATAAAAAGTTAAAAACATTTTTTCTTTGGCAGGTTCAGTAGCTTAACCTGCAGTGGTGGCAATTGGAGTATGTCAATCCTTGAGAGACCACTTGAAACAGGTGCTTAAGGTTTTCCCTGAACAGCAGGCCCAGGATTTAGCCAAACTGCCAGGGGCTTTGTGTTGTGCAATGGAAGCAATCAGATTCTATTCTTCAAACTTATGCTTGGGTTGGTGCATATGCATAGAATCTTATGGTTGGAAAATTGGTCAGCCGAAGAGCCATGCAAAAAACTCCTGGCTGGGTTTCCTTTCTGCGGTGAAAGGCTGTTTGGGGATGATTTGGACAATTATATCCAAAAGATATCAAGTGGGAAAAGTACCAGTTTGCCAATTAAGAAAAGACATAAACGTCCCTCATTTAAACGGGCTCTTTCTCCAGTGCCAGGGGCATCAGCCTCCAGGCAGTCGGGATGGCCTCCACTGTCAGGTTCAAGAGGTAAACCTCAGAGTCAATCCCAGGGACAAAAGTAGTTCTGGGGGAGGAAACCTACAAGACAGAACGCTAAAGCCTCTTTATGAAAGGATGCCCCCGCTCGCTCGAGTGGGGGGAAGACTGCTACAGTTCTCAAGGGTCTGGCAGGAGGATTTTCAAGACTGTTCGGTGGCCTCCACAATAGCTCTAGGTTACAAACTAGAGTTCTAAGAATTCCCATCTCCCCGTTTCAGATCCAGAGAAAGAAAGACTCTCCTTCAAGCGTTAGACCGGCTTTTGTCACAGAAAGTGATCATGGTGGTTTCCATGGAAGAGCAGGGGTTGGGTTTTATTCAAACCTTTTCACGGTGGCAAAACCAAATGGAGATGTCAGACCCATGATGTCTCGAGGATCTAAACCGGTTCCTGAAAATTCGATCTTTTCGTATGGAATCAATCCAATCAGTAGTCTCCATCCTACAAGGAGAACTTCTGGCATCAATCGACATCAAGGATGCATACCTGCATGTACCTATTTTCTCATCAGAAATATCTGCTCTTCGAAGTGGAAAAATTTTATTTTCAGTTTGTAGCCCTGCCTGTCGGTTTAGCTACTGCACTTCGGGTGATTAAAAAGGTCCTAGCCCCTCCTCTGGCCAGATTAAAGGCCCAAGGTATAACTATTATAGCTTACCTAGACGACCTGCTCTTGATAGACTGGTCGGGAGTCCGCTTAGACCAAAGCTTGGTCACCTTAGTCAACGACCTGGAATACCTAGGTTGGGTCCCCAACCTAGAGAAATCTTTTTAAAGCCAGTAAGAAGACTAGAGTACTTGGGTCTAGTTATATATACAACCCAGAAGAGTTTTTTTTTTACCCCAGGCAAAGATCAGCGCCATAAAGTAGCTGGTTCAGGTGGTCAGGTCGAAGAAGGGTCCTTCTATTCACCTTTGCATGAGGTTGTTGGGAAAGATGGTGGCTTCATTCGAAGTGGTTCCCTATGCTCAGTTTCATTCAAGACTGCTGCAAAACAGTATCCTGTTTGCCTGGAACAAGAAAGTCCAGGCGCTAGATTTTCCGATGTGTTTGTTGCCAATAGTGCGCCTGAGCCTCAGTTGGTGATTGATACCTGAGAATCTGCGGAAAGGGAAATCCTTCTTACCAGTTACCTGGAAGGTGGTAAAAACAGATGCCAGCCTTTCGGGTTGGGGAGCAGTCCTGGATAAGACGACTGTCCAAGAGAAATGGTCCAGAACCGAAAGGACCTTTCCCATCAACATTCTATAGATTCGGGCAGCGTACCTAGCCCTAAAGGCCTGGACATTCAGGTTGCAGGGATGTCCTGTCAGGATCAAATTCGACAATGCCACAGCAGTGGCTTATATCAATCACCAAGGGGGCACCAGAAGTCGTGCAGCCCAGGGAGAGGTAAACCATATCCTAACCTGGGCAGAAAAGCATGTGCCGTGCATATCGGCAATCTTCATTCCAGGGGTAGAGAACTGGTAAGCGGACTACTTAAGTCGCCACCAGTTAGTCCCGGAGGAATGGTCCCTTCACCCTGACATCTTCATGGCTATATGCCAAAAATGGGGGATCCCAGACGTAGATCTGTTTGTGCCCCGCTTTAACAACAAAGTTGACAACTTTGTGTCTAGAACAAGGGATCCACTCGCATGCAGAACAGATGCGTTGGGATCAGTTCTCATTGATTTATGCATTTCCTCCTATTCTGCTGCCACCATGACTTCTTTGCAGGATCAAGCAGAAAAAGAAATTGGTGGTTCTTGTGGCCCCAGCGTGGCCCAGAAGATCTTGATATGTAAAAATAGTAAAGATGGCGGTAGGGGCCCCATGGACCCTACCACCACGTCCAGACCTGCTATCGCAGGGACCAGTGTTCCATCCTACCTTACAAATGCTAAATTTAATGGTTTGGCTATGAAACCCTTATTCTGAAGAATCATGGGCTTTCAGGCTCAGTGATATCGACCTTGATTAATGCAAAGAAGCCAGCTTTCAGAGTCATTTATTATAGAGTCTGGAAGGCATATGTTTCCTGGTGTGAATCCATGGCATGGCATCCCAGAAAGTATGCCATAGGTAGAATCCTTGCCTTTCTAGAATTGGGGTTAGAGATGAAGCTGGCCCTGAGTACTATCAAAGACCAGGTCTCGGCCTTATCAGTATTTTTTCAACGACCACTTGCTTCGCATTCTTTTTTCCGTAGCTTTATACAGGGGGTAACGCGGCTTAATCCACCAGTTAGGTCACTACTGAACCCTTGGGACTTGAATTTAGTTCTGTCGGCATTACAGAAACAGCCTTTTCAGCCAATACAATATATTCCCTTGTCCTTTTGACAAGGAAGATAGTTTTTCTGGTAGCCATATCTTCTGCAAGAAGGGTATCAGAATTGGCTGCTCTTTCTTGTAAAGAGCCATATTTAATTATTCATAAGGATAGAGGAGTATTGCGTCCTCATCCTAGCTTTCTGCCGAAGGTGGTTTCAGGTTTTCATCTAAACCAAGATATTGCTTTGCCTTCATTTTTTGCAGAACCCTGTTCTACGGAAGAAAAGTCACTACATTCTCTGGATGTAGTGAGAGCCGTCAAAATCTATTTGAAGGCGACTGCTCAGATTTGGAAAAACAGGTGTTTTGTTTGTGTTGCTGAAGGTCCTAGAAAAGGCAGCGTGGAAATCTGATATTGATAAGTGGATTCGGCAAGTAATTATTCAAGCTTATGGTTTGAAGAGGAAGAGGAAAGTTCCACCTTTTCAAATCAAAGCACACTCCACCAGGGCTGTTAGTGCTTCGTGGGCAGTGCATCACCAAATCTCCGTGGCTCAAATCTGCAAGGCCGCAACTTGGTCTTCAGTCCATACATTCACCAGATTTTATCAGGTGGATGTAAGAATTCATGAGGATATCGGAAACGAAAAATGAGGGATATCTCAATCACTTGGTGGTACAAGTGGCTATCCCAAACATATTTACTAGGTATAAAAGTGCCATCGTCCGCAATGAATATATGCAAAGAACAAAACTGAAGGGACTTATGGACTTTATAGGCACCAATACAGCGCAAATGTTTTATATTAAAATAATTTATTATTATCCAAAAAGCAATACAAAAACAGAAATGATTAAAAATCAGAGATAGATTTGGTGATCAGCACAAAATATATCATACTATAACTCATATAAATTATTTGATATAGTAGATTAGCCAACAGAGAGCCATTAAGAGTTAGCCCTTGTACACACGGTCGGAGATTCCGACAACCAAATCTTTTTGTCCGAAGATTTTGTCCGAAACTGTTGTATACACACGGTCGGACAAGGTTGTCAGAAAATCCAACGTGATGACGTTATTTCGTTACAAGGGGACTATGTTCACGCTAGTAGCCGATAGCTTTGGTGTAGGAATTTGATCTGAGCATCGTGGCACTTTGTCCGATCGGAATTCTCTACACATGATCGGAGTATGTCCGATCGGAGCATTTTGTCGGAAAATATTTCCCGCAAGTTGGAAAAGTTGGTCTGACAGATATTCCAGCGGAAACAGTCCGATGCAGACCACACACAGTCGGAATATCCGACAAAACGCTCCGATCAGACACATTCCGTTGGAATCTCCGACCGTATGTACAAGGGCTTAGAGTGTAGATATACATTCACAGCGACGGTATGCTGATATAGGGTCCCGTGTTCATGCCCGACATGTTTCGCGTCCCAACGAACGCTTCTTCTGGGGCGCAATAGGATTCTTAAAAGAAGAAAACTCCATCATCGAACAAGTTCTAATATAGTCATGCATAGTACATCTGTTATTTAAACCATAAAATACTAATGCATAGCAAACAATCAACATACAGTAAGGTGCGTGTCAAAAGACGATGTGAGCGTGCAACAACATAGACAATCCTATATGGGCACTGTGAGGGCATACACAATATAATAATTAAAAGGAGAGTTAAATTAAATTGACTTGATTGAAATAACCTAAGCAGAAATTACCCTCTGAGACACAGTGCTAAAAAGCGGGTGATGTGGCCTCTGGATCGCACAAGAAGTTACGTGGTTTGAGGATCAAGGCGATAAAAAGAACAAGTTGTGTAGCGTCTAAATCGTATAGGGAATACGTGGTTTGAAGATCGATAACTAGAAAAACATAATACATAATACTAGAATAAACCAGTATGTAGATAAAATTCCAGAAATTAGTGTAATGCATGATATGTATATCTATGCTATATAGTGGTATGATAATAACATAGGAGAAAGAGAGGCTCACCGGCATCTAGTAATCCATTGAGTAGATTTAATTATTAAAATGATCCAGTGTACTCAATTATATATGGATGTCACATCTCAATCCAAAAGGTAAGTATGGAAAATCTGCCCATAGGTGCATCCAGTAAAAAGAGGGCCAGATAGGGCTAAGAGTCTGGAGAGTATAAATATATATAAAGGGTTAACGATAAAAAACAGGGAAGCAGGATTGATAGTGAGTAAGAATGGTAGAGATCAGAGTGACTGGTCTACACAGAAAGATTACCTACTTTACAGCCAGGAAGCAGAGCGTGCATGTACCGCCGTCCAGAGGGAAGGTGTAAATGAAATACATCTCAAGGAGACTCTTGTACGCCGTCTCCATAAATGTGGATGCCCCACCCCCCTTCGTCCAATAGGTGAGCGGCCCGTGCTGACGTCGGGTGGGCCGGCCGGATGCTCCGACGTGTGTCGCATCCGCACCGCCCATTTCCCAAAGCGCCTGCGCAGGAATGCCAGACGCAGGGAATGAGGGGGAATGAAAAACACCGGCGGGGCGGGATCTCAGAGGCCGGTGTGGTGGAAGATGCATCGGCCTATGCAGGAGATCCAATATGTGTCAACAGGAGCCTGTGACGCACCGCGGCCGCACAGTACCCAGGACCGCCGTAGCGTGACACGCCCACATCGTCTCCTAAAGACGCGCATCATCAAATACAATACATTTAACACAAAAAATAAAAAATTTTTGGTTATATCGAGAGAGACTGTATTATACATAGTAATGGTATGTAATAAAGGAATACAATCTTGTGGACAATAGGGGATAAAAAAAGAAAAAAGAAACAAAAAAATACTGAAAAACAAAAACTGCATAAAGCAGGGAACATACATCACACATAACAAGAAAAAACAAGAGATTTATATATAGTTGGTTGCAAGAATACCCATTATTGTCAATATAGTTTTAGCATTAACCCTAGAGCAGGGTATAATACTTCAAAAAACAGAGGGAAAGAAAATGGAGCATAAGGTATAAAATTTATAAGAAGGGTCTATAAGAATGGGATTCATTAATACCTGGGGGAAAGATGGCATTTAATTTTTCAATCCATAAGGTTTCCTTTTTTAGGATACATTTGTCCCAGTCACCCTCCCCCCGTGGGTTTGGAGGGACTACGTCTAGTGCGATGAATGAAATGACTGAGGTGTCAAATTTATGATATAAATCAAGGTGTCTACTGATAGATGTTACCATTTTACCACCTGATGAAAAATACACGTGATCTTTTATCCGGGCCCGGAATTGTCTGATAGTCTTCCCTACATAGAAGGCGGAGCATTTACAGACCATAAGGTAAATGACTCCGCGTGTATCACAATCTGCAAAGAAATTTGGGGCAAAGCGCTCCCCATTGGGTAATATAAAGAACTGACCTGTTCGGATAAGAGGGCAAAAAGGACATTTGCCACATCTGTACATTCCACGAAGAGGCCGATTTGGAACTGTGTAGGTAAAATGACTAGAGGTTAACTGATCTCGTAAAGACAGTCTTCAGTCCATACATTCACCAGATTTTATCAGGTGGATGTAAGAATTCATGAGGATATCGCCTTTGGGCACAATGTGCTGCAGGCAGCAGTATAGGTCCTCAGGTCTGATTGCACCCTACTTTTGTTTGTGTCTCCCTCCCCTCAGATAGCATTGCTCTGGGACATCCCACATAGTAATTACTGAGGCTCTGTGTCCCGTGATGTACGATAAAGAAAATAGGATTTTTATAACGGCTTACCTGTAAAATCCTTTTCTTGGAGTACATCACGGGACACAGAGGTCCCTCCTCTCTTCTAATACACGTATATTGCTTTGCTACAAAACTGAGGTACTCCCAGTAAGGGGAGGGGTTATATAGGAAGCTAAACTTCCTGTCTAAGATGTGCCAGTGTCCATCACCTAAAGGTGCCTATATAACCCATACAGTAATTACTGTGGCTCTGTGTCCCATGATGTACTCCAATTAAAGGATTTTACAGTCCTACTGATCAGTTTTACATTTAGATGTTATATTTCTTTGTCTATTTTCATAAGATGACTGGCTGTAACATTAACACGTTCGTTATGTCTTATATGAGTAGTGCTATTGGCTATTGTCAGCTACGTTCTTCTCCAACTTTTTGTACTTTAGATTAGCCATTAATAAAAATGTAACTTAAAAAAAATATCTGATGGGATAATGAAGCAATAATGGGTACCACTAGGTTTTTCCAGTATAAAATAATAATGGGCGACTATTATATGTATGCTTAATGTTTTCTAGAACAATCAAGTATCATTATCATATACTCCCAATTGTTTCTAGCATTGGGTACTTATAATAAGCTTATCTCCTTTTAAAGGAGTTATTCTGGTATTTATACATCAACTTATTTACATCATATTATTCCCAGGGGTGTGGGTGGCCATGTGGTTCTTGTGTGGCCATGGTATGGCTGGCAGGAGAGACAGCTTTCCCTACAGTCTAAAGAGAGGAAGTCTGGTATTTGTGCATTATATGGCTATTGTAATTATATGTGTATGGGAATGTAAGTGCTGTACAGATGAAAACTCTGGAGTTTTAGCACAAGTTTTGATAGTGGATCTTGAAATTTTTAATTTATTTCAGTGTGGTATGCCCTCATCCCTGAGGAAGAATAAGAAAAAAAGAAATGTAAAATGTGTTGGTTTAGCCAGCAAATGAACTTCTAGATGATCACAAATATAGCGGTTATATGTTATAAGCCTGATCTGGGTTAAGAATGGGAGTACTACATATGTGAAATTATAAGCTTGGTTTGCCAGTTACATTCTGAAACTTGTTCCACAGCATATGCTGTTTTTATCGTTCACATTTATTAATCTTATATTTGTATATAATAAAGTGAAGATTTTTAGACAATTAGTTTGTTTGCCTTCAAAGTCCAAGGAGGGTTTGTTTTTCTATGGAATTCTAATATTGTAAGGGTGGTGGCAACCTCTGTCCACACTTTAAATCAACTTTCTATTTTGTTACAGGATTAACATCTGCCAATATACATTTCACAAGAAAACCAACAAGCAATCAAATCTCGGAGGCAACCATTTCATCTAGCGAGTCAAGCCCAGAACATAGGTAAATAAAGCTTGCACAATGAAATATCAAAAGGCATTATTGCTTTAAAGTGTACCTGTAATTTTGTGATGAATGTCTAAACTAACAGTACTGCAGAAGTCCAGACACCTTGTGATCCCAGTACATATATATTTGTGTAAATATTCCTGTGGAGCTGTCTGTATACAAGGGATTTCTGGCCAAAGTGCCATTAAGCCTGACCCCACAGCACTCAACAGTTCAGGGCCCAAATCCCTGTTAGCCACTAAAGTTTTTCCATTGAACTGTGAATGGAAGCGGGCTAGCCCTAATGTTGACTTGGGCAGTAGTCAAGGCCTAGCCTTTACTGGCACTATAAGACACTCTTTAATAGTTAAAAGTAAAAAATGCAGTTGAGTATTTATAGTTAAAATGTAAAATCATATATTCATTTCCACCCTGTATTTTAATTCTTTCTAGCCTACTCATATTTAATCTGAATTATCATGAAGTTTCTAAACTTTTTGTGGAGTCTCGTACATTTACGTCCTTGAATTCTGTGACATATTCACTATGCTATGTGAGTAAGCACTGTTGTGTCACACATTTCTCGGAGACTGCAGTCTGAGCTACATGAGCTTCTGAGGAGAACACATACAGTGCTCAGCATAAATGATTACAACCCTTTTTAAAAGTAAGATTTTAATCAATATTTCAATAAACAGAAGAACAATTTCCAAAATTTTGACAAAACTAAGTTATATAGAACATTTGTTTAGCTCATTACATGAAAGTAAGGTTAATAATATCATTTAGATTGCAAAATCTTCAGTTTTAATCAAATTAGTGAATGCAAAAAATGAATACACCCTACAACAAAAATGACTACATCTACTACGTATTTTGTATGACTGCCATGATTTGTAAGGACAGCACCAAGTCTTCTGGGCCTGGAATGAACAAGTTGGCGACAGATTGCAACAGCTATCTTTCCCATTCTTCAAGAACAACCACTTTTAGAGCCTAGATGGTGGATGGAGAGCGATTCCCAACTTGTCTCATTAGAATTCCTCATAGGTGTTCCATTGGGTTCAGATCAGGTGACATACTTGGCCACTGAATCACTTTCACCCTGTTCTTCAGAAATGCAACAGTGGCCTTAGATGTTTGTTTTGGGTCATTGTCAAGATGGAAAAGTGCATGACGATCAAGGGCACGAAGTGATGGTAGCATCTTCTCTTTCAATATAGAGCAGTACATCTGTGAATCCATGATACCATCAATGAAATGCAGCTCCCCAACACCAGCAGCATTCATGTAGCCCCACAGAAGGACACCACCATGCATTTTTCTTTGTACTCTTTACCTTTTGCAACGCCATACAGTTTTGAAGCCATCAGTTCCAAAAAAAAATCTTAGTCTCGTCACTCCAGAATACAGAGTCCCAGTTGTCTTCTTCTTTTTCAGCATGGACCCGGGCTAATTATTGGCAGGCTACTTCTTTAGCTAAATGCAGTGAACTTTCATGTTGATTTTGTTCAACCCTTCTCATCAAAAGACTCTCCTGTCGAGGTTAACTGCTGTGGATGGCCTGTATGTCTCTGAGATGGTTGCAGTTCCATCTTTGTTAAATTTTTGTATCACTTTAGATACAGTATTCTGACTGATAAGTAAAGGTTTGCTGATCTTCTTGTAGCCTTCACCTTTCTTGTGTAAAGAATTTGTTCTTTCTCGGGCCTTGTTACATTTCTCCTCCAAGTGGTGCCATTGCTGGCATGAAATGTGAAGAGGTTTTCTTTGTTAAGTAACACCCTTCTATAATTATCTGTCTACTGGACACCTGTTTAATGAATGATTAGACTCACCTGTAGTTGAATTCTTGTTAATTAGGATTTTGATGTCTAAAATCTAGCTTTGCTCCTAAGACTTTCATTGGGGTGTATTCATTTTTGCAACATGGTCTTGAATGAATTTGTTACAAAAATACTTTTTTTGTGTGTACAAATTATCAAATTCTGGTTGCAATCAATGTCCTGCATTTGTGGGAGTATTTTGTAGTATAATGTCCTATAGAAAATGTTGATTCTGAAAGAAAAGTAAAGGTTTTCTGACAAATCTGTTGGGGTGTACTCATTTATGCTGAGCACTGTATCTCTTTTGTCCCCTTCTACCCCTTCCAACCCTGCTATGAACAGTCAACATTTGTGTCTCTATGGCAGTCTGTTGTTGTCCAGATACCTATCCAGTCCTGTCCCCTGGTCATAACAATGACATCACCAGGAGAGTGTGAAAGCTTCTCTGTCCTGTAGATGAGCACCGATTACAACTGCTGGTCAAACAAGACATTTATAGTGTTCTCTTTGCATTGCAATTTCAGCAGTTTATTGGTATGTATCACTTATCAAGTACTCTTCTAAAACCAAATCTGCATTTAATTAAAAAGAATCTCAGTGAATGTCAACCTCAGTGTTTATCTCCCTTTTGTATGGTTTCTCTCAGAATACCTAAATTTGCCATCTCCAGAGGTTTATTTTCAGTCCATGGTCCTCAATAGATCCAGTCACACGTTGGTTAATGCAAGATTCGTCATAGTTACATAGTTACATTTTTTATAACAATTTTATTATTTAGTCTTGTTTTAAATTTTGCAGACTTACCTATGAGACATTTATATTTAACCTCTTTATGCTTTACATTTCAACCTAGAGTCAAAGGGAGCCCTTAGTGGAAAGGGGATCACCTGGCTGTCTGACTTCATGTTGATAACGTGCTGTGTTCCTGCTCCAGAATGTGCATAACAGTATAAAAAAACACAATTACATAGTTGTGAGGAATCTTCAATTATATTGTTGAGAGGAATGCTATGCACACCGATAAATAGGGAAACCGTTTGTGTTATCAGCATGATTAGTAAAGAAAGAAAAAGGCTTAAAGTGGTTGTAAAGCTTAAAGGTTTTATATTTTAATGCATTCTCTCCCCAATACTTACCTACACTCGATCATGATCCAGTGCTGTGCCTAAAAACCAGAAACACTGCTCTCTCCTCGGGACTTAGGCAACAGAGGAAGCAATTGTCTCCTGCTGCTGTCAATCAAAACCAGAGAGGAGAGAGCAGGGATGGGGCCGAGTCACTCTGTGTCTATAGATACACACAGCCCAGCTTTGCGAGAGAGCCCACAACATCTGCCCTCATAGCAATTGATTTTCTATGGGGGCAGATGTAAAAGAGGAGGAGCTGAAATCACCAGTGGGGGATCCCAGAAGAGCGGGTTCAGGGCTGTTGTGTGCAAAATCATTGCACAGAGCAGGTAAATGCACATTCTCCAAAAAAAAAAAAAATACAGGAACACTTTGAAAACACATCAGATCTCAATGAGGAAAAATATCATGCTGGATATCTATAATGATATGGACTGGGTAATATGTTAGGCATGAAAGGATGCCACATCGCTTGATGGAAATGAAAATTATCAACCTACAGAGGGCTGAATTCACAGACACCCTGAAAATCAAAGTGAAAAAAATAATGCAGCAGGCTAGTCCATTTTGCCAAAATTTCATTGTGGCAACTCAAAATGGTATGCAGTAGTTTGTATGGCCCCTGCGTGCTTGTATGCATGCCTGACATGGGGACAAGGTGCTTTGGGGTGCCATGTTGAGGGCATGTGGCCTGGTATGTTTCAGGCTGCATGCTCAGATAATAGTCTGGTATGGATTTTGGGGAGGCCCCCCACACCATGTTTTTTTTCTGAATTTTCTATTGCCGGCATTCTTTTGTTTACATTAATCTGTCAGCGGAGAAGCCCGTTAACAGCTGATGAGTCATCAGTCGTTAACCACTTGAGACCCGCGCTATAGCCGAATGATGGCTACAGCGCGGATCTCCTTTGCCGGGACTACGTCTATGAGACTCGCCTAATCACCGATCCGTGCCTTATCACGTGATCAGCTGTCAGCCAATGACAGCTGATCATGTGATATAACGGAGCCGGTAATCGGCAATTATTCCTCCTCGCGCTGACATCAGTCCCGATCACGGCCAGCCCTGCCAGTGCCCACCTGCCCCCTCATAACTATACATAATAAAAAATTAGTGCCCCCCGTCAGTGCCACCCAGCAGTGCCCACAGTGCCACCCAGCAGTGCCCACAGTGCCACCCAGCAGTGCCCACAATCTGCCTCAACAAAGGTGCTGCACCCCAGTGCCACATATCCGTGCCCATCAGTGTCATCTACCAGTGCCCAGCAGTGCCGCCCATCAGTGCCCAGCAGTGCCACCTATCAGAGCCACCTATCAGTGCCACCTATCAGTGCCCATCAGTCCCATCTATCAGTGGTACCTATCAGTGCCCATCCGTGCCACCCATCCGTGCCACCCATCTGTGCCACCCATCCGTGCCATCTTATCTGTGCCCATCTTTGCCCATCAGTGCCGTCTTATCTGTGCCCATCGGTGCCGCCTTATCTGTGCCTATTAGTGCCGCCTTAACTATGCCTATCAGTGCCCACCAGTGCAGCCTATCAGTGCCCACCAATGCAGCCCATCAGTGCCCACCAGTGCAGCCTATCAGTGCCGCCTCAGCAGCGCACTTCAATGAAGGAGAAAAATGACCTGTTTGCAAAATTTTATAACAAACTATTAAACATGATTTTTTTTTTTTTTGCATCTTTTTTTGTTTAGCAAAAAATAAAACTCCCAGCTGTGATTAAATACCACCAAAAGAAAGCTCTATTTGTGGGAAAAAAATGATAAAAATTTCATTTGGGTACAGTGTTGTATGCCCGCGCAATTGTCATTCAAAGTGCATCAGCGCTGAAAGCTGAAAATTGGTCTGGGACTGAGGGGGGTTTAAGTGCCCAGTAAGCAAGTGGTTAAAGATGCGCGGCTAGCTTCCCTGCCCGCTCCTTAACAACCAGCTATTCTTCACAGAGAATTTGGAGACAGTCAATCATTTTAAATCGGAATCATTCAGAAAATTTGGAATTAGTTAGAAAAACGAATATACAAAATTAAGTTCAACAAATTTCAACTAAATTTGTTACCATTTCATTTGGAGATTCAGATGCATCCAAATCTCTGAATAACCAAAAATTTGTCCGAATTTATATTTGGCCCAAAGTGAATTGAGTATGTCTACCTTACTCTTCAGGCGACAATGGTCTCACCAGATAGAAAGTCAAAGATCTCCAACGGCAGCCAGACTGATATAAAAAAAAAAATGTTTTTTTTTTTTTTAGTAGGGGAGAGATAGAACCCCAGTCCTTTTTGGTTACTGGATTTATGTGTATGAGGAAATGGATCTTTTTTTGTTAAAGTGTCACTAAACCCGCATCATAAAAAACTATCAATAAATGGTGTATTACATGCTGTTCATACTCGCTCAGTCACTATGGGATTCATTATGTGTATTCTGCAAAAAATCTGGCTGATCCTGCTACTCTATCTCCACGGTCTGTTCATGTCCCCAATTCAGCCAGGGATTTTGCAGCTGTGGTAGCAATGCTGCACAGCTGTGGTGGCAACTCTACACATGCTCAGTGCTTTCAGTGAGTTTTTATTCTGAGTATTTCCTCCCTATCACATCCGAGTAGCCCATGTGACTATAGAGTCACACATGTGGGCGTATACACAGTGGTAAATGACAACTCACTCCCTCCTTCCTTTTCCATGCCCACTAACCAGCTAAACACAAGTAGTTTAATACTACATGTAGATTAATGGTGGCTTCACCTCCCTCTTATTCTAAGACACAGGCTGGAGGTGCATGACACAGGCTGTGACGGGCAGAAATCTGCCCAAACCGTTATTTCCACAAAATAATAAAGATTTGATTTCAAATGTATCTTTGTATGCCAATTTAAAACAGTTTACTGATATTAATTATTTAGCTTTATTCTGTATTCCAAAGGCTGTTTTTTTTTACTTTGAACATGTGACCAGCAGCAGAGGAGTAGAAGCTCCTCCTGCTTATGTATCCCTGCAGACAGGCTGGGAAAGATAATATGGCAGCTGTATATCGATTAGGAAAAGGTTACTTCAAATGTTTTTTTATTATTATTTTTTTTATTTATTATTATTATTATTAAAATAATTACAGTGCCATCATCCACATACAGAAATAGGTACAATGTAAATTAAACAGCATGTGTTTAGCATCACTTTAAAGTCCCATGTTATAGGAATAAAATTTCATTTATAGAGCTCACTATCCCTTGTTAGGCTGTTGTCATGAGACAAGGTGCACCCAAAAAAGAGTTCCAAAATAGGATGCAAAGGTTGAAGGTACAATCAGAGCACCATACCAATTGTCATAGACTCTAGAAGTGTGTATATTTCATATTAGGGTTGTATAAAGTCTCCAACGCGTGTTAGTGACTTTAGCAAACTCAAATCCATACTGTGCTAATAGCCACAAAGTTATTGCTCCTGACTAGTGCCAATAGCATCGTAAATTTCATTAAAATGGAGTTTCGTTTTGGATGGAGTGGAGAAGGATTAGCGCATCTGTCAGTTCCTATAGCTGTGTGTGCCGCCGTTTGGGAGTTTCACCCTCTCTATTTGGCCTGTTTAGCATTATGATTGTAAGTGAAAGTAAAAGAAAATCACAAATTTTGGGTCGTACCCAGAAAGAGGGGAAATCTTCTTATGGAGAGACTTTCTCATAGCTTAGCAGCCCCCAAGAGATTTCCTTAATTTGCAGGAATTTCCTCTTCCTGCTTTGGCTATGGGACAGGAAGTGAAGGGAAATCTCCCCAATAGGCACAGATGGCAAAAAATAAACCAACAGGGGTTATAACCCTCTCTTACTCTATCCAAAATGAAGAAAAAAAATGCCTATAGTTTAGTTCTACTTTAAGTCGAATAATTTCAAGTCCATTTAGTTTCTATGTCCTGATAAAAGAGAAAAGCTATTTTATTTGACCCTTATATAAAATAAAATAAAATTATCCTGGACTCAACGGCCATTGGTGTGGGGCTCTAATTGCAGCTTTAACATTTTTATATTGCTATCTGCCTCCCTACAGATATCCCCCAATTCCAGTCAGTGGAAACCCTTATTATTGGGACAGGAAGTGAAGGGAAATCTCTCTAAAGCTGTCCATACACCATAAAATTTTCTTATTACATTTTCTTTAGATTTACCTTCAACTACAGAGCATACAAATTGAGTGTTTAGGCTTGACCTTATATCATATTATGTGGTTTTGTTAAATCTAAAGGAATGTTGTACAAGAAAATAGTTTAATGTATGGCCAGCCAAACAGAGTCCTGTATTACAGAGTCAGCTTACTGTCGGCTGTCTCTTCTCTCTCCGGCTCACGGGCTGCAGTGGGTGGGGCCAAGCCCTCCCACTGATGTTGTCAGCTGGGGAGGAGGGGGAGAGAGAAAGCCGACAATCAGCTGAGTGCTGGGAGCCATGCTCATATAGTTACAATCAAGTTGATCTTTTACAGAACACAGGCACAGGGACAATTATTACAGCGAATGTGAGTATTTATGAGATTATGAGAGCAGCAGGAGCGGAGCGCACGTGCGTGGGGTAGGGGGGGGGGGTTGGTGCACTGGTACGAACAGAGACAGGCAGAGAGTGGAGGGGGAGAAGGACACAGGGGACAGATAACAGGCTGTGGATGACAGAATCACACAAACACAGGGCTCAGCAGCCATGATTATTGTGGTCAGTTTGCAGAGGGGAGGGTGAATCCAGACAGGATCAGCCAGGTATTTCAGGTGATACAGGAGTCCAAATGACACGGCACAAGCACTGTGCTGTATAACATGCTTTAAGGGAACGGGATCTTTATTTTATTGGGTTAATAAATGTGAAAGGGGTTCTTATCCTTTCCCCACTCCATCCCAAGAAAAAATGTTTTGGCTGGACATTTTAAAGACACACTTTAAATGCCTTAGCTATGCTGTCTGTCAAAACAAAGTACTGAAACAGATAGTCACAGACATATTTTGAAGGGTGTCAGTTACTGATAAAAAAGAAAGTAGATAACAAGTTTCAGTTATTTGTACCTAGCTAGTTGAGCAGTTCTTAAATATTTTTATTATTTTATTATTTTCTATTTGCACTTATATTAATTTCCTGGCAAAACACACTTTGGTTTTTAAATGTTTCAATTGGTTATTTTGCGCTGACCTTGGCTCTTTCCTTGTTAACTAAATGTAAAATCTCTGGTTAACTATGAATGCTTTTGCTGCATGTTTTCATGAAGCCCAGGTATTGTTGTGCAGCTGTTGTATTCTCATTTTAAGACTCAATTGACATCGCAGTGAACCTCAAATTAGCGTGTACAGCTGCTCTCCATAGGGCTACTTAGAGACCAGACAATGGCAGTTGTCAGGCAGAATGCTGACATAATGGAGCAAGGGTCTTGAAGAAATAAAGTGGCACATTTCTTCTTGTTAATATTGACAGCATGTAAACCGAGCCTTACTCAGTGCATATTTTATGTTTTATTCCCAACCCGACATATGATTCTTTCTTCTAAATGTCCAATCTGCCGAATCCACTGTTAATGTATTGAATTATACACACCCTTATGTAATTCAACAATGTGAAAGTATATTGTGAAATGGGACAAAAACATACATTAATTTAGAACACTGCTATATTATAATACAAAAATAGTAAAAATGGAACCAAATCACAGTGACTTTGTGATTGGCACTCCTGCCTAGCGGCATCTAGGTCCTCCGTTCCAATCCTATCTAGGACCAGATTTTGCTGTAAGTACCCCAACTTCCTCCCACATTCCAAAGACATGCTGGTAGGTTAAAGAGTTAAAGGAGCTTTAAATCCAAAAACAAACGTTTATTATTTTGCCGCTTACCAATTCCGAGATGTGATGGTGGCTGCATTATTTTCTTTTTTGGGCCTCATTTCCTTTTTCAACTGGTGACCCAGCCAGTATGTCTGTTGTTTTTTATTTATTTATTTATTTGTTTATTTAAAGAAGAGCTCTCTTCTAGATGCGCCAGTTTACAGGGATGAGAAAAAACATTTAACACTGGCAGGTGTGCTTACAATGATCAGTTATTTTTTTCATCCCTAAATCCCTTTCATCCCTAAATCCCGCTACAAATCCAAGGGAGAACGTAGATTCGCAGTCCAAGGACCTCGGCTATGGAACGCTCTACCCATGGAAGAAAACCATTGGACCTTCAGGAAAAAACTCAAGACCCACCTCTTCTAACAAGCAGGAAGCACAGGACGGATCAAGCACCTTGAGGCAATTCAGTTCACACTTGCAGCGCCATACAAGTCTTTCATTCATTTATTCAAAAGGAAGGATATAACCCCCCCCCCACAGACTGATAATGCTTATTTATTATAGCGATCTCCCCTGCCGTGTTTTGACAGGCGGGCCAGCCTTCCCACCAGAAAACTCGGATCAGCTCTCTCCACCATTGGCGGATGCTGGTTTTTCAGCATGGTCGGCTGACAGAAGGCAACCAAACGACAGGCCTCTGACAGACAGGGTGGCATATACACAGGCTGAATGTCAGCCATTATTTTATTTTTTTTGGACTGGCTGATGTCTCCCGACATTCAGCCCTTGCGTAATACCGAAGGTGTATTACTGGGCAGGTGAGAACATAGAGAAGCAAGCCTCCACATCTATGGATTGGTAAGCTGCAATAGATTACGTTTTAGTGTTTGATTTAATACCACTTTCAAAAACAAGGGTGTATCATGCTTTACTCTAGGTGCAACAACATATATATAGGACCTCACAAAGTGGTCCAAACTTTTTTTTTTTTTTTTTTTATTTAGTTTTATACAACACATATTAAACAAGCCACACAGTGTGGGCAACAACCGGCCACAAAATTGCCGGTACATTACAAAAAAATTAAATATCATAAACGTTATCACATAAACTTGTGACGCATCCCCCCTAGCTTTGCCCAGACAGGTACACAAACATACCTACCTCTAGCCGGAGGCGGTCTACCATAACTCAAGGAAACAGTCCCATGACTCCCCATGTGTTCTATCAAATACCCTCCGTGGATGGCTACCCTTAAAGGGTAAGTTCACCTTTACAGAAAAATCTGTAAAGTGAACTCACACATTAGAGCTGCACGATTAATCGTTAATAATCGCAATCTTAACAAAGCATTTTCCCAATTCTATGCAGAGTTCTCTGCTCAAGTCGACAGCTTGTCAAAAAAACAGGCAATCTGCCAAGTTTCACACCATTCCTCAGCTGCTGGACTAACTATAAACATTGTTAGAACTTGTTCTTTAGATCGAAGGAATGAACTTCGGTCTGTAAATGAGGAAAGTTTAACCACTTAAAGATTAAGCCTTTTTCTAATGCCCCGTACACACAAGAGGATTTTCCGTCGGAAAAAACTTGGATGCTTTTTCTGACGGAATTCCGCTCAAGCTTGTCTTGCATAAACACGGTCACACAAAAGTTCTCTGAACTTTCGAACGTCAAGAACGCGATGACGTACAACACTACGAGGAGCCTAGAAAGTTCAATGCTTCCTAGCATGTGTCAAATTGTTTCCGAGCATGCGTAAGAATTTTGCACAGATGATCAGAACTTTTTCCGACTGAAAAATAGAGAACCTGCTATCAGTCTTTTGCTGGCTGGAATTCTGCCAGCAAAAGTCCAATGGAGCATGCACAGGGTCGGAATTTCTGACCAAAAGTTCACATCCGACTTTTGCTGGTAGAATTTCTGATCATATGTATGGGGCTTTATACTTGTTGGTTTCAAGTTAAAATAATTATTTTTTGCTAGAAAATTACTTAGAACCCCCAAGCATTATATATAGATTTTTTTAGCAGAGACCCTTGAGAATAAAATGGCCGTTGTTGCAATATTTTATGTCACACTATATTTTCACCGCTGTCTTTCAAATGCAATGTTTTTGGAAATTAAAAAAAAAACCGAAACAGTAAAGTTAGCCCAATTTTTTTGTATAATGCGAAGGATGATGTGACGTCGTGAGAATCGTGATCTTTAGTCTAAGCATTTTTCCCCATTTTTCCCAGAATCGTGTAGCTCTAACGCACAAGAACTTTAATGACCTCCCAGTCTTAGTCCATAGGGCTCAATATTGAGTTGGGCCACCCCTTGCAGCTATAACCGCTTCAACTCTTCTGGGAAGGCTGTCCACAAGGTTTATGAGTGTGTCTATGGGAATGTTTGACCATTCTTCCAGAAGCGCATTTGAGGTCAGGCATTGATGTTGGATGAGAAGGCCTAGCTTGCAGTCTCCGCTCTAATTCATCCCAAAGGTCTTCTATTGGGTTCAGGTCAGGACTCTGTGCAGACCAGTCAAGTTCCTCCACCCCAAACTCATCCATGTCTTTATGGACCTTGTTTTGTGCACTGCTCCAAATCATTTGGTGGAGGGGGGATTATGGTGTGGGGTTGTTTTTCAACCCCCACTAAGGGGCTTGGCCACTTATGCCGCGTACACACGTAGCGGACTGTCCGGCGGACTTAGTCTGGCGGACTTCCCGCCAGACTGTCCGTTAGACTTTCCGAACGGTCTACTTGCCCACACACGGCACTTTTTCAGCGGACTAATACGCCGTACTAAGTCCGCCGTACTATCCTCCCTACTTTTGAAATGAACGGACTCGCCCACACACGCGGAGGAAAGTCCGCTCATTTCGAGCGCGTCTCCAGGTAGGCAGGGCCCGCGAAGGAGACGTCGCTGGCCCCGCCACCTGGTATGGACTTAAAGGGAACCCCAACGCCGAAAAAATCGGCGTGGGGGTCCCCCAGGTCCACATCATACCCTTGTCCGAGCACGCTGGCCGGCCAGGAAAGGGGGGGACGAGCGAGCGCCCCCCCTTCTGAGCCGTTCCAGGCCGCGTGCCCTCAACATGGGGGGTGCCTTGGGGAAGGGGGGGCTGCGTGGCCCCCCCACCCCAAAGCACCTTGTCCCCATGTTGATGAGGACAGGGGCCTTTTCCCGACAACCCTGGCTGTTGGTTGTCGGGGTCTGCGGGCGGGGGGCTTATCGGAATCCAGGAGCCCCCTTTAATAAGGGGGCCCCCGGATACCGGCCCCCCACCCTATGTGAATGAGTAAGGGGTACAATGTATCCCTACCCATTTACCTGTAAAATAAAGTACAAAAAAAACACAACACACAAGATAAAATAGTTTATTGCACAGCTCCGGGGGTCTTCCGTCTTCGGGGGTCTTCTCGCCGGACTCCTCCGCTATCTTCTTCTAGCTCTTTTGCTAGCGGAGGAGCCCGGCTTTCTTCCTCGCCGCGGCCTCTTCTTCTGACTTCGGGGGTCTTGGCCTCCTCTTCGGTTCTTCTGTCGGGCCACCGCGCCTACTTATAGCTCTTTTACAGGCGGTGGCCCGGTCTTCTGTCGCCGCCGCCTTCCGTTCTTCTTCTTCTTCTCCTGGAGATGTTGACTCGACGCTCTCTCCGGCCACAATGCCAGGGACACGCTGAGCGGCGACTTATATAGGGACAAGGGGCGGGGTCATCGGTTGATGTCACATGGGTTTATGTCACATGGTGACCCCGCCCCCTTACGATGTCACAGTCCCGGAGGATGCTGGGACTGTCGCCATGTGACATCAACCCATGTGACATCAACCCGTGTGACATCAACCGATGACCCCGCCCCTTGTCCCTATATAAGTCGGCGCGCAGCGCGTCCCTGGCATTGCGGCCGGAGAGAGCGTTGAGTCAACATCTCCAGGAGAAGAAGGAGAAGAAGAAGAACGGAAGGCGGCGGCGACAGAAGACCAGGCCACCGCCTGTACAAGAGCTATAAGAAGGCGCGGTGGCCCGGCAGAAGAACCGAAGAGGGGGACAAGACCCCCGAAGTCGGAAGAAGAGGCCGGCGGCGAGGAAGAAAGCCAGGCTCCTCCGCTAGCAAAAGAGCTAGAAGAAGATAGCGGAGGAGTCCGGCGAGAAGACCCCCCGAAGACGGAAGACCCCAGGAGCTGTGCAATAAACTATTTTTACCCTGTGTTGTGTTTTTTTTTGTACTTTTTTCACAGGTGAATGGGTAGGGGTACATTGTACCCCATACTCATTCACATAGGGTGGAGGCCGGTATCCGGGGGGCCCCTTATTAAAGGGGGCTCCCAGATTCCGATAAGGCCCCCGCCCGCAGACCCCGACAACCAACGGCCAGGGTTGTCGGGAAGAGGCCCTTGTCCTCATCAACATGGGGACAAGGTGCTTTGGGGTGGGGGGGGCGCGCGACCCCCTTCCCCAAGGCACCCCCAATGTTGAGGGCACGCGGCCTAGTACGGCTCAGGAGGGGGGGGGGGGGCGCTCGCTCGTCCCCCCCTTTCCTGGCCGGCCGGGTAGCGTGCTCGGACAAGGGCCTGATGTGGACCTGGGGGAAACCCCATGCCGATTTTTTTCGGCGTTGGGGTTCCCCTTTAAGTCCATACCAGGTGGCGGGGCCAGCGACGTCTCCTTCGCGGGCCCCGCCTACCTGGAGACCCGCTCGAAATGAGCGGACTTTTCTCCGGGCGGGAAAAGTCAGTTTATTTCAAAAGTACGGCGGACTGGCATACACATGGCCGGATTGTCCGCCGAAATGCGAGTCCGGCGGGAAGATTGGAGTGCAAAACTACTTTCTAAGTCCGCCGTACTTTCGGGTCAAAAAAGTATGCCGGAGGCTACACACGGGGGGATTGTCCGGCGGACTTGAGTTTGCCGGACTTTTCCACCCGATTGTTTGATCGTGTGTACGCGGCATTAGTTCCAGTGAATGAAACTCTTAAGGTGTCAGCATACCAAGACATTTTGGACAATTTCATGCTCCCAGCTGTGTGGCCCCTTCCTGTAACAACATGACTGTGCACCAATGCACAAAGCAAGATCCATAAAGACATAGATGAACAAGTTTGGGGCACTATTATATATATATAATATAATATATTAATATTGGTACAGTGGTATGACACAGATAGTCATTCTGTATTAATTTAAGTTTAGCCACTTCACGCAAAATGACGTACCCATACATCAGTCCTTTGGTGCTAACTACCAGGGTTATGGCAACAGCTAGCTGCCATAACCCTGGTATTTTTGGGAATGCTGTGCATTTCTCTTTAAGATAAAAGTGGTCTCCACGGTAGCAGTGGAGACTATCACTTCTGCTCCCTTGGATGCCTGGCTGCTGACTGAGGAGAAGATGGCCCCTGCTCGGCTCCATGGCATGGGAGGCCCGGAAGCGATGTCAAACGTCACTTCCGCCCATAGCTCTTAAACGCTTGCGGACCAGCCGTCGCAGTTTTACTGCAGCGGGGTGGCTCTGCTGCGCGAAATCATGTTATTTTGTTATTTTGCGGGGTTCGCATAGCAGACGTGCATGCCTGCCGTGAGTTCTGTGAGTCCGACCGCGGGTCCCGCAGACCCGCGATCATCTCACGCAGAGGAAGTTGTTTACATCAGCATTTCCCTGTTCTGCCTAGTGACACTGATCACAGCTCCCTGTAATTGAGAGCGTTGATCAGTGTCGTGTCGCACATAGCCATGCCCCCCCACAGTTAGAATCACTCCCTAGGACACACTTAACACCTGCAGCGCCCCCTCCTGCACTGATCACTGTATAAATGTGAATGGTCCCAAAATAGTGAGTCTCTGTCCTTAAGTGGTCAAGAATACCACTTCAGGTCAGTCAACCCTTGCGCATACTAATCCTGCTCTTCACTGAGATATAGAGTTTATAAAATTAATACTAATAGTAAGCACGTTTGCAGGCAGCTGCTGCTCCATTCACATATAGTGTCAGAGGCGCAGCGGCGTTGGAGGACTATGTCTGTGTCCCGACTCCCGAATGAATGGAAGCAAGCAAACATTCATTGATGGGCACTGGTAGGCTGCATTTGATGGGTACCGGTGAGGCTGCATTTGATGGGCGCTGGTGAGGCTGCATTGATGGATGCCGATGAGGCTGCATTTGATGGGCGCTGGGGAGGCTGCATTTGATGGGCGCTGGTGAGGCTGAATTTAATGGGCGCTGGTGGGCTGCAGTTGATGGGCGCTTCATTAAAAAGGTGGGGTATACATGGGCAGGGCAAAGGGGGTAGAGTCAGGGGTGGAGCCAATGGGGGGGGGCAAAATAAGATTTAGCCGAGGGCAGGGGTGTCCAAACTTTTTTCAAAGAGGGCCAGATTTTATGAAGTGAACATGCTTGAGGGCCGACCATTTTGCCTGACATTCTTTAAACCATTAAAATTCTGTCTAACACCCCTTTCACACCAGGGCGTTTTGCAGGCGCTATAGCATTAGAAATAGTGCCTGCAATCTGCCCTAAAGAAGCTGCACCATTGTGTGTAGTGTGAAAGCCCCGAAGGCTTTCACACTACAGCGGTGCCCCGGCATGACGTCAGAAAAAAGTCCTGCCAGCAGCTTCTTTGGAGAAGGAGCGGTGTGTTTACCACTCCTCCACCGCTGCTCCCCATTGAAATCAATGGGGCAGCGCTGTAATACCGCCGGCAAAACACCACTATTGTGGCATATTGCCGGCGGTTTTAACCCTTTCGCTGCCGCTAGCGGGGGTAAAAGCACCCCGCTAGCGGCCGAAATGCGCTGCAAATCCGGCGTTAAAACGCCGCTAAAAATAGCGGCATTTTACCGCCGACGCAATGGGCGGTGTGGTGTGAAAGGGATCTAAGTGTATTCGTTTGAGCACTAATACACTGCCCAACAAAATTTCTCTTGCCTTTGTGGCTGTGTGTGGTGAACAGATGAGCTTGGGCATTTTATTTGGATATACTGTATTTATTGGCTTATAACACGCACCTTAACTTTTAAAAAGTATGTTTCAGGAAGAAATCTTACATTTTAAATAAAGAACTGTGAAGCAAAATAAGGGTCAGTGACCATCAATGCAGCCTAATCAGTGCCCATCTGCAGACTCACAAGTGCCATGAATGCAGCACCCACCGTGTTGCCATAAATGCAGCACCCACTCCATTGCCATGAATGCAGCACCCACTCCATTGCCATGAATGCAGCACCCACTCCATTGCCATGAATGCAGCACCCACTCCATTGCCATGAATGCAGCATTCATGAATGCAGCACCCACCCGTATTGCCACGAATGCAGCACCCACCGTATTGCCACGAATGCAGCATCCACGTATTGCCATGAATGCAGCACCCACTGCATTACCGCATTATCATTAATGCAGCATCCACATTGACATGAATGCAGACTCACCATTGCTGGCAGTGCAGCCTGATTCATGTCCATCTGCAGCCTTGAGGAGACAGGGAGGGGGCGGGACGAGACAGACAAACAGGAGAAACTCCTGTTTTCTCAGCTGCCTCTTTAATTGAAAGTCCCGCCTCCTGTGATGGACAGGGACTTCCTTTTACACAGGACGCTGTGTAAACAGGAAATACTCCTGTATCCTGTACGCCACTTGTCCCGTCCCCTCCAAAGCATTTATATCTTTTGTGGCCCCCAGCGCTCGGGGATTCGATGGGGGCCACAAAAGATATATATGTCAAAATTACGAGGCGGGCCGTTTGAAACCGGAACGCGGGCCAGACTTTGGGCAAGCCTGACCTAGGGTGTCAAAAATCCTTGCTCCAGTCCTGAACGAGTTAGAAAGTCTCTATTTTCCTTTGTGTATTTGTTTTTATGAATTTATACAAATGAAGGAATTTTAACTTTGCTGGAAGTGCAGTCATCCACTAATTTGACCACTGTGTCTCTGTAGTAATCTCGCCATACTCTGAAATATTGGTGCAACTCAGGCTGCCATTTTCTAGTAATTTACCAGGCTTTGATTTAGTAGTACAGCTCTGGCAGTCATTTTGGATTAATTTAGCAATACTGTGAAATATGGCTTTGGTGGATTTAATGCAGGGATCCAAAACATTTTCATATTTAATGCCTATTGAGCCTTCCAGTGAGGTCCACCCAATGCAGCGGCCTGTGATGGGGAGGCAACAATGCTGCAGTTCTCCTGAATTCAGAGCAGCCACACTTGAGTAGACGCCTGCTGCACTTTGTTGGAGTTAGAAGATGTTGCAGGGGGTGTGGCTTTCAGCATTGTCACTGCTTATTCACAAGCCTGTAGCTTGTCAATCCGCATGTAATCCCACCTAGTTCTGCCCAGTGCTTTCTGGATTGACAGTACTGCCTTTAAAACCTTCCCTGTGTGAGCTGTAAGGGTGTGAGACAAATGGAGGATTTGGCTCAGTTAGGAAAAATACACTTTTGTACTTACCTTATTATGATTGTACCTCACAAAGTAATTTGATTTCGGGACTTGTTTAACCACTTGCCACCCAGGCCAATTCTGACACCAATTCTAACAATCATCATTTTTTTTGTTGCTAGAAAATTACTCCCCCAAATATAATATAGGGTTTTTTAAGCAGATACCCTATGGAATAAAATGGTGGTCATTGCAACTTTTTATCTCTCAACGGTATTTGCGCAGCAATTTTTCAAATGTGTTTAAAAAAACAGTTTTATGCATTAAAAAAAAAAAAGTTGCATTGTTTTGCATTATGTGAAAGATGACATTACGCCGAGTAAATAGATGCCTAACATATCACGCTTTTAACTTGCACACACTCGTGGAATGGCGCTAAACTTCGGTACTTTAAAATCCCCATAAGCGACGCTTTAAAATTGTTTACAGGTTACCTGTTTAGAGTTAAAGAGGAGGTCTAGCACTAGAATTATTGCTATCGCTCTAACGTTTGCGGTAATACCTCATGTGTGGTTTGGGCGCGAGCTACATATGTGTTCGCTTCTGCGAGCGAGCACGTGGGGGAGCTTTAAATTTTTATAATTTTTCTTTTTATTGTTTTACTTTTATTTTTCTATTTTGACACTCTCCTTTTTACTTTTTTTTTCCTATTTTTTTATTCCTATTACAAGGAATGTAAAACTCCCTTGTAATAGAAAGAGGGCATGACAGGTTCTCTTTACAGCGAGATCTGGGGTCTGTAAGTCCCCAGATTTCGCCTCTAGGCTGCGAAGGCAAAAATAAAAAATGATCTTGGCTTCCCAGCTGAAGCATTGGCAGTGTTTACAACTGCAGAGGCCGTGTGTGAGGTCATAATGTCGCGCCCAGGCTCCAAAAGGTCATAGAGATTCCCGGGGACTATCTGGCCTGCGGCATTCTTTATGGTGAACTTTCGGCACTGGCGGATTCCTTGGCGAGTCGGTAGAGGCACTGGAGGGTGGCGGGATTGGGGGGTTGTCCCCTTTTGCCACCTGTAAAAACGATCAAGTGGCTGAACAGCCGCTATGACTGTTTTTTCGGTGCAGGGAATCGCCTATCTTAATGATGCCTGTAACTGCAGGCGCATCGTTCAGATATCGCCACTCAAAATCAGCAGCGTCATATGGTTAAACTGTCATACAGGAGCCTTCAGCAATACGTTAATAAGAATTTATAGCTCTAATTATATTTTTCAGGTTGTAATTACCCTCCAATGTTTTAAACTTGCAATACATTTCATATGTTGACCCAATAATGAGAAAACGATTACATCACAATTTGTTATATACAGTACAGTAATAGGACAAAGCAAAATGTTACAAAATTAAGCAAAAATAAAATAAATACAATTTGAATGTAGTTTTTAAAATGCATAGTTGCTTATTTCTGTGACAATGGAAAATTATAGCTCTATTGTTATATAAAGCAACATCTTTCTTGATTTTTTTTATTTATTTTTTGGTAAAGATATTGGATAATAAAATTACAAACACACTGTATATAGAGGTTTTTTTTATTACTGTTATTTTTTCAGACAAAAATAAAAGTTACTTGATTATTATTTAAAATTGTAATTTACCTTCCCTTTTCTGCCTTTACAAAATATTTCAAAATAAAATATATATTTTTGTAAACAAATTTCTAACAAAAATTGAATTGACCCAAAAAATACTTTTTTTTTTTTTTTTAACTTTCAAGTTAAAAAGAAAAGTTTCATAATTACAAATGCAGACTGATGAATTGCCAGTATAGTAATGCCTATAGTTCAGACACTATACTAATTATTACTGATGACTGCCACTTAATTAATAGACTTTCCAAATGAATAGAGAAAGCAATTGCACAATGTACAAGTCGTAGACACTTGACAAGACATGAAATTTTGATCTATAGCCATAGCACTCTTCTGTTGAATACAGTGATATATTTATCTCTGTCAATTATTTCTCAGTACTAGCCTTAAACATCGACTATAGAGAATCCTTTATTTCAAGTTTTTTTTCACTTCTTTTCCTTTTGCTGATCCGTATAAATCATGCACAGTCATAAAGCAACTCCACTATTAGAGAGAATCCGCTTACCAGAATCAATGGGTCTCATGTATGCACAGGATCAACACTAAATCCAGCACTACTCAAAGGAAACTATAATTAGCGGAAATATATAATATTCAGACATAAAGCCTTTTGTAGATAATATTTTAGTTAGTATTTAGGTTTTTTAGGATTTTTGCAAATTTGCGATACAAATTTGTTTATTACTTTAAGCAATTGAAATATACTTTGTTGTATATAACGTTATTTTCACATCATGTATCATTTTCTCTGGTATCGATTTGAAAATTGTCTGATTATTGTATTAAATAGATTAGGCTTTTTAAATGGTTAAGCCCACAGCCTGACATGGGGACACTTGCTGGCAATGACGATTGAAATCCTTGTGTCATTCTTTTCTGACCTTGGCCAGATCCTCACAGGCACCAAAATATATACATGAAGAATGGGAATTGTCAACCAGTCAGGAAAGGATGCTACATACAGATAAAAATCAGCTTAAAATTTTTTTTCGGGATTTATGTATTTATGTGATTTATATAAGTACTTTTTTTTATTTTTATTTTTTAAGTTTGAATGTTCTGAAATTGCCCATGTTGGTTCTTGATTCATTGTTTTAACATTAGCATGAAATTTTGCAGAGTGCATTTCTGCAATAAAGAAGCTTCAGGCACAACATAACATCATTATAGTCTTTGTTTAAAGAAGACGCTAACAAACTTTGAACGTTCAGCATGATTCTCGCCGCTTTGGCTCACGTGGTACATTATGGAAGATTGTCATCAGTGGTACTTGAATGCAGGCTAAGCGTTCTATCTTTGTTTGATTGCTCAGGTACGCTTATTTGTACAATACTTCAGAGCAGATGTAGCTATGATACAATGAGTCCAATTTCTAAAAACCTGGGAAAGGAAAAGGGGGGTTGCTGCTCTTAACCACCAATCAGATCTTGCCTTTCTTGTTCTCCTCTAGCAAAATCACAATTGCAATGTAAATTGTTGCTTTTGAAAACACTTCTGTTTATCGTAATTTTCATTGTATAAATCCGTTTCAGTTGATATGTTAAATTGGCAATGTCAGATACCATATATCAGTAATGTTATGTCTAAAATTATATTTTACATGTAGAGTCAAAAATACAAATCTGTCACATGCACAGTGCAGGACTTCATTATAAAAAAATAAAAAAAAACCTCTTATGGTCTGTATGTATGATAGATTCTACTGATATATGTATACATTTATTGTAGGACTTTGCAGCCTGTCATATATGCTTTTACTCTGACTTACAGTATTAAAAAAACAAGCAATTACTATAATGCAGATGCCATGGTTGCAATAGTATTCTTATTTTCAGGACATTTTTTTTTTTTTTTTTGGCAAGTACATAAAATATTAGTTGATCTTTCTAAAAATGTAGTGTCATTGTCAATTCTTTCTGAATAGAAAACAAAGCCATCATATATTTTTTTTATGCAAACTACTTATATTGTCCCCCATATATTGGAGATAAACAAAGGCAGGCATGTTTGAAATCTATCTTGGGTGACAACCATGGAATACAGTGGAGAAGTGAGCTTAGCCACCCAGGGGGATAAAGTGCAGGATTTACAGGATTACTAGGTAAAAACTGGGAAAAAAACCTTAAAAAAAGAAAACGAATGCAGCTACCTTATCAAAGTACTGGAGAACTGCAGTATGTTCAGTTTTCCTTTTTTTTGTTTAGACACTTTAAAGCAAAAAAGGAACCATCATGCCCCGATCTTGCTAGTAGGAATATCTTGCTGGTAGGAACAGGAGTTTGATGCTGATTTTGATTTCTTCATGTACAAGGTAATAGGCTACAAAACAATGCTCTTGTTACTCCAAAAATAAAGAGACAGGTTGTCTTAAAGAACACTCCTCCACCCACCTCTTTTCTCAGCTAGAGCAATCAAGAAATACGTATTCCTCTGCCTGAGCAATCGGGGAATACCTTGCTTCTGAGTATGGTGGAGCATTTGACCTTCTTCAGCGTTGCAGTGCTTGGATCTGAGCACCAAGAACACTGGCACTTTAGGGAGAGTCATGAACCCTGTGTAAGCTCCAGCTCTATTTCACACAGAATTGACACAAACTAGGACTCCCACCGATAAATGGACGAATAGAGTGGCAAGGGAGGGTGGCAAAGTAGTGGGCGAGTGGTTGTTCTTTCAACAGAACCCGTCACTGTGCCCTTAATAAGTGTCTTCAACACATCTGTAAGGATTGTACAGAATCTCAACAGTGGCTAGTAAAGCCCTTGACTTTCAAAGTAAGTTAATGGCTGTGGATTAGCCTGGAACCTTTAACCGTGTACACATGGTCGGACTTTCCGGCAGAAAAAGTCCAGTGGAATCTTTTCATCGGATATTCTGATCACGTGTGGGCCTCATCTGACTTTTTTTTTTTTTTTGAAAATTCGGACCTAGAAATAGAACATGTTTTAAATCTTTCCGCCTGAATCAATTCCTATCGGGCAAACCGTTCGTCTGTATGCTGTTCCGACAGACCAAAAACACAAGGGCAGCTATTGGCTACTGGCTATTGAACTTCCTTTTTCTAGTCTGGTCATACATGTTGTATGTAACCGCGTTCTAGGCGATCGGACTTTGGTGTGATCGTGTGTAGGCAAGACCGTTTCAGTAGAACTCTGTCGGAAAAACTGTCAGAGTTTATTCTGACGGAAAAATCGGTCATGTGTACGCGCAATTATACAGTGAGGGAAAAAGTATTTGATCCCCTGCTGATTTTGTACGTTTGCCCAATGACAAAGAAATTATCAGTCTATAATTTTAATGGTAGGTTTAGAAGAACAACAAAAATATACAGAAAACCGCATTTCAAAAAAGTTATAATTTGATTTGCATTTTAATGAGTGAAATAAGTATTTGATCCCCTTTCAATCAGCAAGATTTTTGGCTCCCAGGTGTCTTCTATACAGGTAAGGAGCTAAGCTTAGGAGCACTCTCTTAAGCGAAGTGTGCTTAATCAATCAAAGGATATGGTGGGACAAGATTGTATACCTACAAAAAGCTGAGATGGGCTACAAGATCATCGCCAAGCAACTCGTGAGAGGGTGACAACAGTTGGTGCAATTATTTGCAAATGGAAGAAACAAAAAATAACTGTCAATCTCCCTCGGTCTGGGGCTCCATTGAAGATCTCACCTTATGGTGTTTCAATGATCATGAGAATGGTGAGGAATAAACCCAGAACTAAATGAGAGAATCCTTCAATGATCACAAGGCAGCTGGGACCATAGTCACCAAGAAAACAATTGATAACATACTACACCATGAAGGACTGAAATCCTGCAGTGGCCGCAAGGTCCCCCTGCTCAAGAAAGCACATGTACAGGTCTGTTTGAAGTTTACTAATGAACATCTGACTAATTCAGAGGAGAACTGGGTGAAAGTGTTGTGGTCAGATGAGACCAAAATCAAGCTCTTTGGCATCAACTCATCTTGCGTGTTTGAGGGAGAGGAATGCTGCCTATGACCCCAAGAACACCATCCCGACTGTCAAACATAGAGGTGGAAACATTATGCTTGGGGGGTGTTTTTCTGCTTAGAGGACAGGACAACTTCACCTCATCAAAGGGACGGTGTACCGTCAAATCTTGGATGAGAAAACCCTTCCCTCAGCCAGGGCATTGAAAATGGGTTGTGAATGGGTATTCCATCATGGCAATGACCCAAAATACACGGCCAAGGCGACAAAGGAGTGGCTCAAGAAGACGCACATGAAGGTCCTGGAGTGAACTAGCCAGTCTCCACACCTTAATCCCATCGAAAATATGTGGTGGGAGCCGAAGGTTCGCGTTACTAAACGTCAGTCTCAGAACTTTCATGACTTGGAGAGGATCTGCAAAGAGGAGTGGGACCAAATCCTTCCTGAGATGTGTGCAAGCCTGGCGGCCAACTGCAAGAAACATCTGACCTTTGTGATTTCCAACAAGGGTTTTGCCACTAAGTCATGTTTTGCAAAGGAGTCAAATACTTATTTCACTCATTAAAATGCAAATCAATTTATAAAATTTTTGAAATGCGTTTTTCTGGATTTTTTTTGTTATTTTGTCTCTCACTGTTAACATAAACCTACCATTAAAATTATAGACTGATCATTTCTGTGTCAGTGGGCAGAAGTAGAACATCAGCAGTGGATCAAATATTTTTTTCCCTCGCTGTACATCACTTGTAAGGTCATACCCGTTATATAGGGTACATTTTTGGTTACCACAATTTGGAGAGTGTTTAAAGATGGATCATTAAAGTAATCTAAGGAATAAAGACATCTACAAGGTGATTTGGTTTGTATACATATATCCAAGGACAAGATTTGGCAAATTATCTTATTACTCCAGTGCCTAAACAAGAGGACATATGTTGCCAAAGAAGGACAAAAGATGCTAATATCTATTTGGGAAGGTACCTTTACAGTAAAAGTGGGGGAGGTGGGAAATGCTCTACTGCACTAGAATCAGTAATGAAACTGAAGGATTTAATGGACTTGAAGATTAATTTTAGTTAATGTTATATACAATATTATTAAATGACAATATTGGGATATAAAAATAACTTGGGAACTGATCTAATAACCTTGTTATTGAATTTTCAGTGCAAGGTGGAATTGTTTTACATTAAAAGCATGTCTTGTAAGTTGTTGCATGTTGTTAATGTTTATGTGTGGTATACAGTGGTGTGAAAAAGTGTTTGCCCCCTTCCTCATTTCCTGTTCCTTTGCATGTTTGTCACACTTAAGTGTTTCGGAACATCAAACCAATTTAAACAATAGTCAAGGACAACACAAGTAAACACAAAATGCAATTTGTAAATGAAGGTGTTTATTATTAAAGGTGAAAAAAAATCCAAACCATCATGGCCCTGTGTGAAAAAGTGATTGCCCCCTAAACCTAATAACTGGTTGGGCCACCCTTAGCAGCAACAACTGCAACCAAGCGTTTGCGATAACGTGCAATGAGGCTTTTACAGCGTCCTGGAGGAATTTTGGCCCACTCATCTTTGCAGAATTGTCCTAATTCAGTTACATTAGAGGGTTTTCGAGCATGAACGGCCTTTTTAAGGTCATACCACAACATCTCAATAGGATTCAGGTCAGGACTTTGGCTAGGCCACTCCCTAGACAGCAGAATTCATAGTTCCTTTTATCACGTCAAGTCTTCCAGGTCCTGAAGCAGCAAAACAGCCCCAGACCATCACACTACCACCACCATATTTTACTGTTGGTATAATGTTCTTTTTATGAAATGCAGTGTTCCTTCTACGCCAGATATACTTGGACACACACCTTCCAAAGAGTTCCACTTTTGTCTCATCGGTCCACAGAATGTTGTCCCAAAAGTCTTGGGGATCATCAAGATGTGTTGTGGAGAAATTGAGACGAGCTTTGATGTTCTTTTTGCTCAGCAGTGGTTTTCTCCTTGGAACTCTGCCATGCAGGCCATTTTTGCCCAGTCTTTTCCTGATGGTGGAGGCATGAACGCTGACCTTAACTGAGGCAAGTGAGGCCTGCAGTTCCTTGGACGTTGTTGTGGGGTCTTTTGTGACCTCCTGGATGAGTCGTCGCTGCGCTCTTGGGGTAATTTTGGGCGGCCGGCCACTCCTGGGAAGGTTCACCACTGTTCCATGTCTTCGCCATTTGTGGATAATGGCTCTCACTGTGGTTCGCTGGATTCCCAAAGCTTTGGAAATGGCTTTTTAACCCTTTCCAGACTGATAGATCTCAATTACGGTACTTTCTTTCTCAATTGTTCCTGAATTTCTTTGGGTCTCGGCATGATGTGTAGCTTTTAAGGATCTTCTGGTGGACCTTACTGTGTCAAGCAGCTCCTATTTAAGTGATGCCTTGATTGTGAACAGGTGTGGCAATAATCAGGCCTGGGTGTGGCTAGAGAAATTGAACTCAGGTGTGGACAACCACAGTTATAGTATGTTTTAACAAGGGGGGGCAATCACTTTTTCACACATGGCCATGATGGTTTGGATTTTTTTTAACCTTTAATAATAAACACCTTCATTTACAAATTGCATTTTGTGTTTACTTGTGTTGTCCTTGACTATTGTTTAAATTGGTTTGATGTTCCGAAACACTTAAGTGTGACAAACATGCAAAGGAACAGGAAATGAGGAAGGGGGCAAACACTTTTTCACACCACTGTATGTGCAGCAGATTCTGCCATTTGTGTAAACTGTGCTCTGGCTCAGGAACACACAATTTACTAATAACTTTTATATTATTCTTATTTTGAGCTGTAATTGCAAAATAAGGACCGAGACAGCTAGTATCAAGTTGCTGTACTCAAGGAAAAGGATCAAAAAGGGTTCATTGGTAGATATAGCTGCATTGTGTGTAATGGTTACTTTGTTGGCTAAACCCCACATAAAGTAGGTATAGCCAGAACCAGGCTTCTAAACAGTGTAGCAAATGCAAAGACTGTAAACGGCCATTCTGTTTAGTAAAGACCCCAAGCCTCAACAACAACATAAGATGCAATACCTCAGCTTTTACCTGGACAGTCCACCCACTGTTGGCACGTGCTGCGTTATGATCAGTTTACATTCTGGGCACAGTACAAGGCTTGAGATGGTGGGACCTTTCCATAGAGAATAAGTACTGGTTTGGGTCAGAAGGAGCTTATCTAAACAGTTCTTCCCACTGACAAATGATCAGTTGCCTCTTTCGGCATATAACCCACAGCCATGAGATTGATCAAGCTTAAAACAATTTGATTGGCTGTCATGCCATGTTTGACATGTGTATTACAGTTGGATAGCTTGTACCATTGTCAGCTTTTTTTTTTTTTAAACAGTCCCAAGAATCTTCTAAGTGAATATAAATACTCATGGGAATGAACAACCTGTTAAATGCAACAGGGCATGCTCACTAAACTTCTGGGAATATTCTTACCGCTGCATACATTTCTCGGCATACATGTCAGGCTCCTCATTAGCCCTGAAGAGTTAAATGAGTGTAATGCAGCCCGTGATGGTTTTTTACAGCCTAGGGTACATTTTTACAGCATTCAGTATGTTATAAAGTGCTGTTCAGATGGTTACCCACAAGCTAGATTTTCTTGCTCATGAAAAGGGGTTAGTTTCTGTAATTTACACCTTTCAGTTCAGGATGTTCTATTCTAGAAGCAAGGGCTTCTGGAGGCCTGGGTCTAGCTCAGAATCAGAAGTACTGAAATAGACTGTTATGGGAGGCACTACCTTAGATATTGATAGAATTGCACGGGTGTTTATAGCAGAACCTCACATAATAACCTGAGTCTGTAATAGCATCCTCTGATTTCGATAAGGGCTCAAAGTTCTTGCAGCCCTTTGCTCTCTCTTGTAAACGAGTGACCTCGAGCAGGGATTTTCAAACTTTCAAAATAAAGGGCCAGTTTACTGTCCTTCAGAAAGGCGGGGATGTGTTTAGTGAGAGTAGAACCTGCCCCAGAATCAGCGGGAGTAGACAACCCAGATAGCAAGGATAACTTGCCACAAATGTATGACAGCGTTGAATTGTAAGTCTGTTAACTTGTTGAACATTTTCACTGGCAAGTTGTACACTTGCCGAGCACTTGAAGCCCAAGTTCTAGTTGACACTTTTCCAATTTGTAGCAAATTTGCATGGCAAGTCTCTAGCAAGAGCAAAGTTGCAGTGTTGAGTCTACAGTAAGAGCTCTGCAAGTCTACAGCATGGAAATTCAGCCACAGTGACCCCTGTGGTGGGATGACTATTGCACAACATAATTGAACCAGAACTTGCAGGAGGCTTGTGGAATGTTTGCAAAGAAAGTTGATCTGGAGTCATGCAATGCTGACTTGCTGCAATTGTACAACACACTTATAAAGCATGACAAGTCTAGCAATAGTTTAGCAAGTCATTTTTAAACTTGCCGCACAATTTCTTGCTTTCTGGGAATGTCTCAGGCTTAGTGATCAGTGGGAGTAAAAAAAATTGCATAGCACCTTTAGTTAGTAGAAAGAGGTATAGTGCCCCATCGTAAGTGTCAGTGGGAGGAATAGTGCCCAGTTGTTTATAGCAATGGAAGGAGTTATGCCCTATCTTTAGTGCCAGTGGGAGAAATAATGCCCCATTGCTGGTGTCCTTGGAAGGAATAGTGCCTCATTGTTGGTGCCAGTGGGAGAAATAGTGCCCAGTTGTTTATATCAGTGGGAGGAACGATGCCCTATCATTGGTGCCCGCGGAAGGAATGGTGCCCCACTGTTGGAGTCCGTTGAAAGAATGGTACCTCATTGTTGGTATCAGTGAGGGAATAGTAGCGCTATTAGTGGAAGTTGCAATGTCTTTTTAGCTGGATATAGGCAAGCAAAGAGGTCCATCTGTGAGTAAACCTCTTTAACTAAAAGTTAATTATTTTATTAGCTACTACCTAATCTGTCCTTCCCTCGCCATGTGGAAGTTTCTAATAAACCATTTCTTTACATTTAAATCTGTGTCCTCTCTCTTTTTATCTTTCTCACCTTCTGTTGGTCTCCCTTGTCTCTTCTTTTTTTCCTATCATTTATTTTGAATGTCCCATGATACCAAAAGTCAAAATATTAGAAGAATGTAATAGTCTTCCAATGTCAATGCACTAACTTGTATTTTGATAGTGTCTCTGTTTCCTAGGTTTTTGTATAAAGTGTCTCAGGGTGAAGTTCTTGTTACTATTCAAGCTTATTTCACTAACAGCTAAGGGATAATAGTCTGTTTTTATTTTCCGTTTAGCAGCGGCACATGGTTAGACCTACTTGACATCAGTCTTGTAAGGGAGATATTAAGCTAGTGAGCCAGAGAGTGGAGCTTGGTAAAGGCAGGGACCAGAGAAGCTCAGGTGCTCACTTATTTGTGATTGACAAGGAGCAAAATTTCTTCGAGGCTTACTTTTTAAAGATTCCACTTATGGCAGTCACTTCTTGTGCTTTATTGCTTTTACAAGTGGTCTCAAAACCCAGTACTTGAAAATAAACATAACAGTGCCGTCACTGCTGTGGTACTTTTTAAAAAGTCTTCTTTTGCTTTGTTTTGTCAGTGAGCTGATGAGTGACATGAAAGCGGACCCCACTGAACCTAAATTTAAAAAAAAATGGCTTCCTCTGATGTCCTAGAGACAATAATTATGATGTGCCAGTTAAGTCCAAACTACAGCTGAGGGATTTTACTTTAAAGCAGAGGATTGGGCGCTAAAAAAAATGCATTTATAGCTCTTTGTCTGGCACCTCATTATGTGTGGGTCTGATTCATTAAGTAATTGGTTTGCAGTTGTTTACATGAGTATTAAGGCCTTCTATTCAGAAGCCTTTGAGAGATACATTGTGCAAATGTTGCATGTTATGAATACCGAATGAGGGGCAGGGGGCCAGTCCTATTGGCTAAACACTGTACTCTGTTGAGAAGCAAGAGAAAGGGATTGGGTGCTGCTTTGCATAGCAATGACTCTGCCTTAATAAGCTTTACAGATTAATACCCACAAGCTATAAAAGATGCAAAGAGATACTCTTAGCACATTTAAACATGCTCATTTCACTATTGTGGTTCTGGAGACCGAAAGAATCGAGTTCTTTCATATTCTTCTCTTTTTTTTTTTTTTTCCAGTGCAATGCCTTTAAAGGACCAAACTTAATAGAATCCAATGTTTATTGTATTTTAAATCAAGGGACATAGCAAGATCTGCAACAGTTTATTATTAAAGATCCATTCAATGTAAATCTCTTTTCCTCTATTGTATCTCCTATAGCAAAATAATTTTGTGGTTGAATGGGGATAAAAGGCATAATGTGCAAAGAAGTGAGTCTTAATAGGACGCTGCTCTCTGAGTAAAGACCACTTGTTCCCCTTTGTGCAACAGAACATGACATTTTCCTCCTCTTCAGGATGCACTGTGCAGCCATCCACCATTAAAATGCATTCTGTTTCTTTCCCATAAAACATTGCTGTGAAACAACATCAAGCCAACAGTGAAACACTTGCCCCAGGTTCAACAAAAAGAGCACAAGGCAAAATAATCCTTTCGTGCGACGGAGGAGGAGGGAAAAGAAAAAAGTATGACCAAATTTTATCTGCATAGTGCTAGAGCTGGGGGGTTGTTTAGTGACCTTTGTGGATTAAGGCTGATTCTCCTTCAAGCATAGACCAACCGACCTTGTATGTGTGTGGCATTTTATTCCCTGAGTAGTTGTTGCAGAACAAACCAGAGGAGGTCGCTCTTATTCTAAATACTGAACTATTTCACAGATTACTGGATTATGGCTCCCTAGGATATATGTAAGTTTGTATGTCCAAGTATGTGTGTGTTTATTTATATATATATATGTATATATATATACTGTGTGTGTGTATATAATGTTTATCAATAGATGTTGGAAAAATTATATACACTGTATATTTATTATATATACGTATATATAATCCTGCTCTTTGTTATATTTTTCTAATTGGAATTATAATTTTAGTGCTTTTTCTGTGCCTTAATTCGTTTTTTTTAATAGATTATGTAAAATCTCCATGTCTTTCAGTTATACCATGATATAATGTACTGTATTGTATCATTTGTATGTTTTGTATGCACATTTTAATGAGTTGCATTTTAGCCAAAAAATTCTGCAAATGTGTGGGGAGATTAATGTATTATTCATTTTATTGTGAAGGTGTATATAAAAACTTGTGATTGCAATTCATATTAATGTCCATTAGATGGCAGTCTCATGTGTATAATATCGTGGTCATGTTCCAAAATTTTGCTCCACTGTAGCATGCAGTAAGGTGTAAAGAGAAATAATTTTTATCTGAATTTCTATGTGGAATGTCCTTTGAGTGATATTTAGGTCACAATAAGAGACAATAACACAGACAGCTGCACCCCTGCATGTCTTAAGTGAACATATTTTGAAGAAATCCTGTTTGGGGGGTTCCATTGCTGATCACTCTTTAGTTCCCTGTCTGACATGCTGATCTAGTGGCTTTCAGTAATTGGAGTGATTGTTCTAAGAGAATTCTATATATCAAGTGTTTACATTTTTCTGATCTGCATGCTTGTTGTAGGTAATCTTTACAGAAAATATTAAAGCCAAAGAATGCCAGGCAAACCTTTATTGCAGGTTTTGTACAAAATAGTGCAGTCACCTTGGATTTTCCTAAATTAAAGGGGATGCGGTGAAGACATTCTGCATACCGCCCCTACGATTAATGCACCATTATTATTATTATTATACAGAATTTATATAGCGCCAACAGTTGGCACAGCACTTTACAGCATGAGGGCAAACAGTAACGTTACAATACAGGAAGAATCAGAGGGCCCTGCTCATTAGAGCTTAAAACCTATAATCTCTGCTTTGCAGTGGCTTTTATATTTTCTGCCATTAAAGAGGCACTAACTTCTGGAAGATCTATCTAAGGGTCAATTCACACTATATGCAGTGGGATTGTATTGGGCAGCTATTTTCAGTGCAGGGCATCGCAAGGCACCTGTTGCCTGTGTATCAGGTTCACACAACTGCATTGCAGCTGGTACAGTGCATTGAAAAGTACTACATGCTGTGTGGTGGCCAATTAACCTTTATGAAATGCCCGTGTGGCATTTAAAAAAAAAAGGGAACAGTGCGGTGATCCTACCGGACCACACAGTGCACCAGCCACTGTATTATAACACATTAGCTGCTGTAAATGGGAACCTAAGAGCTAATTCACACCAGCCGCTGTTTTAAAACGCAGCGGCTTGTGCGTGGTGCGGTCTGGCAGCACACCATGTTTAAACAAACTTTACTGAAATGTCGAACAGAGGTTTCATTAAGTTCAATCAGCTGCTGCACAGTGCTAAGCAGTGTGTTGCTTTGCACTTCGCTGCACTGAAAGTAAGTATTGCATACAGTACCTTTTTTTTCACCACACAACACCGCAGCACAGTAGTGTGAATCAGACACACAAGAGATAATACATGGGGTGGCACTGGGCTGGAATAACCACCCAACACTTGTGTGAATAAACCCTAAGGCAGGCAGAGGGCAAAGGACTGGAAAACCAGTGATCTCCTGGCAGCAAACTATTACTGGATTGTCATAGTTAAATCTGTGTCTCCGGTAGAGGCAGGGTTTGGCTTCCTTATGTCAGAGCCTCCATCAAAGAGAGCAGTGAGAAGCAGCACAATGGTGATATCACCAAATCTGGAGAGACTAGCAGTTGGGGCAGCAGTGTCTTAGGTCTCATGCAGCAGATATCCAGCTATGAGACTTTAGGCACAGGCGTGCCTAGGCACCATTACATACCAGGAAGTTCACTGCTATTTTTTCTAGTGAAATTCTAGACAAAAGGTACATTTTTCAGGGTACTGCATTTTAAAATGTTTCTAGAACATACAGTACATAGCAAATCTTTACTTTTCGATTTAAAGACCACTTTAAGGCTAGATTATCCAAAATCTACATTTCTGTGGACTTTAAAGATATAGTAAATACTGATTTTATTGGTTAAAGTAAATCGATCATGTGCATTGGACATATAAGTCCTCTGTGCAGGCCTTCCTCAGGGTGGGGGACAACTTCTGTAAATAAATATCGGTAATCTACTCACACACAGTGGCGACAGGGTCAACAGGACACAGTCGTCCTCATAACAGTATGAGACAGGGCTGCCCTCTTTCCCTACTCATATTTATCTTGCCTCTAGAGCAGGGGTCTCAAACTGGTGGCCCTCCAGCTGTTGCGAAACTACAAGTCCCATCATGCCTCTGCCTGTGGGATTCATGCTTGTAACTGTCAGCCTTGCAATGCCTCATGGAACTTGTAGTTTTGCAACAGCTGGAGGGCCGCCAGTTTGAGACCCCTGCTCCAGAGCTGTTCCACAATCCCAATATTAAAGGCAAAGGGGTTGATTTACTAAAACTGGAGAGTGCAAAATCGGGTGCAGCTGTGCATGGTAGCCAATTGGCTTCTAACTTTAGTTTGTTCAATTAGGCTTTCACAAAAAAACTGGAAGCTGATTGGTTTCTATGCAGAGCTGCAGCAGATTTTGCACTCCAGTTTTAGTAAATAAACCCCACAGTGATAAGCCTGGGGGAACACAAAGAAGCGGCTTACATTGTTTTTCGCAACCCAGCCCATGGCCCTCTTTGTCCAATTTCATGAGTGAACGCCAGATGTTCAAGGGGACTCTAATGTCAAAGACAACTTCTTGAAGTTGAAGGCGTTAAATGAAACCCTTCCTAGGTCAACTGTAGACCTTTTACGTTCGCAGTTTCCATTTCAGTGGCCCATGCACTGCCTTAAAGCGGAGGTCCACCCTAAAATGGACCTTCCGCTCATCGGATTCCTCCCCCCCTCCGGCGCCACAATTGGCACCTTTCAGGGGGGAGGGGGGTGCAGTTACCTGGATAATTCAGGTAACTGCACCCACTTCCGGGCTAGCTCTCTGCGGAAAGGGGCGTACACCCCTTTCCGCAAGCGCCCGCCCCCTTCAGCAAGTGCCCCGCTGCCTGCTGGGAAACACACAGCTCCCAGAGGCAGCGGGGACCGTCCTCATTGCGCAGCGCGGCTCGCGCATGTGCAGTAGGGAACCGGGAAATTAAGCCGAAAGGCTCCATTTCCTGATTCCCATACCCAAGATGGCGGCGGCAGGACCCGACAGACGACCTAGCGATCGGCTTCGGGTGCCGACATCGCGGGCGCGCTGGACAGGTAAGTGTCACTATTTTAAAAGCCAGCAGCTGCAGTATTTGTAGCTGCTGGCTTTTAAAAAAAAAAAAAAACGCGGAGTCCCGGTGGACCCCCGCTTTAAATACTTGGGTATATTTCTTACACCAGAGATACGGGGCATCTATTCAGAAAATATTTGCCTAGTTGCTATTGCACATTTTTTGCATAGTCAATATTAGTGGATATTTGGTACTGTATTTTCAGTTACCGGTTTTTGTGATTTTAAATATGAATGTTTATTTTAGTTTTTTTTTGTTTTCATGAGGATTAGTAAGCGCCACATTCCCATTATCTTTCATAACAGACTATAACCATCCCATACTTTTTTTAAGATGAAAAAAAATGTTTACTTTAAGCTGGTAAATGGGGGTGGGGGGGATTGGTTATAGTACTAACCTTGTGCTGGATAGGTTTGCAAAGGAATCTGCCACATTCCTGTGTCTGTAGAAAACAAAAGGATAGGGACTTTGTAGCCAGATTACAAACCAATGTGATATTGTAAAATGAATGACGTTTGTTTGCAAACATTAAAAAACTTGATCAAGATAGCCAATCCCATACAATACGTTTCTAAAAGATCAAATAGACAATGGTACATAATTCAGGTGTACACTTGAGGCTCTGAATCCTAGTCCAGTAGAGTATCAGACCAAGCTCTGAATGATAGTCACAGGAAAGGTCCCAACGTTTCGTAATATAGAGAAATTCCTTTTTCAGAGTAAAACGTGAGCAGGGTGTAATTAAAATGTACAACTATGTCTAACGGTATGGCTATAGTTCCCCCGGATGTGTTCTACTGCCTCACCTTGGCCAGACAGAAAAGTAAAGGAATTGGAAGGGGCAAGAGGAAAGGGAAAGGGTGGATGGATGCCTTCAATGGCTGCGTCATTGGAGCCTGGCAAATATAGAGGGACTTGGCTAGTCTCGGCCACGTATATAAAGTGAGAGTTTGAGATAACATGGATGGTCTCTGAGACCCGTAGACCGCCCCAAATGCCATGCATCTAACAGTTTTGTGAAAAGTCTAGTCCCTGGCCAGGTTGCATTGGTCAGCTAGAGTGTAATCTTCGAATAGGGAGTGCACCAGCTGAAAGAAGTGTTTTAAATTCTATGAAGAAAAGAAGAAAAAAAATGGATTTGGGACTTTACATGAGGCATGTCTGTGTTGGTAATAACGTATGAAATACCTAATTATAAATTGGTCGAGTGTCACAATCCTCAAAGGGTAGTCCATAAAACCATAATAAATTGAGGATTATCAATAAATTATTAAATATGATTTATAATGCATCGTATAAATAATATACAATGCATTAAGGAAGCCATAATGAATATAATAATAATATTATTGTTAACAGTTTTAATATCAATAATTAATGGGCATGATTGGTACAGACAATAGCAATAAATATATACATCAAATAAACATAATTATCTTGATTAATACAAGCAATGCATGATATAAACAAACAAAATTCATGATTGTGGGCAAGCTTGACTTGGCACCCTTGAGTGTGGACTCGAAGCATTTACAGCCAATCATCAGGAGATGATGGGAACCAACAGCCATAGAGCGGGCCAGTCAGCCATAACACAGTTCCAGGATTGGAGGTGTATACACATTGGACAAATGCCCAGTTTTGTGAATGATTAATGAATGAGTGAGGACAGATGTGTTAAAAAAAAAAATATATATATATATATATATATATATATATAATAATTATTTTTAAATTTGTAATCCTTTAACGCATCTGTCTTCACTCATTCATACTCTATTTACCCATTTATTAATTTAATTTTGTAGCTAAATTAATGCATCCTACTCCTGATATTTGGCTGTAAACGCCATGAAACGCGTCAAGACCACACTCAAGGGTGCCAAATCAAGCTTGCCCACAATCATGAATATTGTTTGTTTATATCATGCATTGCAAAAAAGGGGGAAAACACTGCGCTATGCTAAACCAACACAGAAAAAGATGCAAAAACAGCTGCCAACACTTCAAACGAACAAAGTTCAACAAATATAAAACAGCAAATAGTGTAGCGCTAAATAGGATAACAAAGCTGTATAAAAAGATAATATAATTGTGGAAGAGCAAAATATGAGTATACAAAAATCGTGAATGCTGAAAACCAAAAATAGTTGGATAAGTGAAACACAGTAAAAAAGTCCACTTGAATTAACTAATGCACAAATGTTGTGGTGGATCTTCCTCACAAAGAAATCAGGGAATTCACTGATCAAGTGCAACCAGGTATATCAACTTGTCTGAAGTGATCTAGAAGGTAGGTAGAATACTCTTACCAGAGAAGATGGACTCATCAGTCTTACGACAGTTGAGTCAGAAACGCTTGAGATCCAAACATGGAACCAAATGATGGATTGTAGGTAGTCAGACCGGATGTTGGGGAGACTTCAGACGATAAGAGCCCATGATGGACGTCTCTCGGAGTATTCCTCAGGTTGTCAAGATCGAGTATGGCACGTTTGGGGTTCCAACCCCAAATGTAGGAGAGGGTCCACAAAAATATAATAAAGAAAAAAGAAAGCTCCAAATGGTGCAGGTCAGAAAGTAACCATTGGGTTTTATTTAAAAAGTCAAAAAAATTGACTAAAAATTATGACATGTGAACACAAAAAATACAGAATAAAAGCAATGTGGGGTACCAGATGCAGGCCTGACGCATTTCGACAAAATATGTCTTCAACAGGGGCATATGCAGGGGGAGAGGTCAGGGAGACTGCTGGCCTGGCTCTCTAGAGAATAGTCTGGGGGGATTAGTGTGCCACATATCCTTGGCCCTGGCGGTGACTTTCGCTACGCCCCTGAAGAAATTAACCAGTGCTTTGTCTTATATTACCAATCACTTTAAAGCTCCAGGGCGACTTATGGGGAGGATGAGTTAACATCCTACTTGGAAGATATAGACATCCCGATACTGACTACAACGTCTCGAAACAGACTAGACAGTCCTATCACGGCAGAGGAAATTCTCCAGGCACTCAAAACTCCTCAACCAGGTAAGACTCCTGTGCCTGATGGCATTCCAGTGGAGTTCTAGAAATAATATACAGAGAACCTGGCCACTAGATTTCAAGCCAGGTTGGGTACGTCGTTCGAGTCGGAGACTCTCCCCCAATCTATGGGGGAAGCGATTATAGTGGTGATCCCTAAGCCGGCTAAGGACCTCTACCTTTGCTCTTCCTATCCCCCTGCTAAATGTTGAGGCAAAAGCTTTTGTCCAAAATACTAGCTGCTAGACTGAACACGGTAATAATCGCCTTAATTCGCCCGGACCAGACGGAATTCATGCTGGGTAGGGGTACTGATATCAATATAAGGAGACTATTTACTCACACTGATAGAGCTTGACTTGACACAGTGGGAGTGGTGGCCTCTCTGGATGCAGAGAAGGCCTTTGATTCAGTTGAATGGGGATATCTGTATGAAGTACTCTCCAAATTTGGTTTTGGCCCTAAGTTTAGGCTATGGATACGAATGATCTATGCCAACCCCCAAGCCAGATTTCGTATGAACAGTAGCTTGTCAGAATCCTTCCCGCTGGGTCGAGGGACGAGGCAGGGCTGTCCCCTCTCACCGGGACTATTCGCACTGGCATTAGAACCCCTCGCAGTCCTCATTAGAGCCAAAAGTAAAGTGCGGGGCATAATAGTAGGGCCAATTGAAGAAAAATTATCTCTATACGCAGATGATGCCCTGCTGTACTTACCCTCCGAGTCTCTTCCAACCGTACTACACCTATTTGACCACTTTAATAGCTACTCGGGCATACGTATCAACTGGGACAAGTCAGTGCTTTTTCTGCTAAACTCATTAGTTCCCCAACCTGACACTCAAACACAGCTTAAGTGGATAGATGAGTTCTACTATTTGGGTATCAAGGTCAGTACTGAGATAGGAGAGTATATGGGGAAAAATATACATGTCACAAAATTGGTAAATTGGTAGCTTAGCGCTCTCTCCCACTGTCACCAGTGGGCAGGGTTAACCTGCTCAAGATGGTATACCTGCCCAAATTTTTGTACTTCTTTCAGAATACTCCGTCAAATTTTCACAAAAGTTTCTTTAGGAGGCTGGAAGAGCTGTTGGTCTCCTTTGTCTGGGCCGGGTAGCCTCCTAGGGTGGCAAAGAGAACTGTACCTTCCCCTATCGGGTGGAGGCTTAGCACTACCAAATTTACTACTGGGCAGCAGTCCTGGTTACGGTGCGCTGGTGGTTTTCCCAGCCCAGACAAAACCCAGCAAATACATTGGAGGCGGCCACCTTGGACTCCTATGCAGCCTTGAGCAATCTGATATTCTGGGGGGCTAGGGCTGGTTCCTCACTGACAACCCCCATGATACCACAATAAAGGCCTGGCAAGACGCTAGAGTAGTCTATAGGAAGCCTTCCCATGTGTCCTCTCATATGCCCTTCTGGGGAAATCCAATGTTAAATACTATACCGGACCCGACTGTGTGGGCTCACAGGGGGATCACTACTTTAAAACACACAACAAAGGTTGGCAAACTCATGACATTTCAGGAGTTAAGAAGCCTACATGTGATTCCAACTTCCCTTGAATTTCGCTATTGGCAGCTGAGACATGCATTTGGGGCCCAATTCCCTAAAACGACAACCCTGGAGTCAGACCTCGTTGAGTGCCTTCTAACCTTGCGAAGGGAAAACCTTTCTTCTCTCGGTACCTTTACCTAACGGTAGCTTACGACTCTAAACTAACACAAACTTTGGACAAATGGAGGGCAGACATACCGACTCTAGATGGCGAGGAGTGGGAGGAATGCATCTCTACCTTTATTCCCTCTATGATAGCTGTGAAACACAGGTTTATTCAGCTTAAGTTTCTACACAGGGCCTATTACACCCCGCAGAGACTGGCCCGCATATACCCCCAGCGGGACCCCAATGTGCCCCAGGTGCAAGCAGGAAGAGGGCTCATTTTGGCATATGGTCCAGTCCTGCCCTGTGCTTCGCCCCTTATTGGAAGGCCGTAGCCACCACTCTAGGTGACATATGGGACACGAAGATTCAATTCTATCCCTTAACTCTAAGGTTGAGGGGGACAGATACGCTAAACTATGCATAACATTCTCTGTTTTAGAAGGGAAATAATATTGAAGTGTAAGTCGGCGGAGCCTCTTTCGTGCGACTCCTGGCGGCTTTCAATTAACTTGGCATTGCCCCTATATAGACTCACATACGAAAGGAGACAATGCCCAGGAAATTTGATAAGGTCTGGTTGGCATGGATAGACGCATGTGGTTGAAACATCTGCAGCTAACCTATTATACTTGCCTGATAAGGCTGCCCGTCCTGAGTCTAGACCCTCTCCCCTCTTGTGTTGCTGCACCCCTCAATTTCTGCTGTTTAGAGGTGAGGGAGCGGGAAAAGTGGTAGATGATGTTGGAGAACCAAACTACATGGTATTAAGTCTTGTTTTGCAATTCCTGGGATGAATGACACACGGTACAGCAATAATTCCTCTTACTAGATATTGTTGTTTGCTGATGACAGATATGTGATTTAATGTATGTCTTTTGACCATTGCTCTGTAATGCTGATTTGTTGTTTAAATAAACTAATTTTCTGTTAAAAAAAATAAAATGTTGATATCATGATTATATTCATTATGGTTTCCTTTGTGCATTGTATATTATTTATACTATGAATTATATATCATATTTATCTACAACACCACGTTGTCACTCTCCCTAGACATACTTGTTCCTCTTTCTACATGCAGAACCAGGCCCCATCCGCCACAACCCTGGCAAGCATACGACACCAGAAGTCTCAAGAGACACAGCCGTGCTCTTGAGCGAGCATGGCCTAAATCGAAATCCCTGCAAGACTTTACCCTCTACAAATCTGCTCTTCTCAAATACAACTCTTGCCTCCACACTGCTAAACAAACCTATTACAACACTCTCATCAAAACCCTCTCATCCAAACCTCGTCAACTCTTTTCTATCCTTAATTCCTTACTTTACCCCCCTACCCCCACCCACAAACTTGCTTACCGCTCAGCAGATTGCCAACCATTTCAATAGCAAAATCAACACAATTCGCAAGGAGATATCCAGCATTCAAATTCCTCCCCTACCCAACACATTGGGTCCAACACCACACTCAATACTCTCCTCCTTTTGACCAGTTACCACAGATGAAGTTGATAAACTCCTCCCCATGGCCCACCTCACTACCTGTCCCCTGGACCCTGACTGCGACCACCTTCTCACTCTATCCTAAACCCACATCTTCAACCTCTCCCTCTCCTCCGGCACCTTTCTTTCCCTGCTCAAACATGCACTGGTTATCCCCATACTCAAAAAACCCTCACCAGACCCCACTTGTTTGAATAACTTAAGACCCATCTCCCTGCTCCCATTTTTGCCTCCAAGCTCATCGATCACCTTGTCCATTACCGAATGAGTCGCTATCTCACGGACAACAACCTTCTTGACCCCCTACAGTCTGGCTTCCGCCCACAACATTCTACTGAAACTGCCTTACTAAAACTCACCAATGACCTACTAACTGCTAAAACCAATGAGCCCTACTCCATACTCCTACTTTTAGACCTCTCTGCTGCCTTTCACACATTTGACCACCTGCTCCTCCTCAGCAAATTACACTCCCTTGGCCTACGTGATTCTGCTTTATCCTGGTTCTCCTCCTACCTATCTCAGCGCACTTTCAGTGTCACTTACAACTCCATCTCCTCCACTCCCCTTCCTCTTTCTGTTGGGGTACCTCAAAGCTCCATCCTTGAGCCTCTCCTATTCTTACTCTATACCTCTTCCCTGGGCCAGCTGATAATGTCCCATGGCTTCCAATACCACCTCTATGCTGACGACACCCAGATCTATCTCTCCACTCCTCAACTCACCCCCTCAATCTCACAGATCTCAAACTTACTGAATGACATATCGATATGAATGTCACACCACTTCCTCAAACCCAATCTTTCTAAAACTGAGCTTGTTATATTTCCTCCTTCACGGTCCCCCCCCCCCCCCCCCCGTCTTCACTATTTATATCAACAACACAACCATTGGTCCCTCCACACATGCCAGGGTCCTGGGTGTAATCCTTGACTTTGACCTCCTCCTTCAGTACCCATATCCGATCATTGGCTAAATCCTGCCGCCTTAACCTCCGCAACATCTCCAGAATTCAACCCTTCCTGACTAATGACACCACAAAGCAACTTATTCACGCCTTGATTATTTCCTGCCTTGACTACTGAAACTCTCCTTAATGGCCTACCCTTAAGCAGGCTATTCCCCCATTCAGTCTATTATGAATTCTGCTGCTAGACTAAGCTCTTGTACACACGGTCGGAGAATTTGTCGGAATGAGTCTTATCGGACCGTGACGTCAGATAATCCGACTGCGTGTGGTATGCATCGGACTGATTCCGTCCGAATCTCCGTCCGACCCAATTTTCCAACATGTTGGAAATATTTCCCGACCAACTGGGCCAGACAGACCTAATCCGATCATGTGTAGAGCATTTTCATCGGACCAAGTGCCATGCATGCTCAGATCAAATTCCTACATCAAAGCTATTGGCTACTAGCCTGAATGTAGTCCCATCGTAACGAAATTACGTCATCACATTCTGAAAGATCGGATTTTTCGCCAACTTGGCCCGACCGTGTGTATGCAACAGTTTCGGACACAATCTGTCGACTAAATCCGACGGGCAAAATCCGACGGATTTGGTTGGCAAAATCTCCGACCGTGTGTACGTGGGCTAATACACCTCGCTAACCAATCCATGACTGCTGCTCCTCTCTGCCAGTTCCTTCACTGGCTCCCCCTAACCCAACGTGTAAAATTCAAAATGCTAACCATAACATACAGGGCCATTCACAACATCGCCCCCATCTACCTCACCAACCTCATCTGCACATATCGCCCAAATCATCCCCTCTGCTCCTCCCAGGACCTCCTGCTCTCTAGCTCCCTTATTACCTCCTCCCATGCTCGCCTTCAAGACTTCTCCAGAGCCTCTCCTATCCTCTGGAACTCCCTGCCCCAGTATATCCAATCAGCCCCTACCCTGTCCACCTTTAGGAGATCCCTGAAAACTCAGTTATTCAGGGAAGCCTGTCCCACACACACGTAACTGTCCCCGAGCCCCCCCCCCCCCCCCCAATCATTCTCTGCAGCTATTACTTTTTGTACCACCCCCTCCCTTTAGAATGTAAGCTCTATGAGCAGGGCCCTCCTCTACCTTTTGTATTAAACTGTTCTGTAATTGTGTTGTCCCCCCTATACATTGTAAAGTGCTATGTAAACTGTTATAAGTCATGTATAATAATAATAATGTATGAATTTATCAATAATCTTCAATTTATTATGGTTTTATGGACTACCCTTTGGGGATTGTGACACTCAACCAATTTATAATTAGGTACAGTATTTCATACATTATCACCAACATAGACATGCCTCATGTAAAGTCCCAAATCCATTTTCTTTCTTCTTTTCATATATATTCAGGGATGGAGGCATGCCGTTGTTGTGTTGGGTACCATAAATCCCATGACTTGTTTCTGCTAATTTATGAAAGCAGCTCAGTTCGTTGATGATCCAAAGTTTATGGATCACAGGCAAAGAGAACACCTAACGCATCCTAAAGTGTAAATTTTACTGGATTGTTTGATTTAAAAAAGAAATATGGCAAAGGTTATGTGACACCTCTTTTATGAGAACCATGGCAGCTGCTTTGCTTGCCTCTCCTCGAAAAACTGCTAGTGTACTGAGACATTGGGCACTTTTTTACCTGCTTCACTGTTCTGTTACAAGCAAGCAGTCAGGAGTTGACTTTAGTCTGACTTTATTTGCTGCATCACAAAGGGCTTGTAGCGCAGTTCCAAGCCGGAGGCTTCATGGATTTCCCGCCGAAACTCAGAGCTCAGGAGCAGACATCCAAGAGCACCAATTTAGAAGTGTAGGTGAACCAAGGGAAAGGACGTTGCTCAAACCACCTCAATGTAGTCACGTTGTATGGCCTCAGCTGACGCTGCTCTTCCCACATTTGTTTTGGATAGATGACTCCGGATGTATTGATGATAGAAATTCAGCATGATTGTCAGCTAACTTGCATTTTTTTAGACAGCAGTGAAAAACCCCCACATATATCTCTTTACTTTAAAGCCTAACTAAAATGTATCTGAACAACCTGAAAATGCAAACTTACCCATGCATTTATGTTTAGAAATCGCGCTGAAACCCCCAGTATTTATAGCCCCAGCTATCTTGAGTAAGGGTAAATGGTTTATGTAGCATTTACTTCCTGGAATCCATCAGCCCTTACTGTAATGACACCCTAGAAAATGATGTGCATGCACAGTACAGTATACACAGGTTGCCTGTACACTTTTGCAAGGTCAGGTATGCAGGCAGGAGCTTAGCCGAGAAAGCCTGTCCTCTGGACGAAAGAAAAGAAAATGGCCATGAAGATTCCTGGGATTTATGGCATCATTTTGCCTAGGACAAAAACCAAGAAGCCACTGAAAAATTGTCTAGAAAAGTTTGAAATTAGTAAATATAATATACCTTCCTATATATTTAAAATTACCGTAGCATAAGGATTCAAAAAAAATGTAATGTTGAGTGAGAGAGTTTAGTTTACTTTAAGTCAGAGGTCCCCAACACCTGTGGCCTGTTGGGGGCCGGGCCATGTGGCATTGGGGTGGGCGGTGAGCAAGGCTCAATCTTCATTGGTGGCTACTGACATTGACATCTGGGCTCCGCCTCTTGCCAGTTGCGGGGGCCTGCTGTGGGCTGTGCATGCCAGGGATCTGAGTTCTTATGTGGGTTTAGTGCACTGCCACTTTCCCACTGCTAGAGAGTGCCTGCTCCCTTTCTCCCAGCAATACCACTCCCTTCCCTCTCTGTGCTCATGTCACTCAGTGTGTGTGCAAAATTATATATATATGTATGTGCATCTGTCTGACCACATGAGCTCAATCTTTTTTATTATAATTATTATTCTTGAAAAAAAAATGTAATCTTTATTTCTATCTGGCTGATTACATGAGCTGAATTCAATATTATTAATAATTTTAAAAAGGCTCATGTGATCAGCCAATATATAAATATATATAGTTTTTATAATTTCACATAATAATTAATAACACAAAGGAGAAGCAAAAGCATCTAAGCCCTTGTACACACGGTCAGAGATTCCGACAGAATGTGTCCTATCGGACTGTTTTGTCGGATATTCCGACTGTGTGTGGTCTCCATTGGACTGTTTCCGTCGGAATATCCGACGGACCAACTTTTCCAACTTGCCGGTAAAATTTTCCGACAAAATGCTCCGATCGGACATACTCCGATCATGTGTAGCCTACTCCGACGGACAAAGTTCCACGCATGCTCAGATCAAATTCCTAGACCAAAGCTATTGGCTACTAGCCTGAACGTAGTCCTGTCGTAACGAAATAACGTCATCGCATTATGTACAATCGGATTTTCCGACAACTTTGTCCGACCGTGTGTATGCAACAGTTTCGGACAAAATACGTCGGACAAAATCCAACGGATTTGGTTGTCAGAATGTCTGACCGTGTGTACAAGGGCTGACAGTGAGCAGTATGAAAACCAATCTCATGAGCAGAGCATAGAAAATTCTAGAAAGTTTTGACCATAAATAAAGTTCTGTAGTCATGATTGCAAGGAAGAGGTAATTTTAGTAATTTTAGAAAACCATTGTTGACTAGATTCAAATGGAAGATGCAAAATGGTTTGCAGTAATAAGTGTAGTAACGTTTTATTGTACAAATGTGTAAATAAAATAGGTATTCATTGGTATCCTTTTGTAAAAAATATTTCAGCTGAGATGCTGGAGTATAGATTCTGGTAGAAAGGAGATACAGATAGATAATCAGATCGGGTAAAGGGAACCTGTTCCTAGCTGTTTGTTCTGAAGGTATACTGTGATATCTAGTACTGAGCTGGCAGTAGCATATCTAAGTCCTGTATGTTGCCAGGTGAGGCCTCCATGAATCCGACTTGTTTTTCCAGCACATCCCACAGATGCCCGATAGCATGAGAACTGGAGAATATTGAGGTCAAATCATTGTTGCATTCCTCAAACTATTAATGAACCATTTTTGCAGTGTGACAGGATGCATTATCCTGCTGAAAGATGCCACTGCCGTTAGGAAATACAGTTTTCATGAAGGGCTTATTTTGTCAGCAACAATGTTTAGGTAGGTAGTACGTGTCCAGTAACATCCACATTAATGATAGAACCCAAGGTTTTTCAGCAGAGCTTTGCCCAATGCATCACACTGCCTCCATCAGCTTCCCTTCTTACCCACTGCATTCTGGGGCCATGTGTTCCCTAGATAAGTGATGCACACACCCCCAGCCATCCACATGATGTAAAAGAAAACATGATTCATCAGACCAGGCCACCATCTTGTATTGCTCGGTGGTCCAACTCTGATGCTCATGTGCCCATTCTAGGCATTTTTGGCCATGGACACATGGTTACCCTGACCAGTCTGTAGCTTTGCAGCCCATTTTCTTTCGTCCTTCAACACGTCAATGACAACATGTTCAGTTGGTGCTGAACATATCTCACCAAATTTCAGATGCCATTGTGATGAGATAATCAATGTTATTCACTTTGTCAGTGCAATAAAAACAAAGGTATCACCCTTTGGGACTTTATATGAGGTGTGCACAATAGGCCGATAAAATCTACAAATATAAATACAATAAAAAAATGTATTGTAGAAATAACCACACATAAAAGTAGCATAAACAAAGGCAAAGCGGATACAATTTGTACATGGTTAAAGATCGCATTGCATTAGAAATACATGAGTATACATAACATGTGACTCGCTCTTCAGGGGTGGATGCATGTAGGATATATCTGGAATTGAATGACCAAAAAGGTAATGTAACACATGAATAAATGATGGACAAATGATAAGAGGGGCCTTACAGAAAAAGAAAAGACCCCATACTCGCCAATCACCAGAAAGGCCAAGGTGCGTGTGGCTATGTTCACCAAGTATGGCAGCAATATATGCTTGAGAAGGGAGCAGAGCCAACCAAAAATCCTGACCAAGGAACAATGCGAAGGGAGACATGGCATGGGTAGAAATGAGTGACCTTGGAGGTCCTAAATATTCCGTTCAGGTGTCAACTATAATATAATATGATATAATATGTATGTAATTAAACATTGTACATTGGCAAAATAATCATGAAGTATATCATGGAATGTATGTATAAACCAACCTGTTGCGATGATAAAGGCCAAGGAGGAATGTGTGCAAAACTGCAGATATGTGAAAGGGGATGTCAAATAATCCCAAAAAGGAAAAGGGGAAATGTGAGAAAGTGTGAATATATAAAGCATAACCAGGCACAAGAGAGTGCATGAGAAGGATGAAAGATGTATACCTGTGTAGAATCAGTAGCTTGCAGCAGTAGAGTGAACTGTCCCATGTGAAGTGAGAGTGAAATGAAAGATCCCAGCCATGTATGCTCTCCCATTTATAACGCCACAAAGGCTCCAGCAGGCGCCGCCCCTGGATAATCAGTTGTATAACTGATTATACTATTGTATAATATGGATATAATATGGTACTATTGTATAATATGGATATAATCAACCATTGCTAAATTAGCAAAATGATCATAAAGTATATAATGGAATGCATGAATGTATGTATAAACCAACCTATTACGATGGTAGGATGGATAATGGGGCCAGGGAGGAATGTGCACAAGACTGCAGATGTGTGGAAAGAGATTTCATAAAGCAATCACCTAAAAGTAAAAGGGGGATTGTGAAAAAGTGTGAATGTGAAAAACAACCAGGCACAATGAAGTGCTTGGTGTGCAGGATAAATGGTATGTGTACCTGTATGAGATCAGTGGCTTGCAGTAGAAGAATAAGCTGTCCCATGTGGAGTAAAAGAGTGAAATAAAAATAAATATTAAAATAAAAATAAGAAATCCCAGCCATGTGTTCTCTCCCATTGAAATTCCTGCAAGGGCTCCAGCAGGCTCCGCCCCCAATACCATGGATGGGGTGGCATGGCACGCTGGAGCTGAAACGCCAGCTGCCAAATGAGAGTGCACATGAGTGGGCTACCCCCAGCCATCCTAGATGACAAACCATGCCCATATGCACTGGTGCCGCTTCTGTGGACATCACGCGATGGGCGTGGAAACATGGCGCCGAAGTGCCGTGGCCCTGCCCGTCCCTGAGGGCATGGGGGAGGGGACAGTAGGGGGTATGAGTAACCTCCCTTGGTGCACATTGCAGCTCCCCATACAAACATCCCTAATTGTACTATTAGGAATGTAGATGTGTCACTGGAGACACCAGACCCTTCATTTTTTTTATTTTTTTTATTCTTTTATTTATATTTACCTGTCAGTGGTCATGAAGTTTTGATTGATCTGTGTACTGTTTTTGTGGGGGGGACGGGGTCCTTTTTGGAAGTGCCTCCTATACTGAAGGTTTTCAGGCTGGAATAAGCATAGCAGAGGCTAACGCACTCACTGTTTCCTTTTCATAAGGCTTGCAGCCCCCTGTGTGGTCAGCCATGCTGGTAACGTAATTATTGAAACCACAGCTGTTTAGATTCACAATAATTAAGGGCAGCAATGCCCCACTAGTTCCCCTTCTACCCCTTTTGTGGTCTCCTAAATGTGATAAAAACTTTTTTTTTTTGTTCCATATTTTACTGTATAGGAGAATCAGAAGACTCTATTTCTAAAATCTCGACATTGCTGCAATTTTTTTTGCCGATCATGGAGGAAGTCACAATTGCACCTAGCCATTACTACTTTACACAGCAGCTATAGTATTAAAGGAGCAGTCGCTGGTAACACCGTTGGTATTAGTAAAACCTGATTTGCAGCATATGGGATGCAACATATCAATTTGCGAGTGAGAACTGTTATTGTTTGGTATGGTACCCTGATAACTGTGGAGGGGCCTTATGTGATACAACATGGAGAGGAATGATGAATACATATGGATTTATTTCTTTAGAGCTTTAGAGCTGCAGCTGGCCAAAAAAATTTTTTTACGCAGTGCTGGATGTCTGGTCCTCCTATGTCCCTATTGTACCTTGTAATGCTATAGGGGTGCTTGGATAGAACCAGGTTGTACAGCGAGGAACATGTACATCTGACACTTACAGAAATGTTGGGTGCTGAAAATTTATTGCCAGAGACCTAGCTCTTGGAGAGTGAAGTATCCATGAATGGATAGTGGGACAGGTGAGTTTTACCATTTATCTTCTGAAGGATTCTTCTTGTTTTTCAGGTGTTTTTTGCCCCCTTTTTTTATTTTTTTACTGGTCCAGATATGTGAAGTGCTAAAGCCCTTTTGTGAATTCTTTCACATGTGTTTGGCTATTAAATGCCTAAGTACTCCAATATGATTTTTCCCAAGATGGGGGGTTTCTCGAAAATTAAAGTAGAACTGTAGGCAAAACTTTTTTTATTGGATAGAGCAATGAAGGGTTAAAACCCCTGTTAGTAACGTTTCGCAGCAGGCATACCACGATCTAACACAAGATAGCAACTGAAAAGTTCCAAGGACACAAAGCTAAAGTAGAAGCTGAAATTAAAAACTGCTATTAGATTGAGGGAAACTATGTACTAGTTAAAAATAAACGGAGAGGGTAGTAGGTGGTTCCCCCACCCCCTCTCCTAGTTTTATTTTTATTTTTTTATACACACTTTTTCTACACCCCTTCCTTCCCCCCTAATAGCAGGAATACACAATAAGAATATCGGCTGAAAATTTCAGTTTTTCGCACACACACTACATTACTTCCACTTGTGCGCGACACATCAACACTATGTATTAAATCGATTGCTCTTTTAACAATTTTTCTCGATGGGTTAATGTTGGCAATTATTTTGACCAACGAACGTGGTTTCGTTGGTCAACTGTCAAGCGATCAGCCGATTTTCTAACTGTGTTTTCCGGCTTTTATGCCCCCACTGTTATAGTCTAGCTCTAGTGAGAAAGGGATTGTGGGGAAGAAGGCAGGCGGGGTTAGCCATCTCCTCTCCTCACACCTTCCGATACCTGCTGACCGACCTTACCACAAGTGCTCTTCTAGTTTTTGCTTTTTTTTAAGCTAGTTACTATATGATTTTCTATGCAACAATTCTGGTTTGGTGGGGCATTATCAATATCTGTTGTTCTTTTGTTTTTCCCTAACCAAAGATGTCGTTTTCATTTTGTACAATGATAGGTAACTGGAACTGTGGCATTTGGTTATAATTTTGCTGTATATTTGTTTTCATCCAATTACATGATTTAATGTATTTGGAGTCATTTGCCTGTAATTCTCGATAAATATCTCAATAAAAAGGTTTTGGTTAAAGAAAAAAAAACCCTGTCAGATTTTGTTTCGCCACCTGTGTCCCATTTCAGAGATTCCCCTTCACTTCCTGTCCCATAGCCAAACAGGAAGTGAGAGGAAATCCCTGAAAATTAAGGGAATTCCTTGGGTACCCCCGGGCCACAAGAACTAGTGGAAGATTTGTCCTCTATTACTTTTCTGGTGCCGACCCAAAATTTGTGATTTTCTTTTAACTTTCATGTTCAATGATAATGGTAAACAGGACAAATAGAGAGGGGGGATTTCCTTAATGGGGGCACAGACAGTAATAAAAATTGACAGTTATTCTAATCCATCTCTACTTTATTCAATTTTTTTTTTTGAAAAGTTTTGCCTTTAGTTATACTTAGTTACACAGCAAATGCACATCTATGAAAATTTCTATTACCTTTTGGTATGTGCAGCTGTAATATGTGATCAGATCAAACATATTTTGAATTGCAATTCTCTTATTTTCACCAAGTAGCTGGCAATACTGTGCATCCTTCTATATAATAAGGCGAGCCAGTTCATTAGATACCAGTATTGTTAGCCTAGAGTAGAATAGAGATGGAGGACTGTATAGATAATATTTTTTGCTAGCCCAAGCATTTACTATATGCTGAATAACACACAGGCTGAACACAAAAGATCAAAATCATTTGTGTCTGTCAAAGTGAATAGAGACAGCTCTGTGGACAATAAGAAAGACGTTTGTAAGCGATCTCAGTCCCTGCTTCATATGCATGAAGCTAGATCAAAGGCTTGTAAGAGCCTGTACTTTTCTATATAGGCTTACAATTCATAGGAACTTTATGGATCAATTTCATAAATAGGAGCTCATCTGTTAAAATAGCTGGTTTATTTCTTTGTGTTCGAATTCTGTTGTGCCTAAATCAGCAGTCATCAGCTGAGCAGAGTTAAAGTCTATGTGAAGGCAAACATAAAGGACCCCCCATTTAATCCAAATATTTATTCATTAAAAAATTTACTAGCCTCCTATAATCCCCTCTACTTCCAAATTCAGTTTTGGAGAGAGAGGAGCAGCACTGTCAGCTTGTCAGAATGCATTAAGCAGTACTGTGAATGTGGAGCTTTCTGATTGGAGAAGAGAGCACAGGCATAACCTCATCGATAAACTGCTGCTCCATAACTATCCAGTCCAAAATCTGGATTGTTTTGGACATTGCATAGTGTCTGGCAGGGGTGTCTGGGTTAGAAATCTGGGTGACCGAATTGCATTTTTTTTAATTCAATCGTTTTTATTGAATTTCTTTCCAGTAAAATAACATAAATAACAGAAAAGAAGAAATTATTACAACGTATATTATAAATGTATAACAGTGTCAAATAAGAAATATCAAATACAATTGCCTTGTAAACTGTAGGAATACCTATTCATGGAGTAATAGTAAGATATCAGTACAAGAAATATCATTGTAGTGAAATAAATAATGATAATTCAAGAGAGATGGAGGTAACAAAGTTAATTATTGTCCCGGATACCCATATGAGAGTTATACTGTGTCCGGGAGGAAGATATCCTCCTGAAATTCTGAATTCTGAAGATATATTCAACATAAGTTAGCAACAGAAAATTTGAACAATATCTTGGGAATTAGTCCATTTTAACCAAGGCTGCCACATTTTATAGATATGTTCTTTACTATTTTGTCGGAGAGCTAATGTTGATTCATAGGTAAAATGTGTTTGGGTCGATTCTATTACTTCTGGTACTGTAGGAGGATCGGGATTTTTTCTATTTCCTCGTAATACTAATTCTAGCTGCCAATAGGACATGTGTTAAGACATTTCTAACTGGAGTAGGATAACAATCAATATCAAGAGACAGTAAAGCTAGAGAAGGATTTAAAGGTATTTTTGTGTTGGCGAATACGGAGAGTAACTGAAAAATTTGTTCCCAGTGTTGTTTAACCACTACAGATCCGCGCTATTGCCAAATGACGGCATTAGCGCGGACCTACATTTCCGGGACTACGTCTATTGACGTGGTCCCGGTTACGAGCGGCCTGCGCGCCCCCTGAGGGGCGCGCGCGGCGCGCTCTGTGATCGGCGAGTCCGTGAGACTCGCCTGATCACCGATCCGTGTAAGGGGTCGATCCCGACCCCTTATCACGTGATCAGCTGTCAGCCAATGACAGCTGATCATGTGATAGAACGGAGCCGGTAATCGGCTATTATTCCTCCTCGCGCTGACAGCGCGAGGAGAGAAAAAAAAAGCCGATCGCCGGCGGCCGTGATCGGGACATCAGTCCCGATCACGGCCATCAATACAAGGGACCACCTGCCACCTGCCTGTGCCCACCTGCCTCCCGCAGTGCCATCCTGAAATAAAATAAAAGCAAAAGTAAGTGCCCCCCGTCAGTGCCCATAGTGCCCACAGTGCCACCCACAGTGCCACCCACAGTGCCACCCCACAGTGCCACCCACAGTGCCACCCACAGTGCCACCCAATCTGCCTCAAAGGTGCTGCACCCCAGTGCCGCCCATCAGTGCCCAGCAGTGCCGCCCATCTGTGCCCAGCAGTGCCGCCCATCAGTGCCCAGCAGTGCCACCTATCAGAGCCACCTATCAGTGCCACCTATCAGTGCCCATCAGTCCCATCTATCTGTGGTACCTATCAGTGCCCATCCGTGCCACCCATCCGTGCCACTTATCCGTGCCACACATCCGTGCCATCTTATCTGTGCCCATCTTTGCCCATCAGTGCCGCCTTATCTGTGCCCATCGGTGCCGCCTTATCTGTGCCTATTAGTGCCGCCTTAACTATGCCTATCAGTGCCCACCAATGCAGCCCATCAGTGCCCACCAATGCAGCCCATCAGTGCCCACCAATGCAGCCTATCAGTGCCGCCTAATCAGCGCACTTCAATGAAGGAGAAAAATGACCCGTTTGCAAAATTTTATAACAAACTATTAAAACATGATTTTTTTTTTTTTTTTTTTTTTTGCATCTTTTTTTGTTTGTTTAGCAAAAAATAAAACTCCGAGCTGCAACTAAATACCACCAAAAGAAAGCTCTATTTGTGGGAAAAAAATGATAAAAATTTCATTTGGGTACAGTGTTGTATGCCCGCGCAATTGTCATTCAAAGTGCATCAGCGCTGAAAGCTGAAAATTGGTCTGGGACTGAGGGGGGTTTAAGTGCCCAGTAAGCAAGTGGTTAAGTTTGGGGCAAGTCCAGAATATATGAAACATATCACCTTTCTGTCCACATAATCTCCATCATTTGTTGTCTAATTTGTTGTTAAATTTAGAAGTTTTTTCAGGAGTAAGATACCAACGTTGTGATATTTTAATGGACAATTCCCATAGTGTGGAACAACAGCCGAATCGCATTTTCTTGACAGGTAGAGCATGTCACAATTATGTAATTCAGATATGTATTTCGCTGTTTGCCTACAATAACATTTTAAGATTAATTGGACTTTTTAGTAGACAACTTTGATGAAGTTGCATTACGACCTTTGCACTTTAAAGAGGAAGTAAACCCTGATGAGTTTACTTCCTCTTTCATTCCCTCCAAAGGTAAAGCATAATGGACTACTATGCATCGCATAGTAGCCCATTATGTGTCACTTACCTGACACAGGAGCCAACAAAGTCACCGCTGTCCTCTGTAGTCCGGTGCATCCATCTTCTCAGTGGGTCTCGCTGCTCTGCTGCTGTCATTCGTTGAAGCCGCGATGATGTCACTCCCGCGCATGCGCACGGGAGCCGCCACGCACGGCATATCGCCGTTGATGGCAGCGCGCTCATTACGCCTGCGTGCCACTGTCTACGGCGCATGCGCCATAGACAGCGGTGCCTGTCTTTCTGCAAATATCTCCTAAATCGTGTAGGTTTAGGAGATATTTCTTGGACCTACAGGTAAGCCTTAATCTAGGCATACCTGTAGGTCAAAGTGTGTTGTAAGGGTTTACAACCACTTTAAGATGGTTTTGCATTCCCATAGGCTTGTATGGTAATGCAAAATCCATTTGCAGCAAACATAAGCCAGTTGACACAGGCCCCAACAATTATGTGATCGAGTCAATGTGTGTAAGGCGTTTACATTGTAATGATGTGAGTATATCGCAATCTGCCACTTGGATACAGTAGCATTTTCACTCAAGAAAGTATTGGAAACCCTGAAACCCCAGGAGGCTCCTACTGTGCATTAACCACCCTGTAGCACATTTACTGTTATAGGATGGCCGCCCTGCACATGATCACATGTATATATACGTGATCCTGCACTTACGGGTATCGGGGCGCGAGTGCGCCCTGCAGGCGACTCGCTCCCACTGTGATTTTACACAGCGGGAGCTGATCAGCAGGTCCCCTGGACCCAATGTCCGCCAGCACTCATTGATTGTTTGATACACGGGCAGAACTGCAGTCTGCATATGTAAACAAGGCAGATTGACATTTTTTCAGTACAGAAGGCATGCATCCTGTGTTCCTGTAAAGCAGGAACACCGAACCATGCCTTCTCCTAGTAAAAGCAACTCCCTCAATACACTGAATCACCGGCTAGGCACACATTTAACTCTTAGATTGCCCCTGATATTAACCCCTTTTCAGCCAGTGTCATTAGTACAGTGACAGTGCATATTATTAGCACTGATCACTGTAATAATTCACTGGTCTCTTAAAAAGTATCAGGTTTCCAAATTGTCTGCCACAATATCGCAGTCCCACTATAAGTCGCTGATCACCACTATTACTAGTTCAAAAATATCCCATAGTTTATAGATTCTATAACTGTTGCGCAACCTAATATACGCTTATTGGGATTTATTTTTAACATATGTACCAGATGTAGCAGAATACATATTGGCCTAAATTGATATGGCCTAAATTACATATGTAGCAGAATACATATTGGCGTAAATTGATGAAGAAATTGAATTTTTTTAAATTTTTTTTTTATTGGATGTGTTTTAGAGCAGAAAGTAAAAAATATTGTTTTTGTTTTTTTGAAAATTGTCGCTCGTTTTTTTGTTTAGAAAATATATAAACAATTTATAAAAAAAAAATAAAAAAAATGCAGATGTTATCAAATACCACCAAAAAAAGCTCTATTTGTAGGGGAAAAGGCACACATTTTATTTGGGCACAGCATCTCGCTATTGTCAGTTAGGCCTCATGCACACGAGACGCAGTTAAACGCGCGTTCAGATGCAGTTGGACAGTTTTTTCAACTGCATCTGAACTCATTCAATGTTATCCTATGTGTCCATGCACACAGTCTCGTTTTTTTCCGTTTATATGCAGTTGCGTTTAATCTCGTTTTTCCAGAAGCAAAAAAATGCGTTCAGAAACAAAAATTTCTGCGTTTCAGACGCAAAACGCGGCTAAACGCGGCACCCGCGTTTAGCCGCGTTTGCGTTTATATGCGTTTTTAAAGGTGACCTTTTTTTTTACATTAAAAATCTCAAAAATGATTGCAAATGATGAAAAACCATTAGAAAAATATTTTAAACAATTGCAATTGCAAGTGGACAATCCACAACTTGTGGCAAGTGACGTGGCAAGTGGACAATCCACAACTTGTGGCAAGTGACATGGCAGGTGGCAAGTGATGTGGCAAGTGGACAATCCACAACTTGTGGCAAGTGACATGGCAGGTGGCAAGTGATGTGGCAAGTGGACAATCCACAACTTGTGGCAAGTGACGTGGCAGGTGAAGTGGCAAGTGACGTGGAAAGTGGACAATCCACAACTTGTGGCAGGTGACGTGGCAAGTGACCTGGCAGGTGACGCGGCAAGTGACTTGGCAGGTGACGTGGCAAGTGGAAAATCAACAACTTGTGGCAGGTGACTGGCATGTGACATGGCAAGTGGACAATCCATAACTTGTGGCAGGTGACGTGGCAAGTGACGTGGCAAGTGGACAATCCACTTGTGGCAGGGGACGTGACAAGTGACGTGGCAAGTGGACAATCCACTTGTGGCAGGTGATGTGGCAAGTGACGTGGCGAGTGGACAATCCACAACTTGTGTCAGGTGACGTGGCAAGTGGACAATCCACAACTTGTGGCAGGTGATGGGGCAAGTGATGTGGCAAGTGGACAATCCACTTGTGGCAGGGGATGTGGCAAGTGACGTGGCGAGTGGACAATCCACAACTTGTGTCAGGTGACGTGGCAAGTGGACAATCCACAACTTGTGGCAGGTGATGTGGCTGGTGACGTGGCAAGTGGACAATCCACATCTTGTGGCAGGTGACGTGGCAGGTGACGTGGCAGGTGACGTGGAAAGTGGTGTGGCAAGTGGACAATCCACAACTTGTGGCAGGTGATGTGGCTGGTGACGGGGTAAGTGGACAATCCACAACTTGTGGCAGATGGCATGGCAGGTGATGTGGAAAGTGGACAGTCCACATCTTGTGGCAAGTGACGTGGCAGGTGATGTGGCAAGTGACGTGGCAAGTGGAAAATCCACAACTTGTGGCAGGTGATGTGGCAAGTGATGTGGCAGGTGATGTGACAAGTGGACAATCCACATCTTGTGGCAAGTGACGTGGCAGCTGACGTGGCAAGTGACGTGGCAAGTGACATGGCAAGTGGACAATCCACATCTCGTGGCAAGTGACGTGGCAGGTGATGTGGCAAGTGACGTGGCAAGTGGACAATCCACAACTTGTGGCAGGTGACGTGGCAGGTGATGTGGCAAGTGACGTGGCAGCTGACGTGGCAAGTGACGTGGCAAGTGGACAATCCAAAACTTGTGGCAGGTGACGTGGCAAGTGACGTGGCAGGTGACGTGGCAAGTGATGTGGCAAGTGGACAATCCACAGCTTGTGGCAAGTGACGTGGCAAGTGGACAATCCACAACTTGTGGCAGGTGACGTGGCAGGTGACGTGGCAAGTGAACAATCCACAACTTGTGGCAGGTGACGTGGCAAGTGACGTGGCAGGTGACATGGCAAGTGATGTGGCAAGTGGACAATCCACAGCTTGTGGCAAGTGACGTGGCAAGTGGACAATCCACAACTTGTGGCAGGTGACGTGGCAAGTGAACAATCCACAACTTGTGGCAGGTGACGTGGCAAGTGATGTGGCAGATGATGTGGCAAGTGACGCGGCAAGTAGACAATCCACAACTTGTGGCAGGTGATGTGGCAAGTGATGTGGCAGGTGATGTGGCAAGTCACGTGGCAAGTGGACAATCCACAACTTGTGGCAGATGATGTGGCTGGTGACGTGGCAAGTGGACAATCCACAGCTTGTGGCAGGTGGCATGGCAGATGACGTGGAAAGCGGACAATCCACATCTCGTGGCAAGTGACGTGGCAGCTGACGTGGCAAGTGACGTGGCAAGTGGACAATCCAAAACTTGTGGCAGGTGACGTGGCAAGTGATGTGGCAGGTGACGTGGCAAGTGATGTGGCAAGTGGACAATCCACAGCTTGTGGCAAGTGACGTGGCAAGTGGACAATCCACAATTTGTGGCAGGTGACGTGGCAGGTGACGTGGCAAGTGGACAATCCACAGCTTGTGGCAAGTGACGTGGCAAGTGAACAATCCACAACTTGTGGCAGGTGCCGTGGCAAGTGACACGGCAAATGCAAGTGTACAACTGCTCTCTATGCTGCTGCTGCTCACTCTGATCAAAATAGCAGAAATAGTTAAAAAAAATGCTTTGAGAGCTTGGGGAGGGTCTACATGATGTTATCTTTATAAACGCGTTTAAACGCAAACGCGTCTAAACGCGTCTAAACGCGGCATGCAAACGCGGCAAAACGCGCGTTTCTAAACGCGCGTTTCAGCTTTTTTTTAACAGAGGTTTCATCTGCGTCTCGTGTGCATGAGGCCTTAAAGTAATGCAGTGCTGCATCTCAAAAAATGGCCTGGTCAGGAAGGGGTAAATCTTCCAGAGGTGAAGTGGTTAACTGACCCAAACTAGGAAACTGGCACTTTGGCCTGTCTGCTCCCTTTCAAAGTTATTATAATGAATGTGGTTGCCAGTAAATCAGCCTGTACTTGTCTATATGGCACTTCTCTTTGGTTGCTTGACATTTTGCAAGCAGTTACAAGTAGGATACTTCTAGGGGCCTTGACCACCTGTCAGTGATACCACATTTCTTAGATTTCTTGAAAACTGAACACTAAAGCCTCCTACACATGATCTGATTGTTGGACGACCGAGCGTCTGATTTTTGTCAAATGGGCATGTGCAGGATTTTTTCTAGCATACTAATTATCCGCAAATTGTCGTTTGACAAACCAGAACGTACTACTAGAGCATAAGAAGGAAGTTAATTTCTCAAGCACCACCCTTTGGGCCCCTTCTGCTAGTTTCATGTTGGTAGAAGTTTGGTGAGCGTTGATTCGCGATTTTAAGATCGTACAAAACAAATGCCTTTTAAAATATGTTTGGCATAACCACATGCAAAGCAGCTTCATTATTATCCAATTAAGGAGGATTAGAATTTTGACATTTCAAATCGTCTGTCAAATGCACTGTACTAACAATCCCAAAATACCCAGACAAATCATCTTCAGACTTTTTCCTTCTGATTTTCCTTAGACTCTTCACTTCAAGGTAATCTATTACTACCACCAATGACACAGATGACCCACCATCGTGTAGCACACAAGGTCATACAGACGATATCCCTATTGCTCGTTGGCTACAGCCATGTAGGCCCTATCTTGCTAATTGCAGCTGCATGTCATTCAGTACTGCATGGACCACCTCCAAGGGGGCCTTAGAAATTATTTGGTATTAGCAGATGCTGGATGTGTGTGCACAAACGGAGTTGGTGTGGAAAATGTTGGGGGGGGGGGGATAAATGAATTATGGGTGCAAGCAAGGTACTACTCTACCACAACTAGTTAAGAAGCACCTGGGACCTTTTACCTGCTTACCACAATACAATAAAGTGCTGCTGATTTCTGCACAATGCACTATAAGAGGTGTGCGCCTTTCTTTGTGGGCAATTTAAATGGATTGTCATTGCAGCAAAAATTGGATGTGCGCATGCAGGTGTGTTGGTGTTGCAATGAATTAATTCACTGGGATGCCATGTGTTTTTCACAATAATGTGAATAGGCCTTTAAGATAAAAATCTTAACGTATATCTACAGCTAAAATTTCATATATTAGTTTGCCTTTTCATGCAGTTGTTTGTAAAAGTAGTCTGTTCTTTTTTGTTTGATAATTTGCTGGGAAATATGTGGTGATCCTGCCAATCCCCCTTTTTTTTCTGTTGAACTCTGACTACCCCAATAATTGAAGCAGATCCATGCTAACGTTGTTAGTTTGCGTGTCAATGTTGCGTTCTTGAAGTTAGAGCGTGCCTTGTGAGACTATGTATCTCACATAGTCTGTATGCCCCAAACCCAACCCTGCTATGTTTATTGTACAAAGTACAGGGCCTTATACACTCTAGGAGGCAATCATGCATCCAGCCCGCTCCTAGATATGTAGAACAAGGTATTTGGGAGTGTTTAGGGATGCCCATTATAATAACTCCACCTACAGCACTAGGGCACTCCCAGGAGTGAAAGCGCTCCTGGGATATGTAATATCAGTAGAAGCTGACAGGCATAGATTTGATTCTCTGCCCCTAATCCACAGAGCTTGTGTGACAGGGGGAACTTAATCATCACATGACCACAATAAAATAAAGGGAAGAAGGTGTTTAGAGAATTGTTTTGCTGTATTATGGTAACAGTCTTTGCCTTTGCAAAGTTAATGGTGCAGCCATTCATGCATGAAGACTGTTAGGCTGGGTTCACACCATTGCAAGTTGGATGCAGGTTCCCCCGCATTCAATTCACAATAGCAGGAGATTTTGACCTGCTCTCTATAGAGCTGGTTCACATATCTCCACAGTGGGACCGGTGCGATTTGCACCAAAACGCTGTGCGTCTTTTGGTCCGTTTCAGGTCCAAATTTAGCCAAAAATTCAGCCTGAAATTGGGCCTGAAATGGTGAACCAGGACTCCCCGGACCCCTGCTGTGAGCCACATGTGGCTCATACTGTATGTGAACTGAGCCTAAGACTACAAATACTTTAGGAGAATTTTTATGTTTCTTATAAGAGGCTGAAGAGGTGTCAAATTGCAGTTCTGTTGGCATCTGGGAGATGAGCAGAAGAGCAGAAGCACGGAATGGAAATGTTCAATTGTATCTACACCTAAAACTTTTTTTTGTATATAGATTGGAGAAGGATTAGATCCCCAGTTAGGTTTTACTGTTGTTGGAGTCCCTGCTGGAGAGTCCCTGACCTCATGTCTGGTAAAATGGCTGTCCTAAGCATTGAGGGGAAATCTCTCTATCACCATTACAGAGATGTGAAGTTAAGTAGGTTAGTGCTAGAACCTCTATCAGCTTTTTATTGCTGTATGTTTCCCTAGTGCAGATGTTTCCTCAATTTCTGTCTGGTACAAGTTTGTCCCCAAAACAGAAAGTGAGGGTAAATCACTCTAATGGAGCCCTGAATAGCAGTAAAACCTGACAGGCATTATAACATTTTCCTATTATATCCAAAACAAAAAATGTGCTCTGAGTTTATGATGTAGCTTTGTGGTCACCATTTGGAGACATAGTGGGGGAGGGGGGTACTAATGATGCAGAATGAAACTTTTCTTACCCCATAATTACCAGTAGAGATTAATGGGATAAATGTGCCATTTGAGGTTTTGCCTAGGCAAGGCTAGTTCATATTCTGCAAGCTTTGTGCACCCTAACGTGGACAGGCTTGGTTCCCACTGAAATCTCAGGATAGGTATGCCCTTGCTGCAGATTGACCATGTTATATCTATAGTCTACTTTGGCATGTTAACAGCGGTGTTGTATTGTGAGAAGATTGGTGTTGAGAGGTCACAGCTAGGAGTTACAATAACATTAGTAACAGTTATGTTTAAGTGGATTTGGCGTTTGAAAAATAATATCCAACCCTATACATCATTCAGTGCCTATAAAAAGTTTTCACCACCTTCAAATTTTTTATCAGGTTTTATACTTATAGAATTGCATTGAATTTACCAGAGCCAGATCTTGGCTCAATTGTGGCCTCACCCTAGCATAGAACCTTCTTCCAGCTACAAACAGAGTCTCTCAAGACCCACTTTAGGAGAGATGTCATGTTGGTTAGTTATCAATGGGTTTCTTTGCCAGTCTCTAATAAAGATTGTAACTGGTGAAGTGCCTGGCAAACATAGTCCCTCCAAACCCAGAAGCTGATCTCTATATCTAATTTTAGAGTGGGCATAGGTCTCTTGGTGGCCTTCTTTTTGTATGCTTGTTCTGGTAGATTTACAGCTCTGCCATGTATTATGGTAACAGAGTTCTGTTACCATAATACATGGCAGAGTTCTGTTACTCTTTCTAATTCTTAGTGGTTCATTTTACTGCTTTCCAATGAATATTTGGTGGCTTTCAAAATTTCTTATGTTTATCCCCTGGCTTTTCACGTTTTCACAGAGTTCTTTGGAGTGTTTTTTTTTTTTTTATGGTATAGGTTGCACCACTGTCCTTCCAGATACACCTGTATTTATACTCAAATGATTTAAAATCCCTTGACTATCTGATCCACGGGTGGCCCTTTTAAACAGCAAACCATCTAATCTAACACATTGTCAATTCAAGCTTCTACTGTATGTTACAACGGCTGCTGAACAATCCATAGTGAAGGCTTGGACATCAAATACACTTTGCGTTGTGTCAGTTAAACAGCATGTAACACAAGCTATGATTCATGCCAAAATGGAAGCAACCTTACTTGATAATATTGCTAAGTTTGAAAAAAAATTGGTCCCCCTGGATTAGAAACTATCTACCACCAGGACTTAATAATTCACTCCTCTTACCTTGAGATCGCTTGATATTCACCCCCATTACTGCTATATGATCCATAAAATCATTGATTCATTGATTCTTCTGATGATACTTCCTCCCCCCCCCCTTCCATCTTATATTATTCAACCATATAGTATATTATAGATTTATATTTATTACTATAGGTAAAGTTACATAAGACATACTTGGGATGGCCGGGATCATTGTCCATCCATATGGGACAAACCAGGCCAATAGCTGGAACCTGGCCCCATTTGGATGGACTCCTTTCCTGATGGTCCCTAGATAGATGATCTGTCATAAATAGACAATATTTTGTTTAATCATTCTTTATAAATATTTTACTACTATTCTTCTAGTTTAATCTTAACCTCACCAAGTTTTGTACTAACAAATAATAATTATAATTTGAAAAGTGCAGAAAAGTTTACACATACTCATATACCTTATCTTTAAGACATGAATTCATTATTTTTACTCTTATATGTTTATTTGAGAAGTTTCATATTCATATTATATATCGTATTTTATTGTAAAATATATACTAATAATATGTACTGTATTATCTTCAATAAAATGTTTAAAAGGAAATCCCTTGACTACACACAGGGCATCTAAATGTACCTTATGATGGTATTTTGGAAAATAAATGGTTGCAACAATGATGCAACAGGTGTGTCATATTCAAGGCTTGTATATGTGTTTGTAAAATATATATATATATATATATATATATATATATCAATTATTTTGTGTTTAGTTTTTCATGGCAATTCATTTGCATCACTTTGCAGAGAACTGTTTTCACTTTGTACACTTTGATATTAAAGAGTCTATTTTTGTTGATTGGTGTAAAAAAGTTAAATTCGCTGTTATTAAGTGATCTTTGACAACTTCCATCATCTGGGTATATACTTTTTAAGGCCATTGTATCATAGGCATTTCTTCAACCCTTCCATAACAAAAGAAAAACTTGTATGTAGCGTTTGAATATTACAAAAATGTGATAACTTCCTACTCTGCACTAAAACCTATATACAAAACAAACAATAGTGAAGTGATCTTCTTTTCATTTTTTCTTTTCAAACGCCCCTCAAACAATTATTTTTCTTTGTGTAAATCAATTCTTCCATTGCTGCTGCATTAATAAAAAAACATATCGACATCAAAAAATGAAATATCACAATGTATGAACACAGTGTCTCTTAAAATGCAGTGCTGTGATAAATGAATAAAATGGAAAATTAAACTAAAGGAAACTAAACACCCCAATGTCCAAAAGATGAAGAAATAATAAATAATTCAAGTGTAAATTGAAAATTCAAATAATCTGAAAAATCTGTTCCAAAGCATAATTCTGCCAGAATAATCTAGTTTACACCAGTGCTCCCTGTGACCCACCACCATAGCTCCCAACTGTCCCTCATTCGGAACAATGTCCCTCTGTCCCTCTTTCTTCCTCATTTCGTTCTGATCTATATAGTTGTATATAAAATGCACTACCGCAAAACCTTTCATCCAATTTCTAAATTGCTGCATTTGTAAGTTTCAAAAGCAAATATAAAGAAATAGTAGTGGTAAAAAAGCACTTGTGGGTTTAACTGTCATCTCTGTCCCACAGCAGCTCCTCCTCTGACCCGCTGTTGGCTCACCGACAGTCCCATTCACTTTAATGGAACGGCTGGTGATGTGGCAGTTACACAACAAAGTGAGGGACGTAGTGGCAGCAGGTGAGTGGTTGCCCGCTAACAGGCACTGCCATGATGGATCTGAAATGACAGGTGCTCTTTAAATGTAAGGACTCTTGTTGTTATTCTTGCTGGTAGTTAGAATCTTTAGTATTTTCAAACAAAATGAAGGTTTCCTATTTAGAATTATAAACTTTCAGATTGGTAAATATTTCCAAGCTAGGTCTCTTTTACGGCCTGTTGCCATTTTGCTCCCCAAGGGAGGAATAAAACACTAAGGCCGCATACACACGGGCGGATTGTCTGCCCAACTAAGTTCGTCAGACAATCCGACAGACAGTCCGTCCAACTTTTAAATGAACGGACTTGACCACACACGACGAACAGACAGTCCGCTGAAAGCTTGCGCGATGACGTGTACAGCACGTACGACGGGACTAGAAATACGACGTCCAATACACTGCAATGCAACCTTCGGCCGTGTAAATCCTTTCTGAGCATGCGCCATACTTAGTCCGTCCAACTTGCCTACTCACGAGCGGACTGTCCGCTGAAACCAAGTTTGGACGGACAAAATTACGGAAATTCCGAAAGACTTAGTCCGTCAGACTGTCCGCTGAAAAAGTCCGCTGAAGCCCACACACGAGCGGATTGTCCACTGAAACACGGTTCAGCGGACTAAGTTGGGCAGACAATCCGCCCGTGTGTACGCGGCCTAAAGCTATTACACGGGCAGAAAGATTACACGGTTTACAAGCTTTCACTTTCATTTTTACTGCTTGCCCTTCCTCCTCACACTTCCTTACCAGAGCCTGGTACAGATGCATTTCTCTTCAATCATACAGTTTGTGGTATACATAGATTTGCAAAACAATGGGATAAAGGAATATTCCTGCACTTTGTTTTATCTAATGGTTACTGCAAAATTGTGTGAATGCATCAATGCATGTTATTTCAGCTTGCAGAGCTTGGACTCGTTGAATGATTTTACTAAAAATTTAAATACATGCTACATAACTAAGCTCCATTCCATGCTGAATAAACTAAATTATTCATGTATCTTAAATAGTAAACTATCCTTAGATAGATTTTTAAGCATTTTATTAAAATAAATTAGAAAAAAATCAATAAATTCCAATTGAAATTATTATTATTTTTTTTTTTAATCATTGATTTTTTTTCAACCCTGGGTGTCCCTCATTACCATCTCAGAAAGTTGGGAGGTATGTCCACCACTCCCCATAGAGCACACCTGAGAACCAGCAATTCCTTCTGGCCTCCATTTAAAGCGGTATATGCCTGTCTGTAAAAAGGAGATGCATATACTATATTTGGGGTGGGTGGTAAATCACATTGAGCACTGGTGTGAATGTAGAAGATTATTATACCGAATTATGCTTTGAAACATATTTTTTTGCATTTGTTTATTATTTCTTCACCTTTTGGGCATTGGGGTGTTTTATTTACTTTCTTTTTGGTTTCCATTTTATTCATTTATCACAACACTACATTTCGAGAGACACCCTGTATATAGAGTTTGTATCAGCAAATCCTATTTATAAATCTTACTTTTGCATTGTGAGAGAAACCTTGTGATCTAGTTTAGATAATTACATGTTCCGGCGAAACAAGTACCAATTATACAAAAAAAGGGCTATTTGCAGGTGGAACCATAGAAGCAATAACGTGAACATATGCAGGTTTCCAATTAGGTTACAGCTACTTACTTTTTTCCTATAACACATTTTATATATTTTTGACTGGTAATAATCAGGTGGCAGGTGGGGAGTTTAAATTCTGGAGTTCCACTTTAACCACTTTCAGACCGGACCATTTTGCTGGCTTAAGACCAGACCACTTTTTTTCAGGCGGACTGAAACCTGGACACATAATTCAAAACCCAAACTGTCCGGGTGAATCCCGAACAGTTGGCAACCCTACCGGCCCTTGTCGCCCCACAGTCAGCCCTTTTGTACAGGGCTTTAAGCCTAATACACACTATGTTTTTGTTTTTGTTTTTTTTTCATTCGACCCAGCGGGCTGGACAAAAAATAACTGAAGAGCTCAGGAGGAGATTCTGTACTAACAATCCAATGCCATTGGCTGAGAGCACAGATCAGATGCCGATCAGCTGACCTATTTCGGTCATGCCCCTTCAACAGAAGCCATCTTCTCTCAGACTGGCTGCCGTACACACGGGCTAAATGTCGGCCAGTTTCTATTGAACCTGCTTATGCAACCTGATATTCGGCCCGTGTGTACGGCCCTTTAGGACTGACTCGCTCTGACATTGCTCACAAATCCTTGCAGTCAGCCATGACACCTTATCTTGAGATTTAAATTGTTTTTTTTTTTAGGTATGTTGTGTGAATGGTTACACATAACAACTATGCTGTCTAGTGGAGTTTTCTCAAATCTGACTGCAAAAGTGGAACTGCACTTTAAAAAAAATGAATTCTGCCTACTTGCTTTCTTGCTTTTTGCTTGCCTACAGATACTACCTGGCTTTCCCCTATAAATTTAAGGGGGGGTTTGCAGTTATTTTACCATAATTACTCCTGCCTGTACTATGCTGACAGATCTTTTTATCAGTTGTAAACAAGAATTGAACTCCGTCTGTCCTAACAAAGGGTTATATATCTGAAGGCTTTGGTTTTAATATGTGTTTTAATGAAGTTTCGCTCAGTTTGTCCCTCTAATTGCACTTTGAAATTATTCAGAATAGCTTGCAAACTGCCTATAGAGTCTTATTTATACACTTGCTCCAAAGAAATAACCAGAAAAGTCAGAAACATTTTAAAATTAGTTTTAGTTGTGATGTTTGACTGAGAACTAATTTGAAAGTAAATGTGGAAATACAATTCAATTCATGTTTTATGGCCTTTTTGTTCTTTTTTGGGGTAACCCCCTTAAACCCGTGGCCCCTAAAATGTTTTAACCGAGTGTGGCATGCCTGGATTTGGGTGATATTTTTAAGGGTTGGGTTAAATTTTAAAAATTATGAGGCAGTAATAGGGTTAAATGTAATGACTATTTTAAATACATATTAGGGTTAGGTTAGGGTATCATATTTTGGGTGATAAAGTTTTAGTGTTAAGGGGTAGGATACATTTTGAGGATTATTTATAAAGCCTAAATCCGAGCAGTTATAACTTTATTAAAATGAGCGTTACTGGTTGTTGCAACTGAAATCAGTGGGTAGGAACACTGCAGGACCATGATAGCTTATCCCTAAGAAAAGAAAAAAACAACCATATATTTTTCATTAGATAAAGCACACTTATCTATTTTATCATTGACGAGATTTAGTCTTTAATGGTTAAGCTGGATACATACTATACAAATTTTGTTGTTCGATTTCCTTTATATTTACTTTCAATTATGTAGTGCAGGGGCCTGCCTGATTGCATACAAATTGAAAGTGTTTAGGTTTGACCTCATATTATATGGTTTTGGTGAATTTAAAGGAAAAAAAATCAAAAGAAAATTGTATAGTGTGTATCCAGCTTTAGGGTCAATGTTGAGGTTGGAGATTGGGTAAGGTATATTATTGTTTTATGCGCGCAAGTCCATACTCCTTAAATGTAAATCTCCCCAGGCACCTACCTTAGATTATTGGAAGTCTATTGTCAACAAAATGATCCCATTGTACAAATCTACCTATCAATCTAGGGAACGCCCCCAATAATTCTCCAAGGTATGGGACATTTAGACAGAATCCAGGGACACCGTCGAGTCATTGGCAGTGCCTCCATAGTATGTACTGTTTTGCCTCTGAGTATTTCTCTCACTGAGTTTTGCGTGGGAACCTCAGATGTGTACCTCGCACTTTACAACTACGATGTGCGACGTCGTCATAGGCCTTGGTTGCCAAATGCCTTGTGTTAATAGGTCATAATTGTATGTGGTTTTTTGTTTGTTTTGTTTTTTATCTTTTTCTTATTTTTTTTTGTTTTCACTTCAAGCCCGGTTATGCCCAGTAGGCTTTGTTGATGTAATCTTATCTTCAAAAGCTTAATAAAAAGAATTTTAAAAAAATGGAGATTGGGTAGAGTGCAGTGTTACGGGATGAGTTGGAGTTACCGATAGAGTGTAGTGTTAGCGGGTGAGTTGAAGTGTTTGAGATAGAAAATGAATGCATTCATCGCAAGTACAATGGAGGGGCCCCCAATGTACAAAAGAGGTCTTTTCTTCTGATTGGGTGATGCTGGATGTTAGCCATAATGCATAACTTAGGGCCTTTTCATACGGGTGTTCCATCTGTCCATTTTTCAACCATCTCTTTATGGCTGAAAAACAGACAGCAATGCATTCTTATGGGCAAACATCTGCGTCCGTTCAGGTCCATTTTTTTTAAACAGGACAAGTCTCTATTCTTGTTCCTTTTAAAAAACAGAAGTAGACCTGAACAGATGTAAACAGACGAATGGTCCGCTTTTACATCCATTTTTGCACTGGTTGTTAGGAGCCAACACCCACCAGCTTCTTAACCACTTAAGCCCCGGACCATTTTCCAGCTAAAGGACCAAGCCCCTTTTTGCGATTCGGCACTGCGTCGCTTTAACTGACAATTGCGCGGTCATGCGACATGGCTCAGAAACAAAATTGACGTCCTTTATTTCCCACAAATAGATCTTTCTTTTTGTGGTATTTGATCACCCCTGCAGTTTTTATTTTTTTAGGCTATAAACAAAAAAAGAGCGACAATTTTGAAAAAAACGCATTCTTTTTTACATTTTGCTCTAATAAATATCCCCCAAAAATATATGAAAAAAAATGTTTTTCCTAAGTTTAGGCCGATACGTATTCTTCTACATATTTTTGGTAAATCGCAATAAGCGTTTATTGATTGGTTTGCGCAAAAGTTATAGCGTCTACAAAATATGGGATAGTTGTATGCCATTTTTATTAATATTTTTTTGTTTTTTACTAGTAATGGCAGCGATCAGCGATTTTTTTTTTATTGTGACTGCGACATTATGGTGGACACGGACAATTTTGACACATTTTTGGGACCATTGGCATTAATACAGAAATCAGTGCAATTAAAAATGCACTGATTACTGTAAAAATGTCACTGGCAGTGAAGGGGTTAACCACTAGGGGGCAGTGTATGGGTTAAGTGTGTGTGTGTTTTTTTAACTGTAGGGGGCATGGCTTGGCATCTGATGTCACTGATCGTCTTTCCCTGTAACAGGGAACAGACGATCAGTAACAGCCTCAGTAGGAAGCACGAGGAGAGGTTTGTTTACACTTACCTCTCCTTGTTCTTCAGCTCTGTGACCCGATCGTGGGACACTGGCAGCGTTCGGGTCCGCAGCTCCCGTGGCCACGCTCACAGAGCTCAGGACCGGGTCATGAGTGCGCCACCGGCGGGGCTCGTGACCGACGGCTGGGCACTTAAAGGGCAACCTACCTGTACATGCTTGTGCCCAGCCGTGCCATTCTGCCAATATACATTGGTGTGAGGCGGTCCTTAAGCGGTTAACAATGCGTTATCCCCAACAGTAGATTTTAAACAAAAGCAGAAAATAAAATAAAAATTGTGTGAGGTCCCTCCCCCCCCCCCCTAAATCCATACCGAGCTCTTCATACCATACCAGGCCCAAATTTTTTTTTCTTCTTTTGGCATGAGGCCCCCCCATAAAATCCATACCAGACCTGAAGGGGCTGGTATGGATTGGGGGGGACTTCACCCAATTCTTTTTTTACTTTCAGCTCTTTTGTTTACATTCTGCTTACAGCAGGGAATTCCTAGCTGATAGCAGGGATGACTCATTGTTAGGAAGCCGACGTTCCGGCTCCTTAACAACCAATGACTCATCCCTGCTGCTGACCAGTTTCCAGAACTCTGGCAGGTGCTGGCTCCTAACGACCAATGCATAAACAGATGCAAAAGCAGACTGTTTGTCGGTTTACATCTGTTTAGGTCAGCTTCTTGTAAGGCATTGGGCATTTTTTATAAGTCAACGGATACATGAAAAACGTAGAGTTGGAATGCCCAAGTGAAAGGACCCTTACTTAGAGCAGAGAGTATATATATGCCATGTTGGTGCTAACACTGTGGCAAGCAGTGGTGCTCCTCTTCCTGTTGGCTGAAGGATTTCCCTTCATGGGTAGCCAAGTAGATAAAAATAGAGTAATCTTGCAAGCTACCAAAAACAAACTAGTATATGAAAATGTATAATATATATATATATATATATATACATGTTTACCCACACATGTATACAATGATCAGCTGCTGACACTATTCACAGTCCCATAATGTGCTAAATAATCAAAAAATAAATTAAAAAGTGTCACGCTAAATATTGAAACAACGCTCAATGTGCAAATAAACCAAAATGTTCTAAGTGTCCATACAGATATTACTAAAATAAATGGCAAATATGAAAAACCATAAACTATATCATTAATTTCAAATATACATCATTCCTTATATCATATATACAATAAGGTGCTGGTGTGCTTAACCACTTGCTTACTGGGCACTTAAACCCCCCTCATGCCCAGACCAATTTTCACCTTTCAGTGCTCTCACATTTTGAATGACAATTACTCAGTCATGCAACACTGTAACCAAATGATTTTTTTGTCCTTTTCTTCATACCAATAGAGCTTTCTTTTGGTGGTATTTGATCACCTCTTGGTTTTTTAATTTCTGCGCTATAAATGAAAAAATACCGAAAATTTGGAAAAAAAATGAATTTTTCTTTGTTTCTGTGATAAAATTTAGCAAATTAGCAATTTTTCTTCATAAATTTTGGCCACAATTTATACTACTACACATCTTTGGTAAAAATAACCCAAATTATTGCATATTATATGATCTGTGTGAAAGTTATAGAGTCTACAAACTATGGTGCAAATTATAAAGATTTGCAAAAAAAGATCACATCTGATGTACTAAGGCCTATCTCCATTCTTGAGACCCTAACAAGCAAAATTTTCATTGTAATAGCTTATTTCTCCCACACGGAATGTGCATACCACAAATAGCACCCCACAATACATACTCCTACTCCTCCTGAGTATAACGATACCACATGTGTGAGACTTTTACACAGCCTGACCACATACAGAGGCCTAATTTTGAAGTAGCACCTTCAGGCATTCTAGGAGCATAAATTACACATTTCATTTCTCAACCACCTATTACAGTTTTGAAGGCCCTGGATCACCAGGGCAATGGAAACGTCCAAAAAATTACCCCATTTTGGAAAGCTAACACCCCAACGTATAATCTATGAGGCATAATGAGTCTTTTCAATGGTTCATTTTTTTCCAGAAGTTTTTGGAAAATGTGGAAAAAAATGAAAACGCATTATTTTTTTTACACAAAGTTGTCCGTTTATAAGATATTTCCAACGCATAGCATTTACATAGCAAAAATAACACCCCAAAATACATTCTACTACTCCTCCTGAGTATGGCAATACCACATGTGTGAGACATTTACACAGCCTGGCCACATACAAAGGCGCAACATGCAAGGAACACCGTCGGCGTTCCAGGGACACATAGCCTGCACATACCAAGAATTACACCCCCAAATACATTATGCTGAGCAAAGGGTAAAGAAAAGATTACCTGTGGTTTTAGAAGCGCAGTTGTCCACAGGAGGATATCACTGGTCCAGGCAGCAGGCAGGGACTTGGTCAGCAACAGCGAACACAGTTTTTCAGGCAGCAGGCAGGGATACTGTCCATATACAGTCCAGGGTCAGTGCAGAGATATTGTCAGCAGTGCCAAAAATATTGGTCCTGGTAGTAGGCAGGTCCTTGTGGTGTGGTCAGTGCGGCATGACGGCAGTAAGTCCTACAGGCAGCAGACAAAAGTAGAGCCTCATTCAGGACAGAATGAGGATGGGGTAGAGGCTTCTCCCTCCCAAATCTCTTTGAAGCCTCCGAGTCTCCAGACCCTAATCTAGGAATAAGAAAACAAAGAAAATTGTTTTCTTCATCCAGAAAAACTATACTGGAGCCCCTCACATATGTGAGACCCCATGTTGAATCCCACTAGTCCAGTTGCAGAATACAAGATCAGTCCAAGAGGCAGGCAAATATCGTGGTCAAACAGTCCAAGGTCAGTTCCAGATCAGGCAGAGGTATGTACAGAATCGTTAGGCAGAAGCATGGTCGAATAACAGTCCAGGGTCAGTTCCAGATCAGGCAGAGGTATGTACAGAATCGTTAGGCAGAAGCATGGTCGAATAACAGTCTAGGGTCAGTTCCAGATCAGGCAGCGGTATGTACAGAATCGGCAGGCATAAGAGTGGTCAAATAACAAGCCAGAGTCAGTTACAGAGCAGGCAGTGGCATAAGGGGTGTGAAGGTGTATGAAGGCAGGAACTGAGGATTATGTTTACCATACTTTACTAAAAATTTATTGAAGTATGGTAACGCCGAAAACAGTCGCCTATGCAGAGGCCTGGTTGGGAAGGACATTGTGCACAATAATAAGATGTGTCTCTTCTGACTCCTGCTCTGGTACACACCTTACATCTTTTTTGACGTCTTTGGCCTGTTGGTTTGGGAGGGATTTTATCGGGAAAGTGGCGCTCGGAGAGTCGACCAATAACATCTGATCGGATATTTTCTGGTGGGCCGTTTGGGAAAATAAGGGCAGTGAAAACTTCCTCCTGGTAGCCAAAGAAACGTTTGGGGTTTTGGGTGGAGTTGCGGTAAATGACATAGGAATTGTAAATGGCCAATTGAAAAAAATAAATTGCTACTTTTTTTTTTGGTATGTCCGTCTTGTGGCAAGATATGGTTCCATCATTTGGTCGTTGAAGTCGACTCCCCCCATGAACAAATTGTATTCATAAATGCATTTTGGTTTTTTTACGGGGCCATTCCTTCTGGGGATTTCCACGAAGGTATCATTGTGGATAGAAGACAACATATACACATCCCTTCTGTCCCTCCACTTCACTGCCAGAACCTCCTTGTTTCTCAGACTTGCGGTTTCTCCTTTTCGCAGCTTCTTATTCACAAGACTTTGAGGAAAGCCCTTCCGATTCCTTTTTACGGTGCCACATGCTGGCGTCTTCTTCCAGTGAAGGTTGTGGAACAGGGGCAGAGATGTGTAGAAGTTATCTACATACAGGTGGTAGCCTTTATCCAATAGGGGGTATATGAGGTCCCAAACAACTTTTCCGCTGGATCCCAAGTAGTCCGGACAATTAGGGGGCTGCAGCTGGGTGTCCTTCCCTTCGTACACTATGAATGAATATGTGTACCCTGTGGCTCGGTCGCATAATTTGTAGATCTTCACCCCATAGCGGGCCCTTTTGCTGGGCATAAATTGCTTCATTTTAAGCCTACCACTAGATTTAATAAGGGACTCATCCACACATATGTGTTGGTCCGGGGTAAACAATTTGGGGAATGTATGTGAAAAATAATTAAGTATTGGACGAATTTTGTAAAGCCTGTCGTAATTTGGGTCATTTCGTGGAAGGCACTGGGAATTGTCGCTGAAATGTAAGAACCTCAGGATCATCTGATACCTGGTTCTGGGCATTACCGCGGAGAAGAGCTGTGTGTGGTGGAGGGGGGTGGGTTGACCAATAGGTATGCAATTGATTTTTATTGTTGAGTCCCATGTTAAATGTGAGGCCTAAAAAAACCTTGAACTCCTCCACCGTTAGGTCTCTCCATTCGTAGGGACGGGCATAATAAGATGTCGGATTTTTCAAAATAAATTGTTGTGCATACAGGTTGCACTGGGCCACAATTGACGACAACATATCCTCCGTAAAAATGTAATTAAAAAAATCTATTGGGGTAAAATTCTCCGTGTCCACCTGGACTCCTGGCTGGACAGTGAAAGGGGGAACATTGGCCTCTCCTGAATTAGGTAGTAAGCCACAAGGGGTTCTGAAGGGCATAGGGAAGGCCGGCATGGCTCCTAACCCTTTGGGGCTGAGATGACACCCCACTGGTACTTGGCCTTTCTTGCCGGGCACTGCGGTGCTGGTGGACGGCACTGCCTCACTAGAACGCCTTTGTTCGATGGGCCGGATATCTTCCTCCTCGGATTCAGTCAGTGTTTCACTGCTGAGGACTGGCTCATAATTTATGTCGGCTTCAGAATCCGAATCTGAAAAATAATCTGAAGAGGAGAGCTCCCCGTTGCTCTCGTCGGCCGTGGAAAGAATTTTGTGCGCCTCCTCAGCGGAAAAGTCTTGTTTAGACATGGTTGCTGGTTAAGCCTGCACTGATGGGCACTGATGAGGTGGCACTGATGTGCACTGATTGATGGCACAGATGTGCACTGATGAGGTGACACAGATGTGTACTGTTGAAGCAGCACAGAGGTGGCACAGATGGGCACTGATGAGTCGGCACAGATGTGCACTGATGAGTCGGCACAGATGTGCACTGATTGTACAGATGTGCACTGTTTAGGTGGCACAGATGGGCGCTTTTGAGGTGGCACAGATGGGTGCTTTTGAGGTGGCACAGATGGGCGCTGTTGAGGCGGCACAAATGGGCACTGATGGGTCGGCACAGATGTGCACTGATTTATTGCACAGATGTGCAGATTTATTGCACAGATGTGCACTGATGAGGCGGCAGATGGGCACAGATGGGCACTGCTGAGGCGGCACAGATGGGCACTGCTGAGGCGGCACAGATGGGCACTGCTGAGTCGGCACAGATGGGCACTGCTGAGTCGGCACAGATGGGCACTGCTGAGGTGACACAGATGGGCACTGATGGGTCGGCACAGATGTGCACTGATTTATTGCACAGATGTGCAGATTTATTGCACAGATGTGCACTGATGAGGCAGCAGATGGGCACAGATGGTCACTGCTGAGGCGGCACAGATGGTCACTGCTGATGCGGCACAGATGGTCACTGCTGAGGCGGCACAGATGGTCACTGCTGAGGTGGCACAGATGGTACAGATGGGCACCGATTGGCACTGGCGGTGCACAGATGGGCACTGGCGGTGCACAGATGGGCACTGACGGGGTAGAGATGGGCACTGGTGGGGTACAGATGGGCACTGGCAGGGTACAGATGGGCACTGGCGGGCACAGATGGCACAAAAAACACTTTTTGTCTCTGTGTGAGGAGACAGATTCGGCAATGGGAGATGATCTCATTTGTTTACATTTGAGATCATCACCCATTGGAGGCGGCGATCGCGCTGTAAACGGCCGCTGTGATTGGCCGTTCACAGCGATCTGTGATTGACTGTGTCCAGGGGACATGGCCAACACAGATTTTCCCCGATGCGTGCTCCCGGGAGCGCGCGGGGAGCCCTTAAAGGGGACGACGTCAATAGACGTAGTCCCGGCATTCGAGATCCACTCTGTAGCCGTCATTTGACTATAGCGCGGAATTCAAGTGGTTAAACAATTCATTAAATCCCATGTGAAAAAAACATGCTCAATGGTTAAAGTAAATATTTAAGAATTCCATGTAGAATTGAAGTAAATAGTATAGATCCTTGTGAGAGGTGCTCCAAACTTAATATTAGGCGCCAACACTCTCATGCTCCCCCTTTGTAATTATCCTCAGCTCAGGGTGTGTGACCGCACAATTAAGTTAGGTCTAAACACACAGTAGAACCACCCCTGGGCTCTATGTGAGGCTGTTCGGGTATCCTGTATCATTCCAAAGTGGTATTTTCATTGCATATAGAAAAAAAACAAGCTGTATAGTATAATACCACCTTAAATTCCTTTTTTTTTAAATGGGGGTACTCACACAATCCAGGTTCCAAAGCACACCAATCTGTATCTGGCAGGTCTGTGTATATACCAGTGAGAATAGCGGTCCACTTGTATGATCGCCGTAGACAGCACCAACACTGCTGCATCTACCAACAACATCCTGTCCCCTCCCCAACATGTGTCGACAAAGGGAATCATGTGTCTTCCTCAGGGGAATTGCTGTTTTTACTGTGTGTCAACACAGGGAATCACATGTCTTCCTCAGGGGGGTTGTTATTGGGCGGTTGGTTCAACGAATAGAAATAGGGAATCGGCGGCCATTTTGGTGTAGTCCAAATCCCTGATTTATATGACATAGTCAATTGCAATTGCCTGGACGCATCTACTAGAGGAACTTCTTTTACATTTAAATAGATATTAATCCGGACGGTGTGTTCCACGGATCCATGTCTCCATAGGTCTTATGCACACAAAATACATTACAATACAAGGGTGATCTACATACACATAATACACAAAACATACATAAACAGTTAGAAACCAAAAATATCTGGCTGTGCAGGAGTGGGGGATCCAAGTTTATCTGCAGTCCCTACTGGGATGTGTTACACGTTTTAAAAGTAATTTGTGTACTGGCAATGGACCCTGGACACTGAGCTGCTGGTCTTTGAGAAGGGGATTATAGAAATATGGGTTTGGACAATAATACTCCAGAGGACGCACATTTGCATGTAGTGCAAGTCCCACCCTGAGATACAAATTACTAACACATGAAAATGTACAGCAAAAAATTGCCTATAATTAAAAAAAAATATGAAATACACATTGTATACTATTTCTGCAGTATACTTCACATGATTACAGCCCAATGAAACTTTCAATTTAAATCCGCTAAATACATCCCAGTTACATCAAAGCACTTTTTCTAAAACAGGCACAACCTCAGTATAAATGCCTGTCCCCTGCCAGCATTCTAAGATGGAGCTCCTGCTGTCTGTGGGGAAGCAGTGGTTTTATTGAAACCAGCAAATCTTGTACTCCCTGCTAATTGGAAAATGCTGGCTCAACAGGGGGAATGCCTGAACTCTGCAAAGACCACACAGAGAGCAAGGCTCCTTCTGTGCAGAATGTTGGCAGAGGACAGCCTTTTCTACTTAGGCTGTGGCTACTTTCTATAGAAACTGTAAGATTCTGCACACCTTTCGTATTGATGCACGTGGAATGAATTTAGCTGGTTTAAACTGAAAGTTCAATTAGGCTTCAAAGTTTGACAACTTTTTATTTTCAATTTAACATGATTATCCTACGTGATAAGATCACTGTGTGAGGACTGGCATCTGTGAACTACTATTTTACAAGCCGCCACCAATTATTGGAGTTGATAGAGAGTTTGGAAACCTGGTCATTATGTTTACCTTTCTGTATATTTTTCATTATAGAAGAGAAAATGTGACTAGCCTCCCAGAACCGGCGGCGCACAAGACATCAAATAAAGATGCAACCAAAATGAAGTCTAAAGGTAATTTTTTTCAACACGGATAAAATGAATGTTAATTTTTTTTTTCATTTCTTGCTTTACAACTAATATCAGAATTCATGGCCACTTAATATAATAGCGCAGATGTTTAAAATAAATAATGTAGCACTATTAATCTATTACTTAATTGCTTCTTTGTATTTAAATGCCTTGTGTTCACACAGCACTGTAAAGGTAAAGGGAAAAAACATATATGTCATTTTCCTGGTGTTGAATATTTGTCCCCAAATTCCATTCTGCCAGCTTTTCAGCTCATACCTTTGCTTTCCACAAATTTAAAATAATTCCCTCAACACAATTACTATCCAACGTCTATCATCAGTCTCCAAGGGAAGTAACATTTCATGTTACCCTGACCTAATTGTAAGGGACGCGGTTCCTTTGCTACGAGCTGAGCCGTATTCTTTGTAATCTCAGTGGGATAATAGTGCAGCTATTTGAGTGACATGCTCCCGTGTATTGTATTCAGCTGTTCCCTGCTTATTTTCCAATTCATACAAGTGTGACCTTACAACAAGACTATCATTTTGCCTTCACAAGGTAATTCTCTGCTTGTCTCCATGATAAGATGCCAATAAAAAAAAATAAAAAAAAACAACTTTCTTACATGATATCATTTTCTCAGGTTTTAAGGTGTAAAATAAACAGTACCATCTAATCGCATTCACATGGAATTGAAAAGTTGTGAATAGCTTCTTGTAAGAAGGAACCTATTATCAGTAAGGAAATATTTTGAATTAATATTAGTGTTTGCTTTAACCACTTCAGCCCCGGAGCATTTGGCAGGCCAGAGCACTTTTTGCGATTCGGCACTGCGTCCCTTTAACTGACAATTGCGCGCTCGTGTGACGTGGCTCCCAAAGAAAATTTGATATCCCTTTTTCCCCACAAATATAGATTTCTTTTGGTGGTATTTGATCACCTCTGCGGTTTTTATTTTTTGCGCTATAAACAAAAAAAGAGCGTCAGTTTTAAAAAAAAAACATTATTTTTTACTTTTTGCTATAATAAATATCACAAAATATATATAAAAAAAAAAAATTTCCCCCAGTTTATACCGATACGTATTCTTCTACATATTTTTGGTTAAAAAAAATCACAATAAGCGTTTATTGATTGGTTTGTGCAAAAGTTATAGCGTCTACAAAATAGGGGATAGTTTTATGGTATTTATATAAAAAAAAAAATTCTAGTAATGTCGGCGATCAGTGATTTTTTTATCATGACAAAGTGGACACATCTGCATTTTGGGCCCATTCACATTTATACAGCGATCAGTGCGATTAAAAATGCATTGATTACTGTGTAAATGTGACTGGCAGTGAAGGTGTTAACACTAGATGGCGCTGTAGAGGTTAAGTGTGTCCTAGGGAGTGATTCTAACTGTGGGGGCGAGGGGCTGTGTGTGACACATCACTGATCATCGCTCTCAATTACAGGGAGCTGTGATCAGTGACAGTGTCACTAGGCAGAACGAGAAGATGCTTGTTTACATTAGCATCTCCCCGTTCTTCCTCTCCGTGAGGCGATTGCGGGTATCCATGCGGACATCGAGTCCGCGGGACCCACGGTCAGACTTACGGAGCTCACGGCAGGCACGCGCGCGCGCGCACCCCCACTAGCCTCGCGAGATCACGTACAATAACGTGATTTCGCGCAGCAGAGCCAACCTGCCACAGTAAAACTGCGGCAGCTGGTCCGCAAGCAGTTAAAATGCTACTAAACCCAAAAGTAATGTATTATGTTGCAGCTTACCATTTCAAAGATGTGATGGCTGCATTTGCTTTCTTTTTTAGACTTTTATTTTCACCTGGTGATCCAGCCAGTAAGTCTGTTGATTTTCAACAGAACAAGCTCCCCTACCGAATGTATTGGTTTACATGGAGGAGACAACCCGTTTAATGTTAGCAGGGGTGCTTTCAGTGATCTGCTTTTATTTATGTAAAAGCTTTATCCCAAAAGGATAAAAAAACAACTTTTGCTGTAACTGATTATAAAGTGCTAGCTGGAGCTTGGCTTTAGTTAGTGTATTTCAATCTGCTAGTAGATCTAGCATTCCCCCCCCCCCCCCCCCAAGAATCCATTTACAAAGCCTAAGATAAACAATAAATTTATACTTCGCCATCCACATGTGGCAAAATTACATAAAGACAAAAAAAACTCCCATGCATCAATGCTATTAGACCAGTGATGGTGAACCTTTTTGAGCCCGAGTACCCAAACTGCAACACAAAACCAACGTATTTATTTCAAAGTGCCAACACTGGTGGTGATCGCCCAACCCCAAGAGGGATTGCAGTCAGTTCCGCACTCACCCGGCTCTGGCGAGCAGTGTTGGTGTGCCTGTCAACACTTTCTCCTTTTGTTGAGGATCGCCCTCCTCACTCTCGATTGTAACCTCTCAGCACCGTCCTCTCACTCCTCTCTGGCTGGTTCAACGCCAGGGGCTGTTGTGGCTTGGGCTCTCTTTCTCCTTTCCAAACCACCTCAGTCTCCTCTCACTCTTGTCCCCACACTCCTCTCACCCTTGCTCTCCCCTCTCCCTCATCCCTTTTTTTCCCAGGCTCCAGGTTGTCCATCCTCCTATTTTTGCAGGACATGCTGGGGCTGTAGTTTTCCTTTAATTAAAATGGAGCCGTAGTCTTCTGGGACTACATGCTCCATGGTGCACTTGTCCTGGATGCTCATTGGCTCCTGGTTGCAGCCAACCAGGAGTCTTCTTGTCAGCTCTTTTCTCTACTGCAGTGCACAACTTAAAAATAAAAGGCCTGTATTACATTTCCCCACATCCCACGCAGCTACTGGGCTCCAGACAGAACTCTGGGAAACTTCTGCCCTAGCCTGTTAGTGAACTCCTGGGACCCTCTCCCTGCCTTCCTATTGGCTGGCTGGCCTTGTTGACTTTCCAATGCCCAGCCCGCTCACTGAGCCAACCTAGAGCCGCAGATTGGCTCCCATGACTGACACCTGCACTGGCCAATTGCCTCCTTGCACGGATAGAAGAAAAGATGGCGGCCCTGCTCGCAATGCCCACAGAGGGCTCTGCATGCCATGGGTTCACCATCACTGCGCTAGGCTAAAACGTTGCTTTTATTATTCTTGTTAAAAATGTACCAACTGTATATATATATATATATATATATATATATATATATATATATGTGCCCTTCCTCACAAGTGACACCAAGACCCAAAAAGACTCTTATCACATCACAAGATGGCTTGTATCTGGGTTAAAGGCACATATACAGGGGCTACACAATTGTGCCCCAATTTTACTGAAAGAAGGCTTCAGCTCTAAGCTATAGATACAGTGAGTAGGTTTTGTCTATTTTCCCTAAAGCCCAGCAGGCCAACTGTTTCTGCTTCTGCCAAGTTGCACTCTGTGCTTATCATCCTTTATGAGACCAAAGGAGCCCACTTACTGAGAGCATTATAGAAATATCGGTGTCACCATCGATAACTATGTACTAAACTAGCCATCTTATAGGAAAAAAAACAACCTGTTTTGCTTCTAGGAAAGGGTTTTGTCAGGGGTGCCAAAATTAATTAAAAAAACTTTCTAGTGAGTCTCGCTGCATTGTGTGCATGTGTCAAAAATCTCTCCCCCCCCCCCCCCCCCCCGACCGACAATGCCACTGTCCAAAGTTACCCCTGTGCTCCTTCATCCAGCAGGTGGTTCTCCCAGCGGACTTGCATGTGGCTGCTGGACCTGATGGTATCTACTTTCGAGGCGGTCCCGTTTGCTCAGTTCCATACGAGACCCCTGAAAAAGAGATCCTGTTAAAATGTGATAAATGTCCAGGATATCTGGACAATCGGATTTGGCTAAGCCAAGAAACCAAGGGGTCCCTGATCTGGTGGCTTCCTTCCCTGGCTCTTCGGCAGGGAAAATCCTTTCTCTCTCTGTACTGGACGGTGGTCCCCACCAATGCCAGTCTGTCTGGGTAGGGAGGAGTCCTGGGCCTGAGCTCTGTTCAGGGTCGCTGGACGCTGGAACTCCGGGCGATCAGACTTTGTCTGGATCATTGGACGGATCGACTTCAGGGGCTCCCCGTATGGATTCAGTCGGACAATGCCACGATGGTGGTCTATGTCAACCACCAGGGAGGAACAAGGAGTGTGTTAGCAGGCCTGGAAGTAGCCGGCATTCTCCAGTAGGCAGAGCTCGCCATCCACATTCCAGGAGTGGTCAACTGGCAGGCAAATTACCTCAGTTGACAGGTGTTGAACCAAGGGGAGTGGTCCCTTCATCAGGATGTATTTCAAACAGATATGCCTGCGCTGGAGCACTCCAGAGGTAGATCTGTTGGCATACTGGATCAACAGAAAGGTCCAGAGGTTTTTGGCCAGTACTCAGGATTCTCTGGCGGATGCCACGGATCCTCTTGTGGGCCCATGGGTCCAGTATGGTCTGATCTATGCCTTCCCTCTTCTCAAGCTTCTGCCGTGGCTGTTATCTAGGATCAAGGCCGAAAGAATTCCGGTCATTCTAGTGGCCCTGGACTGGCCTCGTTGGTCCTGGTACGCCGACCTGGTGCGCCTGGTCGCAAACACCCCCTGGCGGTTGCCTCTCAGAGAGGATCTGCTATCCCAAGGGCCGATCTTCCACCCTGCTTTACCATCGCTGGCTTTAATGGCCTGTCTGTTGAAAGCCAGGTGCTGAAGGATAGAGGCTTACCTGCGTTGGTGATTCAGACACTACTCAGCTAGGAAATCTACTTTCATGAAGATATATCATCGGATGTGGAAAGCGTACATTTCATGGTGTGAGTCATGGGTGCTCACCCATGTTCCTTTTCGGTGGCTCGGATTTTGACAATTCTTCTATGGGGCGTTGAAAAGAATTTGGCCTTGAGTACTATCAAGGGCAAGGTGTTGACTTTGGTGGTTTTCTTTCCACGTACCCTGGCTTTCGCATTCCCTGGTGTGTGCCTTCATGCAGGGGGTTTGACATCCACCGCTGCAATCCCCTTTGCCACCGTGAGACTTGAATCTAGTGCTTTCGGTTCTAGAGAAGCCTCCTTTTGAGAATATTCAAGAAATTCCCCCCGCTCACTCTGTCACAGAAGGTGGCCTTCTTGGCGGCTGTCACAGGGTGGCGGTCGCAGGGTGTCAGAACTGGCAGCATTATCCTGTTGTACGCCTTACCTGGTGATTCACAAAGACAAGGTGGTTCTTCATCCTTGTCCTTCGTTCCTTCCAAAGTTTCTGATTTCCATTTGAATGAGGACATTGTGTTGCCTTCCCTGTGTCCCAGGCCACAACATCCGAGGGAATTTGCCTTGCACGCCGTGGATGTGGTTCAGGTGATCAGGGTGTATGAGTTCTTTTCGGAGGTCAGACTCCCTGTGCGTGATCACGGACGGGCCAAAGAAGGGGCTTCCTCTGCGACCATTTCTAGATGGAGCAGACAGACGGTGACTCAGGCCTGTTCTATCAGGGGTCGGGTTCCACCCTTCCTGGTAAAGGCGCACTCTACTCAGGCGCTGAGTGCTTCCTGGGCCTTCCATCATCAGGTGTCAGTGATGCAAGTTTGCAAGGCGGCCACCTGGTCATCGGTGCACACTTTCACAAAATTTTATAAAGTGCATGTGCTAGCATCTGCGGATGCCTCATTTGGCCGCTAGGTTCTGCAGGCTGTGGTCTAGGGGGTCTATCCCTCTTGAGGGTGTTTCTTGCTGTTCAGGTTGGGCTCCAGTTGTTCTTGCTGAGCTCTGGTAATCTCGTTGGCCCTGTTATTTGTTGGCTGCCCACCCCTCATGTTTGGCACTGCTTTGGGACGTCCCTCTGGTTCTGAATAAGGAAGCGCTGTTTCTGTCAATAAACTAAAGACAAAATGGGATTTTTGACTTACCGTAAAATTCATTGCTGAGTTCATTGACAGACACAGCACCCATGTAGTTTTAATCTTTCTGACACTGCTTGTTACAAAACTGAAGGCCTATAGTTTTAGATGGGGGTGTATACCACCTAGGACTGCCCATAGGCATATCCAAGTCTCTTTTCCGCCTAGTGTACTGCTCCTTTAGGGGGCGGTATAACAATATAGTTCTAAATAAGGAAGTGCTGCGTCTGTCAATGAACTCAGAGAAATGGATTTTACGGTAAGTCAAATTATTTTTATTGTATATGTGTTTTTTAGCAGAAAGTAAAAAAAATTATTTTTTTCAAAATTGCCATTGTCGCTCTTTTCTGAAAAACAAAAAATAAAAAACGCAGAGGTGATCATATACCACCAAAAGAAAGCTCTATGTGTGGGGAAAAAAATCACCAATTTTATTTGGGTACAGCTTCACGTGACCGCACAATTGTCAGTTAAAAATAACGCAGTGGCATATCGCAAAAAATGGCCTGGTCATGAAGGGGGGGTAAATTAAACTTTTAGTGTAAATGAGCTAAATAATTTCCCAGTGCATGAATACAAAAGGTGTGCAAAGTCTTACAGTAGCAGTCTATCTGCAGGGGTCCATCTCACCCCTTGCTGAGTCAGGGCTATAGCTCTCCAATCGGCAAATCTCATGCTCCCTTCTGATTGGAAAGGTTTAACTCTGACTCAGCAAGGGGCGTGTCTGGCCTCTGCAGAGAGACCGCTTCTTGCATACAGAGCGCAAGGGTCTTTTTCAACAGCATGCTGGCAGGGGACAGGCTTTCCTACTTGGGTTGTGACTGATATATAAATAAAATGAATATCTTTTGCTTTGATATACCTGGAATGTGACTAGCTGATTTAAACTAGGTTCAGCTGGGCTTTAAATTATACTTGCCTCCCTTTCTTTTGCATTTATATCACATATGGCCTCATTCGCATGGGCGTACTACAACGTACATGCGAGGGCTGTGTTTGTGTGCTGTGCAGGCAGTCCCATTCCTGTCACTTGGAACATAGCAGCTGCTGCTCCCAATTTGACATCCATGCGGGTGCAGGTGCACAGACATAAATGCAGATAGTGTGCGGTCAGCGCCATGTACCCACTGCTGCATCCCAGTTGACATAAAAGGGAACACCCATGCATCCCCATACAGGCAAACACGGCCCTTGCACAGGTGTACACTGTTGTACACCCTTGTGAACCAGGCCAAATACATTGAAAAGGCAATATATTACTTTCTAATGTAAAAACAAATAGTTTATTAAAAGCACCAATTAAACTTTGTATATGCTTTAATTTTATTGTTACAGTTGTGCTCATAAGTTTACATACCCTGTCAGAATTTATGATTTCTTGACCATTTTTCACAGAATGTGAATGCTAACACAAAAACATTTATTTCACTCATTGTTAGTGTTTGCCTGAGGCCATTTATTAGCCATTTATTAGCAATCAACTGTTTACTCTTTTTAAATCATAATGACAACAGAAACTACCCAAATGACCCTGATGAAAAGTGTACATACATGTAAGTGATTAAACAGTACTGACTGGCATATTCAAGGCTTTGGATATATTTGATATCCTTTTCCATCTTTGTAAAGTTTCATTACCTTGTTACGCAGGTCTTCTGACTGTTCTTTTCTACCACCTCATGACTCAGTGTCTAGCCTGCTTGGTGCATCCATGTGAGAGCAAACAAACTCATTGACTATTTATACACAGACACTAATTGTGATTTAAAAGCCTCAAATGTGGGAAATTAACCTTCAATTGCCATTTTAACCAGTGTGTGCCACCTTCTGTGTCTGTACCAAGGCCAAACATTCCAGGATATGTAAACTTTTCATCAGGGTCATTTGGGTGATTTAAAAAGAGTAAAACGCAGTTGATTTGATAATAAATGGCTTCAGCCAAACACTAACCATGAATGAAAGAAAAGTTTTTGTGTTATTCATATTCTCTGAAAAATGGCCAAGAAATTATAAATTCTGTCAGGGTATGTAAACTTATGAGCACAACTGTATATGAAATGTGAGTCCTTAACAATAAGCATGTTAATGAATTTATGTGGATTAAAGATAATTGAGATACATTGTTTATTGTAAGAAGAAACATTTTCCTGCACAAATTTGACACCAGGCAGCTTCTGTAAGCCTATAATCCCCAAAACCAAAAACATTTGGATGTATTTAGTTAGAAGCCTAGCTAGTAAGTGCGCACACAGAGTGAAAATCTCAGCTTCTACACCGGCTGGCAAAAGGGGGCACATTTTAGGCACAAGAAAGAATGAAGAATCTGGATGATTAACGTAATCTGGTGTCTGTTGACCCAGAGGGGAGAGAAGAGATTCAGATGACAGATGGCTATTTGAATACACTTGTCACAGATAAAATATATATTTTGTTGAGTGCGGTTTGCGCTTTGTGAATTTTTTGTGGGTATCTGTGAGCCAAGAAAGCATGGTGTGGGATATTTAGGATGTATGCTAGTGGATGGGGAATTGGGTGGTAATCCAGGTATGAAGGGGAATGGCAAGGTAAATTGTTGATATACAGTGAATGGAACAGGTTCACAAGTTTTAATGTTCTGTATAGTAATAAGAGTTATTATACAGTAAATGTTTGGTGTTTATTCATTGGGTGTACTGTAAAGGTTGCATGCATGTTTAATGGGAAGGGTAAATAGTTGGCAAATATTAAACTGGAAGGTTACAGTAAAGAATAATAGACATGGCAATTGCGCATTAACCACTTGCCTACTTGCCACCTTTACCCTCTTTCTGACCAGGCCAATTTTCAGCTTTCAGTCACACTTTAAATGACAATTGCGCGGTCATGCAGCACTGTACCCAAACAATAATTGTTATTTTTTTTTTCACACAAATCGAACTTTCCTTCGGTGGTATTTAATCACCACTGAGTTTTTTAACTTTTTGCTAAATAAACGAATGAAGACTGTAAATTTTGATCTTTTTCATAATTTTTCTCCTTCACTGATGGGCACTGATGAGGGTGCACTGATAGACGGCACTGATGGGCACTGGTAGGTGGCACTGATAGGTGACTTTGATGGGCACTTATTGACAGCACTGGTGAGCACACATTGGCAGCAATGATGGGCACTGTTTGGTCTGTATTGATAATTAGTGCCCATGTCCCTTTTAGAGAAGCCAGTTATCGGCAGGTTTAAACTCAGACAAAAAATGGGCCCAGACATTTTAGATTAAGCAGCCGATTTTTTTCAGGGAATGGGGGGGAGCGTTCCTGGGGGCGGTTGGTGACAGGGTATTCACGGATTCAGTCCTCTGGAGTGTAAAGATGTGTAATGATTACCATGCCCCTTTAAATGACAGTGTCCCCAGCAATCACAGCACCCCTTGTAGCCATGTCCCCACTCCCCTTTTCTCTCTAATCACAGTGCTCCCTTTTACTCTTCTTCTCCCCTGCACAGTCCTACCTTTGGCAGGATTCAGCCTGTGTGTCCTCTCCAGGGTTTCCTACCCTGCCAATGATGTCATCCTATCAGCAGAGCAGGGCACGGGAGGAGCTGTAGATCTGGATCATATTAACAAGAGGATGATTAGACCCACTCTGTGCAGATCTCTAGCTCCTCCCGCCCCCTGCTCTGCTGAAAGATGGCATAGTTGGTGGGGTGGGAGAACCAGAAGAGGAGACACAGGCATGGTCTCATAGAGGGAGGGGAGTGGTAACCACGGTCTGTGTTAGCCCTGCCCAGACCATGGCCACTGCTTATTGTGGCCCTGGTCATCAACAGACCATGGACTGGTACCGGTCAGCGGCCTGGTGGTTGGGGACCCCTGCATTAGCCAGCTCTTGTTAGGACATGCAGGTCCAGCCCACCACCGGGAAATGCCCAATATGCCATTTGACCAGTCCGCGCCTGTTATACAGTAATGTGCCTCAGCAGTTAGAAACAAAGAAATGATGGGGGAGGTAGTCCAAATTTATGTTGGATCAGGTGGGTTTAGGGGGATGACATATGGAGAACAGAGCTTAGAACGAGAGTGGAAGGGTGGGGATCATAGGAGGAGAGTTGGCCTGCTATCTTTTCAGTGGATGATGGGGAACCAAGGGGAGAGACAGCGTGCATGATTTTTGGTAGAACTGAATGAATGTGTTAATTTAATTTCTTTCTGTTTACTTTTATAGCATTTTGGGGTGAATCTGAAGACAGCAGCTCAGATATTGAAGCCATGTTGAGACCACAAACCCAGAACGTTGATGCGGATGATTTTGATGACTTCTTTGACTAGAACACAAGAATATTGGCTACCATTTAAAGCAATAGACTAGAAATTTCAAACCGATGGATTAAACTTGCATGTCATTGGTCTCAGAAGAGATTTATTGAACATTTATTAATATTAGTTTACAAAACTGGCTGCCTTAATATCACACACGAATTGTATTAATATTCAATAAAATATGTTTTATTTTTAACCAATGGTGTTATGTATTGTCAGAAGTAAAGCTACACTTAGATGGGCCCCAACATAAACCAGGATTGCACTGCATCTACTACAAATGTAAACACAACGTGAGCATAAAAATAAATAAATCTGTTCCCAACTGATAAACAAATACGGTGGATTATCTGTGTTTCCTATTTAGAGAAGGTGCCAAAATATAATATAAAAAATATACTTCTATTTCATTACACAGTGCTTGTTTTATATAAAGAAATATGTGGTTATGCAGAGGATGAGTAACATACTATGTAGGATGTGTACCACTGACTGTCATACTCTGTATAAAGTGCTATACGAGACCATTTAATTTCCGAAATGCCCGACGCATAGCACTATGGTTGTGCGTCACACAGCCATTCACACTCAAATCTGTTCTGACATGTTCTAACTAGCACTTGCCTGAGTCACAGACCAGTTGTCTCAGGCTTTACAGAGTAGTAGAAGAAATAACACATATGTTCATTGCACTTTTGGGGGGGGGGGGGGGGGGTGAGTGACAGGAATCTGGAGCAATGGATTAACCACTTAAGGGTCGAGCCTCTTTCTGAGATTTAATTACAAGTTAAAAACTTTTTTTTTTGCTAGAAAAGGACTTTGCACCGCAATCATTATATATGCGGGCATTACTCACGTATGGGTTTGTTTCTGCACGCCAGCTCAACAGGACGGGGCACTTTTAAAAAAAAAATTGTGTCACTTTTATTCCTAAAAAAAATTGTGTCACTTTTATTCCTATTACAAGGGATGTAAACATCCCTTGTAATAGAGAAAAAAATAGAAAAAAAAGCATGACAGGACCTCTTAAATATGAGATCTGGGGTCAAAAAGACCTCAAATCTCATATTTACACTAAAATGCAATAAAAAAAAATTGTCATTTAAAAAAAAAAAAAAAAATGGCCCTTTAAGAGCTAAAGGCGGAAGTGATGTTTTGACGTTGCTTCCACCCTGCAATGATATGGAGATGGGTGGGGGCCATCTTCCCCTCACTCGTCTCCATGTTAGGCTAGAGAGAGGATCCAATCACCTCCGCCGCTAACGACGGCTCCAGTAAGTGGCGGAGGATGGGGGGCCCTCTCCCGCCGCTGATAAAAGTGATCTCGCTGCGAATTCGCAACAGAGACCACTTTTTTCTTGAAGCAGAACGCCCACTAAAGAAGAGGATACCGGGGTTATGGTAGCCATAACAATGATATTCATCTTCAAAGTACCGACGTACAACAACGGTTGGCGGTCCGGAAGTGGTTAACATCAAATTTTGAGTGAAGGGTGACAAAAGTGAAAGTGAAACTTTAGCTCTGCTACAACAAGTTATGGTGAACACTCCATGAAGAAATCAAGTGTTTTTGAATGGCATAAGCGATAGGAGGGGCAGGAAGATGTCCACAATGACACAAGTAGCGGTGAGCCGAAATGCATAAGATTGGTGCAAATATGAACAGAGCGCAAACTCTCGTACACTCATGCTGGTGTGTTTTATTTATCACAAGGGAACAGTTCACTACGAGTTCATAAAACATGGCTCAACGGTCAACCAACATTGTTACTTGGAAATTCTGAAAAGGTTACGGTAATCTGTTCAGAGGAAGAGACCAGGACTTTAGCCTAAAAAGTGGATTCTCCACCACGATAATTCTCCTGCACATTTTTATTTTTACAGTCCATTCTGGAAATTCAATTGTCACACCTTGTATATTACATATGTCTTACTGTCATATGTCCCATACCCCTGAGGCCTGCACTCTGTATGCTGGACTATATGTTACATAATCCTAATGACTCTGTATAGTGGAAGGGCAGCAGCCAGGAGAGTGTGACATACTGTACAGCATATAGAGGTCAGGAATAAACCACTATCTAAACCACTGTATATGGAATGCAGTGATCAGGGTTATGTATCATACAGCCCAATATAAATAGTGTAGTGGTCAGAATTATGTAATGTATAAACCCAGGATACTGGGTGTAGTGTTCAGGAGTGTGCAACATATGACACAACAGTAGTCAAGATTATGCAGTGTATAGTGTATACATTCATACTCCTGTCCACCACACTGGATATGCTGCAATGTGTATGGTGAGTTTAGCTTGTACACAGTTGCAGAATACTACAACACAGCATGCAATATTTCCCAAATTCAGCATTTATTCCAGTCTTTTAATCATTCTTCTCTCCTTTCCTGTCCTGGGGTATGGCATCTTTTTTAGCATGGTCACTCACAAATGGGCAAACTTGCTCATCCATGTCTTTATGGTCCTTGCTTTCTTCACTGGTATGCAGTCACGTTGTAACAGAATGGGGCCATCCCCAAACTGTTCCCACAAAGTTGGGAGCATGCAAGTGCCCAAAATATCTTGGTATGCTGATGTCTTAACACAGGGGTTTCAAACTGGTGGCCCTCCAGCTGTTGCAAAAGTATAAGTCCTATGAGGCACTGCAAAGATGACAGTTACAAGCATAACTCCCATAGGCAGAGTCATGATGGGACTTGTAGTTTTGCCACAGCTGGAGGACCGCCAGTCTGAGACCCCTGCCTTAAGAGATCCCTTAACTGGAACTTAAGCCCCATACACACGATCAGAAATTCTGACAGCAAAAGTCGGATGTGAGCTTTTGGTCAGAAATTCCGTGTATGCTCCATCGGACTTTTGTTGGCAGAATGCCAGCCAGCAAAAGAGTTAGAGCAGGTCGGAAAAAGTTCTGATAGGAAATTTCGATCGTCTGTACAAATTCGGACGTGCAAAATTCTTACGCATGCTCGGAAACAATTTGACACATTCTCGGAAGCATTGAACTTAATTTTCTCGGCTCGTTGTAGTGTCACAGCGTTCTTGGTGGTCGAAAGTTCCGAGAACTTTTGTGTGTCCGTGTGTATGCAAGCCAAGCTTGAGTGGAATTCCGATGGAAAAAACATCCACGTTTTTTCTGATGGAAAATCCACTCCTGTGTACGTGGCATAAGGGGCCAAGCCCAACCACTGAGAAACAACCCCACTCCATAATCCCCCCTCCTCCAAATGATTTGGACCACTGCATAAAGCAAGGTCCATAAAAACATGGATGAATGCGTTTGGGGCAGAGGAACTTGACTGGCCTGAACAGAGTCTGGACTCCAATCCGATAGAACACCTTTGGGATAAATTAGAGCGGAAATTGCAAGCCAGGCCTTCTTGTCCAACATCAGTGCCTGACCTCACAAATGCACTTCTAGAAGAATGGTCAAACATTCCCATAGACACACTCATAAACCTTGTGGACAGCTTTCCAAAGAGTTGAAGCTGTTAGATCTCTTTCACACTGAGGCGCTATAGCGTTAAAAATAGCACCTGCAAAGCGCTCTGAAACACTGGTATTGTGCGTTGGCAGGGCATCAGAAAAAGTCCTGACAGCAGCTTCTTTGGAGCGGTGAACTCACTGCTCCTCCCCATTGAAATCAATGGAGCAGCGCTGCTATAGTGCCGCTAGTGGCCGAATAACACAGCTAAAAAGACAGTAAAGCGACGCTAAAAATAGCGCGGCTTTCCCGCTGATGCCCGGGGTGGCTCGGTGTAAAAGGGGTCTTATAGCTGCAAAGAGTGGGGCAACTCAATATTGAACCCTACAGACTAAGGCTGGGATGCAATTAAAGTTCATATGCGTGTAAAGGCAGTCATCCCAATACAGTATATACACTATATTACCAAAAGTATTGGGATGCCTGCATTTACACGCACATGAAATTTAATGACATTTTAGTCTGTAGAGCTCAATATTGAGTTGGCCCACCCTTTGCAGCCATACCAGCTTCATCTTCTGGGATGAATGTCCACAAGGTTTAGGAGTGTGTCCATGGAAATACAAGAGTATTACAAAAGTAAAGATATGCCTGGAACTTCATCATAAAGTATCAGGAAGAAGCTCTCTCTGTAGCTGAAAGCACAACAGTGCAATTCATTCTCAAAGTTCATGTCGACAACCAGCACTATGGTTTCTGTATTTAAATCTGATATTAGAAGCTGGCATGCTGCCAATTCATTTCTGAAAGCGAAAGTGTTTTTGCTGTAAACTTTATTTACTGCTTCTAAGGTCAGCTTGCATTTGTATTTAAGCCTAAGTTTAGCCAAAGCATTTTTTTTTAAATCAACACAGGAGACAGTGCAGGTGAAAGGAGGAGTAGGAGAACCTTTCCTTCATCTGCCCGCCCTACATTCATAGATTGCCTTTTATTCATAAAAGCTATAGTACAGCTTCTATGAATGGAGAAAGGGAACAGCAAGACAAGGAATCTGCTCATTGAAACCAGGTCCTCTTCAAAGTGCTATACTTCCAGTATTGTATGAGGTAAATGCTTCGGATCTAACAATAAGGCTGGATTCACACTAGAGCACATAGCGGCTCCTGGCAGGGGTCCAGTGTGTCTCTACTCACTAGTTCAGGTCCGATTTCAGCCCAAATTGTTGTCTGAATTTGGACCTGAAACTGACCAAAAGACTCGCAGGACTGTGCAATTCGCATCGGAGCCGCTCCGGAAATGTGTGAACCGGCTCCCTAGAGAGCCGGTCACAATCACCTGCTATGCGATTTGAATGCAGAGAACCCTGCATCCAATTGCCAATAGTGTGAACCCAGCCTTAAAGTGATTGTAAACCCTTTACAACACACTTTTTGCTACAGGTAAGCCCTATAATAAAGCTTACCTGTAGCTACCGAGGATATCCCTGTATTTGCATGTACTAATGTCATCGGAACATGCGCACTAAAGCAAGGGCACGTCCGTGCCGTTGCTTCAGTTAGACTGTGCCGTTATCGGCGGCTCCCACGCGCATGTGTGGGAGTGACATTATCGTGGCTCTGGCCAATCACATTGCCACAGACCGTAATACCCGGAAGTAACTCCAGGAGAGATATCACCGGCCAGAGCAGTGAACGAGGACCGATGCGGGGGCTCCGATCTAAGGTAAGTAATACACAATGAGCTAGTATCCTATGCATACTAGCTCCTTATGCCTTTGTCTTGCAGTTTTTTTTTGGGGGGGGGTGGGTTTTGCTAGGGTTTACAACCACTTTAAGGAAGTTGATAAAGTCCAAATGGGCACCTTTTGTAGCTAAAGATCAGCTTCAAAGTACTGCTTTATAAAAGTATGTACAGTAAATGTGCATAGTCTAGCTACAATTCTATTTTAGTTCTGGTTTCTAGGCAGATATAAAAGACAAAAAATAGTTGCAGTGCTGTATTTAATAATATAGAGAATAAAACGGTGATTGTTGCAATATTTTATGTCACACAGTATTTGCGCAGTGGTGTTTTAAACGCAACTTTTGGGGAAAAGGGATACTTTCATGAATTAAAAAAAAACTAAAAAGTAAAATTAGCCCAATTTTTTGCATAATGTGAAAGATAATCTTACGCTGAGTAAATCTATACCAAACATGTCACACTTTATAATTGCACGCACTCGTGGAATGACGACAAAGTACGATACCTAAAAATCTCAATAGGCGACGCTTTAAAACATTTTTACGGTTACCAGGTTAGTGTTACAGAGGAGCTCTAGTGCTAGAATTATTGATCTCGCTCTGACGATCACGGTGATACCTCACATGTGTGATTTGAACACAGTTTATATATGTGGGCGCGACTTCCGTATGCGTTTTCTTTGCTTCGCAAGCTCGCGGGGACGGCGGGCTCTTTAAAAAAATTTTTTTTTTAAATTATTTTATTTATTTTAAAATGAATAAATAGTTTTTTTGTTTTTTTTTTAAATTTGATCACTTTTATTGCTGTCACAAGGAATATAAACATCCCTTGTGACAGTAATAGGTGGTAACAGGTACTCTTTATGGAGGGATCGGGGGTCTAAAAGACCCCCAATCCCTCCTTTACACTTCAAAGTATTCAGATCGCCGAAAACGGCGATTCTGAATACTGTATATTTTTTTAAAACCGGCGCCATTGGCACCATTGTTTACTATTAGGAGGCTGGAACGAAGCCGATTACGGCTTCTTTCCAGTTCCTCCCCAGCACCCAGAGGCATCAGACAGTGCATCGGTGCTCCCGAGTGAACGGGAGCACCGGTAACAGCGCGGGAGGGGGGACGTTCCCTCCCACTCCTCCGGCATAACAGCTGAGCGGCTTTTAGCTGCTTCGGTTGTTATGGCTAGATAGCCAATCGCCCGCTGTAAAAACGGTACCGGGATGATGCCTGCGGGTGCAGGCATCATCCCGGTATACCCCCCGGAAGCCGAGTACGCACATCTGCGTACGCTCGGCGGGAAGGGGATAATATACAGCCAAATGGCTCCATACTTGAAAAAGTGCCTTTCTCCTGGCATTGGGGCTGCTGGCGTTAATCTCAAGCAAGCTGCAATACCGAAGGTATCCACGCTATCCACTACAGATGGTGTGCGTTCCACACACTCGCGCTGTTAGCCAGAACGACCGGATGTGCTGCGTGACCTTGCACTGCCTCCGACGTACGTTTCGTTAGAATAACGTCTTCAGGGGGGCGAAAATGAGATCGCTGTACTCCAATGGCCTCCACAGTCACCAGATCTCAATCCAATAGAGCACCTTTGGTATGTGGGGGAAGGGTAGATTCACATCATGGATGCACATCCGACAAATTTGCAGCAACTGTGTGATGCCATCATGTCAATATGGACCACAATCTCTGAGGAGCACCTGGTGGTCCCCCACACAAAAACATACAAACTCCTTGAAGATGGTGTCGCTCGTGGGATCTGGCATTACTAACACAAACTAAATGCTCCATACTGACCCAAATAATGTGCCTTTGCTTGTTATTTATAATTATGTTTATAAAGTTTGCCTATTACTGGAATGGCAAAATAAGTTAACCTTTTAGAAATTAATGATGGTAAAAATGTTGAAAAACTTTATGTAGTTCCCACTGCGGGTGTTTTTTTTTTTTCCATAAGCATTAATTACTGTGTTGATGCAACGCACATTAATTTGCACACATTTACAGCTAATTGCCGCGTTCACTCAGATAGATGCCAAGTTGATTGAGAATGCAGATTTTTACCACATCAAATTCCACCTGACCTCTTAAATCTTGGCAAAAATACAGATCTGTTTCTGAGATAATAATCAGACATAGTGAGAGCTTCCGCGCTGTAATCAAAGAGAAACAAACTTTGATGCTTTCATACAAAAGCTACAGTGCGTTAGCAATTTAAACCTCATAAATTAGGCAGCCGCAAAAAAAATCCATAATGAGATTACAACACCTGTAAACAATTCAGAAGAAAGGCGCTAAATGCTGGGCCAATGAAAGAAAAGAGTTAATCCTTGATATGTCAAGACCAAAGTGGAGTGTCTATACAGAGTGGAGTGTTTTCTGTATATGACAAGCAAATACAAGTGTAAAAATACTCTCGTCAGCCAAAATACTCTTTGTCTATTATTTATAATGGAAAGCAGATTTTATTAGGAATCCATTATTAGGAACATAGTACCATTTACAGTTAAAGTGTACCTTCCTTCGGGGTATATTTTTCATTTTAAAGCCCATATCCTGATATAATCAAGCCCCTCCCAACCACTTGCCTACCGGGCACTTTTACCCCCTTCCTGCCTAGGCCAATTTTCAACTTTCATCGCTATCACACTTTGAATGGCAATTGCGTGATCATGCAGCACTGTACCCAAACAAAAATGTTGTTATTATTATTTTTTTTCACAGAAATAGAAATTTATTTTGGTGGTATTTAATCACCACTGGGTTTTTTTCTTTGTTTGGCGAAATAAACAATAAAAAAGACAGAAAATTTAGAAAAACAAAAAAAACCTTTTCATAGTTTGTTATATAATTTTGCAAACGGGTAATATTTCTCCTTCACTGATGGGCACTGATAAGGCAGCATTTATGGGCACTGATAAGCAGCACTGGTAGGTGGCACTGATAGGGGACACTGATTGACAGCATTGGTAGGCATTGTTGGAACTGGACTGATAATCAGTGCCCTGATAATCAGTGTAGATGTCCCTTTTACACAAGCCGATTTTTTGGCTCTCTTCTCCTCTCCCGATGCTGTCAGCATGAGGAAAGGAGTGCCAATAACGGCTTCTGTTTACACCCATGATCAGCTGTGATTGGACACCGCTGATCACATGGTAAAGTCCCGCTAATTGGTTCTTTACTTCAATCTGTTATCAGCAGTGTCTGGAGGACACTGCGATCACAGAGCATGCCGCCTGTGCCCCACAGTGGAAAATGGGACAGGAAGTGAAGAGAAATCTCTGCAACAGGAGACAGATGGTGGGAAAAAAAATCTTGCAGGGGTTATAACCCTCCTTTGCTCTATCCAAAAGGAAGAAAAAAGTTTTGCCTATTATTATTCACGATTTATATAGCGCCAACAGTTTACGAAGCGCCTATAGTTCTACTATAATCTTATCCCTACAAGTGGGTCTATAAATAATTCTTACCTGTAAATGCCTTAAGTATCTCCTAAACTTCACCTCTCTAACACTTTTTAGTAGACAATGATGTCACTGGCACATACTCAGTATGTTCTGCATTTAGGGCACAATAAGTGTGGGGTGATTGCAGAGAGCACCATGCTACGACATTGACTCCCTTGCATATGTGCAAGAGTGATGTCATTGTGGTCCAGCCATTCAAATGGCCGCAGAGCACAAACCTGGAAGGAAGACTGGGTGATGATGGAAGCACCAGGAGCAGTGACAGCTCAGAGCTGGAGGACTCTGTTTGAAAGATAAGTCTGTCCTAATATGCCTGTATGCAGTACTTACTAGCACATTATGGCTAGGTAAAAAAATGGTATAAGTAACAATTTTTAGATTGGCTAAAAAGTTGCAGACAACAGGGAGAGGAATGAATTTACTAGGGCTTATAAAGTGTTACAAGGACTTAAAGTGAAAGAGTACTCACCTCAGCTCCAGCAATGCAGCATCCCCAGGCTCCCCGTCAATGACATCTTCAGATGGCCAGCTTTTGGGTCTCAATCCTCAGTCACGATTGGGCAGGGATCATGTCACTCCCACGGATGCATGGGCATTCAGTTAGATTTGGCACTGACACTTACCAGCTAGCCTGCAAAAAAAAAAAAAAAAAAAAGCAGTCTAACAATTTACGTTAAAACAGAGGTTTTAGTTGCATTTGAAATATATGTCGAGGCCTTCACCAAGGCACAGTAAAGTATGGTCCTAACTCCTAAATTTGATGAGCCTTGGCGAGGAAGTGCGGCTTCCACTTATATTTACAAATGTATTCTGTATCTTTAAGGAGGAATGGGCTCCCTCCAGGCATACCTGCCCTTAATTTATCTACTGCTATATGTGCTACAACTTGGAGAATCTCAAAAATATGTGTTGGGACTTCATTTTATAGAGGAGCCTTGGCCAGGTAGGTGCAGCTTCCACTTATATTTGCATATATATGCAACTAAAACCTGTTTTTAAGACAAATTGAAGGCCACTGTAGGTGTTACGTGTGCTGGGAAATCTTCTGTTTGTTTGTAAAGTCTTTCCATGTGTGCCTTACTGCAAAAGCTATTAATAAATAAGGGTGTTTACCATTTTTGCATATCTAAATGATCTTTAACCTTTGTTATGACAGACATTGTTGAAATCTAGTTTATAACTGGTAACAAGATCTGCCAACACATTATGGACAGAGTTAGATGTGGTAAACATTGGCTCCAAACCCTCCTCCTATACTCTGGTAACTATGGGACCCTTCTACATACGATAAAACAGGACTGGAACCCTACAATAGGGCCAAACTCTACTCTCTGGTGGCTGACAGGAGATAAGGTCATTAAAATCAACATATTGGCGATAATCTTGCACTTTCTCTACACAGTGCCCATAGGCTTACCACCATTGTTTTTTTTTTTTTTGATAAACCCACAGACTGATTATGATTACAGCCTTTTTTGGCAGGGTAAACGACCTAGACTAGCTTATTTAGTACTGTGCAGACTTAAAGAGGACCCAGGCATTCCTGATTTTAACCTATATTGCAAAGCCATGGCATTAATCCATATTCTTATTTGGCATCTTAATTCAATAGATAAAATGAGGGTCTCCCTAGAGAAGTCTATGATAGGCCATAACCAATGGGGCACCCGGCGACATCAAGGGACTTGTCTGGCTAGACATCCCTGTTAATTTTAGCTACAATAAAAAATTTTAGATCGGCTGAATAATAATGCTATCCCCGATGACTTCCCCATTGGCCCTTCTTGTGATTATCCCTGGTCCCAACAGGGAGAAGATGGCGCATTCTTTAAATGGAGGAGTAGAGATGGAGACACTAGATGCTCTAAGCTAGCCCCTAGTGGACACCTTCTTCTTTTAGAACAACTGAGGCAGTGTTATGGTATCTTTCCCATGAACAATTGGTGTTATAGGCAATTTACAGATTCACTCATAACAGATCCTGTGCTTTGTGAGGGAGTGCATCTCTGGTCGGAAGCTGCTGTACTAACCATGCGAGGTTAGTCCAGTGATCTCCTCTGTGAGCTGTTGTGTTCTGACAAGGTAATGGCCCCCCGCCAGAATACTCCGATCAGCGCACTCTGCCATTGGCTGAGAGCACTAATCGGAAGTTGGACAGCAGCTGGTTCTCCAGCATGCACATGGCTTCTGTCGGAAACACCGACAGACACAAGCAGAATGTTGGCTGGTATTTTTTGTACCGGCAAATGTCTTCTGACATTCTGCCCGTGTTTATGGAGTTTAAAGGTTTTGTTACTAAAAAAATGGATCCTTTTCCTTTAAAATACGAATAACAGCACAGTGCTTTTGCTGCGTAATTTGGCCCCTTTTATAATCTAAAATACAGTACCTGGCTGATCCTGCCTGGTGCTGCCCTCCACTCTGTAAACTGACCACAGTTTATTATGGCTGCTGAACCCTAACACCGTGGTCAGTTTTACGTGCCTCCGTCAACCGCTGTCCTCTATCCTCTCTTCTCCCTACCTGTCAGTGCTGTTGCTCTCCTCTCCCCTCCTGCTGTGTAATAAACTGTGTAATTTTCAGGCAATCCCCTGTGTTCCAAATTTATTTAAAAAATACCTTATTTCAGAGTGGCACTCATGTGACCACCCACTGCTCTCCTCCTTCTATCCCAACTGAGGTCAACAGAGGATTCTCTAACTCCCCCCCCCCCCCCCCCACTGTTGCTGTCAGTACGAGAGAGGGAACAGCAGGCAGTCACGTGAGCGTCAAGCGGCGCTATGAAATGAGGTATAGAATGTAATTTTTTTTTTAATTAAAACACACACACTGGGCACATAGCATTATGGAACACAGGGGACTGCCTGAAAATTACCAAACCTTGCAACACCGCATCTTTTAAACGCTGCTAGGAGCCTAATACCCAGATTCTTGAAACAGGCCCTTTGTCCCACAGGAAGCGGAAAAGGCTATGGAAGCAGAGAAGTGTTTATATCGCCAGAGATAAACAAGATATGTTGTAGCCATCTGGTCTGGGTGGATGTACTGCTTATTTGAAATGACTACTTATGTAATTTCATCTCCCTGATATCATTTGCATCTGTTCATATTTGAGATAAGAGATCATTTATATCCTATAGTCTCATTTAAATCACTGCTCGGAGACAATGATATACCCTTGCTTTCACCCACATGGTTATCCCTTTAAGGCCTACCCTTTATAACTAATACATTGAATCCTCTCATAAAGTCATATTTTCTGCTTAAAGTATAACTAAAGCCAACACCTTTTTTTACATTTTGGACAGAGTAGAGATGGATTAGGACGCCTGCCAGTCTGTGCCCCCATTAGGGAGAGTCGCCCTCCATTTGTCCTGTTTACCATTATCATTGAAAATGAAAGTAAAAAAAACACAGCGCTCCCAACCCACCCTAAAGATGCTGCTTGCAGGACTTTTCATAACATCCTGCAAATGCACCACCCGAGTGTTAAAAGTTACACTGAAATGAATGGGAGGTGGTTTTCAGGCACTTAGCAGAGGCTATTTCTAGAGCTAAAGCTCCTGAAACCACCCCAGTGTGAAAGGGGTCTTATTGAGGGGAAATCTTCCAATGAGGGCACTAGTTCTGGTGACCAGGGGGTCCCTAAGATTTTTTTTCACTTCCTGTTTTGGCTATGGGACAGAAAGTGAGGATAAATCTCCCCAATGGGGCACATATGGCAAAAAAAAAAATTGACAGTGATACGACCTTCCATTGCATCCAAAAAAAAAGTAGCCTTTAGTTCTACTTTACGTATAATGCACTTTCCACTGGCACTCTAAACTATACATGCTTTATATTCCAACAGCTTTTCCCCTTTTCAATATGCGCTGTTATTTGTACTGTATCTCTTTTCTATATGTGTGTTATTACGTAACATCTTATCCAGTATTTTTGATACCCCTTTGGTGTTGAACTCATAAACATGCGCTGTGCTTACACTCATAATTGTGTGTTGTAATAATTTACATAAACCCTTTCTTTTTCTTTTCTGTATTTTCCTTTATTATTGTCTCACTCTAAACATTTCAATAAAAAATCATTATACAAACAGAAAAAACAAAACAAAATAACATTGGCATATATAAGTAAGAATAAAGCACTTAGAAGAGAAGCTTAGTCATACTTTGGTTTTGGGTCACAGAAGTGCACTAATGCCGCGTACACATGACCGGACTTTTCTATGGACTTGGTCCGGCGGTCTGGAATCCGTCAGATAATTCAATCGAGTGTGGGCTCCAGCTGACTTTTTCTTCCCAAAAGTATTGATCGTGTGTCGCCAAGTTCGTTTGGTTGAAAGTCCAGCGGACCTCAGCTGCAAAGTCCGTCGGATTGTCTGCCGGACCAAGTCCGTTGAAAAGTCCGGTCGTGTGTACACGGCATTACTTATTGCTCTGCTGTGACCCAGAATCTGCTGACAGCAGGCTAAAGCCCACTGTTAGCAGACATCACAGAGCCACTCAAGGCTCTGGAAGGATCCCTACCATATTGTCAAGATCCACCCAGCTAAATCATTGACAGCTGGCTCTCGCTTTCAGCTTGCCACTGAGAGTCGAAACCAGCTGCGCCTGCCCCCTCTCCAGCCCTACGCTCCAGTCAGTCCTTACAGTAACTGGTCTCTGCTCCAGAAAGACCACTGATTGATAAATTCTCCAGTTTTAGGGCTCATACACACAGGACATTTTTACATTTGCTTTTAGGGGCTGCCTCTGAACTCTCCTCCATGTTAACCTATGTGTCCATTCACACATAAACTTTCAGGCTGGACTCACAGCGCACAGAGCGTCTCACAGCTGGGGTCTGGTGGATCCCTGCTCAACGTTTCAGATCCGATTTCAGTCCGAATTTTTGGCTGAATTCAGACCAGAAGACACAATGCGCTATGAAGCCACTCCAGAGATGTGTGAACCGGCTCCATTGAGAGCCGGTCACAATCTCCTGACATGCAAATTGGATGCGGGTTTCACAATAGTGTGAACCCAGCCTCAGAGGAGTTTGGAGGCATATAGTATCCATGTGCTGTGGTCTAATTAGACCAAGATAAACTTATTGGGTTCAGATGGTGTCAAGCGTGTGTGGCAGCAACCAGGTGAGGAGTAAAGACAAGTGTGTCTTGCCTACAGCCAAGCATGGTGGTGTGAGTGTCATGGTCTGGGGCTGCATGAGTGCTGCCAGCACTGGGGAGCTACAATTCATCAAGGGAACCATGAATGCCAACATGTCCTGTGATATACTCAAGCAGAGCATGATTCCCTCCCTTCAGAGACTGGGCTGCAGGACAGTATTCCAACATAACAACCCCTAACATACCTCCAAGACAACCACTGCCTTGCTAAAGAAGCTTAGGGTAAGATGATGGACTGGCCAAGCGTGTCATCCTCAAACAGATGATGAAGGAGCGCAAGGTCTTTAACATCAACCAGTTCTGTGATGTCATCATATGGAGGAGTGGAAGAGGACTCCAGGGGTAACCTGTGAAGCTCTGGTGAACTCCATGCCCGAGAAGGTTAAGGCAGTGCTGGAAAATAATGGTGGCCACATAAAATATTGAAACTTTGGGCCCAATTTGGACATTTTAACTTGTACTCACTTTTGTTGCCAGCAGTTTAGACATTAATGGCTGTGTGTTGAGTTATTTTGAGGGGAAAGCTGTACTTTACATTGTAGCAAAGTGTAATTTCTTAAGTGTTGTCTATGTTGACATTTAACGGAAATAACGTCATTTAAAACTGCTTGCGGTTTTAATGTTATATCTGGTTCCAGCAATATGGATGAAAATCATTTTGAAAAATGGCATGGGTAGCCCCCCTGCCCATTACCAACCCCTTTGGGTCTTGTACGAATATTAAGGGGAACCCCGTACCCAGGCCCTATATACTCAGAACAGCAGTATACAGGCGGTGCAAACAAGACAGGGACTGTGTAGGTTTGTTGTGTTAAGTAGAATCTGTTTGTAATTTTCAACTGGTACATTTTTAAAGTGTAGCTCCAGTCAAAAAATCTATTTTTAAGCTTTTTGGAAAACATAGGGAAGGGTTATCACCCCTGTATAATTTGTTTTGCCGTCCGTCTTTTTTTCATCTCACTTGCTGTTGTCTCCTTCCGTTTGCAAGTAGGAGACGTTTGTAAGTTGGATGTTTGAAAGTAGGGGCCTGCCCTATATGCTCTGCAGAAATGGCGGAACAAGGTGTTGGTGTTGCCACAACATTGTAAGCCCTCAAAGTGACTCTTGGTGGGCGCTGGAGCGCCCTGCTGTGAACGATTATATCAAGAATTGTAATTACATGCCATTGTTGAACAGTGGTAGAAAAATTGACCTTTGGTGGTTGTGGTGCTGGTGCCACAACACTATAAGTCCTCACAGTTACTCTGGGTGGGCACAGGAATGGGCCCTCCTGTGAACTATTATATCAAGAATTGTAATTACATGTCCCTGTTAAACAGGGGCTGAAAAATTGGGCCTTAGGCACTGGTGCTGGTGCCACGACACTGCAACCTCTCCCATATACTCTAGTTGTAGTGCAGGAATGAGCCCTGCTGCAAAGCATTGCATCAAAAATTGTAATTAAATGTCCCTGTTAAACAGGGGCAGAAAAATTGGGCCTTAGGCGCTGGTGCCACAACACTGCAACCTCTCCCATATACTCTAGTTGTGGTGCAGGAATGAGCCCTGCTGCAAAGCATTGCATCAAAAATTGTAATTAAACGCCCCTGTTAAACAGGGGCTGAAAAATTGGACTGCTGGCATCGCCCATAACCAAAAATGTTCTTCCAACATATCAGCGGAGGAGGAAGAGGATAGACAATCAACATAACAGGACAGTCACTCAGCATCAGCATAGGCAGTCTTAAAGGGATGTGATATTTCAAAAGAAAGTATTCGGTTACACCAGCTTCAGGTGCTTGGTAGCTGTGGGTGATCCAAGACTGATTCATCTTGATGAAGGTCAGTCGATCAACTGATTCGGTGGACAGGCGCACCCTGTGATCGGTAACAAAGCCACCAGCAGCACTGAAGGTGCGTTCCGTAAGAACGCTGGATGCAGGACAGGCCAGAAGCTCATTGCATACTGTGCAAGCTCTGGCCAGTGATCCATCCTCAAGACCCAGCAAGCCAGAGGATTTTCGGTGGGAAAGGTGTCCAAGTCTGACCTTGCCCCTAGGTATTCCTGCACCATGTAAATCAGACACTGGCGATGGTTGCTGGAACCGATCATACCTTGGGGCTGCGGACTAAAAAATTGTCTGAACGCATCGGTCAGACGGCCACCTTCTCCACCGCTCCTTCTGACCGATGCCTCAGCAAACGTTGTCCAGGACCAGGAGTTTGTAACCTCCCAATCTCTGGGAACGCGTTGCACAGACCTTTCTGCAAGGCCTCCCGGAGATGTCTCAACCTCTGCTCCCTCTGCGACAGCAAGATAAGGTCGGCAACCTTACCCTTGTACCGTGGATCAAGAAGAGTGGACAGCCAGTAATGGTCCCTCTCCTTGATCCGAAGAATACGAGGATCCTTCCACAGGCTTTGCAGGATCAGGGAGGCCATGCAGCGTAGGTTAGCTGAGGCATTCGGTCCGGAGTCCTCTGGGTCACTAAGGACAACATGATCCACAGCTACCTCCTCCCAGCCACGTACAAGTCCACGGGTTTCTTGGGACTGTAAATCATCCCTACAAGACTGCTGCTGCTGCTGCTGCTGATGCTGAGTGCCAGCCTCCACTCCATGTTGACACAATCATCCTCCTCCTCCTCCTCCTCATCCTCTTCCTGTGTGATGGGTGGCACAGCAGGAACACTGTCTGGATAAAGGGGGCCTGAGAGGCAAGGAAGTCCTCCCCTTCCTGCCTCTGTTTTGCCTCAAGTGCCCTGTCCATTATTCCACGCAGCGTATGCTCCAAGAGGTGGACAAGAGGTACAGTGTCACTGATGCATGCACTGTCACTGCTCACCATCCTTGTGGCCTCCTCAAATGGTGACAGGACAGTGCATGCATCCCTGATCATGCCCCACTGGCGTGGTGAGAAAAAACCGAGCTCCCCTGACCCTGTCCTGGTGCCGTAGACGCACAGTTACTCATTGATGGCCCTCTGCTGCATGTGCAGCCACTGCAGCATGGCCAACGTTGAGTTCCACCTGGTGGCATGTCACATATAATGCGGTTCTTGGGCAGGTTCAACTTCTTTTGGAGCTCAGCCAAGCACAGGCATTAAATGATCGTCGGAAATGCACACAGAGTTTCCTGGCCTGCTTCAGGACATCCTGTAAGCCGGGGTACCTGCCCAAGAACTGCTGCACCACCAGGTTAAGGATGTGAGCCACACAGGGCACATGGGTCAGTTGTCCCTGTCGGAGGGCAGAGAGGAGGTTGGTGCCATTGTCGCAAACCAGCATTCCTGGCTTAAGCTGGCATGGCGTCAACCACCTCTCGGCCTGCCCCTGCAGAGCTGACAAAACATCTGCCCCAGTGTGGCTCCTGTCCCCCAAACAAACCAACGCAAGCACGGCATGGCATCGTTTTGCCTGCGTACTTGCGTAGCCCCTGGAAAGCCTACGGAGCACCGCTGGTTCTGAAGACAGAGCACTGGAAGAGGCCATGGAGGAAGAAGAAGAGGAGGGGGTGGAGGAGAGAGGTGTGTCACAACCAATAGTAGCATTTTGGAGGCATGGTGGCGGAACAACCTCCAACACTACTGCACCTTGTCCTGCATCCTTCCCAGCTACCAGAAGAGTGACCCAATGGGCCATGAAAGACAGCTAACGTCCCTGTCCATGCCTGCTGGACCATGAGTCAGTGGTGATATGCACCTTACCGCTGACCGCCCTGTCCAGCGAGGCAAGGACATTCCCTTCCACATGCCTGTAGAGAGCCGGAATCGCCTTCCATGAGAAAAAGTGGCATTTGGGGACCTGCCACTGAGGAACCGCACATAGTACAAACTCACGGAAGGGGGCCGAGTCTACCAACTGAAAAGGCAGCAGTTGAAGTGCTAGCAATTTAGCCAAGCTAGCATTCAACTGCTGGGCATGTGGATGGCTGGGAGTGAACTTCTTTCGGCGGTCCAGCAGCTGGGGCAGGGACATTTGCCTGCTATAATCGGACGTGGGTGTACTGCTAGCAGAGTGCCCGGAAGCACTTGGCTGTGACACACCTAATTCTACACTTTCATTCCTCTCAGAGCAGGTTTCAGAGAGGACTGAAGGTCTAGTGGGGTTGGAGATCCCAGCTGATGAAGAGCAAGGAGAGGTCAGCTTTGTTCTTTGGTGTGGGTCTTTGAGGTACGCTTGCCAACGAGCTGCATGGCAGGTCAACATATGTCTGGTCAAGCATGTGGTGCCCAAACGGCTGAATTTTTGGCCACACAAGATACGCTTGAGACATATGTTGCAAATAGCAGCGTTGCGATCTGATGCACTCGTCTCAAAAAAGGCCCACACCAAAGAACTTTTAGAATAACGCGCAGAGGCAGCGCCCTACACAGGCGGAGCTCTGCGGTGTGATTCAGTCGGTGTGCTGCCCGTAAGCTGGCCCCCGGAGGGCATCCTGCCTAGTTTGACATGTGCCTCCTCCTCCTCCTCCTCTCTCCTACCAGGCACCCACGTGGAGTCAGTGCCCTCATCATCCCCTCCCTCTTCATCGCTGTAGCAAACCTGGCAGTATGCTGAAGCTTGTGGAACATGACTGCCAGATTGCTGTCCTTCTTGAGTATCCCCTCTCTCTGTGCTCACGCTATTGCCTTCCTCTATCTGAGTATCATCATCAGAGCCTACAAAACACTGGGCATCCTCCTGGAGCATGTACCCAACACTGTGCTCAAAGAGTTCAGGAGACTCCTCAGGAGGACGTGGTGGGTCTAGGGAAGGAGTCACTAATACTGACATTGAGAGGAGGGACACTACAGAAGAGCAAGAATGCAAAATCTGCCGATAATGAACGGTGTATACTGTGCTGGCGGCCTTATATAGTGTGGGGCGTGTACTACACAGCCTGAGCTATGATTGGCCACAGGCATCCTGCCAAGCATGCGGGGCACAGTGCATGCTTGGCCAATCATGAGCCAGCAGTGCATTGTGGGCCGTGAGCACCACACGAATTTGGCGCGAACGGCCCATAATGTTCGGCATTTGCTGAACGGGCGAACATATGTTCGACTCGAATACGAAGCTCATCCCTAGTGTTGTCCCATGAAAAGATATAATAAAATATTTTAAAAATGTGAGGGATTTAATCCCTTTTGTGGGGGATACTGTAAGCGTTCAAGGGCAGGAAAAGAAAAAAAAAAAGACTGCCTGTGTGTCCAGGAGCAGAGGCTGTTGGCTGCAAAAAAGCAAAACGCAGCAAAATGCGTCAAAAGGGCGCTAAACGCGCCATAACTCTGTAACAAGCTTTTAGCCGCGTTCAGCGTTTTTAGGCATTTTTATACTATAGGAAGTGTTTTTACGGTAAAAACGCCAAAAACTATAACACTGCTAAAAGCGCATAAACGCCTTTAAATGCTATTCAAAAACTTGACCAAAAGCACTTCTTTAACTCAGCAGCGCTGGCATTTTTTAACCATTATGTGTGTGAGAGGCCTTAGAGCTGATATGGGTTAGCTTCAGCATCACAGCGATGATCAATTGTAGAGGTGAGTATGTATTTTTTTTAGTCCAAACTTCTCCTTTAAAAATTTAAGCAGCCATTTTTAAATATGCCTTTCAAGTTACATGAGTTCAAACATTTAACAAGTATAAAGTAGGTGTTATCCCAATTCGGCTGCAAAAGTGGAAATACACTTTAAGTCTTTGGACAGCCTTGGAGGTCTTGTTAGAGGTAACCAAGCATCAGCACAATGTGTAATTTATCAATGCATCACCTTGTTGCACCTATCAAGACCTTGGCATACCGTCCTCTCCTCTTTGCTGTAGTAAACACGTTAGATATGTAAATTAACAGCAGTAGTAATAATTTGTCATTAGTGCTGTAATAAGCTGTTATACTAATAATAAGCTATAAATGCTAACGGCCATGACCATCCTCTCATCTCATCAACTACTTCTACACAATAATCATAAGTATTACAGAGGGAGTACAGTCCATCTCAAAAGAATGAAAAAGCCTGTATGTAAAAGGCTGGGAGGGCTTCATGTTGATCATTGTTTGACGTTCCCTGCTTTGGTATGCTTTTTTTCATTTGGAAATCCATCAGTTCATTCTTTAAAATAGCTGATTAGTGGGGGCCTTAAAAAGATGACTACAGTTTTGCACATGCTAATTGATAAGGTTCATTTACACTTGGGGTATCTTTTTTAGTTTTTTGACAACTTTTTGGTGAATGGTTAGGGGTACAGTCTTAAAGGGGGCTTCAAGATTCCGATAAGCCCCCCCGCCCGCAGACCCCCACAACCACCGGACAAGGGTTACGGGGGGATGAGGCCCTTGTCCTATAATGTATGTATGTATATATATAGCTGGCTCCTGATGAGCAGGCGCTATGGTTTTTTGAAAAGTTAATTTGCCTGAAACCACAGTTGGGTTTCGGGACTATTTCTCAAAATGTATGGTTTCAGTACCAGTCCAGCTGGGTTGCACTAGGTTCTTCTTGACCGCAGGTGTCGCTGTCACCGCCAGCAAGAGTAGAAACGCAGTCTAGCTGGGTGCATTGAATACCATTGTTTTCTCTGAACCAGCTCAATGGGAGTGTTTTTCTGCTGTGCATTCTGGGAGGTGGTACTTAAGGTACCAACGCCATGTGGTTCAGGGGTTCCATCTTTATTTTCTGTCTGTTCGGTTCTGGTGGTCCTCCTGACCCAGCCCCATGGCCCGGGGTGCGGAACCATGCATCCTGAGTCTCGGGGCCGGTTGGCCCGAGACGACGCAATTGCAGGGACAGGCCCGAGTGAAGTTTCATGTCCAACTGATCCAAGGGTGGTCCGGTGTCATCTCATATGAAGGGAGAGGCCCAGCAACTGAAGAATCCCAGGGGAGGATTCTTCAGGAGAAGGCCATGCGCAAGGCTGGCTTCTCTGAAGGAGCCTGGAGGCTTAGTTGAAGGATGCAGCCTGGATCAACACTCATACGGTATCTCCGGATCGGCTGAGAGAACCTGGTACCGTATGTTAGCTCTTTAAATTTATCTATGTCCCTCAGTAACGCTCAAGTGTATTTCACAAGTCTGTGGCAGACACTTTGTCAAGCACCCTACCGGCTGCTAGGCCTAGTAAGAGGAGGTCTATCCGGGGGTTGTTAAATGCAGTTGTGAAACGGTTTCTATTCTCTGGGTTTTTCGCTAAAGACTTCCATTTTGCAATCCAAGTACCTGAACCCACTTCTAACCCTCTACCGTTTATTGAAAGATTCTCTTTCTGTTCTAAATAAATAACCCAAAAGAAGATTCAGTGTCAGTTTCCACATTCTTTGGGCCATCTACCACGGGAACCCATAGATGGAGAAGCAAACAAGGAGGTAACAGTCAGCCCAAATAAAACCAGCAGCTCCTTCAGAGGTCAGTGCTACATATATATTTCAAATAGACTACCACTAACTTACCCAACTTTTGCCTAATTTAGCTGAATTTATCTCCGTCCACACACTATAGACGGCTGCTATGTAAGAAGCCTTATATAGCGTGGGGCGTGGACTTAGTCCCCCTGAGCCATGACTGGCCAAAGGCACCCTGCTTTTGAGGGGGGTGTGGGGCAAAAGGGCACGGGGACCCTAACATATACAGTATGTTTGAACCCAGCATATAAAAGAGACAAAATGAATCAACTACGTCATACAGAAAGACATGGCCTAAATAGGAGCAATGAGACAGATTCTGTGACAGCTGCTGTAATACAGCAGAATTAAACCTGACCCTGACCACATCTTCATAATACATCTGTATAGAGCGAAAATCTATTTCATCTTCAGTAAAAAAAAGTGTAGCAGAGCTTTGCAAATCTCTTGTTGTTGGCTGCCCAGGATGATCCTGGTCACTGGTGCAGGGGTTGCAAATTCACCCAAAAACCTTTGAATAGACTTTTCTAAAAAAGAGGCAGACTGATTTGTATCAGTCTCCCTGATTTTCCTGATATTTGTCCCCCATAAAGTTGTATTGTGCCATATATACATGCAATGCAAAGTCACAGGGTCTCTGCAAAGGGCATCCCTTACCCTTTTATACTCACCTTGACTGCACTCCATTGCCCCTTCTTCTTCCTAACCCCTGAATAAGGATGAGCTCAGGCATTTTCAAAACTAGCATGTGCAGAGCCCGCCAGGAATTTGGCACTACACAGTGCTAATCACAGGCAGTGAGACATTTTCCCAATGCGTGGCTGAGGAGATAGACGAATGTCTCACTGCGTGTGATTAGCACTGTGCAATGCTGACTTCCTGGTGGGCTCTGCACGTGCTAGTTGCAAATACGCCTTCCTCATCCTTACCCCCTGAAAAACAACCCCACACCATAATCAAATTAGGTCCATAAAGACATGGATGAGGGAGTTTGGGGTGGAGGAACTTGACTGGCCTGCACAGAGTCCTAACAGAGTCCTAACCTCAACCTGATAGAACACCTTTGGTGTGAATTAGAGTGTAGACTGTGAGCCAGGCCTTCTTGTCCACATCAGTGCCTGACTTCACCAATGCGCTTCTGGAAGAATGGTCAAACATTCCCATAGACAAACTCCCAAACCTTGTGGGCAGCCTTCCCAGAAGAGTTTTAGCTGAAAAGGGTGGGCCAACTCATAATCGAACTCTATGGACTAAGACTGGAACGCTATTAAAGTTCATGTGTAAAGACAGGTGTCTCAATACTTTTGGTAGTATAAAGCCCAAATCCAGGAATTAGGCAAAATCTACCTCTGCATTGTCCCCCCCCCCCCCCCCCCCCCCCACTGCAAGGGTTAAATGCTCATTATGTCTAACATTTACAGGGGTGTCAAACTCAATTATACTGTGGGCCACATAGGCATTATGGTTGCACGCATAGGGCCAGTTGTAGCTGTTGGGCTAGATGTCCAGAGCACCCTGTCCCCACCCCCTTTACATCATATGTCAAGAGCCCCCTCACCATCAAAGGTCAAGGGTCCTCCACCCTCCCTGTCCACCCTCCAACTGTTGTGGCAAGGTGGGGGGGGGGGGGGGCAAGGGGGTGCTACAGCTGTAGAAGAGGTGCAAGGGCCACATTAAATGTCAAAGTGGGCCACATTCGGCCTTGTGTTTGACACATGTGAGTTAAAAGAACGGGATGTATTACTTCACCTAAATCTGCATTGGCTTTGCAGGCTCTGGCTCTGCCCTTTTCAGAAACACTGTCACTTCTCCCTGCATGAACAAGATGACAGTGGGCTCAATGCACTAAATAAGAGTGCATGCGATATTGAAAAGCTTGATTCGCTAAAGGTTTATCCTGCATTTACCAAAAAAATAAGAAACGTTTGGTAAATATGCATAGAAACAGTTAAAAGTCAATTCACAAAAACAAAATAAATAAATTGAAAAATTAAACTAACGCATTTGTTAAACAAGGCTCCAGTCATGTGACTTTGGAGTCCAAATTTGACATAAAATAAATAAATAAATAAACTTTTAATAAAATAAAAAAAATGTACATTTGTTACTTTTTTAACATATGAAAATTCAGAGACTTTGTTGCAAAAGACACCTGACAGTGATAAAGGAAATACAACTGGTTCGGGTCTTTAGTGGCGAATCATTGGAGATTAGTGTGTAATAGATGAGATCAGATGCGTGGAGTATAGCACCGTGTCACTCCTCTGAGTTATTAAGGCTGGAAGTAAAGCCTGGCACATACAATGAGATGATCAAACGAATAATCGTTTTTTTTTTTTTTTTTTGCATGCTAGTCTCACTATCGACAATGAAGAGGTTACCCAAGTTACGAAAATTCTCATACAACAGAATACAAAGTGATGTAATGTGTTGAATTGTCTTGTAATGTATTCTTTTATTTCTGAGCATGGGTAGTCTTGCTCTTACGATTTTATTTGGACGAAAACTGTACTAATTAACCAGTTCCTGACCGCTCACTGCAGATACACTGTGGCAGGATGGTCGCTCTGCACCAGATCACATTCACAGTACAGGATGCGACTCATCTAAGTCTGGGGCACGCATGCACGCCCCCAGCGACCCGCTGCTGCTGTGATTAGACACAGCAGGTGCTGATCTGCGGGTACTGTGGGCTCGATGTCTGCTGGCACCCACCGATCATTAGGCAGAGAGCCACAAGGGCTGTCTGCCTATGTAAACAAGTCAGATCACCATTCTGTCAGTAGGGAAGGCATGGATCCTGTGTCCCTGCAAAGTAGGAACATGGATCCACGCCTTCCCCTAGTAAAAGCGCCTCCCCCACAGTACACAAACACTAACTAGGCACACATTTAACCCTTTGATCGTTCCTGATGTTAACCCCTTTCCAGCCAGTGTCATTAGTACAGAGACAGTGGATATTTTTAGCAATGATCACATATTAGTGTCACTGGTCCCCAAAAAGTGTCAGTTAGTGTGCCAACTTTCCATCCGCTATAAGTCGCTGATCGGCGCCATTACTATTAAAAAAAAATTAAATAAAAATATCCTATAGTTTGCAGATTCTATAACTTTTGAGAAAGCAAATCAATATATACTTATTGCGATTTATTTATTTTTTTACCAAAAATATATAGCAGATTAGATTTTATTTCCATTTTTTTTATTGGGTAAACTAGACAGTAAAAAGACAGTAGACAGTAAAAAATTATTGTATTTTTTTTCTTTTTTTCAAAATTGTCAGGCTTTTTTATTTGTAGCACAAAAATTAAAAACAGCAGAAGTGATCAAACTCCACCAAAAGAAAGCTCTATTTGTGGGGAAAAAAGGACATCAATTTTATTTGGGTACAGTGTCACACGACCGTTCAATTGTCAGTTAAAGCAGGAGTCCCACAAACATTTTTTTTTAAAAGTCAGCAGCTGCAAATACTGCAGCTGCTGACTTTAAAAATAAGTACACTGACCTGTCCCAGGGTCCACCGATGTCGGCACCCGAAGCCGAACCGTCCCTCGGTCCTCGGATGCGGCCGCTGCCATCTTTGGTAAGGGAATCAGGAAATGAAGCCTTGTGGCTTCACTTCCCGGTTCCCTACTGCACATGCGCGAGTGGCGCTGCGCAATCCGAATGCTCCCTGCTGTCTCGGGGACCCGTGTGTGTCCCAGCAGAACTATGCCCAGAAGTGGGTGCAAATACCTGTCGTAGACAGGTATCTGCACCCCCTCCCCCCTGAAAGGTGCCAAATGTGACACCAGAGGGGGGAGGGTTTCCGAAAAGCGAAGGTTCAATTTTTGTGTGAACCTCCTCTTTAAAGTAACGCAGTGCCGTATCGCAAAAAATGGCCTGGTCAAGAAGAGGGGTAAATCTTTTGGAGGCAAAGTGGTTAAATAAAAATCGGACATTGTGTTCACTGAGAATGCTTTCACATAGGGGGCCCGCGATGTTAGCTGTAAAGCATTGCTTGTTTTGGCGGCGCTTTACCGTGGTCTTAGTGGTGCTTTTTATCCCTGCTGGCGGCCCAAAAAAGGTTTAAAACTGCTCATGTTGTAGTCGATTCAGAATCGCTTTTCAGGCGCATTGGAAGCATTGCCCATGCATTCCAATGGGCAGGGGCAGTGTAGGAGCGCTGTATACAGCACTTCTACACCGCCCCAAAGATGCTGCTTGCAGGACTTTTTGTAACGTCCCGCAAGTGCACCGCCCCAGTGTGAAAGCACTCGGCCTTTCACGCTGGGGTGACATGGAAGGTGGTTTTCAGGCACTTTACAGGCGCTATTATTAGCGCTCAAACACATGAAAACTGCCTCAGTGTGAAAGGGGTCTTACAATAAACATTTTATAACCGGCATCATCAGTTTTTGTCATCCGAAAAGTCGAAATCTGCTGTTGAAAGCACTAAACTAACGATCAGATAATCGTGCGATTATGCGCCGTATGAAATCTTACTGCTGATTTTTTTCTCCTTTGTTCGGCCCTTTAGACTGGCTATACACTCGTAGATTTTTGTCTGACATCTTTTGTTTTAGGAACATTGGTCTGATTTTCTAATCATTAGTGGGGTCAAATCAACATTGGTTTTCGACTGCAGTGAAAATTCTAAGCAGTAGGATGGGAATTTTTTTTGAACTAATGAATTTCTAACGCTGTTTGTGTTTTTCATTCAGCAAAGTCCAATTACTCCAAAATGGAATGTTAAAAACAAACATTTTTAACTGCTTTCCATGAAATTCGTCAAGTTATCAAAGAGAAGTTTTGGTAGAAATGTTCATAGGAGTGTTAGGTGTAAAATACTGTATACTGGTATATACCCAGCTTATGGTAATTGTTTTCTACCACAGGCTGACAGTTATTTACTGCAGGTTAATCTTGTTTTTACACATATACTTTAAAGCTGCTTTGTCTCTTGAATAAAATATGGGGAATAAAACTGAGGGAGGCAGTTGTAAATAGCACAGGGGGATCTGTGTCCACAAAGAGCAGGCCGCATTGGATATGCCCTCTTGAAACATGGCGCCGCCAGCCTTAGTCTCCGCCCCCGTGCCGACGTCAATACGCCGGAGAACACACGTTCTCGTGATATTGTGTAGGCGGTTTCCGGTTTCTAGTGCGTACACTCTGCGGCCTTCTTCTGTTCGGGCTGCAAGTGTAAACTATGGGAGTCCCGGCCTTCTTTCGCTGGCTAAGCCGCAAGTATCCGTCTATCGTTGTGCACTCGGTGGAGGAGAAGGTGAGCGTTCCACAGCCATGTCCGCTTTGTTACCGCTGTGTGTGTGTGTCCGGGGGGGAGGAAGGCCCGGCTATTATCACATGGGTCACATGGCTCCTGTGTGCGGAGCGGGCCTGGATTTCCTGCTTTGTATTGTAAATAGAGTGAGGCGGGCTCTGTGCGGTATCCCCCAATAGAGGGTAGAACGGGGCTGTCCTCTGTGCGGGATCCCCCATAAGGGGGGAGAGAGCGGGGCTGTCCTCTGTGCGGGATCTCCCATAAGGGGGGGAGAGAGCGGGGCCGTCCTCTGTGCGGGATTGAGCCCGCTGTCTGTGCGGGATCCCCCATAAGGAGGGGGGGGGGGAGGAGAGAGCGGGGCCGCCCTCTGTGCGGGATCCCCCATAAGGGGGGGGGGAGAGAGAGAGAGCGAGGCCGCCCTCTGTGCGGGATCCCCCATAAGGGGGGGGAGAGAGAGAGAGCGAGGCCGCCCTCTGTGCGGGATCCCCCATAAGGGGGGGGGGGAGAGAGAGAGCGATGCGGCCCTCTGTGCGGGATCCCCCATAAGGGGGGGGGAGAGCGAGGCCGCCCTCTGTGCGGGATCCCCCATAAGGGGGGGGGAGAGAGAGAGAGAGCGAGGCCGCCCTCTGTGCGGGATCCCCCATAAGGGGGGGGGGAGAGAGAGAGAGCGAGGCCGCCCTCTGTGCGGGATCCCCCATAAGGGGGGGGGAGAGCGAGAGCGAGGCTGCCCTCTGTGCGGGATCCCCCATAAGGGGGGGGGAGAGCGAGAGCGAGGCTGCCCTCTGTGCGGGATCCCCCATAAGGGGGGGGGAGAGAGAGAGAGAGCGAGGCCGCCCTCTGTGCGGGATCCCCCATAAGGGGGGGGAGAGAGAGCGAGGCCGCCCTCTGTGCGGGATCCCCCATAAGGGGGGGGGAGAGAGAGAGAGCGAGGCCGCCCTCTGTGCGGGATCCCCCATAAGGGGGGGGGAGAGAGAGAGAGCGAGGCCGCCCTCTGTGCGGGATCCCCCATAAGGGGGGGAGAGAGAGAGAGCGAGGCCGCCCTCTGTGCGGGATCCCCCATAAGGGGGGGGAGAGCGAGAGCGAGGCCGCCCTCTGTGCGGGATCCCCCATAAGGGGGGGGGAGAGAGAGCGAGGCCGCCCTCTGTGCGGGATCCCCCATAAGGGGGGGGGGAGAGAGCGAGGCCGCCCTCTGTGCGGGATCCCCCATAAGGGGGGGGAGAGAGAGCGAGGCCGCCCTCTGTGCGGGATCCCCCATAAGGGGGGGGAGAGAGAGCGAGGCCGCCCTCTGTGCGGGATCCCCCATAAGGGGGGGGGGGAGAGAGAGCGAGGCCGCCCTCTGTGCGGGATCCCCCATAAGGGGGGGGGAGAGAGAGAGAGCGAGGCCGCCCTCTGTGCGGGATCCCCCATAAGGGGGGGGGAGAGAGAGAGAGCGAGGCCGCCCTCTGTGCGGGATCCCCCATAAGGGGGGGGGAGAGAGAGAGAGCGAGGCCGCCCTCTGTGCGGGATCCCCCATAAGGGGGGGGGAGAGAGAGAGAGCGAGGCCGCCCTCTGTGCGGGATCCCCCATAAGGGGGGGGGAGAGAGAGAGAGCGAGGCCGCCCTCTGTGCGGGATCCCCCATAAGGGGGGGGGGAGAGAGAGAGCGAGGCCGCCCTCTGTGCGGGATCCCCCATAAGGGGGGGGAGAGAGAGAGAGCGAGGCCGCCCTCTGTGCGGGATCCCCCATAAGGGGGGGGGAGAGAGAGAGCGCGAGGCCGCCCTCTGTGCGGGATCCCCCATAAGGGGGGGGGAGAGAGAGAGCGCGAGGCCGCCCTCTGTGCGGGATCCCCCATAAGGGGGGGGGAGAGAGAGAGAGCGAGGCCGCCCTCTGTGCGGGATCCCCCATAAGGGGGGGGGAGAGAGAGAGAGCGAGGCCGCCCTCTGTGCGGGATCCCCCATAAGGGGGGGGGAGAGAGAGAGAGCGAGGCCGCCCTCTGTGCGGGATCCCCTATAAGGGGGGGGGAGAGAGAGAGAGCGAGGCCGCCCTCTGTGCGGGATCCCCTATAAGGGGGGGGGAGAGAGAGAGAGCGAGGCCGCCCTCTGTGCGGGATCCCCCATAAGGGGGGGGGGAGAGAGAGAGAGCGAGGCCGCCCTCTGTGCGGGATCCCCCATAAGGGGGGGGGAGAGAGAGAGAGCGAGGCCGCCCTCTGTGCGGGATCCCCCATAAGGGGGGGGGAGAGAGAGAGAGCGAGGCCGCCCTCTGTGCGGGATCCCCCATAAGGGGGGGGAGAGAGAGAGAGCGAGGCCGCCCTCTGTGCGGGATCCCCCATAAGGGGGGGGAGAGAGAGAGCGAGGCCGCCCTCTGTGCGGGATCCCCCATAAGGGGGGGGGAGAGAGAGAGAGCGAGGCCGCCCTCTGTGCGGGATCCCCCATAAGGGGGGGGGAGAGAGAGAGAGCGAGGCCGCCCTCTGTGCGGGATCCCCCATAAGGGGGGGGGAGAGAGAGAGAGCGAGGCCGCCCTCTGTGCGGGATCCCCCATAAGGGGGGGGGGAGAGAGAGAGCGAGGCCGCCCTCTGTGCGGGATCCCCCATAAGGGGGGGGGGAGAGAGAGAGCGAGGCCGCCCTCTGTGCGGGATCCCCCATAAGGGGGGGGGGGAGAGAGAGAGCGAGGCCGCCCTCTGTGCGGGATCCCCCATAAGGGGGGGGGGAGAGAGAGAGCGAGGCCGCCCTCTGTGCGGGATCCCCCATAAGGGGGGGGGGGAGAGAGAGAGCGAGGCCGCCCTCTGTGCGGGATCCCCCATAAGGGGGGGGGGGAGAGAGAGAGCGAGGCCGCCCTCTGTGCGGGATCCCCCATAAGGGGGGGGGGGAGAGAGAGAGAGCGAGGCCGCCCTCTGTGCGGGATCCCCCATAAGGGGGGGGGGGGGAGAGGAGCGAGGCCGCCCTCTGTGCGGGATCCCCCATAAGGGGGGGGGGGAGAGAGAGCGATGCGGCCCTCTGTGCGGGATCCCCCATAAGGGGGGGGGGAGAGAGAGCGATGCGGCCCTCTGTGCGGGATCCCCCATAAGGGGGGGGGAGAGAGAGCGATGCGGCCCTCTGTGCGGGATCCCCCATAAGGGGGGGGGGGAGAGAGAGCGATGCGGCCCTCTGTGCGGGATCCCCCATAAGGGGGGGGGGAGAGAGAGCGATGCGGCCCTCTGTGCGGGATCCCCCATAAGGGGGGGGGGGAGAGAGAGCGATGCGGCCCTCTGTGCGGGATCCCCCATAAGGGGGGGGGAGAGAGAGCGATGCGGCCCTCTGTGCGGGATCCCCCATAAGGGGGGGGGGGGAGAGAGAGCGAGGCCGCCCTCTGTGCGGGATCCCCCATAAGGGGGGGAGAGAGCGGGGCCGCCCTCTGTGCGGGATCCCCCATAAGGGGGGGGAGAGAGCGGGGCCGCCCTCTGTGCGGGTTCCCCCATAAGGGGGGGGAGAGAGCGGGGCCGCCCTCTGTGCGGGTTCCCCCATAAGGGGGGGGGGAGAGAGCGGGGCCGCCCTCTGTGCGGGATCCCCCATAAGGGGGGGGGGGGGGAGAGAGAGCGGGGCCGCCCTCTGTGCGGGATCCCCCATAAGGGGGGGAGAGAGAGCGGGGCCGCCCTCTGTGCGGGATCCCCCATAAGGGGGGAGAGAGAGCGGGGCCGCCCTCTGTGCGGGATCCCCCATAAGGGGGGGAGAGAGAGCGGGGCCGCCCTCTGTGCGGGATCCCCCATAAGGGGGGGGGGGGAGAGCGGGGCCGCCCTCTGTGCGGGATCCCCCATAAGGGGGGGGGGAGAGAAGGCGGGGCCGCCCTCTATGCGGGATCCCCCATAAGGGGGGGGAAGCGGGGCAGCCCTGACACATGCCCCATGCACGCACACCGAACGTGTGTGCATATATAGGGCCTCATGAAAGTGGCTCTTCTGTGGGCCACATATGTGCTGGTGTTTGTGCTGCATTGTGTAATCCCAAAGCAGAGATTGTCCTCTCGCCAAGCACCAGTCTCCTGCTGAACTGGGGAGTCCTGGTTCTCTATTACCTGATGGCCTTTGGCTGTCACAATTTTTCCCTTCTTTTTCTTGAATGGTGAAAGAGATGTATTGTATCCCCCCACCCCCAAAGTGTTTAAAAAAATAAAGAATATGGCAAGGTCATGGTCAGTGTAATTTTAGTTAGGATTATAAAAAGCAAAATGCGCACTATTGTTGCGGGGCCCTACTACAGGTACAAATAACATTCGCACCTGTAGTATTACTGCAGACGTTAGGAGCAGATTTCTCAAATCGCCTTTCAGGACAACCCCGGAGAGAGTAGCTCCACCTTGCAATCAGGAAACACATGCCCACTTTAAAAACACCTCCTCCTCCTCCATGGCTCCAGTTATTGTGTTTCCTCCTTGGAGGAAGCATGTGCCTGAACCAGGGAGAGCTACACTCTCTGCAGGGGAGTAAGGCTTACCTTTTGTTGCAGGTTGTTTCTCTTTGACCCCCAGCAGCATCTCCACGGGGAGAGGACTCCTGGAGCTCCTGGTCCCGCCATCTCACGGGAGTAAGGACCCTCGGAGTGCCGGCGTCGGGTGCCCGGTGTCCGCTTGTTAGCGCAGGGAGGGCTCTGTTGCTGGCGGAGGCCGCTGCAGGTCAGCGGCATGGCTCCGTTTTCGGCGCCGGGTCCCGGGCGGCGACGGCGTCGTTCACGGTGACGCGCGGGCGCTCTGAGGGGGCGTGGCGCCGTGGTTCAGCGCCTGGAACGCAGGGGTCATGGGGCGGGTCAGGTGACCGTGTGCTTCCGCTTCCGGCCGGCCTTGATGACGCGGCGGCCGGGAAAAATTTAAAATGAGAGCTGTTTGTAAAATAGCTGCCTCACTCAAACGATGGAAGAGTGCAAGCCAGCTATGGCGGAGACAGGCGCCCCCAGCACCGGTCCAGCCCAGGTACGTAAGGTGCACTGGCACCCTCTGCTTTACTGTGGGTATGTCTTTGTTTGTTCCCCCCTCTTGGGGGCCTGTCGCTGCAGGTCAGAGGTGGACTTCGCTCTGACCTTTTGCAGCCTAGTTCTGGGGTCTCACTAGTAGGTCTGTTTGGTGGTGGGTCTCTGCACTGGCTTGGTGTTAAGCAACTGGTTGTTGAGAGCTTTTAGTGAATTAAACCTGTATGTCGTTTCAGGAAAAATCACTAGGAAAAGCTAGACCAGGTCAGAGAAAATGTCCTTCCTGCAAAACCCCCCTCAGAGATTCATGGCAGAAGGCAATGTGCAGAAATTGTATCAGAGAATTGGTGGAAGAGGAAACATCTCAACAATATAAGGATTTGTTTTCTTCGGTTAAAGAGCTGACAAACTCTTTGAGTTCAGTCAAGTCCATCCTGATACAAAACCCTCCCGCACAGACCGAGCCTCAGAACTTACCGCCCAGCCCCAGGGCGTCGTCATCCAGACAGGTGGAAACTGAAGAGTCTGGAGACGAAGGGGGTAGTACTCTCATCTCCTTCAGGGATTCTGAGGAGGAGGAAGAGGAAGAAGATAGCAGGGGCTCCAAATTCAAGCTATCACTAGAGGAAGTAGATGATATTTTAAAAGCAATCTACACTACTCTAGAAATTCAGGAAGAAAGAGTACAACTGTCAGTTCATGACAAAATGTACCAGGGGTTGGACGAAACAAAACGGCGAGTTTTTCCTGTCCACAGGGTCCTCTCAGACTCAGTGAGAAAGGAGTGGAAGGACCCAGAAAAAGCCCCTTTCTTCTCTAAAGCTCTCAAAAGAAGGTTTCCCTTCGAAGATAAGGACTCAGAGGTTTGGAATAAGAAACCCAGAGTCGATGCAGCTTTCTCGCAGGTATCCAGACGAACGGATCTAGCCTTTGAAGATATGGGGATCCTTAAAGACCCAATGGACAAAAAAGCTGACTCCATCCTTAAAAAAGCTTGGGATGCCGCGTCAGTCAGTCTAAAACCAGCAATGGCAGCTACGGTGGTGGCCAGGAATCTGGAATGTTGGGTAGAGAAGCTGAAGAGCCATATTGAGGCGGGGACACCCCGCAAGGATCTCTTAGAGTCCTTTCCACTGATCCTGAATGCAGTCAAATACATGGCGGATGCATCAGCAGAATCAGTTAAACTGGCCGCTAGGTCTTCGGCTCTTGTAAATTCAGCCAGGAGAGCAGTTTGGCTGAAAACATGGTCTGGGGACACTGCCTCTAAGGTCAAGCTGTGTGGTCTTCCCTTCTCGGGTGACTTGCTCTTTGGTCCTGATTTAGAGTCTGTGCTGGATAGAACAGCCGATAAAAAGAAGGCTTTTCCAGTTAAGAAAAAGCAGATGGCTAAAAAGAATTTTCGTGCTTTTCAGCAGTCCCATAAAAAAGACCAGGAGCACAAGAGCAGATGGGGTTCACAGAAGGGCAAAGGCAGGGGTGGAGTCCTCTTTAGATCTCCCCCAGAGCAGTCCCCTAAGAACAAGTGACAATATCTCCCCAGTGGGGGGGAGACTGTCAGCTTTTCGCGAACAATGGGACAGGCTGTCTCCAAATCTGTTCGTGAAGAGCGTTGTCGATCAGGGGTACAGGTTGGAGTTTTCAGAACCACCCCCGAGCAGGTTTTATGTGACAACATTGCCAAGGGATCAGGAGAAGGCCTCTGCAATGAAGCTGTTGTTACAGGAGCTGATACAGCAAGAGGTTCTGATTCAAGTCCCAGTAAGCCAGCAGGGCGGGGGTTTTTATTCACATATTTTTCTGGTGAAAAAACCCTCAGGGAAGTACCGTCTAATCCTGAATCTGAAATTCCTGAACAGGTTCATTCGGTACAAACATTTCAGGATGGATACAATTTTCTCCATCACAAAGCTGTTGACCCCAGAATGCTTCATGGCATCCCTGGACCTAAGGGATGCCTACCTTCATATACCAATTCATCAGGCATCGCAGCAGTTCCTGCGCCTGGCATTGAAGGTAGGGAGTTCGGTATGGCACCTCCAATTCAGGGCTCTGCCGTTCGGACTCTCGTCCTCTCCCAGGGTCTTTACGAAGATTATGGCAGAGGCTTTGGAACCCCTGAAATTGAAGGGGATTCCAGTTGTTCCTTATCTGGACGACCTTTTGTTTTTTGCAGACTCCAGGGAGCAGGTCCTAGTCAATCTCCAGAGGGCCCAGTCTCACCTCGAGGGCCTGGGATGGCTTCTAAACCTAGAGAAGTCAATCCTGACCCCCTCACAGGAAATGAAATTTCTGGGGTATACATTAAATTCGATTCTCCAGAAAGTTTTCCTGCCGTTGGAAAAACAGGAAAAGTTACAGCTAGCTGTACAGCGGATACAGAGCAACCAGACAGTCTCAGTCAGGATGGCTATGGCAGTTCTGGGCCTGCTTACGGCAGCAATCCCGGCTGTTCAGTGGGCCAGGTTCCATTCCAGACCCCTTCAGAGGGAGGTTCTGTCAAGCTGGTCCCATCAGGATCCTTTGGAAAAACAGCTAAAAATTTCGTCAAAGACGAAAAGGGCTCTTTGGTGGTGGAGAGACCAGGCAAACCTCTCAAGGGGCCTGGTGTGGACCTTTCCTGTGGACAAGCGCCTTACTACAGACGCAAGTGCCTGGGGCTGGGGAGCCCATCTGGATGGTCAGACATCTCAGGGGGTCTGGTCCAAACAGGAAGCTCAAAGATCATCCAACTGGAGGGAGTTGAAGGCGATCTTTCTGGGTTTAGTGGCATTTCAGCAGAGTTTGAGAGGCCACCATGTTCAGGTGTTGTCAGACAACACAACAGCGGTTACCTACATTATGAAGCAAGGGGGAACCAGAAGCAGGAGCTTGATGGAGCTGGCCAATCTGTTGTTAGCCTGGGCAGAACAGAACACAGCCTCACTATCGGCAGTGCATCTGAAGGGCTCTCAGAATTTGTTTGCGGACCTCCTAAGCAGGCGCAAATTGCTAGAGGCAGAATGGAGTCTGAATCAGGAAGTGTTCCTGATGATCTCCGAGGCCTGGGGGGTTCCTCAGGTAGACCTTTTTGCCAGCCAGCAGAACTCAAAGGTGGACAGATTCTTTTCTCTTCACCGAGGAGATGCAGCAATAGGGTTGGATGCATTCGCTCACCCCTGGCATTACCAGCTGTGCTATGCCTTTCCCCCCTTTCCTCTAATTCCACTAGTACTGAGGAAATTCAGGGAAGAAAGGACAGACTTAATACTAGTCACTCCTTTTTGGCCAAAAAGACCCTGGTTCGCGGGTCTTCGAAACCTAGCCTCGAAGCCCCCATGGAGGTTACCACTCAGAAAAGATCTGTTATCCCAGGGGACAGTAAGTCATCCAGAAGTGGAACTCCTGCAGCTAACCGCCTGGTTTCTGAGGAGGACCTGTTAAAGGCTAAAGGTCTCTCAGATAAAGTAGTAAAGACCCTGCTGTCCAGTAGGAAGGCAGTTACACAGGCAATTTACATGAAGGTCTGGAAAAAGTTCAACTCCTGGTGCAGTTCTAGAGAACTCAAGGTCAAGAGCACGGTGTCCGTCTTGGAGTTTCTCCATGAAGGAATGGAGAAGGGTCTCGCAGCCAGTACCCTGAAGACTCAGGTGGCTGCCTTATCAGTTTTCTTTGAAAAGACTTTATCTAAAGAAACTTTAATTTCTAGATTTTTTAGGGCTCTTGCTCGAAATAGACCAGTAGCCCTTAAAGACTTTCCCAGTTGGGATTTGTCTACAGTTTTACAGGGTCTCTCGGGAGCACCGTTTGAACCCTTACAAGAAGCTTCTTTACAGAAGGTGGTTTTAAAAACAATCTTTTTGGTGGCCATCACCTCGGCCAGGAGAGTCAGCGAGCTCCAAGCTCTAGCTATTACAGAACCCTTCCTTAGAATTTATCAGGACAGGGTGGTACTGAGGACGGATCCAGCATTCCTACCGAAAGTATCCTCAACTTTCCATCGATCACAGGAAATAGTGTTACCTACATTCTCTGCAAGCCCAGCAAATGCAGGAGAGGAAGTTTTTCACACATTGGATGTGAGAAGATGTCTTTTACAGTTTCTGAAAGTTACTAAAGAATTTAGAAAATCAAACGCCCTCTTTGTGATATTTTCTGGATCACGCAAGGGGGAGAAAGCTTCTAAAAGTACGCTGGGTAGGTGGCTTAAGTTGGCTATAACAGAAGCCTATAAAGCAAAAGGAGAAATACCTCCCTCAGGTATTGCTGCCCACTCTACTAGATCCACGGCAGTTTCCTGGGCTGAAAGGGCCGGTGCCACGCCTGAACAAATCTGCAAGGCTGCCACTTGGTCCAGTTATTCGACATTTCTCCGGCATTACCGGTTAGATCTACTGTCTGCAGCAGATCAGGCCTTCGGCAGGAAGGTACTGCAGGCAGTAGTCCCGCCCTAGGGTAAGTTTCTCGGTTATCCTCTCCGGGGTTGTCCTGAAAGGCGATTTGAGAAAGACTCAGTTAGACTTACCGGTGACGGTATTTCTAAGAGCCTTTCAGGACAACCGCTACTTCCCTCCCTAGGTTATGCTTAGTAAATGTATTAAGTTCTACCATGGTGTTGTGCTTTCTGTGCTTTGTTTTCCAGCGTCGGAAGGCCACAATAACTGAAGCCATGGAGGAGGAGGAGGTGTTTTTAAAGTGGGCATGTGTTTCCTGATTGCAAGGTGGAGCTACTCTCTCCGGGGTTGTCCTGAAAGGCTCTTAGAAATACCGTCACCGGTAAGTCTAACTGAGTCTTTTTTTATTTTGGTTGTTTTTAGTTATAGAGTATGGTAATAGAAAGAAATGTATTGCTTCACTTTGTTCTGTTTTGTGCCAGTTCCCTTTGATATTACAATAAAATTTGGAGAACTCATTACCACTTAACAAATAAAAGCCCAAACAAAGGTATAATTCACTTGGATATACAAAGTAGTTGTGGGGATATTTAGAGTAATACTAATAAATGTGTTTTAGGTGTTAGGATTTGTTTTATCTGTGTTCTGTAGGGGTTAAAATTTGGTAAGCTGTCTTATGAAGTGTTGTTTTTTTTTTTTAACCACTTGAAGCTTCGCTTTTTCTTTAGAGCTTTAGTTGTACTTAGTTGTAATGAAGAATGTCCCACGTATACTACTTGGGCCTGGTTCACGCTGGTGCGCTGTGTGAGATTGCATGTGATTTGCACTGCAAATCACATGCAATGTCTGAGATGCTATTTCAGTCATGCAGATAGTATGGCTGATTTCGCATCGCTTTCAGACCAAACTTGAACAGCGCACACACACCAAATCGATCTGATTCCTGTTCGAACTGTCGGTTTGCCCTGTGATATGAAAACTGAAGTGCGGGTTTCATTAACATTGTATTGACACTCTCGGCTGTTCGCATATGGCAGTGTGAACTTCCTTGCAAGTCAGGTGCGATGCTGGAACTTGCAGTGGATTTTTTGGGCAGACCACGGTTGCTCGCTGGAGCCGAGCGTTTACCCCCCGCCATGATGCAGGACGCTCGCGCTGGAAACTCGGCTCCTTTTTTTGAAAGGATGGGGGGGGGGGGGTCGTGACTAGTGGCGTCAGACGCCGGCCCCATGTGCAGTAAGTATTTTAAGCCCTGTGAGAGAAGCTGCTGCCTGGCGGTGGAGGGACAGAGCAGAGTGGTTGGCTGGTTAGGTTTTGTGGCACAGGCATTTCCCGTTTGACAACATTGTACTTTATAGCTAGGATTAATAGCCGTTATTGTACTGTACTATAGCCTAGCAAATGTTACATTCTTTTGCTGGTAGTGCCTCTTCTTTGTGCTCTAAGCTGAGTGGCAAACGGACCAGGAACTCCTCTAAGGGTCCTAAGGGGTCACAACAAACTAAAACCCTTTCCAAAAGAATGTCGTCCTCCTCTGAGAGTGTTGCGGCCAGTCAGATTGAGCCGTCAGGGCAAACTGTAATTGCAGTCGCTCAAGACACTTCAGCCCCTGAGTATGTTACATGTGAAGTGTTGTCTTCTACCATTGCTGGTTTGGAAAAGAAGCTTGATGCGTTTTTATCCCTCCAGAGTGGGGTTAAACGTAGCAGATCCCCTTAAGTGCTCAGGATCCTCCTTTGGAGGTTCAGGATGCTGGGAATCAGGCAGATCTTCCTAGGGATTTGGAAGATACTGGTTTATACTCTTCTGAGGATCCTAACACGGAAGGAGTATAACCACACGAGTAGAGGTCGGCCGATATTTGGCGTTTAATTAATTGGCATCAGATGATTATGCTGATAAAAAGGGCGATTTATATTTTTAGCGCGACTTGCAAATTACTTCTGTAATAGAAGTCGGTACAAGTTGCCTGAGAGCCCGTTCACACGCTACATGTAAAAAATCTATGTAAGTGAATGAGAGCCGTCTTAATGCACACCACTGAAGTCGCTCCGACTTCAGAAAAGGTTCCTGTACTACTTCTATCGGACTTCTAGGCAACTGTTACCCGTTGATTTCAACGGAAGTCGCCTCCAAGTCGGATCTCCATCTATATTGAGGCGACTCACAGAATAATTGGCTCTCGAGAGGGAACTCCACGGCAAATTTATTAAAAAATAAGTAAAAATCCTGTATTTTCTGCTAGAAAATCAGAGTACCCCCAAAAATTATATATATTTTTAGCAGAGACACTAGGGAATAAAATGATGGTGGTTGCAATATTTTATGTCACACGGCATTTGCGCAGAGGTCTTTCAAACGCAATTTTCTTGGGGGAAAAAGACACTAACGATTTAAAAAAAAAAAAAAAAAACGAAAACAGTAAAGTTAGCCAGGGGTTTTTTTTTTTTTTTTTTTTTTTTTCCAAAAAGTTTTGATTACCTGTTTTTGTATATTTTAATAGTTTTTTTAAAAAAAAATCTAAATTATACATACAAGTGAACTGATTGGAGATTTTTTTTTTTTTTTTTTAAGTGTTTAAATGTAAGAAATTTGCTGTATCCTTTATTACTTAAGGCTGCTTTCACACTGGAGTGGGTGGGCGTTGACGGTAAAACGCTGCTAGTTTTAGCGGCACTTTACCATAATTTTAGTGTCGCTATACGCCTGCTAGCGGAGCCCTTATAACCAAGCTAGAGGCTGAGGAAGAGGTTAAATGCACCCATGAAGCACGACTGCCAAATCGCATTGGATGCGCTTCGGCAGTGGTGCCCTTTCATTTCAATGGGCAGGAGTGGTGGAGGAGCGGTATACAACCATTACAAATGTGCTGCTTGTGTCGATGCTGCGATTACCTTGGTGAATAAGAACCTCACATGTCCGATTTGATAATGCGCTCATGTTAAGGGATCCAGCAGATAAAAAGTTGGAACACCTTTCTAAGACCCAAATGGCTTTAGCAGGTTCAGCAGCACAGCCGAGTTCTTGCGTAGCCCAGGCCATTAAAGTGGAAGTAAACCCATTAAATTAACAGTTTCAAAAAACAGTTACATTCCCGGCATGCCATAAATGTAACTGTTACATTGGTTGTGCTCTCAACCAAACTGTTGCACCATCCAATGGCTGATGTCATAACTGATCACATGTGCAACAACATGGCAGTTGAAGATTAAAAAGAGGTCAATATGGCAGCTTCCTTGGCTGAAAATGATAGGAGGGTTTACTTCCACTTTAAGGAACAGTTTGAGGAGATGCTTACATTTTTGCCTGTTGAACAGGTCCAACAGTACGCTGATTTGGCAGACGCACCGTGTTTCACAGTAGATGCTATGAGAGATGCGTCCATTCAGATCTCATGTCTTATGCTTGGACTAGTGCATTCTTGCAGAATTCTTTGGCTGAAGAATTGGTCAGCCGAAGCACCATGTAAGAAGCTCCTAGCCAGTTTCCCTTTTCATGGTGTACAGTTATTTGGAGAAGATTTGGATAAATGCCTACAGAGGATTTCCAATGGCAAAAGCTCTTTTGCCAGTAAAGAACTAATTCAGACATTTCCATTTAAGCTGGCCTCTTCTGTACCAGGGACATCAGCCTCTAGGCAGTCTTGACGCCCTCAGCCGTCATGTCCAAGGGGAAAACCCCAGGGACAGCACCAAGGTCAGAAGAGATCTTGGAGAAAAGCCCACAAAGCAGAGGGCTAAAGCCTCCTTATGAAGGGGTCCCACCGCTTGCTTGGGGGGGAAGGCTCATGCAATTTGCAAAGATTCGATATCTAATCAATATTAAGGGTGCCTATCTCCATATGCCAATATTTCACTCATCAGAAGTTTCTGCGCTTCAAAGTAGAAAATCATCATTTTCAGTCTGTGGCTCTGCCATTTGGTCTAGCCACAGCTCCACGGGTGTTCTCAAAGATTCTGGCTCCTGCTTTAGCCAGATTAAGGGCTCAGGGCATAACTGTCCTAGCCTACTTTGACTATCTACTTTTAGTAGATCATTCGGTTTCAGGGTTAGACCACAGTCTGGTAACGGTAAGCTACCTGGAATCTCTCTTGGCTGGGTTCTCAACCTAGAAAAATCCTCCTTGAAACCATCCAAGGAGGGTACAGTACCTGGGCCTAATCAGATACCAGGCAGAGAGGTATTTTTACCTCAAAAGAGAATTCGTTCCATTGTAGAACTAATCCATCTCATCAGGGCAAAGAAAAAGCCTTACATCCAGTTGTGCATGAGACTTTGGGAAAGATGGTGGCTTCCTTCAAGGCCGTCCCTTACGCACAGTTTCATTCAAGATTGCTACAAAGCACAATCCTGTCAGCCTGGAACAAGAAGGTTCAGGCCTCGAATTTTCCAATTCAGCTGGCTCCCGACATGTGTCAGAGCCTAAATTGGTGGTTCATATCCAGCAACCTTCAAAAAGGGAGGGTCGTTCCTACCAGCCACCTGGAAAGTAGTAACCACAGATGCCAGTCTTCTAGGCTGGGGAGCAGTCTTGGAAGAAGATTCTGTCCAGGGGAAGTGGTCCAGGTTGTAAAGGACCTTACCTATCAATATTTTGGAAATTCGGGCAATCCGTCTGGCTCTAAGAGCCTGGACGGTCAGACTGAAGGGCTGTCCTGTCAGGATTCAGTCCGACAACGCCACGGCTGTGGCTTACGCCGATCACCGGGGGGGGCGGCGTCACGAGGAGTCACGAAGCCCAGAGAGAGGTGAATCACGTTCTGTCTTGGGCAGAGCACAACCTTCCTTACCTTTCGGCAATATTTATTCTTGGGATAGAGAATTGGCAGGCGGACTACTTGAGCCGCCAACAATTATCTCCAGGAGAATGGTCTCTTCACCCCGACATCTTCCTTGCGATATGTCAGACGGGGTACTCCGGACGTGGACCTGTTTGCGTCCAGGTTCAAGGACAATGGATCCACTAGCTTGTGGAACAGACGCATTAGTCTTCCCATGGGATCAGTTTTCTCTGATCTATGCATTTCCTCCAGTTCAGCTTCTTCCGCTCCTTTTTTGCAGGAACAAAAGGAGGTGATTCTAGTGGCCCAGAAGGCCTTGGTTCGCCCCGAGATCATAAAGATGGCAGTAGGAGTTCCCTGGACTCTGCCATTACGGCCGCACCTTCTCGCTCAGGGTCTGGTATTCCACCCTACCTTAGATGCTAAATTTGATGGTCTGGCTATTTCTAAGGCAGGGGTTGACAAATTTGCTTGGAATCTAGGAGCCAGCTAAAAAAGTTAGGAGCCAGGTCCGTGACGGCGATCTGGACCTGTCCCTGGCCTGACATGGAGACGAGTGAGGGGGAAGATAGCGCCCCCAGCCCCCCACCTGTCTCCAAGTCATTGCCCATAGCTCTTTGAGGGACATTTTTAAATTGCATTTTAGTGTAAATATGAGATGTGAGGTCTCTCTGACCCCAGATCTCATATATAAAAGAGGACCTGTCATGCTTTTTTCTATTACAAGGGATTTTTACATTCCTTGTAATAGGAATAAAAGTGACACACATTTTTTTTTTTTTTTAAAAGAACAGTGAAAAAAATAAAAGTTAAAATAAGAAAAAAAAATTGTTTTAAATGCGCCCTCTCTTGCCAAGCTTGCGTGCAGAAGCGAACGCATATATTAAAGCGGTGTTCAAACCACACATGTGAGGTATCGCTGCGATCGGTAGAGTAAGAGCAATAATTCTAGCCCCAGACCTCCTCTGTAACTCAAAACGTGCAACCTGAAGAATTTTTTTAAACGTCGCCTATGGAGATTTTAAAGGGTAAAAGTTTGTCGCCATTCCATGAGCGGGCGCAATTTTGAAGCGTGACATGTTGGGTATCGATTTACTCGGCGTAACATTATCTTTCACAATATAAAAAAAAAAAAAAAATTGGGCTAACTTTACTGTTGTCTTTTTTTTTTTTTTTTTTATTAAATAAAAAATTTTTCCCCAAAAAAAGTGCGCTTGTAAGTCCGCTGTGCAAATATGGTGTGACAGACAGTATTGCAACGACCACCATTTTACTCTCTAGGGTGTTAGAATAAATAATAAAAAAAAAAAAATATATATATATATATATTTTAGGGGTTCTAAGTAAAGGGATGGAGAAAGACTGGCCCATTAGCATTGTTGGTTGTAATTCCAACGGCCACCACAAGAGGGCGCCAGATTCCAGAAGGAACCATAGGATCACAGAAGGCCTCAAAGCCGGGGGCTCAATTACCGGCCGCCTGCGGCGCGACGCGATCGCGCGAGGGGGGTCCACAGAGACGAGATACCCCCAGCTATGCTGCCCCAGGCGCAAGGTCGCTGATTCTAGTCGCCAATGCGACCTGGCGACCGGGTTTTGTCGAGCCCTGTTCTAAGGGATTGTGGGTTGTCTCCTTCAGTTACATCTACCTTGATTAATGCCAGGAAGCCTGCTTCCAGGATCATTTTACTAGAGTCTGCAGGGCATATGTTGCCCAGTGCGGATCCAGGGGTTGGCCCCCTCGGAAATGTTGTTATAGGTAGAATCCTTTTATTTCCTGCAGATGGGATTGTAGATGAATCTGGTCTTGAATACTATCAAGGGCCAGATCTCGGCCTTGTCCGTGTTCTTTACACTGCCTTTAGCTTCTCTCTCTTTAGTACTTAGCTTTGTTCAGGGGCTAACACGGATCAGTCCTCCTATCAAGGCACCTCTAAGTCCTTGGGATTTGAATTTGGTCCCGTCAGCTTTGCAGAAGCAGCCTTTTGAACCCTTACAGGAAATTCCCTTGGTTCTTTTGAGGAGAAAGAGATACTCTTCTAGCAGAAGAAATGGCAACCAGAAAGACTATCTGAACTAGCTGCTCTATTGTAAGGAGCTATATCTGATTATGGATAAGGTGGTGGTACTCCCTCGTCCTGAATGCCTGCCAAAGGTGGTGACAGGTTTTCACTTAAACCAAGATATTGTTCTTCCTTCTTCCCAGAGCCTCGATCTAGGGAAGAGAGGGTGCTACGTTCCCTTTATGTAGTAAGAATGGTCAGTGTATTTAAGGGCTACCGCTCAGGTTCGTAAGACAGATATTTTGTTTATTCTGCCGGATGGTCCAAGGACAGGCAGCGTCTAGATCCATTATTTCCAGGTGGATTTGTCAAGTGATTATTCAGGCTTTGGTTTAAAGATTCCTCCTTTTTTCATGTTAAGGCACACTCAACCAGGGCAATTAGTACCACTTGGGCGGTGCATCATCAGGCCTCTGTGTCTCAGATCTGTAAGGCCGCAACGTGGTCTTCAGTTCATACGTTTACCAGATTTTATCAAATCTGGTAAAGTGTCATGAGGATACTGCCTTCGGCGCAGTGTGCTGCAGTATGAGTCCTCCGACTTCCTTTCTTTTTTGTTGTCTACCCCTCCCCCCCCCCCCCCCTTCAGTTGCCATTGATATGGGACATCCCATGTAGTAATTATTACGGCTCTGTGTCCCCTGATGTAAGAAAAGAAAATGGGATTTTTAAAACCGCTTGCCTGTAAAATCCTTTTCTTTGATGTACATCAGGGGACAGAGGTCCCTCCCTATTTGTATTGCTTGGCTACAAAACTGAGGACTTTGGGAGCAGTTATATGGGGGGGAAGTTCACGCCTTAAGGGGCGTGCCAGTGTCCAGCACCTGATATGCCTATATAACCCACATAGTAATTACTACAGCTCTGTGTCCCCTGATGTACATCAAAGGAAAGGGATTTTACAGATACGCTGTTTTAAAAATCCTATTCCGGCTCGCATGTATTTACAGGGGCAGTACGGGGTTCCTTTTAAGAGCTGCCAGAGGGCGCGTGCCCGCTGCACGGCGGGGGAATTATCTCTGTGCTGTGGTAGGAGAGGAGACATCGCTGTTCCTACATAGTAGGAACAAACATGTCTCCTCTCCTACTCAATCTTATCCAAGTACAGTTAGAACACACTGAGAGAAAACACATTTAACCCTTTGCTTGTCCCCTAGTGTTAACACTTCCCTGCCAGTTTCATTGGTGCATTTTTAAATGTGTCCGATGTCTGTTGCAATACCGCTAAAAATCTCAGATCACTGCCATTATTAGTAAAAAAACAAAACAAAAAAAACCTTTCCTATAGTTTGTTTTGCGCAAACGTTATCGCATCTACAATCAATATATGCTTATTGCGATTTTTGGTAACAAAGTAGAATAGATTGGCCTAAACTGATGAAGAAATTTGTTTTTTAAAAACTTTTTTGGGGGGATATTTTATTATAGCAAAAAATAAAAAGCACAGAGGTGATCCAATAGCACCAAAAGAAAGCTCTATTTGTGAGGGGGGGAGGACACAAATTTAATTTGGGTACAGCATTGCATGCCTGCGCGATTGCCAGTTAAAGCGACACAGTGCCAAATTGTAAAAAGTGCTCTGGTCAGTAAGGGGGTAAAACTTTCAGGACTGATTAATGTAAAGTGTCCAGAACCCCCCCCCCCCCCCCCCGCCTCATGTGCAAACAAACGCGTGTATTGGACCCGTACACATAAGCGTTGATTGCGCCAAACTTAAGGTATGGCAGATTGAGTGAGTGAAAAAATTCTAGCATCGGACCACCTCTGTAACCCTAAAGTTTGCCACCATTCCACAAGCATGTGTAAAAGAAAAAGTTATCAAAGCTTTTTTTGACAAGAATGGCTAACTGTGAGACAGTAAGAAGGTATACAACATATTCCTCTTCAGGTGGGTTGTATACAGATTGTAAATACATGTACATAGCAAACAGTTACCTGGTATCAGGCTCATATAAACTTGTTTGTAGTAAAACTCCCCAAAAAAATTGCATTTGGAAAAACTGCTGAGCAAATGGGGTGACATAAATGCATAATCCACCATTTTATTCTCGGGCCTCTACTAGAATTATGTACAGTATCTCACAAGTTAGTACATCACATTTTTGTAAATATTTTATATTTTTTCATGTGATAACACTGAAGAAATGAGACTTTTCTACAATGTAAAGTAGTGAGTGTACAGCTTGTATAACTGCAAATGTGCTGTCCCCTCAATAACTCAACACACAGCCATTAAAGTCTAAACCGCTGACAACAAAAGTGAGTACACCCTAAGTGAAAATATCCAAATTGGACCCAATTAGCCATTTTCCCTCCCTGGTGTCATGTGACTCGGTGTTACAAGGTTGCAGGTGTGTTACTTTTGGTGTTCTCGCTCCTACTGGTCACTGGAAGTTCAACATAGCACCTCCATGGCAAAGAACTCTGGGGGGGAAAAAGTTGTTGCTCTAAAGATGGCCTAGACTATAAAAAGCTTGCTAAGACCCTGAAACTGAACTACAACACGGTTGCTAAGACCATACAGCGAATTAACAGGACAGGTTCCACTCAGAACAGGCCTCGCCATGGTCGACCAAAGAAGTTGAGTGCACGTGCTCTTTGTACTGTCCTGGCATTTTAGGGTCCTCCAGAAATTAGACCGCTAGTACATCAGGACTGATCAATTTTCAATGATTGGTACCAAAGCTTGTAGACTAACTTTCACACAGACCAAATGATTTGGGTTAACAAAGAAATGTAGCAGTATACATTTTGGTGAAAATGAGTTAGTTATTGTTGTGTGTTGAGTTATTTATGAGAAACTTATGTGCAAATTTTTTTTTTTACGTTTTTAGCAAAAAATAAAACCCCAGTGGTGATTTAAATGCCACCAAAAGAGCTCCAATTTGTGTGAATTTTTGGTACAATGACCGTTCAATTGTCATTCAATAGGCCTGAGCAGGAAGGGGGTTCAAGTGCCCAGTATTGAGGCAGTTGGGAGCAGATTGAGGATTGCTGTGTCTAAAACATGCTTTTATCATTGTAGTGTTTGTTACTGTACTGGTGACTCCCTCGGGAATACAGATTATGCATGTAGTATTTATCTGGACATTTGGAGGATATTGACCTTTTTTAGGGTTGTATTAAGTTTTGTCATCTTAAAGTAAAACTATAGGCAACACTTCATTTTGGATAGAGAAAGGAAGGGATATAACCCCTGTGGGTTTTCTTTCTGCCATCTGTTTCCTATTGCAGAGATTTCCCTTCACTTCCTGTTCCATAGCCCAAACAGAACATGGGAGGAAATACCTGCAAATTAAGTTTATTCCTTTCCCCCCCAGGTCACCGGAACTAGTTGTCGCAATTGAAAGTTTTCCCCTGTTACTTTTGTGGGTACAACCCAAAATGCAGGATTTTCTACTTTTCCTGTTACTTTCAATGATAATGGTACACAGGACAAATTGACAGCAATAAAAACAGCAGGTGTTATAATCTAGCTCCACTCAAAAACTCAAAAAAAAAAAAAAAAACATTGATATTGGTTAAAAAGTAGAACGCTTGCATTCTAGGGAAATAGTGATACAATTCTGAGAGTGGCCTCCTAATCGCCTGAATGCAGATTTCAGAGGAGGGGTAGTTTCGTTTTAGACGCCTAAGACTATCCTTACAGGGGTTCTAAAGATTTTGCAATTTTATTTTATTTATTTTATTTTTTTCCTGCTTTGAATGCACTCCAATAGCAAAAGTACCTGGAAGAATCTGTAGCCCTTTTACCAACCGCATATTGGATTATTTTTATTTTTTTGTCCCTTGATAAATCAGAAGATCTAAAATAAATCTGTCATTAATGGTGAATAACAATCTGTTTTTCAGCCTAAAGAATGCAATGGCATCAAGATCCCAGTGGATACAAGTAAACCTAATCCTAATGATGTGGAATTTGACAACTTGTACTTGGACATGAATGGCATCATTCATCCTTGTACCCATCCTGAGGATAAGTAAGTAATGTTTCATTTTTCATACGCCTGGAAAAGAAAATGTACAGTAACTACAGTTAAATATCTTCTGTAAAATTTCAGACCAGCCCCTAAAAATGAGGATGAGATGATGGTTGCCATTTTCGAGTATATTGACAGATTATTTAACATTGTGAGACCAAGAAGGTTGCTGTATATGGCCATTGATGGTGTGGTAAGTGCCTGATTTTCCTTTATTTTAGGGTTTCTAATTGCCATTTGTTGGAAAAATCAGATTTTCACACTCGCTTGAGATAGATCTGCCCATATATATGGGGCATGTGTAATAGCCAGACCACTCTTATTCTAGAAGAGGCAGATGTGTATGGGCGTACTGTTTGAAAGCTCTGTGTTCAGCGGCACTCACATTTTATTGAGAACTACAAGCTGTATGCTGTGGTGGCAGACATGACCTATAGCACATTTTAGGTTGCCTACTAAGGATGAGCCGAACACCCCCTGCACTAGAACATCCGAACAGGCAAAGAATTTGAACGAACACCGTTAAAGACTATGGGACAGGAAAAGTCAAAGTGTGCATTTTAAAGGTTTATATGCAAGTTGTCATAAAAAAAGGTTTTGGGAAGTCCTGCCCCAGGGGACATTTATCCAATGCAAAAAAAGTTTCAAACTGTAGTTTTTCCGGGAGCAGTGATTTTATAGTATGCCTGCCTGTAAGTGGCGCAGTTTTCCCGTGTTTTTAGAACAGTACCACAACAAAATTAAATTTCTAAAGGCAAAGTCATTCCAAACTGATCGTGGCTGTAATGAACTGTTGGGTCTCGGCAATATAGATAAAACTCATTGGGGAAAAAAAAGGCCTAGGTCGTTCCCACCCCAGTCTATTTGCAGGCACTTTGGGTCTGGTTTGAATATTAAGGGGAACCCCTAATCGGGGTGACGCTTCTTGGTGACAGCTCTTGTATAGCTGAGGGCGGCGGCACCTGGTGACACAAGGCATCAGAGTGGGGCATCATCCGTTTGACACCAGCATACCCCCACCAGGCAAGGGTTGTGGGGATGAGGGCCTTGTCCCGTTGCTTTGGGGGGGGGGGGATACTCCAAAGCGCCCTCCCCATGGGGGCATGTGGCCTGGTATGGAAGTGGTTATGATGGTGTGCATTTTGTTTTTTGTCCTTTTTCTGGGCTGTACTATGCTTACATACAACTAACCTACACATGTGGTATTGCTGCAATCGCTGGCAGCAGTAGACTTTGTTAGGTTCTCGTAGAGGCAAGAAATGTACAGCTACATTTTAGTAAAAAAGATTTTATTTTGGACTCTTTCCTTTTGAGAATTTAAAAAATAAATTGTGATATATACATTATCGCTTGCCGCTGAATTTGTGTAATCCACCTGAATGCAGAAAGTAATGATATGTACGGTTTTACTACCACGTCAAAGTAGCAAAATTGTGCTTGGGCATTAACATTTGTTTTACCCTAAATTGTGACCGTGGGGGTGTTGAGGGCTGTGAATGGAGGCGCTGGACTATTACACCCTAAGTACAGATGCAACATGCTCCAAAAGGTGAACTTAGCCTTTAAAGAGACATACTACTTGCAAACCTAGGAATTACATAAGTTTAAATTCTTGAGAGTCTAGATATTAATATTTGTACTTTGGGTGTGTGGGTTTTTTTTTTTTTTTTTATTAATTTAGATGATATTCTTTCTTTATACTGTAGGCACCTAGGGCTAAAATGAATCAACAGCGTTCGAGACGTTTTAGGGCATCCAAGGAGGGGGTGGAACTGACGGAAGAAAAAGAGAAAATACGTGAGGAAATTCTGTCTAAAGGTAAACAAATGGACCATATAAATGTGTGTGTTTTTTGTTTTTTCCCTCTTCTTCATGTTGTGATTTTTCAGGATGTGCCTTTCACCTATCCTACTGATGCAGAATAGGTACTTGGAAGAAAAACCTTAAGCGGGGGTCATAAGCTTATGTCCCTCATATAAGCCTTACCTTCTATTGCTGCACAGTAGTTGGAGCTGCACGATTTAATTAAGAATCAAAATTGCGATCTTCAAAACGGCATGTCACAATCTTTCTAGGGGATGGGAATGTACCGATCGCAGCTTTGTTAACCTGCTGTGTCTGAGTGTGAAGTCGTAACATTGCGCCTGGCCCTCCGACTGTCATAGAGATGACTGGTGACAATCTGGTCACCGTAAATCTCTATGGTCAGCATTCGATTGTTTCTCCAGGCTCCCGATGGCATGGGAGAGCCTGGAGAAGCACCCATCGCCTATAAGAATGATCAAACAGCGGAACTGCCGCTATGATCGTTCGTATCGTGCACAGAATCACCGCCTGCAAATATCTGATGCCTGTAGCTACAGGCATCATTCAGATAATCCCCGCACAAAGTCAAGGACGTTATGTGACGGTGGAAAAAAAACAAAAAAGTGAAGTTAGCCCAATTTTAATTTTTTTATATTTTTCCGTATAATGTAAAAGATGTTACACCGCAAGAATCGTGATCTTCATTCTAAGCAAAAAAAGTGATTCTCATTTTAGCCAGAATCGTGCAGCTCTAACGGTAGTATATTTTCTGGTAAAACATGGCAATGTCACATTTGATCTGGTGTCTGAAGTTGTGCATGACTGGCAGTCAGAGGGTGGTCTGGTGGGCTTCTGTATCATCTAAGTCATACTAATGCCAGCCATCTCGTGCTTGGGGGGGGGGGGGGGGGGTGATTTCTCTCAGTACAGGTTTCCTTTTTTAAATGTGTGGAATTTCTCTGAAGTTTATGTGAACCTTGAAAAATTCTCCAGAAATGCTGCTTTTAACACATTGCTTTTCTTTTAACAGGTGGTCATTTGCCTGCTGAAGAGATAAAGGAGCGATTTGATAGCAACTGTATTACACCTGTAAGTAAGCTGCATAGTAGGTTTAAGATTTGGCAGCTTATTCTCAAAGCACTAAATTACTTTGGCTTCAAAAACGAGTGATCTAGCCCTAAAACTTAAAGTGGTTGTAAACCCTTACAACACACTTGGACCTACAGGTAAGCTTTAATCTAGGCTTACCTGTAGGTCAAAGAAATATCTCCTAAACCTTACGTTGCGCTGTAGACAGCGGCGCACTGAGCACGGCATCGTCGAAGAGGCCACGCGTGTCGGCTCCCGTGCGTATGCGCGGGAGTGACGTCATCGTGGCTGTGACGTCATCGTGGCTTTGCCGAACTACAGCGGTGGAGCTGCCAGTCCCCACCGAGAAGATGGATGCGCTGGACTGCAGGGCATATGCAATGCATAGTAGTCCATTATGCTTTGCCTTTGCAGGGAATGAAAGGGGAAGTAAACCCATTAGGGTTTAATTCCTCTAACTGTTACTCCAGTTCCAGAATCCTACCTGCAATATTTGTGCAAGGGCAGCTCCAACACATTGCACTTACTCTTTGTGTGCTTCAGCCAATAGTTTGCTGGCCAATACCATTTCACAGTATAGTTCATGCATCTCCTTGTGTGTATGTGTATAGATATAGCTATGTGCACCCGGATTTACTACGTTTCTAAAGCCAAGCCATTGACAACAGTAGTGTTTACATGTGCGCAGTAGAAATCTAGACTTTTTGTAAAAGCATGCTTGCACTTTTACTGAGAAATTGCCTATAAAATAGCATCCTTCAGGTATTTATTACATTTACAATGTGTATTTCTAATCGTGAAACATCCTAAATGTTTACTAACACTGTTTTCACCTTGGTAGGGGACAGAGTTTATGGACAACCTGGCCAAATGCCTTCGCTATTATGTTGCAGATCGTCTTAACAATGACCCTGGTTGGAAAAACATTACAGTAAGCTTATTTTACTTTATATTGGCAGGGCCAGCTCTTTCTAATTAAGCTAGTATTGCATCTTGTGTTTTAATAGAGCAAAGATCTGTGCACAAATGGCTCAAGTGTGTCTGTCTGTATTTTGTATTGTATCCCCAGGGAAAGTTCTTGAGGATATTTTTTTTAAGAGTCTTGTGGTCAATCACTTAGGGGGGGGGGGATTCCTTTTTGTTAGCTTTGGTTTAGTATAAGCATGATCCTGTAATCTTGGAGTAAGACGCTGGCTGGATATTAGACTACCTTCAGGTGACTGGACACTGGCAAAGCTTGCATTGTTCACCAATTTACACCAGTTTCTGTACAGCATCATACCTAAAGAGGTCTGACATGTCTTAAAAACTTGTATCTCATGTGAAATCTTTCTTGTAAAGCCAACTTCACACACATGCGTTTACGGTAACACATGTTTTATGGAAACTTGCCTACAGTTCCTTTCAGTGCTGTTGATTTTGCACATCACACCAAGGCATGTTGCAGTACACCAAAATGCCCAGTAGCATTGTGTTGGCTTTTGCGTGTGTGTGTTTTTTTTTTTTTTTTTTTTTTTTTTTCCTGCCTCCAAATGTCTGTAAAAGCCTTCAGGTTAGCCTGTGTGTGCACGGACACACAGGCCAACGTGGAGGTGCGTTTAGAGCCATAAAAAGTCAAATGCCCCTTTTTAAAAGTGGCGTTTTTGATGCCTGACATACATGAGGCCTTATTGTGTTTCCCAAAATCCATGTGTTCAATTAGACACAACTGTAATTGGTTATACACGCTCTGTTGTCTCCTGGTTACTTTGGTGACAGTGACACTTTGAAAAACCAATTCGGTCTGTCTGGAAAAGATTCATGGTGATGATCTTAAGTTTAGCATAGTGGCACTGTTTGCTGGATCGCATTACCATTTGCTCTGTAAATGTGCTCCTAACTTATTTATTTTTGTAGGTCATTTTATCAGATGCTAGCGCGCCAGGCGAAGGGGAGCACAAAATTATGGATTACATCAGAAGACAGAGAGGTATGAAGCACTGCAAGTTGGAGTGATTATTCCCCATGGTGTTTTCCATGATAACAGTTTCTCTTTCTCTTCTGCGAACAGCACAGCCTCATCATGACCCAAACACTCATCACTGCTTATGCGGCGCTGACGGTAAGCACTAAATTGTGACTTTTTGCATAATGTGGAGATTAAACTAATTCCATTGTGCGGTTTATGCTTGTTTTTATTAATTATAGCATTCTGTGCAGTCTGAAGGTTAGCTTTAGAAAATGACATGATCAAGCTATTCCTAAATCTCAGCACAACACCAACCCTGAATTAAATGGTGGTGTTGACAAATTTTTCACCAGCCGCAAACTTCCTAATTTTCATCTTGTAGCTGTTTTGTTTGCTATGAGGTTAAGCCTTTAGAAATGTCTGAAACTGAGAGATGATCCTAAGTGATGTTTTGCTTTCTGTTAAGCTTTGATATGGTTTGATAATGGTGTGTATATTATATAAAAAATTATTTTTCTAAGAATCCGCTTTGACAGCAATATCTGTAAAGTAAAAGTTTTGTAATAATAATCATATGAATGGTTTGCACCCTAAATGACTAGATTCCCTTTCTGTGTGATTTGCATAAATTATTTTTTTTTTTTTTTTTTTTTTAGCTGATCTAATAATGCTTGGACTAGCTACTCATGAACTGAACTTCACAATCATAAGAGAAGAGTTTAAGCCTAATCAACCAAAGCCCTGTCCACTGTGCTCACAAATTGGACATGAACTGAGAAACTGTGAGGGATTGCCTCGTGAGAAGAAAGGGGAGGTAATGCTTTGAAATTATTAATTTTTTTTTTTTTTTTTTTCCCTAAAATTTGGGGGGGGGGGTGCTTTTTGGAGAATGCAAACTTTCTATAGTTTGCGCTGGGCACAGTTGCAATACATAGCTGTTGTACAAGCCAAAAAGTTTCTGTCCTGAAGTGTACATAGACCCATTTTACAACCAGGAGGTTTTTGTTTTGTTTTTTTCCTCCCGCTTGCAGTAAAAAAAATAGGTGTCCTCTCTCCACTCCCAGTATTATGCAAGAGCAGCACCAGACTGATGAGGTGATCTCTCTGCTCGCTTTCTCCTATCAGGATGCTCCTTGTCGGCACACGTGTGTGTGTGTGTGTGTGTGTGTGTGTGTGTGTGTGTGTGTGTGTGTGTGTGTGTGTGTGTGTGTGTGGCACACCTGTTTGACTCTCCCAATCTAAATTATACTATGTATTTAACATCCTGATGCCAAATTACATTGAGATATTTTGGGCTAGTTGCTTAAACAGAATGTAAATGCTTTTTGTTTTATGCATGTAGTTCAACTTTAGGTTAGTTTCCACAATGGTTACAGTATATAGTTAGTAATAATGAGCTTTGTTTAATTTACGGATGTCTTTATTTTCCCAGCATGATGAATTTGCAGGCACGACACATGGCTCTGAGCAGGAGTTTATTTTCATTCGTCTTAATGTATTGCGTGAGGTATGTGTTTAAATGGTGTGTTTTTTTTTGTTTCTTTGTGTGTCTGTCTACATACTGTAATTAATAGTACTTTAATCTCGCCATCTGTTTCTTTATCAGTACCTAGAGAGAGAGTTGACCATGTCAAGCTTGCCTTTCCCGTTCGATTTTGAAAGAAGTATTGACGACTGGGTTTTTATGTGTTTCTTTGTTGGAAATGACTTTCTGCCTCACTTGCCCTCTCTTGAAATCAGGTGCAGCTTTCAGTTTCTTCATTTTGAGTTCATTCTTTTCATGTTCAGTTTAACAAGTGGCTAACCTGCTAATTCTGTCTTAGGGAGGGTGCCATCGACCGTCTTGTAACCATCTACAAGAACGTGGTCCACAAGACTGGGGTGAGTGTGTGTGGTGTGTGTGTTTTTTATTTTTATTTTTGTTACCTTTTCGACTAATTTTCTCCACTTCAAACATTACAAAGTATTGCAGTGTGTGAAGTACCTTGACAACTTTTGGTCACTGAATATCTTTGTTCTTAAGACGCTTTTCAGGTGTTTTATCACTAATAATATTGCCTGAAAAGCACCTCTCATGCCGCCCAAGTGCTTTCACTCTGGTGGTTTGCTTGCAGGGTGGGAAAAGTCCTGCAGGCAGTATCTATGGGGCAGTGTAGGAGCGCTGTATACAGCGCTCCTACACCGCCCCTGCCCATTGAAATGAATGGGCAGTGCTTCCGAAGTTCCTCTCTGTAAACGGACACTGTGACAATGGTTTCATCAGACAGAAGTAAAAGAAACCTTTAACAGGTGACATTAAAAAGGTGAAGAGGGGGTTCCAACTTTTTCATACTCAATTGAGAACCAAAAAATGATCTATTTCTGTCCGTATTTGTCTTGTTGCCCCCACTATAGCGTTATCTATGTATTTTGAACACCATGTACACTTTCTAAAGAATATAGCAAGCTGAAGACTATGTGTGTATGTGTGTATGTATGTGTGTGTGTATATGTATATGTATGTGTGTGTGTATTTTTGTAAACTTCTAATTGCAAGCCCCCATGTAATGGTGATGAACAATTGTAGACATATTTGAAGTCCAAGAATGTGTCAACCATGGCTATCTCCATAGAAACAGTGGAGGAGTGGTATTTGTATGATTATCAGTTGAAAATAAAAAGGTGAAAAAAAACTGATGTAACCACCACTTTAAAAGTATGCGCTTGGCTAGGTGGATGCCGCATCAGACCTATGCTGCAGTTGGCATCTCTGTACTGAGAACTGAGCCACAGATCATCACCGATGGCTTGTTTCTTACTCCTCTCCGAGCGGAGAGATGCTGACTGACAGTCAGCATCGCTGATGCGCTGCTCCTCCGCGCTAATTGGAGCAGTCTCAGGCTCGCTGAGACTGCCATCAGTCAAGGCAGCTGGCAAATCCAGACTTGGGAAGTCGGGATGACGCGCTGCCTCAACTGATTGCACTGACGTGAGTGGACCACAGACTGCTCTCCACTGAAACTGGGTCACAGGTGCGCAAAACGAATTGCACTCATGTGACCCAGAGGAGAAGCCCAGCCTAAAAAGCTCAGGCTGTACTCCTTTTTAAGGACTGGTGAACTACAATATATTAAAGAATTTCTGGCACTATATTTAATTTTTTTTTTTTTTGCCAGATAAATCGATACAGGAATTATTTTGCTTAAAAGCAAAGGGGCTGGGGGAAACAAGGGGGACATTGGGACTTTTATTCTTTTGCTACCACGTACTTCATGTAAAGTCCCAATGTACCCCCCCCCAATTTTTTTTTTTTTGGCCCACTTGCTTTGAATCTAATAGGGACGAAATGGATGACCTTACGAGGCCATGGTTTCATTCAAAGTCCCCTGGGATGGAAATACATGACCTGCAGGCAGTAGAGGGTACATCAATCATACTGCTGCAACACAGCGCCACTTTCTGTATGTAGTACAAGCTATTAGCATCAGCAAGTTGGTTCTGACACTTTTCTTGAGTTAAGAGAACTCAAGAGTGTTTGTGTGTTTTTTTTTTTTTTTTTTTTTTTTTTTTTTTTTTTTTCTTTGCTTTTATGTTACTTTGTACAGCCTATTGTACACCTTCAGCCCATATATCAGTGCACAGAGCGTGGACTCTTTACTTTGGGTTATGTATGGCCATTGATGTGTTTCTTAAATGTTTATTAAGAGGACAGTTTATTCTTAATGACTGTTGCTTTGCTCCCACAACAGTCTGGGCAGTATATAAATGTAAAAATGTTGTATTTTGAAGATGATTTTATTTTTTTTTATTTTTTTTTTCCTCCCTTCCTTTTTCAAATTTGCAGGGCTACCTTACAGAGAGCGGATTTGTGAACCTGGAGAGGGTGCAGATGATCATGCTAGCAGTGGGAGAGGTTGAAGACAGCATTTTCAAGAAGAGGAAGGACGATGATGTATGGCTGAGGTTTTGCTACTATTTCCGCTGCACTTTAGTAGATGCGTGGGGCTGGCCTCCTCAACTTTTCCTGCATTGCTTCCTGAATGAATTGGTTGCCTTACCCGCGATGCATGCTAAGATCTGATGTGAGGCTCGTATCAGTCAGGTCGGCCGATATTTGGCGTTTTTTAATTAATCGGCATTGGCCGATTGTGCTGTTTAAAAAAGGCCGATGATATATTCAGCGCGACTTGCAAATGACTTCAGTAATAGAAGTCAGTGCAAGTTGCCTGGAGACTTCAGTGAAGCGACTTGTCTCCTTTGGGCAGTCTGCCAAGAAAAGATCAAAAAGATACAATGTTTACACTTGAATGAATTAACTCAACTCAGTGTGTAGAGTTCTCAGTTTAACCATTTAAAGACTAAATCTTTTTTGGCACTTGATGCTTACAAATAAAAATCCTATATTTTCTGCTAGAAATTCACTTAGAACCCATAAAACGTATAAATATTTTTTAGCAGAGATCCTAGGGAATAAAATGGCGCTTGTTGCAATATTTTATGTCACACGGTATTTGCGCAGCGGTCTTTCAAACAATTTTTTTTGGGGAAAAAAAATACAGATTTAAAAAAAAACAGTAAAGTTAGCCCATTTTTCAGAGGGAGAGAGATTTTCTGTATCACTAAGACCCCTTTCACACCACCGATAGCGTGGGCGGTAAAGCGCTGCTATTTTTAGCGGTGTTTTACCGCAGGATTTGCGGCGCATTTTGGGCACTAGCGGGGCGCTTTTACCCCCGCTAGCGGCCACGAAAGGGTTAAACCCGCCGGAAATACACCGCAATAGTGGCGTTTTGCCGGCAGTATTACAGCGCTGCCCCATTGATTTCAATAGGGAGCAGCGGTGGAGGAGCGGTAAAGAAGCTGCTGGCAGGACTTTTTTTCTGACGTCCTGCCAGCGCACCGCCGTAGTGTGAAAGCCCTCGGGCTTTCACACTACACACAATGGTGCAGCTTCTTTAGGGCGTTTTGCAAGCGCTATTTCTAACGCTATAGCGCCTGCAAAACCCCCTGGTGTGAAAGGGGTCTTAAGGCTGCTTTCACACTGGAGCGAGCAGGCGTTGACGGTAAAACACTGCCAGTTTTAGCGGCGCTTTACCGTCATTTCAGCGGGGCACTTATAATTCAGCTAGCGGCCCAGGAAGGGGTTAAATGTGCCCGTGAAGCACCGCTGCCAAATCGCATTGCAGGTGCTTCGACAGCGGTGCCCATTCATTTCAATGGGCAGGAGTGGTGGAGGAGCGGTATACACTACTCGAAAGATGCTGCTTGCAGGACTTTTTTTTAACGTCCTGCCAGCACATCTCAGTGTGAAAGCACTCGGGGCTTCCACACAGACTGCAGGGGAGCCGTTTTGCAGGCACTTTACAGGCGCTATTTTAAAGCGCCTGAAAAACGCCCCAGTGGGAAAGGTGTCTAACTGTTAGATTTTATGAGCTGAAGGGGAAAAAATAATCGGCCTAACATATCGGCCCAAAAAAAAAATCGGCATCATATATCAGCCGTGGCGATTTTCTAAATATCGGCATTAGCCAGAGAAAAACCCATATCGGTCGACCTCTAGTCCTGTTCTTCCTTCTCTGCCCGCCCCCCCCACTCCCCCCCCCCCCCCCCCCCTGGACTGGGGCAGGAGGTGCAAGCTAGCGTTTGGTTGCTAGGATGCAAGGCGGCCCTAGCAACCAATCTCCTGCTTGGTAATTCTGGAAGCCCCTGCAGAATGGCTGGACCATGGCTGTCCAGATAAGACGTTTAGTGATGCCGGCGTTGGTGACGGAAGTTGCCATCTTGGCCTCTGTTTAATCTACAGTTATCACACGTGCAGCGTCATGGTAAGCTATGACGCCAGCCATTTAATGGGTTTACAGTTTGGTTGAGCGGGTTGTTGTTCATGACATGTCTTAAATATAACCACTTTGATAAGTGGTTAAGTCGATGGGTTTAGCTTTGCCTCCAGTTAATTTTGTGCATGTTGATCTACAGGTTTTATTTAGTTATTTCCTAACCTTTTCCTTTGCATATCTGTTTTAGGAGAACTTTAAGAGGCGTCAAAAGGAGAAAAAGAAGAGAATGAAGGTCAGTTTATCATGAGGCTAGCCATGAAATATCTCTGCAAATGTTTTAAATGTATAGTGTAATATGGAATATATGCTGTTCCGTTCTAGGCGGAGCAGAACCCGACTTTCATTCCATCTGGCCAGTTTGCTCCATATGCCCTAGGTCGGGGTAACTCGTCTGTTCCTCAAGCCATAAATAACCCGAGAGCAACAGCATATGATATGCGCAAGCAAAATCTGGTATGCTATCTATCTTCTTAATGGACATTATGTAGTTTAGAACAGTCTCTACCTTTTTTTTTTTTTTTTTTTTTTTTTCTTTTTTCCTTTTTTCTAAATGGACAATTTCACTTGTACTACCCTTCCCCCCAACCCTTTTATAATGTACATGCTTAAAATCGATGTTTTCTTAGTGATGTGGTAGCCAAGCTGGGAATGTTCATGTCACATACTTTAGCAAACACTTTCGTTTTTAAAACCATACATTTAACCACTACAATACAGGGCACTTTCGCCCCCTTCCTTCCCAGCCCAATTTTCAGCTTTCATCGCTCTCGCACTTTCAATGACAATTGCGCGGTCATGCTACACTGTACCCAAATTAATTTTTTTTTCGCACAAATAGAGCTTTATTTTGGTGGTATTCACGACTCTGCTTTTTATTTTTTGCGATGTAAGCGCAAAAAAAACGGAAATTTTTTTAAAAAAAACTATTTTCTTTTTTAAAAGAAATCCAATAAAATCAAATTTTTTGTCATAAATTTAAGCCAAAATGTATTCTGCTACATGGTTTTTGGTAAAAAAAAAATTCCGTTAAATGTATATTAATTGGTTTGTGTGATCACCGACATATGTACGCAAATGATCATGTACAGATGTGTGCAGGTGATCACGTACATGTGTGCAGATAATCATTGGAACATGTGATTTTAGTGGGACATATGTGGGGGACATGTGTTTTTTTTTATTTTATTTGGGGACATGTGTGTTTTTGGTGACATGTATATTGTGTGGTGATGTGTGTATTACACTATACTGGTGATCAGTTAGTAAAAAGCTGTAAAAACAGCTCATACTCACTGATCACCAGCCGGCTGCAGCGATCTGCTCCTCCTCTCCTCACACAGAAGTCATCGCTGAGGAGAGGAGGAGCCGATTGCCTAGCAACCGGCTGTTTGTTTACATCACATGACGGCCGTAATTGGACACGGCCGTCGTGATCAGGAGGGCCAATCACAGAGCCCTCCTGCCGATCCGAGATGCGCCGTGTCCGGGTGACACAAGCACATCGGGATCGCGCCGCTGCGCGGGCACGCACGCGCGATCCCGCTCCTTCTGAAGGACGTCCTATCAGAAGTAGAGAGGTCCCACCTGGCCGTATATGTGCATTGGCCCGGGTGGGAAGTGGTTACATTTTAAAAAAAAAAAACCCTTTCAAACTTTTTTTTTTTTTTTTTTTTTTTCCTGCTGGTTCTATGGATGCTGCCCTCACTTCTATTCGCTAGTGTCTTCTTTGCCTTGCTGAATCCTGCCATTGCCACCTATTTTTGTGTGTCCTCTGTGAGAACAGCAGCCCCATGAGAAATGGGAAGAAGGGAGCACCCACAATGCCACATCCGTGATGTATCAAGGGAAAACAAAGATGATGCCAAATGGATATCAACAGGTTGGACCTTTTAAGGCATGGAAGCAACTAGGAAAGTAGAGAAAAAATATTTATTTTATTGAAAAATACAGTATCAACAGTGTTCAAAACAATATAAAAATCACATAAAATGATATAATTTGTACATTGAGCCCTTGTGCGTCGCGTCTATGCATTTTGCCGTAAAGGCTTCCTCAGGACACGGAAAAAGGTTGACGTAGCAAGAGAACAATAAATCTTTCGCTTCAAATGAGCTGCGCCTCAAGTACAAATGTCATAGCAACCAGGTCAGATCCAAATATATGGAGCGGTCAACCACGCTGTGATAGTGGACAGCAAGTGGCACATTCTGATGAGTACAAATAGAAATTGATGCTTATAGCAGGGTGGGTTTATGCCTGCATGGTCTCCATAAAAATACTTTTACCTTTAAGTCTATATGCTATTTGGCTATACTATGTCACCAGCATCTACTAAGCTTTATGTGGTTGGGATTATGTCCTCTATTGGCCGTCCCCATTGATGGTAATTTACTGACTGAGACTTCTTTCCTGCTATAAGCAACTATCAATTTCCTGAGGAAGCCTTTGCGGCGAAACGTGTAGACGCGACGCACAAGGGCTCAATGTACAAATTCTATAATTTCATATGATTTTTATATTGTTTTGAACAATGTTATGATATTGAAAAATATAATCAAATATTTTTTTTCTACTTCCCTATTTGCTTCCATGCCTTAAAAGTCTGACCTGATATCTATTTGGTATCATCTTTACCTTGAAACAGCAGCCCCATGTTGTTCTACCTGTGAGGTCAACACACAGGACATCTCTGCTCCTTCTCGAAGAGCAGTGATGGCAGCTTCCCAGGAACTTTCTTAAACCCTTGTACCCAGTGAAGTGACTGACCTTGGGTGATACACAAATGAAACCCGTTCTACTACACAATTGGTGTGTTTTTGGTTTTTATTTTTTTTCCCCCCTTCTACATGTGTTCAAAGTGCTGAATTTATAAAGCTTGTAGAGCTGTCAAAAAGGTGGGCGGAGAGCTGGTTACACTCTAAAAGAGCTGATTGGAGGGAAGAGACCTACCCCCTTTCATACACCTCTCAGGAACTGAGCTGAGCCAGTCAATCACAGGCTGTGTGCTGAAGCTCCCTCCCCTGTCACCAAGTATTATAAATGAATGGCAATAAGAATGATGGGACATGCAGTCTTGAGAAATGTTGTTTTAGTTATGATTGGAGTGTGCACTGTGTAAAAGGATGGTAATGTTTCTGGAAAGTAATCAATTATTGTCTTGTTACACTTTGTCTAATACTGTTTTTTTTTGGGGGGGGGGCACTGAGACCTTGGTACTACTTGAACACAAGTCCTCACTGACCCCTATTGCTGCAGGCACTGTGGAGGAGTTCTTCACAACAGAAGTTGTACTCTGCTCCCTATCCCAACAGTGGCTCAGCAACCTGTCGTCTTATCTTTAGTGTGAGCACAGGGCAGGATCTCTGGCAGGGAAAGCAAGGTGAGCTGGTTTGCTAAGATAAAGGCTTGAACAACTTCAGTGCTGCTTCTGAACTTTAAGGTTCCATTCACACTTGCACAACTTGTCATGCAACTTTAGACAGTCGCATGACAAGTTGCACCCCATGTTTTCCAATGAGTGCTGTTCAGATCTATGTGACTTCAATGTTAACCCTCAAAAGTTACATCAAAGTTGCACCTGGATGTTCTAGATATGGCAGTTGTGCAATAGTTGTCCATTATCGCTGGTCAATATTGAATCCAAATCTCACCCATCCAGAGTTGCACCACTATGGAGCCTAAGGAACCATGCTCTAAAGTGCCTGTGCCTACCAAGGTTGGTAAGGGATTGTTTTAAAGCTCCTCTACTGCTTTTTAACCACTTGCAGACCAGGCTTTTTCTTGAACTTTTTGTTCCAAGTTTTAAATTTGCGGTGTTTGCTAGAAAATTACTTATAAACCCCCAAACTTTTATGCAGAGACCCTAGTGTTTCTCAACTCCAGTCCTCAAGGCACCCCAACAGGTCATGTTTTCAGGCTTTCCATTATTTTGCACAGGTGATTTAATCAGTTTCACTGCCTTAGTAATTACGAAAGCCATTTAATCTGAGGGAAATCCTGAAAACATGGCCTGTTAGTGCGCCTTGAGGACTGGAGTTGAGAAACACTGCCCTAGGGAATAAAATGGTGCTGGTTGCAATTTTTTGTCGAGTATTTGCTCAGCAGTTATGCAAATGCAGTTTATTTTTTTCCAAAAAAAAAAAAACACTTTAGCCACTTGCTTACTGGGCACTTAAACCCCCTTTCTACCCAGGCCAATTTTCAGCTGTCACTTTGATTTCATCTTTTTCACACAAATGGAGCTTTCTTTTGGTGGTATTTTAATCGCTAAACAAAGACCGTCATTTTTCATAAATTTTGCAAACAATTTTATTATTTTTTCTCCTTCATTGATGTGCCCAGATGAGATGGCACTGATAGGTGGCACTGCTTAACAGTGCTGATATGTACTGGTGGTCACTGCTTAGAAGCAGTGTCTGTAGTGTACAGGACCGATGTCCCCGTTTTTTTTTTTTTTTTTTTTTTTTTTAGCTTCAGTGCATCAGTTTAGTGCTTGGAATGCTCTTTAAGGGGCCTATAAAACTATTGGGATTGCGCACATATACACAACGTGTGTGCAGGGCATGTCCACGCTCTTTATTGCACAGGGTGTGTAATACATTTGGGTTGTTAATGGTAGCACAGAGACCAGCACCATTATTCACTTGCTGACAGTAAATAAAAAGTCATTAGCCATAACACCAGTATGGTTATTTACTGTGGGTGATTCTCTAGAAGATAAATGTGGTCCAACAGGTGCCCCAAGCATATGCAGAATCGAACGCATACCTAAGTCACATGCGTAAATGGTATTCAAACCCCACGTGAGCAATGAATGTTGTGCAAGACCTCTAACTCTAAACTGGTAATCTGTGTAAAAAAAAATCAAGCGTTTCCTATGGAGATTTTTAAGTACTGTTTGTCGCCAATTCCATGAGCGCGCACAATTTTTAAAGCATGACATGTGTTTTGTGTAACATCATTCACATTCTACAAAAAATAATGGGCTAAATATGTTTTAGTTATTGAGGACCGGTTCACAGTGCAGTGATGTGGGAGCCTGGCAAATCCAGTGCGGGTTCCTGGATCGCATACAACTCTCAGGCAGTTTACACTGCTGAGTGTCAGTAGAAGGCTAATGACACCCCAAATCAGTTTGAATAGCACAGAGCAAACTGCAAATTTGAACAGGAGTTGAATCGAATGGGTGTGAACACCCATGCGAGATCCGATTGCGGACCAAAAAAGGGTCCTGTGTAAGTTCGGTCTGATTGCGATGCCAAGTCAGCCATACAATCTGTACGGCTGAGTTGGCATTGCAGTGCGAATAGCATCTGATGTTGCACAGCAGTGGGAAGTGGTATATTAAGTATATTTTTCAAAAATAAACATTTTAGTGTAAAAAAATTTTTTATTTTTATTTTTTTAAGCAAAAAATACTCATTGTTAACAAAATTCCAGAAAAGGCCTGGTCAGGGAGTGGTTACAGCACTGGTTATTTTTGAAGAATCTATAGCCTAGCTAAAGCAAGTTTGAACCTACCTGCTTGGCCTTATTTCTCTGTGGCCACATTGAGACTTAGGCCGGCCATAGATGGTTCTAATTTTGGTCAGTTCAGCAGGGACTGGCTGAAACTCAAACCATGTATGGGCAGGCTGAATGTACCAAAGTGGATTGCTCAACTTTGGTACAACCAGCCTATCAGATTTTACATGTGTTTATTGCTAGCGGCAATTTGTTCTCCTGGTGGGGTCGGCTTCCCTCTTTGGGAGAACTCCAATAGCTCTGCAGGATAATTGTGCAGGTGAACACCAACAGATCCATCGTTGCTGAATGGAAAATCTATCTGTCCCATGGCTGGTGTAAGCACTCTGAAAACTATTTTGTGTGGTATTGACCTTTTTACAGGTGCTCCTAACATAAGTAATATGTGGGCTGATAAAAACAGGATGGAAGGAGCCAAGGGAAAAGGGTAGTAATCTCCTTTAAATCCTTGATGCAGGCTACTCCATCTCTGCACAGAATAGTGGAGGACTCCATGATTTTTTTTATTAGTGGACTATTTGGCCCATAATCTGCCTGTCCTGTGTTAATGTAAAGCATACATTGTCATTATTGCCTTTATACATATCCTCACCTGTCTAACCTTTCAGTGTCAAAATGGCTCTCTAGGTAACCAGCATTCTAAGGCTCCATGCACACTTATTTTAACAGCCCATAAACTCCTCTTATCCTGTGTCCATGCACACAGGGATTTTTTTATTTATTTTTTGGATGTTTATCAGCAGTGGAGTTCATGGGCTGTTTCATGAACGTCATTAAAATTGCGTTCAGGAGTTGTTTTTTTGGACCACAAACACCAAATGCTGCTGAACGTTGCTAAACACTCAAAAATGTGGCTCGCCAGCGTTTAACGTTTTTGATCCATTGAGGGGGGGAACTAAACGCTAACGCGGAAAAACCTTGAAAAGATTTGTTGCAAAGCTACTGGCGTTATATAATGTTTTAGCGTCCAGTGAGCCTTTAACTTTACTTTTTCAGTTAATGGCCCCTCCTTTTTTTTTTTTTTTTTGCAATTTACAAAACATGTTTTAGACTTTAACCTCTGTATGGGACTTTTTATTTATTTTTTTTCTCTCCGTAACTCTTATGTTTTGATATCACTGAATCTTCCTCTTCCTTAGAACTCCAATGACAAAGAAACCCAATCAGGAACAAAAAGGAAAGCAAATGACAGTGACAGTGAGCCAGAGCCAGAAGATAATATCAGGTGAAGCCATTTTGTATGTAGTACTTTGTTAGCAAATTGCTGAATTGGGTAGAATTGCTAATGAATGCCATTTAGCTTATGGCAGCAGCGCCTTTGGATAATTTTCTGTGATCTTTTTATCCGGCAGTAATTAATATGGAGGGTAACAATATTCAGTAAATTCCAGCGAGATGAGTAAGCTAAAGCTGTTAAATCCAAGTATCGAGATTAGTATGCATGCTGGCTCTCTTTCTTCAAGCCACTCTTCCCTTTGAGACCAGACACTGCATTGGCTAGACATTCACTGATTTTGATTTGATTATGTGATCTGAATACCGGTGTTTTCTGCAGGAATATTTAACCCTTCAACTTTTTAGTGGCTGTAAGAGTGTCACATTAACAGATTTGAATGGGGCATCTGTTTAGCATTCCAATTGCACTACTTTGATCTGTAGCGTGTAAAATTGTACTTCAGAAATATAATTTGTGCAGGTGTCCCATTACTACCTAACACATGGCTTCTGTGGACATTTTGCTTATATTAGCATGGTCATTTGTGACTTTATTTCTTTTTTTCCTCTCCTTTGATGGAAATTAAGAGAAAAGTAAATACATGAATTCATTAGCACTCTGATGATGCTTTCCAAATGCTTTAATGTTTGTTAGATATGTACCATTATTGTAATTAACAGAGAGGAGAGATTGCTACTGTGTGCTGTTATGGGGTTTTTGTTTTAGGATTTGTTGTTGAGCACTATTTTCTATGTATTGTGTCAAGGTAATTCAGAGCATATCTTTACCAAAAAAGTTTAAAAAAAATTACCTCTTACACTTCCTTTTTTGCTTTATTTGTGGACAAATCCTACTTGGTTCACTTTTTTTTTTTTTTGTGATGTTAAAGCGGACCTCCACCCTGAAGTGGAAGTTCTGCTCATCTGATCCCTAACCCCCCCCCCCCCCCCCCCCTCCGGTGCCATAATCGGCACCTTTCATGGGGGAGGGGGTGCAGATACCTGGATAATCCAGGTATCTGCACCCACTTTGGGACAAGCTAGCTGGGGGGGGGTTCCCAGGACACAGCAGGAACCAGTGGAGACGCGTAGGGCGACTCGCTCATGCGCAGTAGGGAACCGGGCAGTGAAACATCTTGTGCTGTCTTGCATGAACTGCACACTTTGCTATCTCCCCAGAGTGGCTCAATGATATTGAGGTCAGGAGACTGAGATGGCCACTCCAGAACCTTCACTTTATTCTGCTGCAGCCAATGATGGCAATGAATGACAATCATCCAAAACACAAGGCCAAGTACGTCCCATGAGCGGCTTCCTGGCTGATGAATGCAAATGTTCTTCCAGTATTTATCGTTCATCACGGGACAGAACCATAGTAGTTACTATGTGGGTTATAGGCCACTGGCACACCCTAAGACAGGAAGTCCACTCCCTATCTCTCTCCCCCCCCCCCCCCCACTATCGGGAGTGCTCCAGTGTTTTTGGTGTTGGTCAGGGTGTTGGTCATGAGCAAAGATGTGCTGGGACTAGCTATGCAGCCGGATCCATTCAAAGTCTTTTAGGCCAAATTGAATGGTAGCCAGGCCTTGTGTGCGAAGAAACAAGGTTTTGCCTGTAACGCTTCTCTTAGGGAGCTGGGATCCAGTATGTTGGTATTTTTAAAGCCGTAAAGTTTTACTGGTGGGGTGCTATTACAGGTCCAGGAGTGTGGGTTCCCCGAGGGTCCCCAGTTTCTGAATGTTATCAGAACCCACCGTGAAGGGTTAAGGGTCTGTTGGTTTTACCAAAGAAAAACTCTGTGGTGGGAAAGGTAAGGACTTTTCCTAAGGCATATTTTTTAAATTTTCTTATGAAATGTCTCCTTTTGAATGTTGTCATGCCTAAGTGTGACCACTGGGGGCTGTATGGAGTACGCACCTTCTCATGCTTTCCTCAGAGGTCACGCTGTGTCAGGAAGCAGCAGACCACCGGTGAGGGGGCAGGGCTTAGCGCGGCTTTGGTGTCCTCCAATGTCTGGAGCGGGAGTGTGTTTTAAAAATTCCATTTGTGCTGCTGCAAGGTGTCGGAGGGACACAAGAGCAAAGAGGGGCATGAAAGAGGTTTGGTGATGCAGGCATTTCCTATTGACACATTTACTATTTGCATCAGGCTGAGCATTAATGGCAGTGGCTGGACTATTGCTCAAGCAGTAAATGCAATCCTTCTGGAAGTACCTCTGCTTTTGTGCATCGGGCTATGGTCGGAAGGAAGGTTAAACACCCTCAAGAAGGATTTCGGCCACAAAGCCTAGAACCATCAAAAAAATAAATTGCATTCTCCCCTGAAATTTCTGAGGTGGCTGGCAAAGTGAGCCATCAGGGCTATCGGGTGTTGCAACTGCTTTCAACACTGCAGGCCCTGTCTATTACTGAAGAGGTTTTCTTTTTGTCCCCCCCCCCCCCCCCCCCCCCAACCATTTTAGGGTTGGAGCAGAAGATTGATGCTTCAGAGTGGGACTAAATGCGTTCCCCTTTCGTTACCCAGGACCCTCAAACTGAGGAACCGGGGGCGAGAGAGATGATTTTCTCTCGGACCAGGAAGAGGCCAATGACTCTCTTGAAGAGTCAAATATGGAAGCATCAGGTTCACATTCTGAAAGATTGATGGTACAATCTCTTACTGTATTGGTCTGTTCCACATTCATGCTGCCGTTAGCTGAGTCAGTTGATGAGCCCACTTTTTGTTTTGGTTCGCTAAAGCCTCCTCAAGCATTTCCTGCTTTTCCTATCCATTCATTGCTGAAAAAGCTTATGTATTCTGAGTGGGATCAGCCAGAAAGTTTTCCTCCGAAAAGGTTTTCAACACTTTATGCTATGGAGGAAGAATTTAATAAGAAATGGGGAATGCCAGCAATTGATGCTGCTATAGCCTCTGTAAATATTCAACTCGTCTGGTAGACAATGCTCAAATGCTGAAGGATCCAATGGATAAAAAGTTGAATTCCTATTTAAAACATTTTTCTCTGGCAGGTTCAGTGGCTCAGCCTGTGCTGGCAGCAATCGGTGTATGTCAATTCTTGAGAGACCAGTTTAAACAGGTGCTCAAGATTATTCCTGATCAGCAGGCCCAAGATTGGGCTGGGATACCCAGGGACGTTATGTTTTGCAATAGACGCCATGAGAGATTCTATTCTCCAGGCCTCACTACTTGCACTCAGGCTGGTGCATATGCGTAGAGTGGGAAAAGTTCCCTTTTGCCAGTTAAGAACAGTGTGTGTGGTTGTTTTTTTTTTTTTTTTTTTGTGAGCTTCTTCTTCAGGTGCCAGGATAGTCGGCCTCCAGGCAGTCACAACAGCCTCCATCGTCAAGTTCAAGAGGTAAACCTCGGTCAACCCCAGGGACAATAGAGGCTCCCCGGTAAGGAAATCCACAAAACAAAATCCTAAGACCTCCTTATAAAGGGATGCCCCGCTCGCTGAGAGAGAGAGAGACTCTTCTGCAGTTCTCAGGAAGAGTGTCGAGACAAATGGGTGGCTTCCTCAATATCTCTGGGATACAAACTAGCGTTCTGAGAGTTCCCATCTCGTTTTCTCAGATCAAACGTTCCCAGGCATCCAGAGAAAAAGGTCTCTTTCAAGCTTTAAACCATCTTTGGTCTCAAAAGGTGATATCTGTGGTCCCCATGGAAGAGCAGGGGTTGGGGTTTTATTCAAACCTTTTCACGGTAACAAAACCAAACGGAGATGTCGGACCCATTTTAGATCTCCAAGGTTTTTGAATATCTGCTCTTTTCGCATGAAGTCAATCTGATCAGTGGTCTCCATTCTACAACAGAACTGCTAGCATCAATCGACATCAAGGATGCTTACCTCCATGTACCCATTTTTCCTGCTCACCAAAAATATCTATGCTTTGAGATAGAAAATCTTTTTCAGTTTGTAGCTCTGCCTTCTGGTCTAGCTACTGCACCTCAAATGTTTACAAAGGTCTTTGCTCCCCTTTTTAGCCAGATTAAGGGCTCAAGGTATAATGATTCTAGCTTAGACGATCTACTCTTGATGTTGGATTCTCAACATAGAGAAATCTTCCTTAAAACCATCAGATTGGAATACTTGGGTCTGTTCATAGATACAGCTCAGAGGCTGTTCTTGCCCCAGGCAAAGATCCGTTCCATAGGGGAACTGATTCAGGTGATCAAAGCAAAGAATCCATTTATTTGACTTTGCATGAGACTAGGGCTGCAACTAACAATTATTTTCATAATCGATTAGTTGGCCGATTATTTCGATTATTAACCAATTAACCTTAAAAAAAAAAAAGTGGGTCAAATTGATCTTTTCAATCGGTGACAGGAAAATTTTAAAATAGAAAACTTCTTAGTCAAAGGAATTTTCAGACAGTGTTTGTGGTTTTCGTTAAATGACATTCATTTTAAAAAAACAAATGAAAATTTCAAGCAAAATTCTTTCATTCAGCGAATGTACAAAGATTTTTCGTCTGAATATTCTCATCTGAAAACTGATCTGTGTGGCCAGTATAAGACTCCGTACACACCTATGCAGTTTGCTTTTGATCTGTTTCTGCAGTGCTTTTTGCTGTGCGTCTTTTTGATTTTTGCGCACGTGATTTTACTGCAAGTTGCATTTTTGCCTTTTCTTTGGGCAGATTAAAAAACACAAATTGCTGCAAAAACGTATAACATGCTTTTCTGCGGCTTCTCCATTGAAGTATATTGAACCAATAAAGCACCATTTTGCGTTAAAAGTCCCTGATCCTTTCAGATGTGAACGTGTCCCATAGGAAATGATGTAAATGAACTGTAATGCATTTCTTCAAAAAGCACCAATAAACACATAGATGTGAACCAGGTCTAAGACGTTTAGTAACATAATGGGGTTAAAAAAAAAATGAAAATTGGCCTTTTATAGTAGAAAAAAGCAGATAATCACTACTGTAAGGGGTTCATTTTTTTACTGTAGAACAGTGAAAGTAATATTTACAGTAGCGACCATTTGCTCTTTTTGTACTATAAAGGGCTTATTTTTTTTACCCCATTAGGTTACTGGCCGATTTAATCGATTTATGAAATTAATCGATTACTATTTTCATAATCGATTAGTTGTCGATTAATCGATTAGTTGTTTCAGCCCTACATGAGATTGTTGGGAAAGATGGTGGCTTTGTTCAAGATCGTTACTTATGCTCAATTTCATTCAAGATTACTGCAAAATAGTCTCCTGTAGAGCTTGGACCTTGTTCCATGTCGTGACTTCCCAATGCGTTTATCCCCAAAGGTGCGCCAAAGCCTCAGTTGGTGGTTGATAACCAAGAATCTCCAAAAAGGGAAATTCTTCCTACCAGTTACCTGGAAGGTGGTAACAGATGCCAGAGCTTTCTGGGCTGGAGAGCAGTCCTGGAAGAAGCATCTGTCCAGGGAAAAGTTCAAATCAGAAATGACTATCAATATTCTAGAGATTCGGGCAGCACGCATGGCCCTGAAAGCCTGGACGCTCAGATTACGGAATTGTCCTGTCGGGATTCAATCCGATAATGCCACAGTAGTGGCCTATATAAATCCACCAAGGGGACACGTGAAGTCATGCAGCCCAGAGTTGAATCATATCCTAACTTTGCCAATAGGCAAGGTATGGGGGGTGTTTTTTTTTTTTTTTTTTTTTTTTTTTTTTTTTTTCCAGTCTTCATTCTAGAAATAAAGAATTGGCAGGCGGACTACTTGAGTCGCCAGCAGTTGCTCCCAGGAGAATGGTCTCTTCATCCTGACATCCTTCCGTCATCCTTCTGTCAATATGTCAAAGATGGGGAATTCCGGACGTGGATCTGTTTGCGTCCCGGTTCATCAAAAAGATTGACAACTTTGTGTCAAGGACAGGATCTGCTGGCATGCGGAAAAGATGCCTTGGTTTTTCCGTGGAATCAGTTTTCACTGATTTAGGCATTCCTTCCTGTTCTGTTGCTTCTGCAGCTTCTACGCAGGATCAAGCGGGAAGCAAAGGCGGTTATTCTTGTGGCCCAAGAGATCTTGATGTGCAGAGATCGTAAAGATAGCCATAGGAGACCCATGGACCCTACTGGCACGGGCAGACCTTGCTTGCCTCGCAAGGTCTGGAATTCCATCCTACTTTACAAACGATAAATTTTAATGGTTTGGCTATTGAGGCCCACATTTTGAAGAAGCGTGGGCTATTGGATTCAGTGGTATCTACCATAGTTAATGCAAGGAAACTGGCCTCGAGTCATATATTATAGGGTCTGGAAGGCATATATCTGCTGGTGTGAATCCAGGGGTTGGCACCCCAGGAAATGTCATAGGTAGGATCCTTGAATTTCTACAGGTGGGATTAGAAATAAAACTGGCCTTGAGTACTATCAAAGGCCAGGTTTCAGCCTTATCGTTATTTCAACGACCACTTGCTTCGCACTCTCTGGTTCGTAGCTTTATTCAGGGGATAAAATGTCTTAATTTAAGTCAAGGGTTCAGGGGTAACCTAACCAGAGGATTAAGTCCTGTTTTTATTACAGAAACAGCCTTTTGAGCCGATGCGTCATATTCCCTTGGTCCTTTTTGATAAGGATTTTTTTTTTCTGGTAGCCATATCTTCTGCAAGATGGGTACCAGAGTTGGCTGCTCTTTCTTGTAAGAGCCATATTTGATTATTCACAAGGATAAGGTTGCATTATGTCCTAATTTTCTACCGAAGGTAGCGTCGGGTTTTCATTTAAACCAGATTATTGTTAGTTTTTTTTTTTCCCCCATCTTTTGTGGAAGAAAGGTCACTACATTTCTTGATGTGGTGAGAGCAGTCAAAGTCTGCTTGAAGGCGACTGCACAGATTCATAAAACGGATTTTTTGTTTGTGTTGCCTAAAGGTCCTGAGAAGATTATTTCTAAATGGATTCAAGTGATTGTTCAAGCTTATGGTTTGAAGAGGAAAGTTCAATCTTTTCATATTAAAGCACACTCCACCAGGGCTGTTGGTACTTCCTGGGCAGTGGTGCATCACCAAGCCTCCATGGCTCAAATCTGCAAATGCCGCAACTTGGTCTTCAGTCCATACATTTTACCAGATTCTATCAAGTAGATGTAAAAGGTCATGAGGATATTGCCTTTGGGCACAGTGTACTGCAGGCTGCAGTATAAGTCCTAGTCTCTTGGTGCCCTACTTTTGTCTCCCTCCCTTCAGTTGGCATTGCTATGGGACATCCCACATAGTAACTACTATGGCTCTGTGTTCCGTGATGTACAACAAGAAAATGGGATTTTTAAAACGGCTTACCTGTAAAATCCTTTTCTTTGAAGTAAATCAGGGGACACAGAGGTCCCTCCCTTCTTTCTGGTATACACGTGTATTACTTTTCTACAAAGACTGAGGTACTTCCAGTAGTGGGAGGGGTTATATAGGGAGTCTACTTCCTGTCTTGGGTGGTGCCAATGTCCATCACCTGAAGGTGGCTTATAACCCACATCGTAACTACTATAGCTCTGTGTCCTGTGATGTACTTCAAATAGATTTTACAGGTAAGCTGTTATAAAAATCCATTTTTTGGGGGGGGGGGGGGGGGTGTAACTTACTGCTTTCATCTTGCCAACCATTTTGACCAAATTTCCTGTGCCTTTGTAACTGTCATCCCCAAAACATCAGCGATCAACCTCTGTACCTTTCTTCATAGGCCTTGATGACTACTCTCCAAATGTAGTGTTTATGGTTGTGGCCAAAAAGCTAAAAAAAAATTATTTATTTTTTTGGGTCTCATCACTTCAAATTACTTTGCCAGAAGGTTTGAGGCTTGTGTCTGCTGTTTGGCGTATTGTAAAAGGGAAACTTTGACATTTTGCACGGTAATGACTTTCTTCTGATGACTCTGCCATGCAACCCATCTTGCTTCAAGCGCCTCCTTATTGTGCATCTTGAAACGGCACACCACGTTTTCAGAGTCCTCTGTTTCATCTGAAGTTATTTGTGGGTTTCTTTGCATCCCAAACAATTTTCCTGGCAGTTGTGGCTGAAATTTCAGTTGGTCTACCTGACCCTGGTTTGGTTTCAACAGAACCCCTTATTTTACACTTCTTGATTAGTTTGAACACAGGTGATTGGCATACTCAATTCCTTGGGTATCTTTTTATATCCCTTTCCTCATTTATACAGTTCAACTATCTTTGCCCGCAGATCCTTTGACATTTCTTTTTGCTTTCCCCATGACTCAGAATCCAGAAACGTCAGTGCAGCACTGGATGAAAGATGCAATGGTCTGTCAGGAGTCCAGAAACTCATTGACCTTTTTTATACGCACACACACACACACGCACGACAAGCATACCAATCGCATGTGAGGATGATTACCTTTTTTTAATAGCCTTTCCAACCCCTGTGTGTCAACTTGTGTGCATGTCGTCGGGCCAAAATCACCAGTGTATGTAAAGTTTTTGATCATTTGGGTAGTTTCTGTTGCCATTATGATTTAACCACTTCAATACCATTCACTTAAACACCTTCCTGCCCAGACCAATTTTGAGCTTTCAGCGCTGTCGCACTTTGAATGACAATTGCGCGGTCATGCTACACTGTACCCAAATGAAATTTTTATCATTTTTTTCCCACAAATAGAGCTTTCTTTTGGTGGTATTTGATCACCTTTGCGGTTTTTATTTTTTGCTAAACAAATAAAATACCGAAAATTTTGGAAAAATTTTTTGCTTCAGTTTCAAAACTTTGCAAATAAGTAAGTTTTTTTTCTCCTTCACTGATGGGCAATGATAAGGCGGCACTGATGGGCACCGATGAGGTGGCACCAATGAAGTGGCACTGATATGGCGGCACTGATATGGCGGCATTGATGGACACCGATATGTGGCACTGATAGGCGGCACTGATGGGCGACACGGATGGGCACTGATAGGTGGCACAAATTGGCATGGGTAGGTGGCACAGGTGGGCATGGGTAGGTGGCACAGGTGGGCATGGGTAGGCACTGATAGGCGGCACAGATGGGAACTGATAGGCGGCATTGTATTATAATATATTGTACTAATGGATGCCAATCAGTGATGCCCATTGTGGGCACTGATTGGCATCCATTGTGGCACTGATTGGAATCCCTCGTGGTCTACGGTGGCATACCTTGTCCTTGGCATCCCTGGTGGTCTGGTGGCGTCCCTGGTGGTCCAGTGTGGGCATCCTCGGGGGGGGCTGTGCTGATCGATCAGCACAGACCCCCCCTGTCAGAGGAGCAGCCGATCGGCTCTCCTCTACTCGTGTCTGACAGACGCGAGTGAGGTAAAGCCGATCACCGGCTTTTCCTATTTACACTGTGATCAGCCGTGATTGGACACGGCTGATCACGTGGTAAAGAGTCTCCGTCGGAGACTCTTTACCGAGATCGTAGTTGCCGGGTGTCAGACTGACACCCCGCAACAACGATCGCCGCGATGCGCGCCCCCGGGGGCGCGCAGCGGCTCATAATCCTGTATAATCCATATGACGTCCGGTCAGGATTATGAAACCACTTTGCCGCCGTCTATTTGCTATAGGGCGGGCGGCAAGTGGTTAAAAAGTAAACACCGTTGATGATGGCTTCAGCCAAACACTAACCATGAGTGAAAAATATTTTTGTTCATATTCTCTGAAAAATGGCCAAGAAATCATAAGTTCTGCCAGGGTATGTAGACTGTGTGTGTGTGTGTGTGTGTGTGTGTGTGTAAGTTAAAGAGAGCTAGAGGGAGAGAGAAGGATATCGCTAGATATCTCTTGCATACATACTCTCTTAATGTTAATACTGAATGTTTCATTTTCGATTTGCAGACTGTGGGAATCTGGTTGGAAGCAACGCTATTATAAAAACAAATTTGATGTTGATTCCACTGATGAGCAATTCAGACGTAAAGTTGTACAGTCATATGTGGAAGGACTCTGCTGGGTTTTACGTTATTACTACCAGGTATGCAATTTTTTTTTTTTTCCTTTTTCCTACTGTTATCTGTAGTGTATCCTTGCAGTGAGAAACATTAGCAGCAAGTTGCTATGTTTTAGACCAGTGTGCTCATTTGCAGTAGTGTGTGTGTGTGTGTGTGTAATAGTCTAAAAAAAAAAAAGGGTCCCAAATTGTGATGTAGAAGTCGCTAAAAAAAAGTGTCCAGCGGTTTAAAACCGCTTTAAAAAAAAAAAGAGAAAATGAAGTTATGCATGCATCATACATACTAGAAGTACAACTGGGGGAAATCAATGGTGAAGGGTCTGGGTGCTTTGGTAAATCGTAAGCTTAAAGTGGTAGCAAATCCTGGGGAAAAACCTGCAAGATAATGTGCTAGCATATTATGAAATACCTTAGACCAAAGCACCCACAGCAAAGCCTGTCACTGCTGAGGGGGGCTGACATGTTCCCCCCCGGTGTTTCTTCCAGGTTTGCAGGCTCAGATGTTGTAGATGACTGGAGCCACAATGAGGTCACTCATGCACATGAGAGCTCTCGATTCCGGCAAGAAGCTCAAAGTCCTGGCATGATACGCCAGACCTTCAGAGAGCATGTAACTTAACTTGTGTCAGAATCGGTTGACAGTGGGTCTGTTGGCTGACGCAGAGTAGCTCCAGACTGGAAGGATCCCAACCAATATTGAGACCCCCACAGATGGCCAATCTGCAGCTGGCTCCGCCTCAGTGTGCCACTGAGCCTGAACCATGCGCAGCTTCTCTCCCCTTGACCTGACTGGTGCTCCAATGAGCTCTGGAGGGGCAGAGAAGGGATTGACAGTCGCCACTGTCTGCTCAGAGCAGATTGAGAACTGAGCGACCAGCAGTCATGTGATTGCCCACGTCTCAGGCTTAAAGTCGGAGGGTGACAGCTGCTACACCAGAGGTGCTGCAGCATAGAGGTGTATAGGTTTGTGGTGGGTTTTATTTATTTATTTTTCCCTTTCTATAAACTCAAATGTCTCCTATAAGCAGTAAATGTGTTTTTTAAACACGCCCACTCAATAGCTTCATATACAATGGAGCAGTTCATCTTCACATCACAGGCAGTGATCGCAGCTTCTCTCCCCTTGATTACTCTTGGCCGCTGGCTACTCTTCTAGTATAACTGAACTGCAAGTGCTGTAAGCTCTTCAGAAACTGACCAACTTTACTTCATTGCCTTGTTTTTAAAGCAAATTGACAGCTTGTTAGGAGTAGGTAAATATTTGAGGATTTGTAACCTGGCTACAGGTTCACTACAAGCCTTCTTTCATGCCTGCTTGTTTTACTAATGTATTTTGGTACTCTTTAAACCACATTTGCCTTTAGTTATGCAAGGCATTGGGCAGTAGTGATGTGAAAAGCGCAGGAACCCTTGGCAAGCAATCAGATGTCGCCTTCCATCAGTTAAGCAACAATATGCCACACAATGGGATTGTATAGTCTCCGTTGGGTCTTCCTATGAACTGTAACAATTTCCCTTTTGGGGTTAAAGTATAGTGCGATGGCTTGCCTGATTTGATACACATTGAAGGGCTTGTTTAGGTTTGTCCTTGTATAACAGATTTGGTAAAATGTAAAGGAGATTTTACACGTCCATACATTTCTTATCCAATACCGGATTGTGTAGTGTGTGGCTGGCTTAACGGTCATGCATATTTAAAATGGAAAAAAAGGGCTGCTGTATATTTATGTGCAATTTGTTTACTTCAATTTCCACCAGGGCTGTGCCTCTTGGAAGTGGTTTTTCCCATTCCACTATGCTCCTTTTGCTTCAGATTTTGAAAATATCACCGAACTTTTTAAGGACTTTGAAAAGGACACACAACCAGTAAGTACTAGGTTATCATGTTTTAAGGAGGTTTTCTCAATTTGCTTGTGGTTGTTTAAGGTGGTTGTAAACCTCAGATGGGGAAAAAGCACATCCTTCTATACTGTATACTTTATCTCCAAAGCGCCAAGTGTCATTTCTCTCTGCCTGGTTCCGCTATTAGCATGACGCTGTTCTGACAGCTTTTCCCAACATCAAGAGTTAAAATGGCGATGGGAACAGAGCTGCAGTACTCAGCCTGTAACTGTTATCCACAGCTGTGCTTGTTCTCTGAACTGTGTGAAGGTGCTTGTCCCTTCCCTCCAGTGCTCAGAGCTGTCGGTTGTGTGAAGACTTCAGGTCCCCACCACCTGCTGCTAGAACTAAAGAGAAATCCTGTCTTGTGTTTTTCAAAACAATCTACAGAAGAAATGGTTGCAGATGCATCTTGTGTAGGAGGATTTTTCATCTCTGTATCACCTAATGCTAGTCACTTCATTGCATACGTGTGAGGGTTTACAACAACTTTAAAGTTAATCGGTCCTGATACAACTAATATAAAGTCTGTTGATGGCCTCCAGGTTATGGTGCATGCCATCCTTTTTAGCTTATGTCGGTCATACACCGCTAAATATTTGACTGGATAGTGTAAATTTGAGCTGTGGGTGGATAATCCTTGATCGAATGCTGACTGCAGCCGAACAAATACAGCCACTGTTTGGGCATTCTTGAAAGCCACGAGAGTAGGGGGTGGTCAGAATACAATGGCCAGTAGGGGAGATTACTGTATCCTCGTGGTTTAGCGTGGATGGGGTAACATGTTTTATCTCTTCTCTCATTCAACACACAGGTCTGAATGAGAAATCTTAATGTCTTTTGCTAGCCGAAGATTAACCTGCAGACTTAAAGTATGCATATCAGTATTTCAGACTTCCTCAGATACATACATGTTCCAGGTGTTTGACTAAAAGTAATAAAACTTAAAGATCAACAACTTTGTGTTTTCCAAAGGAACAGTAGTTCACATGGTATTGACATTGGAGGCTTACTTTAGTTTGTAGGCATTTGTTCTGTGTAGCTTCTGCTAGAAAGCCATCTTTTGCCCCTTCCCTATTGTGTCGATGTGATGGTCTCATTCACAGCCTAGTGTAGATGTTTTAGCTGAAGTAAATTGTAAGACCCCTATCAAACTGGTGCAGGCGTTATTGGTAAAGCGCTGCTAGTATTAGCAATGCTTTACCGCTGTTATGGTGGCTCTTAACCCCCCACAAGGGGATACAAAGTGGTTCAAAGTACCCACTTAGCGCTGCTTTCAAGGCGCTATGAAAGCTGCGCCCATTCATTTCAATGGGCATGGGCGGTAAAGGAGCAGTGTATGCACTGCCCCAAAGATGCTGCTTGCTGTACTTTTTATTTTATTTTTTTTCTGTCCTGCAAGTGCACCGCCCCAGTGTGAAAGCACTTGGGCTTTTACACTGGGATGGCTTGAGAGGTGCTTTACAGCGCCCCAGTGTGAAAGGGGTCTAATAGAGGGTTAGCAGAACAAAACCCATGTAGAAGCCGAGTAGTTGTATGCCCCTTAAGTGGTTCTTTTTCTTGAGGGGTTCAACAAACAAGATTGTGTTCAGAGGTGCAAGTCTGCGGGGTGAGGATTGCAGCAAAGGGTGGGAGGAGGGTTGTAATGGGGAACAACAAAATTATAGGGTGGTGACCATGTCTAGTGGCCCAAGGCAGCACTAAGGAATGGCAAGTAGAAGCCTGATATGCAGCTAAGGTTAATCTGGTGGAGCATCAGGCCAGAGGTAAGACACAGGCCATATGTCCAGGGGAACAAAGGGCCACTGATTCTAGGTACAGCCAAGAGCAAATGATGGTGTAATACAAGAAGAATGGAGTCCAGGAACACGGGGCAGTGGTTCATCAAGGGGTAAATTACAGAAAGCAGGGCAGAGGCAGCTTCTAGGCCACAGGAAGGGGAAACGCAACAGGGAATGTCTTGTGTGGCCTGGCCTCAACTTATGATCCATGTAGGTAGCACATAAGAGGAGGGCAACAGCAAAAAAGTCACAGCCTGGTCTCAATACGGGGTCCACCAGGTACCCTGTTTCCCCTAAAATAAGACCTAGCGTGATTGTCGGTCTTAGCTGCAATATAAGCCCTACCACCCAAATAAGCCCTACTGTTTCCTCAAAAATAAGCCCTACCCTGAAAAGACCTACAAGGACTTTAACTAGGGCTTATTTGGGGGGTAGGGCTTTTATTGCAGCTATCACCGACAATCACACTAGGTCTTATTTTAGGGGAAACGGGGTAGTACTTTTCTGGAGGTTCTTGGTTGTCCAGCCCTCAACTCCTGGGGTCCATGCGGGTAGCACATCGTTGGATGGGATCACAGCTGGGGAAGGTACTCGCATGGCAGCAGGGTCCAAGTATTTAAATACCTGAGCTGGAATTAAGTTCCTGGGCCTGGCGACTCAGTGCTTGAAATCGGGTTGTCCTGGGCATGTATATTTTCATGTAAGCTCTTCCTGGCTTTTGGAGCTTCTGCAGCACTCTGGAAGATGTGCCATCACCATGTGACTGTACTACTATTCTGATGTCACACAAGTACAGAACATCTCTAGGTCCACTGACCTTGTGCTGAGTTTATTGCATGCAGTTTTTTTTTTTTTCAAGCAGTCCAGGCATTCTTTTATTTTTATTTTATTATTGGCTGAAAATGGCCTATCCCGTGCTTAATTCCGCTGTCGCGTTTGCTATATTTTGTTTGGCTAAACTTTATTTTATTTTTTTATTAAAGCGGCTGTTTATAATGGAACACAGCAGTTGCTGTACAAATCTAAATTTCTGTTTTTTGTTTTAGTTCAAGCCACTGGAGCAGTTGATGGGTGTTTTTCCAGCTGCTAGTGGCAACTTCTTGCCTCTTACCTGGAGACGTCTTATGAGTGATCCTGTGAGTGCTTTATTTTATATATGTTTATATTTACACTAAAAATAGCATATGTGTATAATAGTTATGGTATAGTTGTAATTTTCTTTTTCTCCCCCCAATAATAGGAATCTAGTATAATTGACTTCTACCCTGATGACTTTGCACTTGATTTGAATGGCAAAAAATATGCCTGGCAAGGTGAGAGAAATGACATTGACCTTGTATAAATATGTGAAAACGGTTCAAATATTTTGTAAGCTTTAAGATACTTGTGCTAAATTGTTTTATTACAAATCTAATCAGATTTTCAGTGCTGTCAAGTCTACTAAGCAATGTTTATCTGAGCAGATCACATAATGTAACCACTTCCCCATGCATACAAACAAATGTGTGCACTAAAATTCACAATTTTTGAGCACAATATCTACTGCAAAAAAATTGAGTTTGTGCCTGCGCCAGGCCTTTGAATTTGATTTTGGGAATCCGACTGCCTTTTGTCATCTTGGACAATAAATGATTTAAATGCTTTGTTTAAAAAAAAAAAAAAAAAAAAAAAAAATAAAAATATTGCTTCAATGGCCTTTTTGTCAGGCTCATCTGTCTCCTTGTGTTGGTCTTCGCCTCCTCCAGTTAATTGATTGCTTCCTCTACCTTTTCAGGTGTTGCTCTGTTGCCATTTGTTGATGAGCGGCGGCTAAGAGCTGCTTTGGAAGAGGTTTACCCTGACCTCACTCCTGATGAAAGTAAGATTATGATATTCACCTGTGTTGTCTGTGTAATCACCAAAGTTTTAGCATTAATGTACTTACCGTTTATGCTCTGCTAGGCTGCAAATGAACACAATGTAATGGATGGCTGCTATTGATTGCCTTTAAACAAATCTGTAACCTTTTGCTTCATAGATGATTTAATTTCAGTAAATTGAATGATCCTTGATGCATAAATGGAGCCTTGGTGGGTACAAAGTAGAATAAAACCACTTTGCATTAAAACTTGTTAAACTCTCATTTGCAGGTTTTTGTATATGACTCAAATGATCTGCCTTCGCAGGAAAGTCTTTTTATGAGTGTCTGTTAAAACCGTGACTGCCAAACCATTAGAAAAAGTGGGAGTTTTAGCAGTGTAATTAAGTTTTTAAATTGCTTTATAAAAGCTGAAATCATACGCAGGAATGAATTAACTTGTGTTTGGATTATACGCTAATGAACTTAATGGCAGCTGTTGAAGAAACATTCTGTACAGGGACTCATCTGTGCTAAGAGGTGTTCTTTTATTCCTTGTATCAGTACGAAGAAACAGCCTTGGAGGAGACCATCTCTTCGTTGGGAAACACCACCCCCTCCATGAGTTTATACATGAGCTCTACAGAAGCAACTGTAAAGAGGTACACCTGACCTGTCATCCATGGTTTTTTACGTCAAATTTTGATTTGGTCTTAGTCTTTTTTTTATTTAAAAAAAAAAAAATGTTTTTTTAGTTTTTGTTTGTTTTAGTCATCTGAATTGTTTTGCTGGTATTTTAGTTGACTAATCTCCCAGTACGTTTGTCTGAAATCTATTGGGTTTAGTTAATTGTAATGCATTATTTAAACTTACTAAACCCAGGACCCTGCATTCACTATATCTGGTCTCCCACAACATGCGATTTTTATTTTTAGTAAATTACCTGCTAAATACCTATTCTCATTGGCAGTATTTACTCATAAGTGTACATACCCCGGCAGAATTCATGTTTTATTGCCAATTTTTCAGAGAATATGAATAACAAACTTTTCTTTCACTCGTGGTTTGTGTTTGGCTGAAGCCATTTATTAGCAATCAACTTTTTTTTTATTTTGTTTTTTTACTCGTTTTAAATCATAGCAACAAACTACCCAAATGACCCTGATCAAAAGTTTTCAAACCCCAGTTCTTAATACCGTTTATTGCCCCCCTTTAACATCAATAACAGCTTGAAGTATTTTGTGGTATTTGTGAACAAGGCTTTTTATCTTATTCCTCTTGGCAAAAAGCCTCCAGTTCCTGTAAATTCTTGGTCTGTCTTGCATGAACTGCACATTTGAGATCTCCTCAGAGTGGCTCAATGATATTGAGGTCAGGAGACTGAGATTGCCACTCCAGAACCGTCACTTTATTCTGCTGTAGCCAATGACAGGTCGACTTGGCCTTGTGTTTTGGATCATTGCCATGTTGGATTGTCCAAGTACGTCCCATGTGCAGCTTCCTGGTTGATTGCAAATGTTCCTCCAGTATTTTTTCATGACATACTGCATTCATCTTCCCATCAATTTTGACCAAATTTCCTGTGTCTTTGTAGCTCCCACATCCCCAAAACAATAGCGATCCACCTCAATGTTTCACAGTGGGAATGGTGGACCTTTCATCATAGGCCTTGTTGACTCCTCTCCAAATGTAGCATTTATGGTTGTGGCCAAAAAGCTCCATTTTGGTCTCATTACTCCAAATGACTTTGTGCCAGAAGGTTTCAGGCTCGTCTCTGTGCTGTTTGGTGTATTGTAAGTGGGATACTTTGTGACATTTTGCGTAGTAATGGCTTTCTTCTGGCGACTCGACCATGCAGCCCATCTTTCTTCAAGTGTGCATGTTATCAGGCCAAAATCGCCAGGGTATGTAAACTTTTCATCAGGGTCATTTGGGTCGTTTCTGTTGTCATTATGATTTTAAAGAGTAAACATGATTGATGATAATAAATGGCTTTAGCCAAACCCTAACCATGAGTCATATATTCTCTGAAAAATAGCCAAGAAATCATAAATTCTACCAGGGAATGTTAACTTGTGAGCACAACTGTAGCAGTCTTGTGACTTCTATCCATTACTGAGGAAGCTTGCAGGAGGAGTTTTTATACTGCACTGAGGTGTCCTATGAGGCTGCAGGGCTCCCAACCCTCTGTCTGGACAGTGATTGGCCCTTTGCTAATCACATACACCCTCCCAAGAAGAAAAAAAAAAACACCTCTCTAAAAATACACACAACTGAGCGTGTGCAGCCTGACTTCAAAGGCTGTCTTTTATATGGAGGGGAGAATCTGTGGATACAAGATCAATCAGCCTTTTTGCACAATGCAGAGATTAACCCCTTAGTTTCCAGTGACTATAACAAGCATGCTTTTCTGCATATACACTGATTTTACTGTTGTGGGTTTAGTAACACTTTAAACAATTTTCTAGAATTGGCAAAAATGATATACTGTACTCCTGGATTAAAAATCGAATAACGTGTTTATGGTATTAAGGTTTGAACATGCACTACAGACACATTTAGCCCTTATGATATTGAGCGTCTTATAAATGAAACCAAGTTTCATAAATCATTGCTTTTGACAAAAGTGCAACTTTAACATAAAAATAAAAAAACTAAGCTTGATTGGCTGTAATGTTTCTGAACATATTACCAATATTAAGAAAAAAGCTTTCTTTTTTAAAATTTTTTTATTTCAGCAGCTTAGTAGTTGTCCCTACTTATTCTTGTGTGGTAGTGCAGTGTTAACTTTGATTTAATTTTAATTGGCCTTTTAAATCCCAAAGAACCCTTTTATACCAATGGGCTGCAGATGCAGTACTTTTTTGTACTGTGTTGCATTTTGGCGCATGTTAAAAAGCGCACCAAAACGCACCTCCCCATTGAAATGGGAAAAAATGCATTAGAGGTACCCCACAATTTTTGGTGTGCTGAGTCATGTCCATGTTACGCAAGTACACGATTGGACTCGGGCAACCAGAAGATGCAAGGAAAAATGCATATGCATTTTTACTCAAAGTAGTGTAGAAGGGGCCTTGACATCTTAAAACTGAAATGCTGCAATCTAGAAAATGCATCAAAACTGACTTTTAATACCGTTCAATACCTTTTTACTGGCTTAATTAACCCCTTCCCGCCGAGCGTACGCAGATCTGCGTACTCTGCTTCCGGGGGGGTATACCGGGATGATGCCCGCACCTGCAGGCATCATCCCGGTACCGTTTTTTACAGCGGGCGATTGGCTTTCCAGCCATAACAACCGATGCGGCTAAAAGCCGCTCGGCTGTTATGCCGGAGGAGAGGGAGGGGACGTCCCCCCCTCCCGCCGCCTCTTGCCGCTGTCACCGGTGCTCCCGCTCTATCGGGAGCACCGATTAGCGATCCGTCGGCTCTGGCTGCTGGGGAGGAACTGGAACGAAGCCGTAATCGGCTTCGTTCCAGTCTCCTCATCGTAAACACGGAAGCGACGTCATGACGGCACTTCCCGTTTACTCGGCTGCCAATGGCGCCGGTTTTAAAAAAAATATCCGGTATTCAGAATCGCCGTTTTCGGCGATCTGAATACATTGAAGTGTAAAGGAGGGGTGGGGGGTCTTTTAGACCCCCGATCCCTCCATAAAGAGTACCTGTCACCACCTATTACTGTCACAAGGGATGTTTACATTCCTTGTGACAGCAATAAAAGTGATCAAATTTTTTTTTTTAACAATTTAGTCATTTTAAAATAAATTAAAAAAAATTTTTCAAAGCGCCCGCCGTCCCCGCGAGCTCGCGAAGCAAAGAAAACACATACGGAAGTCGCGCCCGCGTATGTAAACTGTGTTCAAATCGCACATGTGAGGTATCGCCGCGATCGTCAGAGCGAGAGCAATAATTCTAGCAGTAGACCTCCTCTGTAACGCTAACCTGGTAACCGTAAAAAAATTTTAAAGCGTCGCCTATTGAGATTTTTAGATACCGTACTTTGTCGTCAATCTACAAGTGCGCGCAATTATAAAGTGTGACATGTTTGCTATCTATTTACTCGGCGTAACATTCACATTACGCAAAAAAATTGGGCTAATTTTACTGTTTTTTTTTTTTTTTTTTTTTTTTTTTTTATTCATGAAAGTGTCCCTTTTCCCAAAAAGTTGCGTTTAAAGCACCACTGCGCAAATACCGTGTGACATAAAATATTGCAACAATCGCCGTTTTATTCTCTAGAGCCTCTGCTAAAAAAATATATATAATGTTTGGGGGTTCCAAGTAATTTTCTAGCAAAAAATATGGATTTTAACTTGTAAACACCAAATTTCAAAAATAGGCTTAGTCATGAAAGGGTTAAGAATTGCCATCTGGAATTTTCTGGCTGCAAAGTGGTAATCAAGGCACTTTATTTTTTTGGAGGATGGCTTTAAGAAACCACTGGCAGTGTTCCACCCACTCGGCAACTCCCACTGCACGCTAGTGTGTAGGAGTTGGTGGCATCCTAGTTAACTACACTATTCGTACAGTGCTTTTTGCTGACCTACTTGGGGCTGAAAAATATGGAGACCCACACAGGATTTAAAATACAAAGCTTTTTAATTCACTAGTAATCGGATCACATGCAAATCATTTTCCTTCTCTTCCATTGAGGGACAAAGGAAAGTCGTATACTGTTGGATTTTTTTTTTTTTTTTTTTTTTGTTTTTTTTTTATTGATGGCATACTAGAAGGGTGGATGTCATGTCATGTTACTTTTTGGAAAAAAAAAAAGTTTCTATACTACATTTCATATTGAGCTGGTCTCTACAATGGCAGCTGTAACCCGCCTTAACAGGCAAATCGCTATACCAGTAGACTGAGGAGAACAGAATGGGCATGCAGGATCCAAGTAAACATAAAAGTAACTGGTTTATTAGAAAATTTATAGCACAATGGACAGCACACTTGGTTAAAATCTGGCTATTAGTTTGGGAGTTGCTGCTACCTCTGCTTAAGCCCCATACACACTATCAGATTTTCTGCGGATTTTTGTCTTCAGATTTACCAAAACCATGTAGTGTAAGGGCCTGCCTGACTGCATACAAATTGAAACTCCTAAGGTTTGACCTCATATTATATGGTTTTGGTAAATCTGAAGGAAAAAATCAGCAGAAAATCTGATAGTGTGTATGGGACTTTAGCCTGGTTATGTGTCTGTCCTGGTGCCCTCTGCTTCCCATGCTGATCTGCCTGATTGTTACTGTAAGCGTGCTATACATTTTTGCTAAGCAGTTGCTTTTGTTCTAACTTTGATCCCGCATGCTTGTCTTTCTGTTTGAAAGGCACTGGCTCACCCGGATTCCTTTGTGGAAGTTGCAGGACACTAGTACTCCATAATTCTCTTGTGACCTTGATGGAACCTTTTGGTGCTATTGATTCTGGGGTACTGAAGCTGGGACTTGTGGTTTGTGCATTTTTTACTAGACCCGTCGAGGTTGTCACTTTATGTCCCAGGACTCTACTAACAGTTCTTTAAAACCCATTCTGGCTGTGAACGTAATCTGTTAAATTGTGCCGGAATGGTCTAAATCCTTAAAAAAGGACCTCTCCACAGCGATCGATTTCTTTCTTGATTGAGCAGGTTTCTGAAGCTCTGCTCTACATCTTTGATGGCTTGCAGGAAGTTGTATAGGCTTGTCTGTGTGTATGTGTCTACATATGTGCAGAAAGCATGTTTTAAATTTTGCTGGGCTATGGACACCGCATCTAAAGAATGCCTGACCCACTTAGCCTTCAAGGAGCTGCACAGCAGACCTATTTTGCTTGCTTGGTGTTTTCTGAACCTTAAACATCCTTGCTCCTAGTCCCTGTACCAGTTAGGTCTCGGGAGCAATGTCCCAACCTGTCCCCTATTCTTACCTGCATATAAATATTTTGTCCCCTTGGTACATGTCAGTCCGCCCCTGTTGTCTGACAACTCATGGGGCCCACGGGCAATAGATTATGGGGCCACACAGTATACACATACATGTATACACTGACGTGTATCTAATTGGCTGAGAAGGTACTGTAGAGGTGGGGCAGCTATAATCTCAGGATTCTTACTACAAAAGTATGTCGGTAAGGGACATTTCAGAGACAGATGTAAAAAAACAAAACTGATATTTACATACTGTCCCTGGTTTTACTGAGGCTGGCAACCCTGATGGGGCCCCCTAGTGGCCCGGGGGCACTCGGGCAGTGCCCAAATGGTCAGACAAGCTGAGCTTGGCATTCACGAGATCCAAAATTCCAGTCCCACCCCAGCGGGTACCCTGTGGCCAACATGGACATGGTCAACTACTTTATTGATCACTGTCCTATCAGGATTTGTGACTCCTGATTCTGCTGTCCATAGCAGTCTGTCAAATTGTATTTCTGCCCATCAAAAGTTAAATTTTTTTCAGGTACTTCCACTACGTGCAAAAATATTTGCTCACGGCAGTCAAATCATTTGATTTTTGGTGAGAAGTTCATAAATGGAACTCTTGCGAGGAGTGCAGGTGTTGTTTGATATTGTCCCTAGATTTTGCATATGCTACAGGGATAGATGTGATAAGTTTTATGTAAACTCACTGACCCTGCCTGATCTTATACAAGATCCTCACGTTTCAACCCTAAGGCCTCATGCAGACTGGACATTTTTAAATGTTTTTACAGCAGCTGTTTTTTGTGTGTGTGGGTTTTTTTTTTTTTTTTTCTCCTCCTCTCTACAGTCAAAGTCCCCATCATGTTATCATATGTGTCTATGCACACATAGGCTGTTAACCATTTTTGGCTGGGGTGTTTTTTTTTTTTTTTGTTTTTGTTTTTTTGGCTTTTAAAAAAAAAAAAAAAAACGAAACTAGTGGGTTCTGAGCGGAGTTTTTCAGCTGTTAAATACTTATAAACGCTAAATCGTGGCTCACCAGCGTTTCTGACATTTTTGATCCATTTGAAAAAATAATAAAATAAAAAAAGAACGTGGAAAACGCTATTACAAAAACATTGAAAAACTCACTGCAAGGCTACTGGTGTGCATGCGGTCTTAATGTTGATCCTCAAGCAGATGTTAAAGGAGGTCTGAAGGTATAAGCTTTTTTTTTTTGTTAAGGTATTTTATCTTAATGCAAAGAATACATTAAGTATGTAGCGGCCTCCCCAGCACCCCCCAATTACTTACCTGAGCCCCAGTTCTCTCCAGTGATGTCCACGAGTGTGTTAAGCCAATATCGCTGTTGCTATGTCTCGGCTATCCGAGACTCTCCTCCTGATTAGCTAACACTGTTAGCTAATCAGGAGGAGAGTCTCGGATAGCCGAGACATAGCAACAGCGATATTGGCTTCCACGGCTGTAATTCAGCTTTAGGAAGGGAGTAAACTCCCATCTCTGACTTGTACCTATTGGTAAAGCATATAATGCTTACCTATGGGTACTGTAAATGGCTTCTAAACATGCACCGTTCAGGAAATGTTTACTGTATATGCAGCCAGTGACGTAACCTGCACATGTGCCTCTGAAGGAACAGCCGTTAGGAGTCCTGTGCTGTAAATGGCAGCCCCCCCCCCAGCATGTGCAGGAGTGATGTCACAGCTCCTGCCTGTAACACAGCTGAAGCCCACAGGCCCAGAAGGAAGACTTGTGACGATGGAAGCAGCCTCTAGCAGAGACTTTGCTCCAATGCGGTTTGCTACCGCTTTAAAGACTTAAGCAATAGTGTTTGAAAGCCACTTCTAGAGCTCTGTCTTTGCTTTCGGGGCCCTGCCATTCATCTGATCTTTGCTGTGATCTAACTTTGCAAGATTATGTCCGACTGGTTAAAATACCTTTTTAAGAGATCAGACTACTGCAGCGCTTGATGGCACACTTTTATAAAGCATCTGTAGCAGATGGCTGTAGCATTCCATTTGAACTGTGATGCTTTGCTAAATACTTCCCATCTCATTTCTTGCATATGTCCCATGTCGGTGCATATACATAGGGCACATTGGCTAAAGTGTTAGGCCATGGAACCGTTTGATCCGCATGGCCTGGATTGTTTTTTCCATTTGGTCACTTTTTCTTTTTTTTTCTCTGAACTGCGAAAAAAAACTTCATAAAAATGTCTCTTGATTTAAATTTCTTATGTTGTCTTTCCTTAGCCAACAGACATTCCACCTGAACTGTGCCATGGCATTCAGGGAAAAATGGATCCTGATGATGGAGCTGTTCTTCCAGACGTGTAAGGAAACTGCATTTCCATATTGTAATGTTTATGTTGGAAAAGGGTTTGATTTTCTGTTCCATTCACATATGGGAAATTCAGACAGATGAAGTGATGTGCTAAATTTGTATTAAAAATTCACTTAATATATCATTCATTTATTTGTTACAATTTAACAATATGTACACTCGCAACCTCTTCATTAAAATAGTATAGCAAAGAATTATCGTACAAAGGGTTCTAAATATTCTCCTACCTTCCCAGAGTTTCAAAAACAGTTATTACTAATTCAGGCATAATAGGGTTCTTTTTGCATATGCTGAGGCTCAGTGTTCAGAAACTGCTCCTCTAAACACACACATCTTTGGCAGCTTACATGTTCCAGTAATGTGCTCAGGAATCACTCTGCCAAACACCACAACGCTGTCAGTTTAAATACGCCAAGGAAAAATGTGTTCAAGAACTTATACGCACCTGGATGATGTATCAGATTTCCCCCCCGTCACCCCCTCAATGGAAACTCATGTACTTGCATTTTGTTTTGCACCGCATACTAGCTCATTATGAAATACTTGCCTTAGAACGAGGCCCCGACATCTGGCCCGATCCACGCCGAGGAAGCTGACATGCTCCCTCGGCGTTTCTTCCGGGTATCGCGGCTCCGGCGCTGTGAGTGGCCGGAGCTTTTCAGGCCGAGAATCCCCTTGTGCGGATGCGTCGCTGCAGTCAGCGGCGCATACTGAGGGGGATATCTCCTACACCGTACAGGTTTAGGAGATATTTTTTTTACCTACAGGTAAGCCTTATAGGCTTTCCTGTAGGTAAAGGTTTAAAAATCGAGTATACAACCACTTTAAAGGTCGCCCATTCAATGAGCTGGCAGTGCACCATCCATGAAACTTAGACAACCTTTTTTTTTTTTTTTAAGCACACTACAATGCACTTATTCCCATCTGTATGGATCAGAATGCCCTCTGTGTACAGACATTGTTTTATTGTTTGTAGATAACTGAACTTAAGTGTTGTAAGTACTTTTTTGTTCAATTCTATTTCAGGACAGTGGAATCTCCCGTTCCCATGTTACGGAATTTGACTCAGAATTCTTCTATTAGGTTTGTATTAAAATTTAATATAACTTGTCTTTCTGAGGCCTGGTTTTCAGATGATACTTGAGTCGCACTGAATCACATGACCCATGGAAATGGCCTCCTCTATGGTGCTTGTTCACATCAATGCAGCACAGTATGGCTCATTTTTGGAAAAGGGTCTTGTGCTACTTTGGTACAATTGCAGCTGCTATTTTGGCCCTTTAAACTTCAATGGAAACTCATGTACTTGCATTTTGTTTACACATTTTTACTGCCCTTTTGAAGCTTAAGGAGCAGACACATGCTGGAGTCAAAACAATGCTTCATCCCTTCTGTCAGGGAAAAAGCAGGGCAGAAAAAAAATGGCATGGTGTCCCCTCTAAAATCCATACCTTGTTCGAGCATGCAGCTTCCACTCCATCCTGAACCATACCTAGCCACATGCCCTTAACATGTTAAGGACATGGGCCTCTTCTCCATAATCCTGGACCAGTGTCTGCGGCAGGGGTCTTACTTGAATTTGAAAATCCCCTTCAAAAATAATGGGGCCCTAGATCCTGCACTTCCCATGTGAATGATTAAGGGGTACAGAGTACCCATTCACAAAAAACAGGTGGTTTTTGACAAGCCCTTTAAAAAAAGTCCCCTTATCTAAAACTATCATCCATGTCATCCAGCAATGCAAGTCCACATCGATCGCGATGGACCGCTACTGACCTGCACAAACGGGGGGAAAAAAAAGCTATCGACGCCCAACCCATCCCATCACTTGCTGCGGCACTGAATGACATCTTTGGTTTCCCTGCAGCTGAAGTAAACAAAAGGGTGGGGGCAAACTGTGACATCATTGGCCATATATGGACATGTCAATTTATTGTCAGTGACATCGCTGAGTGACACCACCCTTTGTCATTGGTCAAATATGATGTGTCCATTTTTAAACACTGCCACTGGGTGACCGCATCCCTTTTGTTTTCTTCAGTGTTGTGGAGAACTGGAGATGCAGTTCGGAGACAGGAGTGGGTGGGTATCGCACAGCGTGAGGGGGGGGGGGGGGGAGGAGGAGGAGGAGGAGGAGGTTCCCTCTACTGTGCAGTTCAGCAGCTGTCCATTGATTGGCAATTGGGATGAGTCTTTGGTTGTCCCTAACAAAAAACGTGGTATCAAAAACATGTCAAAATGCAACCAAGTCACACTACAGAATATCTGACGATCGAATCATAGAAAATCGCTATAGTTATAAGTCGGTCCCTGGAGCTTATGCGCATGCCCGCGATGCCTGCTGGCCCGCCCGTGATCACGCCAGAACAGGTCAATGTAAACAAACATCCCTGTCTTGATGGGAATAGATTGCTGTTCCTGATCTCTAGGAATAGACAATCTCTCTGTACTCCCAGTCGATCCACTCCCCCATGTAGAAAAATACATATCCTAAACGTATGACTTTGCTAAACAATTTTTTGGGATATATTATAGTAAAAAAAAAAATTGATCTATAGATCTACTTTTTTTTTTTTTTTTTGTATTCTACTTGCTTTTGTGCAATTGTTTGCACCGAGTAGCCCAGATCCTCGTGTCCCTCACAGGGCCTCCTTCTTGGTGTTCCAGCATAGGAAACCACTCTCTATTGTAGCATACCTGTGGACTTGATCCCACCTCCCCCACCCGCTTGTTTCAGGATTTGATTGACTGGAGCCTATGGCTCTGGTTTCCTTGCTATCCTTTGAGGGGGGGCGGGGGGCTGCTTTCAAGCACAGCACCGGATCAAGAATTGGCTTAGGTAAGTATAAGGGGGAGTTGTACACAGATGATTTTTTTACCTTCATGTATAGAACGCATGAAGGCATTGCTTTGTTGGTGCAGACAGTTTAAGTTAACTGTACATAACCCAGTTTTTGTGTGAACTCTACCCATACAGCGCATGCATTTTTATGACTTCTCTGTTTATTTTAGTATCAAATTTAAAGACCCACAATATAGTGATGGCTATGTCTTCAAAGCGGTGGTTCTGCAAGGAGCAAAGTGAGTACTTGTTTCTTGAAGCAAAGAAAGTATATAGAATATTTTCTTCTTTTTAATGTTCAACGTTGCTGTAATTTATATAGGAAACCAGCAATAACCTTAAAACCCGGAGACTGGGAGCGAACTAACAACAATGGCAGGCCCTGGAGACCACGCCTTGGCTTCAATTCTGACCGCAAGCCAGTTCACTTGGAGCAGTCTGCTTTCAGGACTTTGGGGTAAATAGCCTTGTTCTTTATCGATTTCCTGAAAATTGTATGTTACTGCAAAGGTGCCTAAACATAGTGTGATGGAATTGGGACTATTTGATTAGATTTTTAATATAACCGTGGGAAATCGGATGCCTGTCATAACATTTTACTCAGTTAAGCAATTTATAATTCAAAACTCAGATATTGGGTACCATTGGTCACTACTTACCTTTTTTGCATTTTAAAGTGATATTCACAATAAAATACAATCAACCCAGCAATTTCATAAAAATACTTTATTTTCCCTTCTGCTGTCCGTGCTGCTTCGATCACTAGAAACGGTCCACTAGTAAACACACTTCCATGGTCCCCTGCAGCTTTCACTTGTTTCTCCTGCTAACCTCCAAATTGCGTCTGTCTCCTGCGGTGATGTAGAGGTCAGTAGGAGGAGCTAGCGAGGGCTATGGGACACTACTTGGTTTAACACTCCCAGAAGTGTTTGGTTTCTCAGTAGAATTCTGTGAGCCATATCTAGTGATCAGCATTTAGTGGTGTGGGCTGCAAAAAAATGTATTGCCTTTTCTTTTACAGGTATGTTCTTCAGTGTGTGTGATCATGTGACAGGGTACTTTAAAAAAACAAATCAAAAGCCCATATAATGCATATAGCATTAACAGTCCTACTGGGCACTGCCTTCTTGATGGCAGCTGCCTCAACAGCCTTGGCTGTCATTCAGGGACACTTTCTTGTAATCTCATAGTCATGAGTGGTTATTATAGCAACTCATGGCGAAGGACACACGAGAATTGAGACCAGCAAATTTGGGTCTCAAGTAGAAGTCTGATGCAGCCCAAACCTGTCGGTGCTGATCTTTGGCAACATGCAGCACCAGGGCACTACACAGTGAAGGAGATGTAGCTGCGAGTGTACCAATACAGTGAGGGAGACAGCAGTAGGTGGAGCTAGTTGTTGGGCAGTACAGCCAGAGGCTGCATGCTTTTAATAAATATGCCCAAAGCTTCCTTCATACTGATGTGATTACACCAGGCCTAGAGAAAAGATATAACTATATCCCTATTGTGCAAAAATGTCCAGTCCCCTGGACAGGAAACACTTAATGGAAAGCTACAGAAGGATAACTTTTTTTTTTTCTGGAAGAGCTGCTGAATATGCAGCTGCAAGGAGGTAAATGGAGGTGACATCATTACATGGCATACATGTGCCAAGTCTACAGATTATAGGTTTTGTCTGGAGTGGGGCCTTAAGTGTTGGGAAAGAGTTGGATTTTTTTTGCTGCATTGTAAGCTCTAGTGAGCATGTTTCTGGTTTTAATGGCATTTCAAATGCTAAAGGTGTACTTAAATTTTAACATTTTAGGCATGTGTTGCCACAATCCCGGGGACATCATAGAGATGGACTGTACAGCAATGCCCCACCACCTGGAGCTTTTAACCCTGTAAATGCATACCGGATGCCCAGCCACCACCAGCCACCATTGTTCAGTACGCCACCAAGTAAGTTGAATTTTTGTGTCTAGTGTCTTTCCTCACACTGAAACTTTTTTGTTTGTTTTTTTTTATGCTTTACTCTTTACACTTTTTTTTTTTTTCTTACTATGCAAATGGAAAGCATAACCACTAAACACCCCTTTGTAGTCCCCCATCATACAATGACCTATGCCATTAGAACATCAGTGCTGCAGAGGAAAATGAAGCATTTACACCTGTGGGCATTCTCAGACTCTGGTGTTAAATTGACAGACTAGTCATAGGACTAATCAAGTTACCTGGCAAGTTTGACATTGGCATCTAAGTTCTTGACCTAGTCAGGAAATGTTTAAACTCTAGCCAGATATAAGACATAATAATGCAACTCTTTAGTCAATGTCTTTTCTTTGGGCTATAGGAGCAGCCGAACAGGTTATACTTCCCTCCTGTTCATGCACACCTTTTTAAGCCTTTTCTTACTGTCAAAATGGAAATTTCCCCCTTCAATATGTCATTTTGTGAGGTTTCTATTTATAGTGGTTCTAAGGGCTCATGTGCGTGTTGCTTTTTTTATTTTTCTCTCCTTTTTACCTGAGCACCCCGCCCCCTCCCCTAATACTTGAGCCCCATCTCGATCCAGTGATGTCGACGAGTGCCTTGGCTCTCCAGGGACGCTGCCTCCTTTCTGTCAATCACATCCAGTGACCCAATAGGGAGATAGCTGGGGTGGGGGCTGAGCCGGGCAGCTCTGTATGAATGGACACGCAGAGCCACAGGTCAGGAGCAAGCCTTTTTGGGTGCCTCCATTGCAAGCTGCTTGCTCTGGGGGTCACTCGGCAGTAGAGGGGCGAATGGCACCGGCGGGGCTCAGTGTCTCCTGTTTTAACCACTTGCTTACTGGGCACCTAATTTGGCATTGATAGGTGGCACTGATTGCTGGCACTTGTGTACTGGTGGGCACAGTGGTCACTAATTCTGGGTACTGGTTGGCACATATGAGGTGGCTTCACCTCTTTGGGATCGATGTCCCTTCAACGGAAGCTGGTGATCGGCATTTTTTCAGAAAAAAAATTACCAATCTTCTATTTACATCAGTGATCAGCTGTCATTGGCTGACAGCTGATTCCATAGCAAAAGGTCAGGATCGACCCCCCCCCCCCCCCCTCATTCCGATCCACCAAGTCTCATTCAGTTATAGCGTGGATCGGAAGGGGTTAAGGTCAGGTGATTGGGGACGTCCCATGGGCTGTGTAGATTTCTGTGCGTTGTACTGTACAATAAAGATGACAGGAATTTTGCCATAGCTGTAAATTCCATGTCTTGGAGATACAGTACAAGACACAGGTGCCTTTCCGATCTTTGTATTGCTTGCTACCAACCCTCATGGTGTGAGCGGTGTTGTATGGGGACGCTAGGTTGACTGCGCTCGGTGTTAGTGGTCCGCTCATCCTTTTACCTGTTGGGCCATGGTGGGGTGTTTTGGTGTGTATGCCATGCGGGAGCCTGCCACGTGGACCACAGCCATTTTTCTGTAGCCACAGCCATTTTCTCAGTCTGGCTGCCATTTTCCCGGTGCCCTCAGATGTTTTTTGCTGAGGTGGCCAGCGCCCATTTTCTCGTAGCCTTAGCTTGTTTTGCCTCTAGCGCTGGGTGACTGTTTCTGGAACAGCGTGAATTTTACTCAGAACACTTCGTGGCTGACACGGAGAGCGGACGGCGGCAGCACAGCGCAGTACCTGGGTCAGGGTGGTGAGTCCTGCAGGTGGCCCCTCAGTCTGTGGCAGCTAGGAGCATTTGCATTTCAAGCATTTTGTGTGACTTGCCTTGGGTCCCTAAGTGGCGACAGGCGAGTGTGGGCCAGCATGGCGTCAGAAGCTGGTGCTTCTTCCCCAGACATCCCTGTTATGGCAACCGGTTCCCCTGCACCTGTGGTGCCTTTTGGACGCTCTGTTGACTGTCTTGGAGTCCTTCGTTGCCAGGGTGGAAGCGGAGTGCGGATGCCGGGGGGGGGGGTAAAAAGCCTCCTGCCCCCCACCGTCTTCTGGGGAAAGCTCTAATTCAGACTCTGGTCCCTCCGTGACAGGCACACCCTGTTCTGAAGTTTCAGATGTTGCGGACCAGGACTGGATTGGACAGTGCATCTACAGAGGTGTCAGTCCCTTTTGGGTCCCACAAGCTGGCACGGCGAAGGCGTTGCCTTACCTAACTTATTTTGATACGTTTTATTTACAAGTAGTGGGGAAGCCCGCAGTGGGCCTTTTCAGTCCCGAGATGCATGGTGGTGCGTTACCCCTTTGAAGACAGTTTCCTGAAGAAATGGACCTCTCCTCCGTTTGTTGACCCCCCCACACAGTTTTAAAGTTAAATAAGGTAACCATGATACCGGTGGAAGGGACCCCTGCTTTCAAGGACTCTGCTGACAGGAGGGCTGAGGCCATTGCCCGGTCCATGTTTACGATGGTGGGGTCAGCATTGCGGCCAGTGTTAGCCACAGTCGTGGTATCCCGGATGCTTACTGAATGGGCTAAATTGTTGCACCGTGGGTTGGAGAAGCAACAGGCTTCCCTTGTCTGGCGGACCAGTTGGTGCAGGGCCTTAAGTATGCCTGTGATGCGGCCCCCTTGCTCTCTAGTGGCCTCAGTATCAGCGGTGCCAAATTGCTACGTCGCCTGATTTGGCTAAAATGCTGGACTACGGACCAGGCATCGAAGCACTGGCGGATTCTCCCTTCTTGGGAGAGAGGCTGTTTGGAGCCTTGCAGGATGACATTATTAAGCATGTTACTGGGGGTAAGAGTACGTTGCTCCCACAGCCTAGGAAAGGTAAGGAGCCATGCTGTAGGCATGGGCCCTTTTCCACTCAGAAGCGGATTTTTTGCCCGCCAGGGTCAGCAGGTAAGCGTTCCCAGTCCGACAAGGTGCCCGCTGAGGGACAAAAGCATCTCGCAAGCATTCGAGCAAATCTGTTGCCGCATGAAGATTTGCCCCCGCCCGACTCTCTCAGGTGAGGGAGTCACCTTTTGGGGTTTGCAGCTCGGTAGACCTCCCTACTTTCCGACCAGCGGGTCCTCGAAGTAGTTTCAGCAGGCTACGAGAGTTTTTCTTGTCCGCCAAACAGTTTTTTTTTTTTCCTCCCTTCCGGCTTGTTAGGAAGCCCTGTTATAGGGCAGTACAGAACCTGCTGCTGCGTGATAGTGCCTGTGGCAACGCTGGAAAGGTTTCAGGGATTCTTCTCCAATCTGTAGTGCCGAAGGGCTCCATCCGGTCCTAGATCTCAAGGCCCTCAACAGCTTTGTGAAAGTACAAAGGTTCAGGATGGCATCAGTTCGCTCGGCGGTCGCTGCACTCCTTCAGGCAGATTTCCTTGCATCCCTGGACATCAAGGATGCATACTTGCATCTCCCCATATGCACCAGAGGTTTCTGCGATTTGTGGTCGGGGATGAACTTTAACAATTTGTAGCTCTCCCTTTTTGGCTTGGCGTTGGCACCAAGGGTCTTCACCAAAGTGCTAGCCACAATTCTGGCTTTGCTAAGGCAGCGAGGGATCACAATCGTGGGTTGCCCGGACGGCCTCCTTCAGAGATCAGTTTCCGCCTCAGAATTAGAATTAAGGATGTGGCAATCGCCATGCAAACTCTTTGGGAGTTTGGTTACTGAACCTCAATCTGTGTTGGGGCCGACTCAACGCCTGGAGTACCTAGGCTTGCTTCTGGACTCCTCAGAGGCGAGAGTCTTTCTTTCTCCCTTTGGACAAGCTGCAGACTCTTCAAGCTGTGGTGAAGTTGTTGGTGTCCCGCAGGTGGTCGTCGCTGCATTTTTTGCATGCGAGTCCAGGGTCTCATGGTAGACACTTTGAGGCGGTACCGTATGCTTAATTCCACACTTGGGGCATACAGTCAGCCCAGGGTGGCTGCACTGCAGGACAGGAAGAATCCTGCCTGCCGATCAGTATGCTGGAACTTTGGGTGATCAGGTGGGGCCTCTCCACATGGTCACAGAGGCTACAGGGGTGTCCGGTCAGGATCCAGTCGGACAGCGCCACAGCAGTCATCGAGGAACAAGGAGCTCGGCTGCAGCATTGGAGGTCGCTCACATCCTGCGGTGGGCAGAGTGGCACGTGCCGGCCTAAGGTGGGCATGCCAGATATGGATCTCCTGGCTTCACAACTCAATCGGAAGGTACAGTTTGTGGCCAGGTCAAAAGATCCCTGGGAGGACGAGTTGGTGGCTCCATGGATGCATTATATCAGCTGATTCTGTGCTTCAGAAACCACCGTTTGAAAACCTTAGGGAGATCCCCTTATTGACACTCTCAGAAAGTAGTCCTAGTGGCGATTTACATCTGCCAGGAGGGTTTCTGAGTTGGCTGCCTTGTCATGCAAGTCGCCCTACTTGGTCATCCACAAGTATAAGGCCCTGCCCACAGCCTTCGTTTCTTCCAAAGGTGGTTTTGGCCTTTCATCTAAATGAGGACATTGTGCTTCCATCCTTATGTCCTCAGCCGTCAGATACAATCACCGAGCTTGGACCACATCCAAAGAATGCAAAGCAACCTCATTGGGGTCTGTCTGCTATGGCTCCTTTTTTGAAGGTTGGACTCGTCGGCTGGTCCGAAGAAGGGCCTGGCGGTCTCCTGCACCGTTTCTCGGTGGATCAGACAGACAGATCCTGAAACTAAACTGCATCACGGTGGCCAAGACCATACAGCTGTTTAACAGGACAGGTTGCATTCAGGACAGGTTCCATTCAGAACAGGCCTTGCCATGGTTGACCAAAGGTTGCATGCATGTGCTCAGTGTTATATCCAGAGGTTGTCTTTGGTAAATGTATGAGTGCTGCCAGCATTGCTGCAGAGGTTGAAGGGGTTGGGGGGGGGGGGGGGGGGGTCAGCCTGTCGGTGCAAGACCTTACACCACATGCTGCATCAAATTGGTCTGCATGGCTGTCATCTCAAAAGGAACCCTCTTCTAAAGATGATGCACAAGAAAGCCTGCAGTTTGCTGAAGGCAGGCAGACTAAGGACATAGATTACTGGAACAGTGTCCTGTGGTCTGATGAGACCAAGATAAATATATTTGGTTCAGATGGTGTCAAGCGTGTGTGGCGACAACCAGGTAAGTAGTACAAATTCAACTGTCTTGTCTACAGTCAAGCAAAGTTGTGGGAGTGTTATGGTCTGGGGCTGCATGAGTGCTGCTGGCACTGGGGAGTTAGTTAATTTAGGGCTCCATGAATGCCAGCATGTACTGTGACATACTGAAGCAGAGCATGATCCCCCCCCTCCCTTCGGAGACTGGGCTGCAGGGCAGTATTCCAACATGATAAAGTCCCCAAGCACACCTCCAAGACCATTGCCTTGCTAAAGAAGCTGAGGGTAAAGGTGATGGACTGGCCAAGCATGTCTCCAGACCTAAACCCAATTGAGCATCTGTGGGGCATCCTCAAATGGAAGGTGGAGGAGCGCAAGGTCTATAACATCCGCCATGGAGGAGTGGAAGAGGGCTCCAGTGACAACCTGTGAAGCTCTGGTGAACTCCATGCCCGAGAGGGTTAAGGCAATGCTGGAAAATAATGGTAGCCACACAATATTGACACTTTGGACATTTTCACATAGGGGTGTACTCGCTTTTGCCAGCGGTTTAGACATGGCTGTGTTGAGTTATTTAAAAGGGACAGCAAATTTACACTGTTATATAAGCTGTACACTCACTAAGTACAAACATACAAAGTGTATGTTTGATTGATTTATTTTATTTTTTTCCCCAAGCATGTTGTACACGAGGGGTGTGGTTTTTATTTTTTTTTATTTTTTTCTTCCCCTCTCCTTACGTTCTCGGATATGGGTGTTTTTTTCTTTTTTTTTTTTCTTTTTTTTTTATTTAACTACCTTTTTAAAAAAAAAAAAAAAAAAAATTCAGAATCGGACCCTGTAAAGTGCTGCAGTCAAATAGTTACATGGTATCGTTTTCTTGGCCTTGTAAGCATGAGGAATAGAACACAGCTGCATCTGCAGCGAGTAGCGCAATTTACCAGCTATAAGGTGTAGTATCGGTTAACCTCTTAAGAAGGCACAAAGTTTTGAGCTAAGGTGTCGGCATATTCTTGTATATAAAAGGAGATATTAATGGAAATTGACTTACTCCAGCGGAGCCTGTGAATGACAACTAGATTGGAGAAAAACTGTGTCTTGAAGGAAAGGAGCATAAAATGGATTTGGTGTATTTACCGCAGCGGTGTCTAGTACACGCAGAAAGTGACAAAACCAGGAAGAAGGGCAACGCGGTCAATCAAACAGCCACCTCTTTCAAGTGTCTGCAGTGGGTGTTCCTTTATGCATTTCCTTGATTTGACATTGATGTACCAATTTTCAGCTGATGAATAATTGGCTATATGCTGATAACTTGCGGAAGTCAAGTACAGTCTGCCAGCACTCTTACTGAATGGCAGGTTCAGTTTATGCAAACCCGAGTGTCTGATTTCTGACTGTTTCATCGTAGTCGGTAAACTTGTCAGTTAGCTGAGTTGGAAAGTGATTTTGATTAGTGCAATCAGTAAACATGAGGTCTCCTCTTTGATTGCTGGACTGATTAGGTAAATACTCTCTTAAGTAGCTGTTTGGAGCCTTTGGTTTATATTTTTTTTTCTATCTAGGCTTTAGAATCAACATGGTTACTCTTTCCTTTTTTTTTTCCTCCCCCTGAAATGTACTTTTTATTTTTGAAGTACCGTTTAGTTTCATCAGATGCATTCAGGCTTCAAGATCAGTATGAGAAATAAAATACATCTCCTATAAGAGATTTCTGGATTAATATGAATAAGTAGTTGTACTTGTGAATGTTTAGTCAACTAGAACTGACAGAATTTTCTTCTAGGGTTACCCGTCAGAAAATGATTTCAACATTTGTTGCCTTTTTTATTTTGTATGTTGACTGGGTTAGTGTATATCTGCTTAGAGAAACTCCAGCACCTCTGGTACTTTGTTGCTAAATCAAAAAAAAAAATCTTAAGCCATACATGCCTTGGCCTTCTGAGCAAAGCAACAGGTTTGTTTTAGGGCAGACTTGATTTTTAAAAAGTGAATATTTGGTCCTATGACTATCTAAAAACGGTGCTTAAAGCGGAGGTCCACCCTAAAGTGGACCTTCCGCTCATCGGAACCCTCCCCCCCCCTCCGGTGCCACAATCGGCACCTTTCAGGGGGGAGGGGGGTGCAGTTACCTGGATAATCCAGGTAACTGCACCCACTTCCGGGACAGCTCTCTGCGGAAAGGGGTGTAACTTACGCCCCTTTCCGCAAGTGCCCGCCCCTTCCCGCAAGTGCCCTGCTGCCTGCTGGGAAACACACAGCTCCCAGAGGCAGCGGGGAGCGTCCTTATTGCGCAGCGCAGTAGAGAACCGGGAAATGAAGCCGAAAGGCTCCATTTCCTGATTCCCATACCCAAGATGGCGGCGGCAGGACCCGACAGACGACCGAGCGATCGGCTTCGGGTGCCGACATCGCGGACGCGCTGGACAGGTAAGTGTCACTATTTTAAAAGTCAGCAGCTGCAGTATTTGTAGCTGCCCGCGTTTTTTTTTTTTTTTTTTTTTTTTTTTATAAAGCCGAGTCCCAGTGGACTCCCGCTTTAAGAGTAACTTTATTTTTATTTTTTATTTTTTTTTTGTCCCTCCTTCTCTCCACATTTTCTTCTAAAAAATCAGTGCACTTCCTGTGCATAGTCCTGAGCCTTGTAGGTGTTTATGCCTTTTTTATCTGCAATGGTAAATACTCTACTGCTACCTTAAGAGACATTTGGGAATCTCTCTCAAAAATAAAATTATAGCACACTCCCTCTTGCCTAGATGGCTGCAGCTGTCGCCTCTAAAGCCTCATACACACAATATGACTTTGTACAAACTTTCCCTTGGATTTTTGTACAAAGGGCATCAGCCAAGAACTTGTACTGCATACACACAGCAGGACTTTTTCAGCCAATTTTCACCAAATCATGTGGTTTTTCTGCTCTTTACCGCCACCTTTGGTCATTGTCTGTATTGTTGTCTGATCTTTTGCATTGGTTCTGAGCATGCCTTTTTGTACTTTGTACAAAGTCCTGTGGTTTTCTGTACACACGATCAGACTTTGCTCCATTGGACTTTTGTCCCCAGAAAGTTTGTCCGTTCGCACAGCCAACAAAAGTCAGATGAAAACCAAAAAAGTTTGTCCGATGGAGCGTACACACGGTCAGATGTTGCTCCAAAACAGCTAATTTGCATGTTTGTTGTCAAAAAGTCTGATCGTGTGTATGGGCCTTTAGACTGAGAACCAAGCAATCAAACACCGCTGATCGCTCGGCTCTTTGTCCTCAGCTGTCAGCTGAAATGGGTCACAGGCGGCGGGAGAAGTTTAGCCAAAAAAAGCTTTGTCCATGCTTTTCTAACTGGTAATCTCTGGAGATGCTGCTATTGTCATGCTTACTGTTTTCCTTGCTGGAAAGGTAGCTGTATCTGAGGACTTGCAGACAAGCTTCCCTCTGCTCATTTTTTGTGGCTGTCCCACTTCCCTGTGATTTTCTCAGGATTTGAATTTTTGACCTCCATTTTAGTTTTTTAGGTTTCATTCTTGGTAACTAATACGACACGTAATTTAAAGGGATTTAAAAAGCCAAAAAGTAGGGGTTGCCTGCTAACAAAATACACCCTGTAGAAACACTGCAGTGTTGTCCTAACAACACTTAGACAATAGGAAAGAGATGGCAACTCCATGTCCATATCAAATGTAAATACTTTTATTGGCACATGTTAAAGTACAAAAGCAGACTAGTTTTGGCACTCTGCCTTCATCACTGCAGTGATCAAGGCAGTGTGCTGCAATGCATCTGCTTTTGTACTTTAACATGCCTATAAAAGTATTTACATTTGATATGGACATGAAGTTGCCAGCTCTTCCTTCTACTATTTATATAAAGCAACACGTTTTTTCATTGTGCACCATTACAACCTTTCAGCCACCAATGTCCTAACAGTTGATAAGGAGGATGTTGTGCACTTGCACAGCATCCTTGTCTGCCCCTTTAGCTCTGGGGTCACAGCTTAAGGAGGGACATTGGAGTACTAATCGGTACCAGTGTGCAAAGGTGTTTGAACTTCGGAAGAATAATCACCTCCTAACATTGGGGGTCCTACGGTCTGTGCCTTGACCGAAAGGTCGAAACACTGGATTTGATTAACCACATTCATGGTGCAGTCTATATTGGGTTTTAAAAGGGGGGGAAAAAAAACAAAATGAAAATAACCTACATATACTGTGTGCACATTTTCTCATTTGTATTGTACAGTGCAGATGTTTCCACCTTAATCCTTTTCAGCTCTTTTGGCCACTCATCAGTTCTGGTGTGTGGCGGCAAGTGTCACTGATTGGCTTCCTGAGCAGCCAACTAGCTGCCCACACGCATGTCTCAGCCCCCTTAGTCATGGCTGAGCGCTGCATATTAAACCAGAATCTCACCTGAGAAACAAAGGGTAAAAGTAGGTTAGTCGTTAATGGTACATTTGTGTGATTTATTATCTAAGGCCCACTTAAATTTACATATCTGCTTCTATTCTACGTTATATTCCCTAAAGCATTTAACATATTGATATAGTCGGTAACGATTGCGGTTTTATTTTGAGGTCGGGCATATTTTTGGTTTATACGGTAATACAGTAATTTCACCAGTGTATCGATTAGAAAAAACAAAGCTGTTTACAGGAGCTTTTATAATTTGGTTTTGTCCGAACAATGATCATCTCACAGCAGCCTAAAGATTTGCAAGCTACACAATTTGTAGTGTTGTGTACTGAATGAGCATCTATTGATTAGAAGCCTTTCATGCTGTGCAGTGGCCAATCTTGTTTAGACGGAGAGCATCCATCTAATTGCCTGTTTTGTTGTGGCTGTGTTACTAATGTAGTATTGTGGGAAACAAAGGAAAGGGTGGGTGGTCCTTCAGCACGCACACTTTCTCTTCAAAGAGGGTCTGCATCTGAAACAGATATTGCTATTTGCCCTGAGCCAGTTAAACTGAATTATAAGTAGATGTTTGCAGTGCAATCTATATACCAAAGGTAACCAAGGCAGGCATGTTTCTGAAATTGTTATATACAAGACCCACCATGACCCAATATTCACAAAGTAGCCATAAGTTATTTGCCCTTTACATGTAGATTGTATTTTGCCATTACTTATACTGTGTACTGGTTTGTGACTGTAATCTGATGTTGTATTAAGAAGCAGGGAAGATGTGGTTTGCTGTAACAGCGCAGTGATATTTAGTGACCTCTTAGCAGCTAGTTGCTTAGACTTTCTTGTCGTAATGTGCATTAAGACTTAAATGAGTTGTTGGCACACCTTAATGCACCAGAAATGTACTATTTTATTTTCTCACGCTACAAGGCGCAGTTTGTGTGTTGTGAGATTTCCGTGAAGGTGCTTTTCCTGCTACTGAAACACTGCAATGGGATGGCACTGTGGTGTGTATTACCTTATGTTGTGGTACACCGTGCACTAACGCAAGTTTTGGGGTATTTTTTGTTTAAACCAGTCAATGACTATTTCTGATTGGGTATAAATTTTGTCAGACAAGTTTTTAGCACAATTGTGCAGCCATTTCTTAAATGATTATCGGGTCATCGCAAAATTTTTCTTCCATTTTCACATTCTGTATGTATTGGCGTATAACACCCACTTTTTCACCATGAAAATTGGGTGCAAATAGCCGCGTGTGCGTGTTATACGCCAATACAAAAAATGTTTATTTATTTTTTTTCCCCTGAAACTTCCCTCTTAAAATGTGCATGTTATACTCCTGTGCATGTTATATGGTAATTTCTGCTTAAAAAAAATGGACAACCTGGTGCTTCTAATTACCGCATCATAGGACGTAATGGGTATTCCTTTTGTAAGAGGTCAGTTTTGAAGGGTCAGTCCACCTAAAAAAATTTATTTGTGCGGTGTGATGAATTGCTCTGGCCTCTTCTATGTGTCAGGGACTCCAGTGATCAAATCTGCTCTTAACAACCCCCTTAGAAATGGCTGTGGGTGGAACTGGGAATTCTGTTGCAAAGATTTTACCGTTTGGCATCTAAAATAAAAAATGAAATCGCCTACACTGAGTTCTGTCAACCAGCATCTACCCAGATGCAGTTTTGGGTGGATCTACACTTCATGGAATACTGCAGATTGCTTAACTTTTATTTTTTCCATAAGGCTTCATGTACACTGCTGCTGGTCAACCGACATTTAGCAGCGGTTGGCCATTTTATTTTTAATTTTTTTTTCTGCTGCTCCTGAACTTTCTTCTGTTTTATATTATGAGTACGTGTACACTGAGGCATTTATACTCCTTTACAGGCAGTTGAGGTTAGAAGCATTTTTTGTAAATCAAAAAATGCATTTAGGGTGCATTTTCGGAGGCATTTAAAACGCCAAATGTCCAACGGCGTGTAAACGCAGTAACTCATGTTTAGCCACTTTTTGTTTATAGGTGTTTTTTAATGGAGATACATTTCTGCTCATTTGCAATGCAAAAAGCTTCTAAACGCACACACGGTAGCATGGACATTTTAACCATTGGTTACTAGTTGTCAAGTTCCATCGTTCAGGAGAGATTTTAAAACTTCCCATGTTCATGAAGCCTAAGAATCATGGATGCACTTTGTTTAAAAAAAAAAAAAGTAATGATGTAAGATATTAAAGATTTTTGCTTATTTTTATTTTTTATACCTTTAGATTAACATGCACTGTTGCATTATTTAGGCTTGTGTTGTACTTTTCTTTTAACAAGAGTTTGTATTTTGTAGTTCCCAGAGTGCAGAATGCGTGGGCTAGTCATCCACCGCGTTACAACCAGCCACCACAACAAAGGTAGGTTTTATAGAGACTTTCAAATAAAAACCTCTATAACATGAACAGATACCTGGGTCGTGCACATTAACATGACTTGCTGCTGTCATACTGCCATTTCACTTTTATCTCCTAGCTAAGAACCTGATACTTCTGAAAACCGAACAGAGACTGGGATTTAAGGACAGGCTAAACAAATTTCTTTTTAGACTTGCTGAGGAAATTAATGAGGCATAACTAATGGTGTTCCACTTTATAAGCTCTATGCTGTGACTGGCGTGTTAGCACAGACCAGCTATTGATTCTTGCTACAAACCTCTTGAAGTCCTAATCAACTTCTCTGGTAGAACTTTTTCAAGCCTGACAAGCCCATTGTAGGACAGTGTCACTGTAGGTCAGTAGTTATTAGTTGCCACTGAAAACAGTTTCTTTAACTACTTAAGTCTCAACTGAATTAAAAGCAGAAGGGTCTTGGTGGAGGATTATGGAATCCACAGACTAATAAGCGTCTAGCAATAGAAAGAATGTGACCTGGTTTTGTAATGACATATGTTCACTGACAAAACACGTAGGTTTGTGAAGTCCCATACTTGCCTTTTACATTGCAGTTATATTGAGCTATTCAATTTTAAGTCCGTTATACGTATCTAGTATATTTGTTTCTAGTGTCCCCTAAATGTTATGTAATTGTCATATTGGGGTTTATTTACTAAAGCTAGAGAGCAAAATTGTCAGTTCTGCATAAAAACCAGTCCGCTTTCAGGTTTTATTGAACAAGCTGAAGCTAGAAGCTGATTGCTTTCTATGCAGAAGTGTGACTAATATTTCATGCTTTAGCTTTGGTAATTAAACCTCCATTCTATTAACTAACTTTACATCCTGAGCAGAGAAAAGTAGCCCTTAAGTAGCCAATCAACGTTTTAGACTGGTTGTGAAAATGGAACCCCTAGTTGTTCATCTTGGTTTTAATAGGTACATGTAGCATTCCCATAGATTCATAAAACACATGAAATTTTAAGGGGCAAGTCGTCGTTTTTTTTTTTTTTTCTGTTTTGTTTTTTCCGTATTTTTTTTGAGTGAGGGTTTCATTTATGTATATGTGACGTATTGGGGTCTTTTTTTTTTTTTTTTTTTTCACTTCAAATGTCAGAATATCTGCATATAAAATGAGGAAAGACTCTATTAGGGAACAGTACAATATCCTACAGTAGCCAGTCATTGGTTGTCTCTGAAGTGACCGTAAACCTTTGGTTGCTATGTGTTACTGTACTTTGCTCTTCCTTGCTGCTGGTATTAAGTATGGCAAAAGAAATCTCAGACATTAGACGGGTGAAGATTTATATATAGGACCATACCTGTTTGGTAGGGCTTGTGAGACGTAGGCTTATGTTTATGGTTGGTTTGTAAATTGGTTTGATGCCCCAGGGCAATTAAAATATTTACTGCAGCAAGTATTATGGGGTGCTAATCTAGATCATAATAGATGTTGAGTTTGTGTTCCCATATACACTGTATACCAAATGTCAGTCTATGCCAATTAGTGCTGATGTTGCTAGGTCACGGCGGTCAATTGAAAACCACATCAATAGAACTTGAAAAGGTTTTCCCCCCGATCAGACCTTCTGACATATTGCACAGAATAATGGATGGGAAAGAAAAAAAAAAAACTGACAAGGCCCCTACCCTAGATTCTGAATTCTTTGCTGTAAGAATTCATTTGCAATCTGCAATTAACTCGAAAGAATAGTAAGCCTTAGAGGGTCTGGACTTTGAGAAAATAAAGCATTCTCCTGAGCTGCTTATGTTTACCCTTTGGATAAGGTACTCTGGCTTGGAAACCTAGTGCATGTTGTGTTTCCTTCTAAACACAATGTCTTGTTGCGGTTTCTGGTAGCGTTGTTTTTGTTTTATTCTTAAGTCAAAGTGCAGAGAATTTCTATAAAATGGTAATGCAGAAATGTAAAAATATTTGATGTACAGTTGACTAACTTTGGTGCCTGTTTTGTAGACATTATGGGCACAACCCAGCCCAGCATTATCCAAACCCTGGACATGGTGGAGCAAGTAACTACTATCAGCGCCACAGTAACGATTGGAATAGACAAGTAAGTACAAATCTAATGTGATGTAAAAAAAGTATTGCATTACACTTTTTTCAATCTGTTATGCTCCACTTATAGGTGAGCAATTACGTACTAGGACTGTGCTTTACATTTACTAAAAAGCCACACACAACAATGGAGGACCTGTTTGCGTGTTTTTTTTTTTTTTTTTGTCCAATTGTGTTTATTGGAGCACAATGATGGACACAGCGGCAAAATCTCCTTTCTATTCAGCATATTTAAAGACGTTTTGAGTCTACTTAAACTTCTGCTTAGTTTGATATTGTTGCTTTTGTCACAAAGCATTGTTGGCTTACGAGACTGAATTAAATGATTTGCTTTTGCACATCCTAATCCAGTAAACAAACTCTTAATTTTATGTGTTTTGCAGCCCTACAACCAGGGAAGGAATTACCAAATGCCACCCCAGTCGGGAAGATACAACAACCGGAAGTAAATTTCTTCAGCAACATTTTTAAACAGCCTGTGTTAGGAGCCCTCTGTAATAGCATCCAGACAGTTTTATTTTTAACATTAAAGCTCCCAACATTTGTATGTGTAAATCTGTATTTTTTTCGGTGTCGTTTTTTTATTTTGCTTTCTTGAATTAGAAATGTATGTAAAATTTGTCTGGAAAAATGGTGTTTAAAATATTGGCACCTGCAATCTGTGAATTCATCTGATAAAATGTTAAGGATACTTTGGTAAATCTAGCAAGACTAAGGCCATGCCACCTTGTTTTGTACAGGAAGATTTTTTTTTCTCTATCTTACAGTTGGTATTGTTGTCCGGAGTATTTTTTAAAATATATTTGCCTCCTTTATTATGAATTGTTTGTATGTAGTCTTTTAATTTCTGCTGAAACTTTTATAAAGATCTCCACAAATGGAAAATTAAGGTTTCCTGTGTGTATTTTTTTTTCCAAAGATCACTCTTTTAATAAAGTTTATGAAATTAATTTGAGATGTGCGGATTTAGTACTATATTTAAGAGATATCGATTTTAGATATGTTAAGGCATTGCAATATTATTGGCTATAGCGTTTTAGAAGTTTTCAGTTGCTGACAGCACATGCAATTTTAAATTACTTTATTTTTTAAAGAAGAATTTTCAGGTTTCACAGGAAACAAAAGTATTAAAAGAAAAAAAGTTTAAAGTGACATACCAAAAATCACTGCAACATGACCGTGCAGCACATGCAATTTTAAGCCATTTGCTACATAAAAATTTGCTACATAAAAATGTGTTCATCTGAGAGATCCATTCTAAGAGCCATGTGATGCAGTTCTTTAAAAAAAAAAAAAAAAAAGTGTGTATGTATACATTATACTTTTTTTTTTTTTTTTTTTTTTTTATATGCATTTGCGGTGCTTTAGTCTACAGTCTTCCATTCAAGTGATTTTAATCTGAGACTTCAATGCACAGCACATTTGAAAACTCATGGCAACAGTGTTCAGGAGTACACATTACTGCTTGAGTTTTTAGTTGAACCATCAGATGAGCACATTGCGCAGACAAGATTTGTGAGGAAGACAAGTGAGCCTTGCTCAAAATCTTACACACCACTGTAAAGTATTTTATACCTACAGAAACTGAACTTTAAAAAAAAGTCTTAAACTGCAGCATCGAATTACTTCAGTATAATTCAATTGTGTGTTTAACATATCACATTTTTTTTTTTTTTGCCAAAAACGTGATTTCTAAAAATGTCTCTTTATTGCGTAAGTGTTTTCTGCCCATTCTCTAGATGAATGACTGTATTTTTATTTATTCTGTTTTTAGAAGAGCACACACGGATCTTCTTACGTATTCGCACTTGTAGTTAAGCGCCCCTTAACTATTTTTGAAAAGGGGGGGGTCTAAGGGTTGAGCTTCATTGGTGATTTTTGTCTTGTGCGTAGTGATTTAACCCCTTGTTGCTATTCACCTAATTTGCAATGTGTGCCACAAATGAGGTGATTGCTAACAAGTGGTTAAATGACTCGGTAGCATGAGATTCAAGTCGCCCACATAGCTTCTCTTTTTCCAAAGGGAAAAAAATGGTTGTGCAGGTATAGTAAGTGTACCTTTTTTTTTATTTTCTTTTATTTTTTTTTCCATGTCGTTTTTTCCATGTCGTGATTGGATAGAAACCAACAACTCATGTACGCAGAAATAAATGGGAGTTTATGTATTTGCCAATTTAATAGTCTTTGAATGAAAGCCAATGGTTTTTATCTGCTGTGTGGGGTAAATTGAATGGGGAAGATTTTGTTCATTGTAGAATAGGCTTCTGCTGCGTTGAATCTCTGTATGAAAAGTCTTTGTTTGCATATTTGATACACAGGACCAATAAAGCAAGCATTGCTTTCTGTGCTAGAACAGTTACTATGCTTTTTTTTTCTTTTTTTTTTTTTTTCCCTCCCCATCTAGTATATCTGAATAGGAAATGTTTTACATAGAAGGGTAGTGATTGTTTTGTTGGTTTAGGTATACCAGTTTGTTTTCTGCCATTTCTTATATTCTTGTAGAAAATGTATTTGTTTTGTTTCCTCCTATGATGAACCTAATGAACAACAAAACAGTAATAAAGTAGGATCATACAATAGAACCAAATTTGTTATGCGGGGGGGGGGGGGGGGGGTTTGTACATTAGAAAATATTACAACCCGTTTTGAAAGAACTTTGTCTAAACCAAATAACAAAGTCATAACTTCAATGTGGTGGTTGCATTCATTTTCTAATCCTGTCTAACATTTTGGGACAACTGTCATTCCAAATGGTCAGTGGAACCCCTACGCGATTTCCTGATTTCCAGTTCATGGTAAAAAAAGAACCTATGCTGAAAGAAATATTTAATCTATTGCTGAAAGTTGCCCAGCTGTCATTCTGATCCCATGGTTTCAATACTTTTGGGTCACAGAAGTATGCCTTATGTGAAGTTAGAATTCTTGATCTGCATACTTATACCAGTTCATCAAATATTGAACATTTCCTCTCAAGCTGCAATGTAGTAGCAGGGTACATGTATTTGTGTGAGCCAGACATAAATGTCACTCTAGACTTGTATGGAGCAGACGTGTAGAGTTCTTTAGTAGTCTAGTCATGTCCCTTCAAATGCAAGGACCCAAGGTTTAAAGTGATTTGTCAATTTCCTCATACCATCTTGTGTTGCCTGTGCAGAGAAGCAGTGTTGTCACCCTTAGTGCTATAGGTGTATCACAACTACATAGTTCTTTCACCATTGGTTCCAATTGCCTTAAGATGAGAAGTGCATTACTGGCAGTATCACTAGGTGGAAAAAAAAATACGAATGCAGCCACAGAACTTAGGGCTAGTAAGCTGCAAAGTAGTACAGTTTCATGGGTTTGCATCTACCTTGGGGATTATTATACATGAATATAAAACAAATGTATTCTATTGCAGTGTACCTCTGAAGAACAAAATGCCTACCCCCCTCCCCCCTCCATTTTTAATTGCAAAGGAGGGTGGTGTATTTCAGAGAGGTAGGGCAGATGAGATGCCTTGGGATTTAAGTACAGCAGTACTTGATGTAAAAGTCCCCTTTACCTTCACTTTAGCTTCCTTCATACCTCCTATCCCTGTTTGGAACTATTGTTTTAATATTTCCAGCAAAGATTTCCAGGAATTTATTATGGGGTTGTTACTAAAAGCAAATATACTATGCCCTGCAAGTGCACTTGCTCCAGAGCTTGGTAAATGAGACAAGCCTTCACTTTGCAAAGAATACTCAAATTTCAAGCAAGGAAAATAAACTGCATTTTTGCTTGCGCATGATTGGATTGAAATCTGCAGAGCTTCCCCTCACATTCAGAGCAAGTGCAAAGTGGGGTTGATTTACTAAAAATAAGGTGTGCAAAATATGGTGTGCCTCTGCATAGAAACCAATCCACTTTCAGTGTGTTTTTTTTTTTTTTTTTTTTTTTTTGGTTTTTTTCAAAGCCTTATTGAACAAGCTGAAGTTAGAAGCTTATTTGGCTACCATGCACAGCTGCACCAGATTTTGACTCCAGTTTTACTAAATCTGCAGCAGTATATTTGCCTTAAGTAAATCAACCCGTCCTGTATTGAGACTAAAATTTTGCCTGCAAAAGTCAGATTTCATATTTGGGAAATACCAAAAAAGTGTCATGAGGGAGCAACAAAACTCGAGAGCCTCTATTCATGGGGTACTTTTTGGTGGCGGCAAAATATTCTGCTAGCATTCTTGTCCAATTTTAATAAGGCTGCCTCAAGAAGGAAGACAAAGTGTAAGGCTGGGTTCACACCACATCGATGCGGGAACACCGCGAATCCGCAGCGTTTTCCCGCATCGCATGACTCCCGGCAGTTCACACTGCCCTATGCGAATGGCTGGGAGTGTCAATGAAATGTTAATGACACCCCCAGATCCGTCCGCATATCGCAGTGCGATCTGCAGACTCGCACAGGAATCGGATCGCATGGTGTGAAAACCCATGCGATCCGATTCTGTTGCAGACCAAAAAAGGGTCCTGTGCGAGTTTGCTGCGGGAGCGATGCGAATTCAGCCATACTATCTGTATGGCTGAACTCGCATCGCTACGGAGATCGGATGTGATTTGCACTGCAGTGCGGTGCGAATCACATCCGGATCTCCCCCCGCAGCAGTGTGAACCCGGCCTAAAGGTATTAGTCTAGGTAAGCTATAAATCTAAGTAAGTCACCCTGTTCAGACTTGGACTGAGGAAATACTTGAACTCTGCTTTTCATTGATCCAAAGGCATCATTATTTTAACGACTAGTGCACGCCGATGTATGTCCTATTTTTGAAGAGGGATATCTCTGTAACGCCAGCAGCTGCAGCTACAACCGAGATGTTCCACCCACCCCTCCTGCCTCCCTCCCGCGCCCTCCGCCGCTCACCGGAGCCGTCGGTAGCGGCGGAGGCGATTGGGTACTTTCCCCTACTGCGTATGGAGACGAGTGAGGCAAAGATGGCCCCACTCGTCTCTATACCATAGGAGGGCGGAAGCAATGTCACTTCTGCCCATACCTCCTTTAAAGGTGTATATATAATTTTTTTTGTCATTTTTTTCAAATTACTTTATTTTTTCATTTTAATTGCATTTAAGTTCAAATATGAGATCTGAGGACTTTTTGACAAGGGATGTGTTTTGTGTTTGTTTTTTTTTTTTGTTTTTTTTTCTTAAACCGTGTAAAAAATAAAATCAAAATAAGAAAAAATATTAAGTTTTTAAAAACACCCCGTCACGATGAGCTCACCTGCAGAAGCAAGCGCATACGAAAACGGCGGTCAAACCACACGTTGAGGTATCGCCGCTATCGGTAGAGTGAGAGCAATAATTCTAGCCCTAGACCTCCTCTAATGCAAAAAATGCAACCTGTAGAATTTTTTTTTAAATGTCGCTTTTTGAGGCTAAAAGTTTGACACCATTCCACGAGCGGGCGCAATTTTGAAGCGTGTCATGTTGGGTATCAATTTCCTCGGCATAACATTATCTTTTACAATATTAAAAAAAATTTGGCTAATTTTACTGTTTCACTTTTTTGAATAATAATAAAAAAAAAAAAAATAATTTCCAAAGAAAGTGCACTTGTAAGACCGCTGCGCAAATACGGTGTGAAAAAAGTATTGCAATGACCGCCATTTTATTCTCTAGGGTGTTAGAAACCCCAAACATTTTATATTGTGTTTTTTTTTTTCTAAGTAATTTTTTTTAGCAAAAAAATGTTTTAAACATGTAAACACCGAGTCTGAAAAAGAGGCCTAGTCCTTAAGCGGTTAAAGCACTGACCCAATACAAGTTTGCAGATTAGTAATTCTGAATTTATTAGCTGTGTTTTTGCACTAGGTCAGTTAATCCAGAAGGATCAACCAATGAACTAGCTGTTTGGCAATGGTAGGCTCCATTTGGCTTGAGCATAGCTTTAAATATTCCAGGTATGGTAAATTTTGTTAGTTAAATTAATCCAAGCTGGACCAATGTAACTAACAAAATTTATACCATACTTGGTGGATGCCTCCGGAAGCTGGAAATCGCTTAAGACAACACTGCTACTCTAGTGGTCTTCACTTGTTTCCGTGTTCCACTTACTGACCTGCTACTTTTTGAACATAGGAGGGTGGGCACTGTTCAGAGTGCTTTCCATTCTCTGAATAAATGTAAAGCATTTTCTGATGTGGAGAGTTATGTCATATGAAAGTTCTTTGTATTTCTTGACTAGATGAGGGTCCGTACTTTAAAATGCAATTTGCTTTTAACATTTGATTTAGGAATGAATGTAATTTTCTGAACAAAAACCACATTGACTGTTAGAATTGTTTTAATTCGATGAAGAAAAGAAATGGGTTGATCCTGCTGTCTCTATCATAAGCAAACATTTCACTATTCCTATTGAAGATGTTCCTCCTTTCAAAGATTCTGCAGGTTAAAAAAAAAAAAAAAAAAAAAAGCTCCTAAAGGCTCTTTTTAATCTTGCAGGCCCAGACCTGCAACCAGCTCTTGGCAATTTCAGTATGTCAAACTGACTAACTGGACTAGGACAATGAACAACTGACATGACCCTGTATTTCAGGACTGTGCCCTTAGAGTAATTTCAGGCATTGCCTGACTCCTCTTCCTTGCAGCGATCAGAGACATTGCACAAGGAAATTCAAATGTTTTGGGCTTTTGACTGGTCAACAATTCTGCTCTTCAGCCTTCCCTTTTCCTTGAATATCAGTGTTTCGCTGGACCCATCACAATTTAACTAAGAGCATGTGCTTGAAAATCCAAGACCAACTCTGGATGTCAGGTGTATCGCCTTGATCTCAACGTGGTTCTCTCTACCTTGCAGAAACCCATCTTTTGAACCTATGGGGGATATTCCTCTAGAACTGGGGTAGGCAACCTTTTGAGAGGTAGAGATCTACCTGAACAACATGGAAAGAAAAAAAAAAAAAAATAAAATCACTGCGGTCTGGCACACCCCCCTCCCACCCTTAAAAAAAAAAAAAGAGACATTAACACGCCTCTCAGCATATCACTGTGAAAATCTAAACTTACCCTACAATAAAATGTAACTTTAGTGAGAAACGTGGCATCCACTTTCATTCACAATTTATTTTATGCCTGGGGAGTAATTGGTCACCCCACAAGGCTGATGCCAGAGTCCATCATGAAAGCAGAACATCTGGTGCTTCACTGTAGTTTTCTTGACCGGTTTCAGGGCCTGGCAATCTGCTCTGATTTCTGGCCATAAGTAATATGTAGGGCAGTGTATAGGGGTCAGAAGGGTATGGTGGGATCAGGAGGACTGTGGGGTGGCAGGAGACCATGCCAGGGGGGGGGGGGGGGGGAGTGAGAAGAGTATGATATTGGAGGTCAGGAGGGTACTAAAGTTGTCACCAGATGCAGAGTGGCTCAGGGAAGCTGCTAGGGGTGCAACGGATCGTCACCGATCCATGATCCGAATGGGTCACCCTGTTCGAATCGGCACACGTTGCTTTCTGCTGCCTCGGCCTTAGGATAGGCTGCGGCTTCGGCCTTAGGATAGGCTGCGGCTTCGGCCTAGCTCCAGAGCGACAGCCATCTTTGTACACCCAGCGGCCATTTACAATGTGAATGCTCCGTCAAATGATGGAGCGATCACTTGTAAACAAACCGGTGTCTTCCTCTCTCCCCTCTGTGTACTGATCTGTACAGTAGAGGGGAGAGATCAGATGGCAGCAGCGCTGTGGGCTGGATCTGTAGTGCCCACAGCGCTGCTCTGTGACAATTGTAGTCACAGCCATCCCTCCATACTCTGCCATTACCCTGCTAATACTCTGCAGTACTCTGCCAATATTACAGTGGGGGAGATGTCGTGGATATTAGAGTGGGGACTATATGGTGGTGGAATTTTCACAGGTTTTTTGTAAATCCAATTATTTGCTGATCCGAAAAATGATCCAATCCATGACTCTGATCCGAGGAATGATCCAATCCGTACGGTTTTTGATCCCACCCCTAGAAGCTGCGATGGCCTATCTACATGTTCTGGCACTGATCCTCGCTAGCCCTCCACTCTTATCTATGCCACAAGTGCCTTGGGTCAGAGAGGAGGGCCACTGATTAGTACACTACACACAGAACTCAATGGAAGATCTTTAGCATCATCTTCGAGGATCTCTAATGTAAAATAGCCTTTTTGGTTGCCATCACATCTACCATGTGTTTCTGATGCCCTGCTCTTAAACAGCTCTTTACAGGTGGATCGCAAAAAAATTGACTATCAAAAAGTTAATTTATTTCAGTAATTCAATTCAAAAACTCATATAGATTCATCAGAGTGAAGCATTTATTTATTTTTGATGATTATGGCTTACAGCTAGTAAAGTCCCTAACATTTGGTATCTCATAAAATTAGAATATTGTGAAAGTTCAATATTTTAGACTCATAAGGGGTGATTTATTAAAGGCAAATCCACTCTGCACTACCAGTGCACTTGTAAGTGCAGTCGCTGTAGATCTGAGGGTAAGCTCGGCTGATTTTATCATCCAATCACATGCAAGAAAAAATGCTGTTTTCTCTTTCATTCATTGACGGACACAGCATCTTGACCTTAGGGTTATATCGCCCCTTCCGGAGAGGACTAGGCAGAACATGTTAAAAATAACAAAACTGCACAGTACCGCCCAGAGGGCGGTCCTACTGGCTATAACCCCTCACACTGCATCCAGCAGCTCAGTTTTTTCTGCCTAGTATAGGAGAAGGACCTGGCTCCCGGTGGAACCATTGGTCCTGGGAATTGTTTCTTCTTTCTGCATTTTTAGTTCCTGTGATCTACCATCAACAGCCAGGCTGGGTGACAGGCTGGATAATATAGATCCTGGTAGTCTCCTCAGCCTGCCCATCGAGCGTGAGCAGACCTTAGCTACACGCTGGGTCGGCCATGTCATGCCCCGTCTGATCCAGGGGTGGCTGGTGAGCTATATGCTCCGCGGCACACATATGACCGGGCTACTGCTGTCTGTCACAGTGTGCCATTCCCAACAGCCACCCCAGACTGCTCGGGTGATGGGTCTGCCCATGGAACACACCCAGCAGTCCCTGCAGGAGGGGTTAGTATGGTTCTACCTGTCTTGGCAAGATGGAGCATTCCCTGGGAGGTCGACTAGGGGGTCTCTCACTCTCACTTTCTTCTCTCCCTGTCCCTTTCCCTCCTCCCCATGCTGTGGCCCGCTGTGTGACTGGGCACATGGGGGTGCAGTGCATGCACCTGGCCGGGGGGGGGTTCTCATCCTCTTCCCTGTTTCTGGGCCATGGGGGGGGGGGGTACGCCATGCATTTTTCTGTAGCCACAGACAGTTTTTTTTCCATTTCGGACATTTTCTGGAAGTCCGATGGCCAAAAATATATATATATCAATAAAAACTGAGCAGTAGTGGAGTCTTCCCACTACTGCTCAGTTTTTATTGATACGCGCTTGAATGACTACTTAAATGTGAGTTCATTACTACATTTTAAATACATTTTATTTTAAACGGTATGCTATTTTGGCCATAACTTTCTATCCTATGTTGACTTTGGTTGCTGTCGGAGATTTCTTTTCAATGATTATGACCATATAAGTCCAAGAACTGGAGAAAGGCTATCCTCAAGGTGTGACTTATTGACCAGCGATTTGAAAGTCTGTGCCCCAAATTGGAGCAATAAGCACTTGTGACCCCTTGAATATACATTCATTTGGGTCAACATTATCTGGTAAGCCTACATCTCTTAAGGTGGTGGTATCAGCACTTGAGTGAAGCCTCTGGAAGAAGCACTTTTGGATGGTCCTCTAGATATTTTTTTATTTTTTTTATTTCATATTTGGGATTTCACTTTATATACAATGGACTTTTTATGTTGATTTTCACTTAATTTATTCACTTTATGTATTATGCAAAATGTGTGCACCTATGTAGTTGCATATAATGTTGTAGGGGGGGAACATATATATATATTTTTTCCCTTCTTCTTTTGTTTTGTCACGTATATTTGGATTTACAGAGTTATACAGTATCATTTAGTGCTGCACTTTATATATTGCATTTACCACATTTGTGCTAAAAATATCCATGTTTTAGAGTGTTAGCTGCTAATTTGGGACAGCGCAGTGTCACATTGGTTGCATCTACAGAGGTGTGAGTCCCTTTCAGGTCCCACAAGCCAGCCTGCACGGCTAAAGTGTTTCCTTACCTAACTTATTTTGATAAGTTTATTTACAAGGAGTGGGGAAGCCCGTAGCGGGCCTTTTCAGTCCAGAAACACATGGCGGTGCATTACCCCTTTGAGGAGAGTTTCCTGAAGAAATGGACATCTCCTCCAATTGTTTGACCCCCCGGTATCCAGGTTAAATAAGGTAACCATGATTCCGGTGGAAGGGACCCCTGCTTTCAAGGACACAAGGGCCGAGGCGGTTGCCCAGTCCATGTTTACAGTGGTGGGGTCAACATTGCGGCCAGTGTTAGCCACGGCCCTGGTGTCCCAGACGCTTACTGAATGGGCTAAATTGTTGCACCATGAGTTGGTGCAGGACCTTAAGTATGTCTGTGATACGACCCCCTTGCTCGCTAGAGCCTCTGATTTCGCTAAAATGATGGTCTGCGGACCAGGCATCTAAGAAAGCACTGGCGGCTTTGCCCTTCCAGGGAGAGAGGCTATCTGGAGCCTTGCTGGGTGATATTAAGAATGTTACTGGGGGTAAGAGTACGTTGCTCCCACAGTCCAGGAAAGGTAAGGAGCCACGCCGCAGGCAAGGGTCCTCCTTTTACGCTCAGAAGCGTATTTTTCGTCTGCCCAGGTCGGCAGGTAATCGCTCCCAGGCCAAACAAGCCTGCTAACAAATCTGTTGCCGCATAAAGGTTTGCCCGCTGCCGGGTTCTCGGGTGGGGGGTCGCCTTCGGGAGTTTGCAGCTCGGTGAACCTCCCTACTTTCCAACCAGTGGATCTGCGAACTGGTTTCATCAGGATACAAGATAGTTTCTTTCTTGTCCTCCAAACAGATTTTTTCCCTCTAACCTTCATATTCTTTTGGCTCGTCGGGAAGCCCTGTTCGGACCTGCTGCTGCCTGGGGTGATAGTACCTGTGCCGACGCCGTAAAGGTTTCAGGGATTCTACTCCAATCTGTTTGTAGTCCCAAATAAGGAAGGGGCCTATCCGGTCCTGGATCTCAAGGCACTCAACAGCTTTGTGAAAGTAGAAAGGTTCAGGATAGAATCAGTTCTCTCCACGGTCGCTGCACTCCATCAGGGGGATTTCCTGGACATCAAGGACACATACTAGCAGCGAGGGATCGCAATCATGGGTAACCTGGACGATGATCTTCTGAGAGCAGCTTCCGCCTTAGAATTAAGGGAGGATGTGGCAATCACCATGCAAACTCTTTGGGAGGTTGGGTACTGAACCTCCAAAAGTCGATGTTGGAGCCGACTCAACGCTTGGAGTACCTGAGCTTGCTTTTGGACTCCTCAGAGGCAAGAGTTTTTCTCCCTTCAGACAAGCTGCAGACTTTTCAAGCTGTGGTGAAGTTGTTGGTGTCCCGCAGGTGGTCGTCGTGTTTTTGCATGCGAGTCCTAGGTCTCATGGTAGCCACTTTCGAGGCGGAACTGTATGCTCAATTCCACACTTGAGTCTTGCAAAAGGAGATCCTGTCCAAATGGGACAAATATCCGTTATCTCTGGATTGTCAAATTCGGGTGAGCCAGCTAGTCAGGGATTCCCTGCTGTGGTGGCTGAGGTCGCCAGCCCTTTGGTACAGGAAGTCGTTCCTTCCTCTTCATTGGACGGTGATCACAACGGACACCAGCCTGACCGGTTGGGGGGGAGTTTGGGGCTTGCAGTCAGCCCAGGGTCACTGGACGTAGGAAGAATCCCACTTTCCGATCAATGTGCTGGAGCTTCGGGCGATCAGGCTGTACCTCTTCACATGGTCTCATAGGCTGAAGGGGTGTCCGGTCAGGATCCAGTCGGACAATGCCACGGCGGTGGCGTATGTCAATCATCATGGAGGAACAATGAGCTTGGCTGCAGCACTGGAGGCCGCTCACATCCTGCGGTGGGCAGAGCGGCGCGTGCCAACTCTGTCAGCCGTGTACAATCCGGGCGTAGAAAACTGGCAAGCAGATACCTAAGTCATCAGATGCTGGATCAAGGGGAATGGTCGCTGCATCCGGATGTATTTTGGCTCCTTTGCCTAAGGTGGGGCACGCCAGATGTGGATCTCCTGGCTTCTCTACTCAATCGGAAGGTACAGAGGTTTGTGGCAAGGAACGCCGGCATAGTACGAATGGTGGCGGATGTTCAATGGCGGCTGCCGATGCGAGAGGACCTTCTGTCGCAAGGTCCAATACTTCATCCTGCTTTACCGTCGCTGGCTTTAACGGCATGGCTGTTGAAAGCCAGGTGCTAATGGACTGAGGTCTGTCGGATTCAGTGATCTCCACTATACTGAGGGCACTGAAGTCATCTTCTCTGAAGATTTATCATTGTATGTGCAAGGCCTACATCTCCATGTGTGAGGAAGTGGGGTGGCATCCGCGCACATATTCAGTTTCCAGGATCCTGCTGTTTTTGCAGCGGGGAGTGGATCAGAAACTTGCCTTGGGCACCATTAAGGGGCAAATATCAGCTTTGGCTGTCTTTTTTCAGCGACCCATGGCGACTCATTCATTGGTGAGTATGTTTGTTCGGGGGGTTCGACATGTGGCCCCTCCGGTTCGACTGCAGAATCTGCCGCTTGAAAACATTAGGGAAATCCCCTTCTCTCAGAAAGTAGTCTTTCTAGTGGCTATTACATTTGCCAGGGGGGTTTCTGAGTTGGCAGCCTTGTCATGCAAGTCTCCCAACTTGGTCCTCCACAAGGATAAGGCGTTGCTGAGGGTTGTTTTTACACTGCATGGGGACGACCCTAAGGTCAAGATGAAGATGCTGTGTCCTTCAATGAACGAAAGAGAAAATAGGATTTTTGTACTCACCGTAAAATTATTTTCTCTGTACTGCTTTTTGACGAACTGAGCTGCTGGATGCAGTGTGAGGTGTTATAGCCAGTAGGACCGCCCCCTTGGTGGTACTGTGCAGTTTTGCTGTTTTTAAATGTTCTGCCTAGTCCTCTCCTGAAGGGGCGATATAACCCTAAGGTCAAGATGAATATGCGGTGTCCATCAATGAACTTCAGAGAAAAGTTTATGGTGAGTACAAAAATCCTATTTTTTCCTTTTCTTGCATGTCCCACACAGATCTACAGCGACTGCACTTCCAAGTGCACTTGTAGTGCAAAGTGGATTTGCCATTAGTAAATAACCCCCTCTCCCCCCCCCCCCCCCCGTCACACGCTAATCAGCTAATTAACTCAAAACACCTGTAAAGGTTTCCTGAGCCTTTTTTAAATGGTCTCTCAGTCTGACTCAGTAGGTTACACAATCATGGGGAAGACTGCTGACTTGACGACTGCTGACTTGACAGTTGTCCAGTAGACAGTCATTGACACCCTCCACAAACATGGTAAGTCACAAAAGGTAATTGTTAAAGATGCTGGCTGTTCACAGAGTGCTGTATCCAAGCATATTAATGGAAGGTTAAGTGGAAGGAAAGTGTGGTAGAAAAAGATGCCCAAGCAACAGGGATAACTGCAGTCTTGAGAGGATTGTGAAGCAAAGGCCATTTCAGAATTTGGGAGAGATTCACAAGTAGTGGATTACACCTGGTGTTAGGGCTTTAAAAGCCACCACAGACAGATGTATCTAGGATACTGTTGCATTTCTTGTGTCAAGCCACTCCTGAACCAGAGACAACATCAGAAGCACCTTAGCTGATCTAAGGTGAAAAATAACTGGACTGTTTCTTAGTGGTCCAAAGTCCTCTTTTCAAATAAAAGTCAATTTTGCATTTCACTTGGAAATCAGGATCACAGAGTCTGGAGGAAGAGCGGAGAGGCACAGAATCCAAGTTGCTTTAGTGATTATTTGGAGAGAGCCATTGCTGGTGTTGGTCCACTGTGTTTTATCAAGTCCAAAGTCAACGTAGCCCTCTACCAGGAATTTCTTTAGCACTTCATGCTTCCCTCTGCTGACCAGCTTTATGGAGATGTGGATTTAATTTTCCAGTAGGACTTGGCACCTGCCCACACTTGCAAAACTACCAATACCTGGTTTAATGATCATGATATCACTGTGATTGATTGGCCAGCAAACTCGCCAGACCTAAACCCCATAGAGAATCTGTGGGGTATTGTCAAGAGGAAGATGAGAAATCAGAACCAACAATGCAGACAAGTTGAAGGCCCCTATCAAAGCAACCTGAGCTTTCATAACACTTCAGCAGTGCCACAGGATGATCACCATCATGCCAGTGTTGCCAACCGCCCGTAGATTTACGGGCAGCCCGTAAATTTAAGCCCATTTTCAGGGTGCCCGTAAATGTCCTTTACGGGCAGTGGTGCCCGTAAAAAAGATGGCAGCGAGCCGACCGTGTGACTGCGCATGCGCAGTTTCAAAGCCAGCCGGGCTCGGTATAACTCTTACCCGCTCGGCTGGCAGCACATGCGCAGTAATGTAATGGCGCCGTCTGGTGCCATTTTTTAGTCCACTCATGAGTCATTCCTGGCTGGCTGCCTGTGACATGGCGCCTGGCGGTGCTGCGCCTGCTTCACAGATAGGGGAGGAGTGCCGGTGACAGTGAGTGAGGACGAGGATTACAATCCATTAAGTGAACCAGTCCTGTAAGATTGACTGCAGTGCAGAAGCTATAAATAGTGGGTTACACTGGCCAGGACAGAGGAGGGCAAAGAGGTTCTGCAGCAGTGACTCTTCTGTTATAGCTACACCTGTAAGACAGCCAAAAGTGAACCTGTAAAAGATTGGCTGCAGAAGCTCTAACTACAGTGGGTAACACTGGGAAGAGGAAACAGAGTTTCCGCAGCAGTGACACTTCTGTCTTTGCTAGATCTGTAACCCAAACCTAAAAATGAACCTGTAAAAAAGAAACCTGCAGAAAAACGTATTAATGCCTTGGCAACACTGCTTCATGCCATGCCGCATTGATGCTGCAATTCATCCAAAAGGAGCCACAACCAAGTATTGAGTTCATATTATACTGTACATAGACAAACGTTTCAGTAGGCCAACATTACTGTTTTAAAAATTATTATTTTTTATTGGTCTTATGTAATCTTCACATTTTTTGAGATACTGAATTTTGGGTTTTCAATAGCTGTAAGCCATTTCTTTGTTTTAATTTTGATGGTTATGGCTTACGGCTAGTGAAAACCCAAAATTCGGTATCTCAGAAAATTAGAACATGTGCATTTATTTTCTCCAAATCCACTTTCTCCTCAGGATATGCATTCTATCCAAGGACCAAATAAAACAAAAATGATAGTATAGTACGTCCCCAAAAAGTTTCTCAATTGAAAATCTATTATTTATGTGCTCACATTATGTTTATAATGCCATGTGCTTTATAAAACACTCAGTGTTTATGCGTGCAGTGAACTCTCCCATGTACACCTGACAAGATTACTTCCACTCTGGCATATATCACAACTCTCAGAACAGCTTCCCTCATTTCCAATATCCAAATGTTTCCCACGCCATAATGGTTTGGTACCAAAAAGGAAAATATATGATATTGTGATACCACCTGGTCTTCTGTTTGTACTTTTTCAAAGTTTTACTAGATGAACATCCAGTCTTCACCTGATGCAGCTTTTAGCCACAAGGCTCTCGTAGTGGCACTCTGAGGTTGGCTATATAGCAGTGATGGCGAACCTTGGCACCCCAGATGTTTTGGAACTACATTTCCCATGATGCTCAACTACACTGCAGAGTGCAACAGCATCATGGGAAATGTAGTTCCAAAACATCTGGGGTGCCAAGGTTCGCCATCACTGCTATATAGTCATAATGTACTACTGCTCTCCCAGGTCCTGGGTTGTTTGTCAGGCCCCTTAACACTTTTGAAGAATTTTGTTCAGGGCCCTGATCAATGCACCACACGCTATCCACCTGTTACGAGTTACTAATCATGGCTCCCCGGTACCTTCATCCGGCACAAAGCTCATGTGCTGGTGAGGTCACCAACTGGCTGCATGCTGTGTGAATATTTCCTAAACAGTGTAAGTTTAGGAGATATTCACTGTACCTACAGGTAAAACTTATTATATGCTTACCTGCAGGTACAAGTTAAAAAGTGGACTTGACTTACACCTTAACCACTTTCAGACCGGACCAATTTGCTGGTCAAAGACCAGACCACTTTTTGCGATTCGGCACTGCGTTGCTTTAACTGACAATTGCGCGGTCGTGCGACGTGGCTCCCAAACAAAATTGACGTCCTTTTTTTCCCACAAATAGAGCTTTCTTTTGGTGGTATTTGATCACCCCTGCGGTTTTTATTTTTTGCGCTATAAACAAAAATAGAGCGACAATTTTGAAAAAAACGCATTATTTTTTACTTTTTGTTATAATAAATATCCCCCAAAAATATATAAAAAAACATTTTTTTCCCTCAATTTAGGCCGATACGTATTCTTCTACATATTTTTGGTAAAAAAAAATCGCAATAAGCGATTATTGATTGGTTTGCGCAAAAGTTATAGCGTTTACAAAATAGGGATAGTTTTATAGCATTTTTATTAATAATTTTTTATTATTATTTTTTTTACTAGTAATGGCGGCGATCTGCGATTTTTATTGTGACTGCGACATTGTCGGGGACCCATCGGACATTTTTGACACATTTTTGGGACCATTGTCATTTATACAGTAATCACTGCTATATAAATGCAGTGATTCCTGTGTAAATGACACTGGCAGTGAAAGGGTTAACCAGTGGGTGGCAGTGTAGGGGTTAAGTGCTCCTAGGGGTGTGTTACTAACTGTGGGGGGGTTGGGCTTTCATTTAGTGTACACTGATCTCTGCTCCAATCACATGGAGCAGAGATCAGCGTCACTAGTTGCTAGGCAGAATGGAAAAATGTTGTTTATACAGCATTTCCTCCATTCGGCCGCTCCGTGAGACGATCGCGGGGATGCCCGCGGCGATCGAGTCCGCGGGTCCCGCGACCGGACTCACGGGGGTCCCGACCAGCGCGGGAGCGCGCCGCCGGCGGCACGCTCCCGATGGCAGGGCGGCATCGAATATTGGACGTACATGTACGCCAATATGCCTGCCCGTGCCTTTCTGTCGACGTACATCGTCGTGCGCTGGTCGGGAAGTGGTTAAGATAAGAGGAATTTTGACTTACCGGTACCTGTAAAACCTATATCTTTGAGTAAATTAGGCCCAATTAGCCATTTTCCCTCCCTGATGTCATGTGACTCGTCAGTATTACAAGGTCTCAGGTGTGTTGAATTTGGTGTTATCACTCACTCTCTCATACTGATCACTGGAAGTTTAACATGGCACCTTATGGCAAAGAACTCAAAGGATCTGAAAAGAAGAATTATTGTTCTACATAAAGATGGCCTATGCCAGTGATGGCAAACCTTGGCACCCCAGATGTTTTATTTATTTATTTATTTTTTTGTTAATTAAAGTTTACAAAAGTTTACAACAAAAAAACACGAGCGTAAGACAAACATTGACATACAAAGATATCAAGCACAGTACAAGTCTCCCATAAATGAGTATCAGAAGTCATACTCAATATCTTAATGAATATAGATACAACACCAATCCTTTTATAACCCCTCCTCCTTAACCCCTACCCCCCCCACCCATCCACTTCCCTTCCCTGCAGACTATCAGACAAGGAGATAATTGGGTCGTCTTTTTCTCCCTAGGTATTATCTTTCATTATTTTTCTCTCTTTTTCTTTTTTCCTTTCTTTCTTTCCTCCATTCCCCTCCTATCTTATCTTGTAGTTTCCTCCATATCTCCATGATTTTTTAAATTTGTTCCATAATGTCCATTTGTCTAATAAGCCCTCTCCTACTACTGATTCCTCTCCCCCTTCAGTAGATGTTTCTAGATTTTGAATCTCATTTACTCGTATTATCCAGTCCCGTATTTTGGGGCTCTCCGTCTCCCTCCATTTTTTTGGAATTAAGCTTTTAGCGGCGTCAAGCAGAATGGGTATAACAGAGGTTTTATATTGCTTTACTGGTTCATCTGTCCCATGGAACAAAACGGTCCACGGGTCTTCAGTTATTTCCTTATTGGTTACGACCTTTATTAGATCTAAAATTTCCCTCCAGTATTTTTTAATAATGGGGCAGTCCCACCATATGTGGGCCATTGTCCCTGTTTTTTTACACCCTCCCCAACAATCTGTGGATTGCTCACTTGCATATCTACCCACTTTGTCTGGAGTCGCATACCACCTTGCAAGGCACTTATAGTTCATCTCTATAGTCTTATTATCTACCCCCGAACAGTGAATTCATTTTAATTTTTTTTCCCTATTCTGTGCACTGCACTGTGACCCCAGATCACGTTCCCACTTTCTGATGTAAGGCGGGCCCTCCAGTCCTTCCCCTTCTGATAACAGTTTGTATATTCGGGCTATGTTATTTTTTTATTTTTCTCTCAAACAGAGCCTTTCCAGGGGCCTGTAGTCTTCCTCACTTTGCATCGGTTGAGGTAGTTTAGAGATAAAATGACTTAGTTGAAGATACCGCCAGGCATCAATTCTCATGAGATCAGTGTCTGTACTTAGTGTTTGAAAGGAGGCTAATTTACCTTTAAATATTATATCTTTTACTTGTGCATTTTCTTTTATTATCCATTTCCCCCCCCCACCTCCCGTTTCCCCGGTGTGAAATAATCGTTTTCTTTAAGAAAAATTAAAGGTGAGTTATAACTCCAATTATTTTGTGTGTGGATTCTATCCCATATTTTAAGTGAGGTACATGTTATCTCGTGTGTGTTTGTACCTATTTGCCTATATTGTGGAGGATTCCATATTATTCATCCTAATTGTGCTTGGCTCATCGCCTTTTCTAAGCTAACCCACCTCTTTCGCCCATTCCATCACCCTTGTGAGGACCACTGCATTGTAGTATTTTTTAAAGTCCGGGACTGCCAGTCCCCCCTGTTTTTTCCCCCTGCTTAGCACCGCAAAAGCAATTCTCGGTTTTTTGTATTGCCATATAAACTTTGAAATTAGTCCTTTTAAAATCTTTAAAAAGGCCTGGGGGAGCGAGATGGGCAACATTTGAAACTTGTACAACATTTTTGGGACCAGTACCATTTTAACCGCGTTATTCCTCCCTGTCCAAGAGAGAGGGCATATTGAGATTTTTTTTATTTCTCTTTTTATGCCATCTAATAGTGGGATATAGTTCTTCACATAAATTTTCCTGATGTTATCAGAGAGGTCAACTCCCAGGTATTTAATCTCCTTATGCCAAGGGAAACGGAACTCCTTTGTGAGCCTCTCCTCTTCCTGTCTACTGATGTTAATATTTAAGATTCCGGATTTGCTGGGATTTATTTTCAAATGAGATATTTCGCCGTATTTTTCCAGCGTCCCCAGCAAGTTCGGAATCATAATCCGGGGGTTAGTAATATAAAATAGCACATCATCCGCGTATGCTGCGAGTTTGTGCTCATCTTTTCCCACCCTGATCCCTGCTATGTCCGGGTTGTGACGAATAGACGACAATAATAGTTCCAGAGACAGTACAAATAAGAGAGGCGACAGTGGGCGCCCTTGCCTGGTACCGTTTGCCATTTGAAATTGTAGGGATGATTCTCTGTTTACCTTTACGGATGCCTGGGGATTTTTATACAGTACTTTGATCCATCGGATCATTCTAGGCCCGAAACCCATTGCTTCCAGAATGTCTATCATGAGTCCCCAGTCTACCCTGTCGAAATGCTTTCTCCGCATCCATCGACAGGAATAGACCTGGGGACCCATTCTTTTTTAAAGCCTGTAGGGGGAGTAACGACCGCACACCGTTGTCCCTACCTTCTCTTTCTGGTAAAAAAAACCGACCTGGTCAGGGTGCACCAATTCAGTCATCTTTTCCTTTAGTTTGGACGCCAGCACCTTAGCATACAATTTGGTGTCAGCGTTTAGTAAGGCTATCGGTCTATAACTAGAACAGAGTGTGCTGTCCCTCCCCTCCTTCGGTAGCACCGTAATTGAGGCCGGCAGAGCCTCATTCCCCATTTCAAATTTTGTACCAAGGCCGTTCATATATTGATAGAGCTTAGAGACTAAGATCTCCTTGTATTTTTTGAAATAGTATATCGTATACCCATCTGGTCCCTGACTTTTACCAGGAGCCGAGTCTTTTAAAGCGTTATAGATTTCTTCTTCTGTAATGGGTCTATCTATATAGTCCCTAACACTTTCTTTTAGCAACGGCAGCTTCGCTTTATTCAAAAATTCTTAGATTTTTTCCCTTTTCTCATTCTCCTGTACCCCTTTCTGTCCTACATTATAGAGGGTTTTATAATATTGCTTAAATGCCTTCGCTATCTCCTTAGTTGTATGAACCATCTTCCCATTCTTATCCTTGATTTTATCTATAAAATTGATTACTCTCTTCCTTTTAAGCTGTCTCGTTAGATGGTTTCCTATTTTATTTCCCCAATAGTGTCTCTCCCTAGCTCTCCCCACCAGCGTCTTCCTTGCTTCCAGGTCCCCCATGTCTTTAAGTTCCTCTCTCTTATTAACCAGTCGGTGATACAATTCCTGCTGATAACCCTTTTGTTTTTTATGCTCCTGCTCCAGTCTGTAGACCTCTTTAATCAATTTTTCCCTTTTCTCTGTTCTTTCTTTTTTCTTTCTTGCACCCATGGAGATGAGGATACCCCTTACATATACTTTATGCCCCTCCCAAAGGGAGGCGCCCGTAGTTTCACCTGTGTCATTGACCGAGAAATAGAATTCTATTTCTTTCTGAATTATCTTTGCGACTTTCTCATCCTGTAAAAGGTTCTCATTTAGTCGCCAAGTGAACGGTTGTCTATGTATTCCCGGTATCCTCTTCTTCATTGACACAGCGGAGTGGTCCGATAGAGATGCAATACCAATCTTGGTTTCTGTCACCATATCCAACAGTCTGTGTTCAATCATTATGTAATCTAACCTGGAGTGCATCCCGTGCACAGGGGAGAAAAAGGTATCATCTTTTATTTTATCGCGTTGTAACCTCCATACATCCATCAATTGATATTGTCTCAATCCGAGTTTAATCATTTTCAATCATTTCTTATTTGTCCCCTGTGCCCAGGACGTACTATCCCAAGTCGGATCCATGCAGAAATTGAAATCTCCAGCCAGAACCACATCACCCGACTTAAAGTCTGCTAGTTTCTCTAAAGTTTGTTGTAAATATCTTATGGGGTTTTTATTTGGACAATATACGTTTGCAAAGGTGATAATCCTGTCCCCTAGATGTCCCTTCAGAAACAGGTATCGGCCTTCTGGGTCAGTCTCCCTATCAAGCACAGTAAACCTTGTTCATTTCTCAAACCCAATTGCTACCCCCTTGGCCCTCCTTATGGGGGAGTCCCCATAAAACCAGTTTGGAAAATTCTCTGAGTATAACTTAACATTTGTTTCTTGCGTTAAGTGAGTCTCCTGCAGGAACACCACTTCTGCTTTATATTGCTGCAATTCCTTTAGTAATTTATACCTCTTATCCAGGGAGTTTAGACCTTTGACGTTATACGACATAATTTTTACCTCTGTCATCTATGATTTCCCCAACCCATACATGACCTCCTTCCTCTGTTCTGCCTATTATTTATACTTTTTGTTTGTTAGTTTCTGCAAGGAACATTCTCACCCTCCCCTCTCCCCATCAATCAACCCCCCAACCCCCCATCCCCTGGCCTCAACTTGGCCTCTACTTGGCAGTTGGAGACCTGCTCCGTTCTGCCAACTTAGAGCCTACTAGGGTGTGGCTCTGGCCCCGGCTTCCGGCGTCCGAGCCCCCTCCCCTTTTCAAGGGGGGGGCGCCCCTAATAGATAAAGAGTGGTCGAGCCAAATCCCCACCTGATCCCTCCACCAATCCACCTCCCCCACTCCCCCCTCCACCTCTCCCCCCCTGCCACCCCCCCCCCAAAAGCTTTGACATATGAAAACAGGAGAAGGAGAAAAAAAATAAAAAATCCCTCCCCTCTTCCAACGTCCATTTTCAGCAGTCTTCCCCCAATTCGTTGGGTATGTTGGGGTTTGGGATTCCTAGCTTGTTACAGAAGTCCTCTAATTCGTCCAGGAACTTTAGTCTGATTGTTCTTCCATCTCTCTGGACTAATAGTGCCGCTGGGAACCACCAACTGTATCTAATATTTGACCTTCTCATTTGTTCCAAGAGAGGTTTTAATTGTCTTCTATGGGCCAGGGTACCTGCAGAGAGGTCTGTAAAGACTTGTAGCGTTGTTCCCTCATACTGCAACGGGGGCACTCCTCTAAGTTTTTTTTTTTTTTTTTTAATCAAATAAGTTTTTATTGCAAAACACATATGGTACAAACCAAACATAGGAGTAAAGTACAGTCGTACAGCAGCATTGGTTTTTACATCCAAAGGTATACAGGAAACACAAAGTACAAATAGGCTCGGTTTGTAGACTGCTGAGACATGGAAAATGTCAATGAAACTAAAAAAAAGTAAGAAAAAGGAACCAAGAGTAAAAACAAAAGTAACATTCTCTCAGAGACCACACCGCACCAGGAGACAACCACACAAATACCATGATTATGCACTGCGGCCCGCATCCCTCCACCCAGTCCTACTGGTATCTCCCTACACCCCCTACAAATACCGGGTGAGGGAGAGACATAGAATTAGCCCCTTACCGGGATCACGAGTATTTATGTACCTCCATGCACAGGTCCTTGGACCTTCAGTCAACCCTGTAAAAGTCTGTCCTGTATAAGTTGGTGGGGGGCTAGTCCCGGAACCTCGAGCCATCCCCTCCACATGGCATTAAATTTGTGCGGTGCATTTCTGTGTTGGTATGTTATCTTTTCCCTGATCAGCATCTGGTTCACCTGTTCCGTCCATTGCTGCCTGGTGGGAACCCTGTGTGTTATCCACAATCGCGCTATTAATTTCCTGGCTACGTATAGCAACCTAATAATGGCTGTATGAACCGAGGGCGTCAGCAATTCTTCATCCAGGGCCCCCAACAGGCAGACCAACGGACACCACGGAATACCAACAGAGAACACAGAAGATATAGTGTCAAGGATTCCATCCCAATACCGTTTGAGTTTCGGGCACCTCCAGAACATATGCATGAGAACCCCATGGTCCCGCATACATTTAGGGCAAAGGGGAGACCCCCTAACACCCCAACTGTGCAGTTTAACTGGTGTCCTATAAGTCCTATGTAGTAAGTATAGATGGGAGAGCCTATGGGAGGCCGATACCGACACCAACGGAGCGGAGGATAAACAAAGGTTCCAGGTCTCCGCGTCCAAGGGCCCCAGGTCTGCCTCCCACTTCTGCCGACATGGAAGACGTGCCGGGTCCTGCACTCAGGGCCGCTGTTAGAAATCATGGGGCCCCATACAGCCTTCCCTGACAGGGCCCCCTTCAACCTTGCCCCCACCCCTGACCCCGACTTGAAGTGAAATGCAGGTTTGTTGCCGTTTACATATGCGTGTGAAGCCAAAACATGTTTGCAATTAGTAAGCATGAAGGAGCAGGGGGCAGTTTACATTTCTTTTCAATTGTATTTTATTAATTACAAATAAAAAAAATCTTACATTGCATCTTTACATTTTTTATTGTCATTTTTGCTTTCACAGGGGATGGACAACATTCCTTGTGATAGCAAGGGCCATAACAGGTCCTCTTTATAGGGAGATATGAGGTATTTTAGACCCCATATCTGTCCTCTGGCCTCCAAAGCATCTGCTCAAGCTAAGATCAGTTTGATCACATGCTTGTTCAAGAGCATATCGTGATGATTGAGCATATCATTCATGATATCGAGATATCATCAACCTTCCAATCCAGCAACGATGGGAAGCAATTAAAGGGGATTGGTTTGGGGGGCAGTAAAAATGCAGCTCCGCTGCACGTTTACTGCTCCTCCAAATTAGTTTTTAAAGTAGCACGTTTCTTATTATCATCAGGTTACAATTATCACACAGGCATCACAGTAAACAGGGGCTCTATCATGACATGAATGTATCATGACTTTATGTCACATGGCTGTTGAGTGCTGGCTTAGTTAACTTATGGCTGTATTGCATATAACAGACTGTAACAGTACAACCATAACAAAGTCAGCACCCAAAAGCAATGTAACACAGAGCCATGACAGAGACCCTGCTGTACTACCTGTGTGATGATTGTACCCTGCTGTGAGATATATAATAGGACACAGTGAGTATTCTTTCCTCTATTTCCCACTCACTGTGTCCAGTGCAGCCACGATCTCTTCTTGCTCTTCCCTGTCAGCCATTCAGCTTCTTCACATCTGGGGAGGATTGCAGCCGGGAGCCGAACGGAGAATCACAATATCACTCCGCCAGCCGGGACTAATAAAATAGTGGGGCGGCATGATGTATATGCGCCCCGAAAATAAAGAAATAGTCCCTCTGTTGTGCTCCCCTCCTGAGCCCCTGCATTGACCAGATGAGGCCCAGGAAAACAATTTACCCACTCTGTAAGCAAGTGGAAGCAGGGAAGAGTTTAGAAAATGTTTTTTTTTAAATGCAGTAACAAATTGTTTATGATGCCCGGGCCCCACTGTGTAGCTGATCTGGGCGGGCCCAGTACATCAGGGCTGATTGTACTGCCCTATCAGCGGCCCTGCCTGCACTGCGTCAAGAAGCATAGCATACCCCCTAGAAATCATACCTTTACGTTCAGTCTGCATGAATATCCCTTGTACCACAGGATGGTCCGTTAGGGAAAGCTGCACACTTCGTGCCTGTGTCTGTAGCGCATGACGTAACTGTAAGTATTTAAAAAAATCCCTACGTGGGATGTCAAACTCAGCCTGTATTTCCATGAAGGACTTCAGTACCCGTCCACTATACAGCTGCGAGAGGTACCGGAGGCCGCTCCTACTCCAGTTACCAAATCCCTTGAGCTTAAAAAGCTCACCATAATTAGCATTCCGCCAAATAGAGGTGAGGGCAAGGAAGCCACGTATTCGTAATAGTTGTTTAACATGGGACCATAGGGTATTCAGCAGTATAATAGTCGGGGAACTCCTGTCCATATGAGGGAAGCCTGCTTCCAACCTGGACAATGCTATGTCCGGGGCGACAGTGTCATCCAGTATCCTACGTATCGGGTCCAGGGGATCATCTGACCCCCACCCACCCAGGTGCTGGAGCTGCGAAGCCAAAAAATACATCCTAGCATGTGGTAGTGCCAACCCCCCTTCGTCCTTATTATATTGCAGGGTAAGTAAACTAAGCCTGGCCGTCTTTCTACACCATATTAATTCCCTAAACTGAGAGTCAATTTTATTGAACCAACGTTTCGGGATCCAGGTCGGGGAGTTATGACAAACGTAGAGCAACTGCGGGGCCCATACCATTTTAATGAGGTTCACCCTTCCCACTACCGATAGCGGCAGTTTGCACCAGATCTTACACTTATCCCTGAACTTAAGTAACAATGGCAGAAGATTCAGATTGGCATAGTCCGTCACCTCGGGGGATATCTGTACCCCCAGGTATTTAAAGGATGCAACCGTCTGGATCATGTTTGCACAAGGGGGTAGAGGTGCCGTTAGAGGGGACAAGGGCAGTAGTACAGACTTGTCCCAGTTAATCTTAAAACCGGATAATGTACCAAATAGGGTAATCAAGTTCATAGTGGCTGTGAGGGAACCCTGTGTGTCCCCCAGGTATATAAGCGTGTCACCCGCGTATAGTGATACCACATCCGTTCCAGTGGGCCTGCAGAATCCAACAATGTCCGGAGCCGATCTCATTCTGGCTGCTAGTGGTTCAAGCGCCATGGCAAAGAGCAGGGGCGACAAAGGGCACCCCTGTCTCGTGCCTCTATACAGCACGAATGGGTCGGAAAGCTCCGCATTAGCTCTAATTCTAGCCGTCGGCTTGGCATATAATAGTTGGACCCAGCTAATAAATGTACTGCCCAGACCCATCCGCTCCATCACTTTCCACAGATAAGGCCACTCAACACTATCGAAGGCCTTAGCCGCGTCCAGCGAGAGGACGGCCTGATTACCGGGGTTATCCACAGGGACCTGTAGGTTTAGGAATAAACGGCGAATATTTAGGGCAGTTGAACGCGAGGGAATAAATCCTGATTGATCCCTATGGATCAGTTTGTGTATTACCAGGGACAATCTCGTCGCCAAGACCCGAGCCAATAGTTTAACGTCTGTCGTGAGCAAGGAGATGGGCCTATATGCGTCCGGTGATGTCGCTACCTTACCCGGTTTTAGAAGTACAATTATGATTGCTTCATTCATAGAAGCAGGCAGGACCCCCATCTCTAGGGCGTTGTTGAACACTTTCAAAAGGGTGGGCAAAAGAACACCGGCATAACGCTTGTATACCTCGGATGGGAGGCCATCTGCCCCCGGAGCTTTGTTATTATGGGAGTGTTCCAGTGCAGAAGCCAATTCATCCTCCGTTATGGGGGCGTTCAACAGCTCCCCATCCGACGCAGACAGGCATGGGATATCACAACCATTCAAAAAGTCCACAATCTTCCCGTCACCGGGCTGCACCTTGGAGGAGTACAAGTCTGCATAAAAGGACCGAAATATCTGTAAGATCCCAGGGGTGTCCGAGTGGGTCACCCCCTGCGAATCGCACAGTGAGTGAACCATAGGAGCGGAACCCTGAGCCCTCGCCAGCAGAGCCAGCATATGGCCTGTCGATTCCCCCTCCTCAAAGTGCGTTTGTTGTAGGAAAAATCGTTTATTTTCTGCCAGTTGTAAAGTCACCTGTCTAGACATAGATTGCGCCCCCAACCAAGACCTCTTAGTGTCCTCCGAAGGGTTGTCAACATAGGCCTGCTCTGACTCTCTAAGTGCTCTACCGACCTCCATTTCCCAAGCTTTAGTATTCCGTTTTATACCATTTATAGCAGTGATAAATTGCCCCCTAAGGAAGGCCTTAGCTGCATCCCAGACTACGTCTATAGAGGCCGAGCCTAAATTGTCCTGCAGGAAAAGTTTAAGGGCACTTGCTATGGGGTCAGGCTGCGGGAAAAGTGTAAGCCAAAAGGGGTTAAGCTTCCAACTCCTAGGTGCGAGGCAGGGGCGGATCCAGAGTCTAGTCTCGGGAGGGGCACTGCCAGAAAAAAAGTTTGTTTTTTTGCGGGCAATTTATGAGGGAAATGGCTGGTGTTGGCGCTTCAATCATCATGGCACCATAGTTGTTATGGTGTCAGGATGATTGAAGAGCATTATTTATATTATTACACTGCAATATAAAATGAAATGGTTCAACTCACCTTAATGCAGAATCAGTGGGAGCCCTGAGCGTGTCACTTGCCATGTCATCTGCCACACGTTGCGGATTGTCCACCTGCCACGTCACGTGTCACACGTTGCGGATTGTCACTTGCCACATGTTGCAAATTGTCTTTTTGCCACGTCACCTGCCACGTGTTGTGGATTGTCCACTTGCCACATCACCTGCCAAACATTGCGGATTGTCCCTTGCCACGTCACCTGCCACACATTGCGGATTGTCCACCTGCCACGTCACCTGCCACACGTTGCGGATTGTCCACCTGCCACGTCACCTGCCACACGTTGCGGATTGTCCACCTGCCACGTCACCTGCTACATGTTGCGGATTGTCCACCTGCCACATGTTGTGAATTGTCACTTGCCACGTCACCTGCCACGCGTTGCGGATTGTCCCTTGCCACGTCACCTGCCACACGTTGCGGATTGTCCACCTGCCACGTCATCTGCCACATGTTGTGAATTGTCACTTGCCACGTCACCTGCCACACTTTGCAGATTGTCACTTGCCACAAGTTGGGGGCGGAGAAGGAAGAATACTGGCGCTCAGCCACTTACAGTGGACGCTGGACATTTTAACAGTCTGTCTAAACTGTAAACTGCAGCAACAACTGTTCCCCTATTTGAGGCTTCAGCTCCTGTCACATCGGCTCTGAGACTTGAGTCCGACGTGACTCACTGACGTCACTCGTCTGAGACTCAAGTCTCAGTGTAACTGCGAGTGCGACTGTTCTCTCCCTGGCCGCTGTTACAGTGAGTCGCGTCGGCTCAGAGTGAGACTGGAGTCCGACGTGACTCACTGACGTCACTCGTTGCTAGACGGCAGGCGGCCTAGGCGTTAGCAACGAGTGCAGGGAAGAGGCTCCACCTACCTGTTCCTCCTGCTCCTGGTATTAGTCGAGTCTCTCTCTCTGCACCGCTGATCGTCTGATGTGAGAGAGACTTGGCAGAGGCAGCGACAGAGAATGGGAGACATGTAATATCAGTGCAGACAGTGCTACTATCTCGGGGGGGGGGCAATTGTCCCGTTGCCCCCCCCCTGGATCCGCCCCTGGTGCGAGGTCAGTAGATAGGGACATCTCAATCCACAAAGAGGAGTGGTCGGATACATGTCTAACCCCATATCCAGAGTCACTAATTAGGGGAAGAAGGGCGGAGTTCCCCAGTCCCAAGTCTATTCTGGACAAGCTCCCAAACGCTGGAGAGCAACAGGAGTACAAACGGGTGTGGGGGTGGGCTCTCTGCCAGACATCTACCAGCCCAAGTTCAGCTAATAGAGCTGCAAAGGGAGTATCGCCATTAGGGCGGGAGGGGACCACAGGAGGAGTTGGAATCTTATCCCACAGGCCGTTAACATAGTTATTAAAATCACCCATCGCCAGCAGGGGTATGCCAGGGAACTGTGCCATGAACCCAGCTAGGCGCCTAAGAATCTCCGCCGAGTACGGCGGCGGGATATAAACGTTAGCGATAATGCAATGTACAGTAGCAATCTTACACAACAAGAAGATGTACCTCCCCCCCCGGGTCAATAACCTGTTGGGAGCAAGAGAAATGGGTATGTTGTCTAATTAGGATACTCACTCCCCTTGCATAAGCAGAGTATGTAGAATGGAATTGCTGGGTATACAGTCTAGACCCAAGGCTATGAGTACCAGCAGGAGCAAAATGTGTCTCCTGCAGACACACAATACCAGCCTTCATATCCTTAAGGTGCCGCAACACCGCCAGCCTCTTCACCGGACTGCCCAGCCCCCTGACATTCCAAGAAAGAAATCTAACCTTAGCCATCAGGAATACAAAATATAAGTGTAGATAGGAGTGACCATATTAACATTCGTAAACAACCAGGGAGGAAAAATGCAGTTAACACATATATATCAGCAACAAGCGACTGGGAAGTCGCATCACCTGAGATGCCCCAAAAATGGGGAGAAAAAAGTCCGGCATGAGCTGTAGCAGCTAGGAAGAGGCGCCCAGACGGGTGCAGACAGGCCGGGAAATAGTCCTTGTCCGTTGCGATCCTGAGAGAAAGAAAATTAAGCAAAAGGAAAAAGAAAAGAAAAACAGTTAAACAGCAAAAAACCGTGGCATCTTCTGTATTAAAGCCCGCGGGGCTCCCACACGGGAAAGATAGCAGTCTAATAGTCCCCATCCAAAACTCTGGGGCTGGGGGAAGGCCATGGAAACACCCATAGAAGACTCTTCTAGATGACAAACAGGGTTTCACATGTGCAGGCATCCTGTAGCTCTAATGGGGTTGCAATGGAACCAAAAACCTCTGCCTTCCGCCGGACCTGCAAAAGTGGAAGTCCAGTCATCCTGTCTGAAAGTGCCGTTATCGTAGAGGAGATCTTTGAAGCTTGGCGGCTTTGAGTGTGTTGTGCTCCTGGTCAAGCCACTGTGCTGCCGCCGCAGGGCGGTCAAAAAAGTGCGTGGAGCCCAGAGCCGTAACCCTGAGCCTGGCCGGATATAGCATACCATATTGAACGTTAAGGTCCCGAAGGCGTCTCTTAACTTCAAGAAATGTTGCACGCTTTTTCTGGAGCTCTGCTGAAAAGTCCGGAAATAGCGAAATCCTGGAATTCTCAATCTCCATCTTGTCTGACAACCCCCGCGCTTTAGAGAGAATGGTATCCCTGTCTCTATAATTGAGGAGTTTAAACAAGAAGGGCCTGGGGCGATTGCCCGGAGGTAGGGGGCGAGACGGCACCCGGTGGGCGCGTTCTACAGCAAAAAGCGGTGACAAGGATTCTTTACCAAAGGTGGCAATCAACCAATTTTCAATAAAGTCAACCGGGTTTTTACCCTCAACACGTTCCGGAATCCCCAAAGCGCGAATATTATTGCGTCTCATGCGATTTTCCATCTCATCAAGTCGCATAGCGTGCTGTTCAGTAAGATGGCAGTTATATTTCAGATCCCTTTGCATGGGGGCCAGATCATCCTCTACTGTACTCAGTCTGCCTTCCAAGGCAGCTGTTCTCTCCCTGAGCTTTTGCATGTCATGGCGGACAAAAGTTATTTCAGCTTTAACCCCTTTAATGTCCTCTGAGAGGGCTGCAATAGAGTGATTACAGGAGGTGACAGCAGCAAATATGTCCCTTAGTGTAGGCTCACTTTCCAGTACTGGAGAGGGGATGGCCTGTGCCTCAGGCCTAGCACTGTCCCTGGGTGTACTCACTGTGTGCCATGCTGCGGACAATCCATCTTCATCCTCCAAGGGGACTGTGTCATCTGCCTCAGGAGAACCTCCAGGGGTAGCTTGAGGAGAGGGCTGGCCAGCCAGGGCATCCTTGTATGATTTACCACCATAGAGGAGCTTTTGTGCCGCTTCCTTGTACTGGTCTCTGGCTGCACGCCGCGCGCCGGCGCCATCTTGGCCTGGGGGGTCCGTCAGCCCCTTCCCTCCGGTATGGCGTCTGGACATCACAGCGGGGGTCCCAAGATATACCGCGGTGGTCCGGGATGCTTCTCCTAGCGTGGCAGGAGGTAAGGGCCCCGAAAACAGCGTTTCAGAGCAGACTGTAAGGATGTAAGCACGGATGGCCGGCGGAGCTCAAGGCATGCACGTCCTCCTACATCAACCGCTAAGCCACGCCCCCGGCACTCCTCTAAGTTTACTCCAGATCTTACTTTTGTCCTCGAACTGGTGACATTTTATAATCACATCTCTCCGTACTTCTTCCCTCAATCCTAGGGGTTTCCTTACTCTGTGCACCCGGTCTATCTTTATTTCTTCTCCTTCCCCTCTTCCCAGAATAGGGTTAAATATTTTTCTCATTTTCGCTCCTAGATCTTCACCCTGCTGTTCGGGTAAGGCTCTTATTCTAAAATTTTGACATCGGCTCTGATTTTCCTGTTCCTCAAGTTTATATAGGATATCCCTTTGGACCATTTGCATTTTCTTTACTTGTTACTTTTTAATTCAAATATTTACCGGGCCTGTTTTCCTGTTAATTCCTCTGTTTCTTCTACTCTCCTCAGCAAATGGCCCATATCCACCCTCACCGCTGAAATCTCTGCTTTAATTGTATTTTCTAATTTAGCAAACATTTCCAACATTTCACCTTTCGTTGGGATTTGAGAGGTTCCTTCCAAGTCTGAGTCCATCTCCTCCCCGGAGGTATCTCCTGATACCCCCGCTAACTTTGTTGCCTCTTTCTTCCTCTCCCTTGCCCCCTGTTGTTTTTTCTCTAGACCTGGACTTTAAACGCATGTTTCCTTAAGGTACTTCTAGATCGTGCTGGTGTTAAGACTCTCTTTTGGGGTTTTGGTGTCAGTCGTTTTTGGGTTTCTACCCCTCATCTTCCCCCCTGTTGTATTTCTCTTCCCCGGGATTTATTTATTTATCTCCAAAAAAAAAAAGAAGGGGGGGAAAAAGAAAGGGTGGGCCCCGGGGTAAAAACCCCTTTTGTCTGGTATACCGAAACGGGCGTAAATGTTTATGTGGCTCCTTCCTTCGGGGGTGGAGTCTTAATTAATTTTTTATTAATTCAGTTCTTGCGCCACTATACCGTTAATTTTTCTTAGCACATCCTGCTCTCGACATACTATGTCTTACAATCTGCGGGTTAAGGGTTTAGTCAATATGGTAATCCCTGTCAGTGCCGTATTATTATATAGATAGTCCCAGGTGGGATAACCGCTCTTGAATAATTCGGTTCTCAGAACGTTATTTCCACAGTACAATTCAAATGCATACCCTTCTTCAAACTTTACATTTGCATTAGTATCATCGTCTCATTCTGTCTCATCCTGTCATTTCAGTATTACATTAATTTCGGTTAGAAGTACGCTCCCCTGGATACTGCTCAGAGTCTCTTAGCACTGATTTCAAGTTTCTACATTCTAAATCACAAATAATCTGGGGTTTCCTCATGTATGACAGGGTGTGACAGGTAGATAAAGGCAGTCACCTGAGTGGCCCTAACTAGGGTTTTAATCTGATCTCTGTCCGTCCACCTCTCCAGTCAAGTCCCCTATTTACTTTATTTGCTCCTCCAGAGGCTTCCTGGTGTCTGTTTCACTCTCCCAGACCAGTATCTTCACAAGTGCAGGCATAGCTTCTCATACATACTGTATACATAGGTAAGCCTTAATCTGACCTGTTCCAGTGAGTCTCTGAGTCCACCGAATGCAGGAGCAGGTAGGCGGGGGGGGGGGGATACGAAGGGCTTGGTCCTCAACACAGTCCACCGCCGATATGTGTCGCCGAGTCCCGCCACATATGGTCCTGGGCTCGTTCTGCTTGTCCTGCAGGCTGTGGTGGGGGATGAAGGGAGGCCTCTCTATGGCTTTATCTACGGGGCAGAGCGCTCTCTCACCGCGCTCTGCTCCAGCTGATCTGGCGGGGACACCTCCAACCACTCACGCGGGTGCCGCCGTCAGGCCCCTCCCCTCTCTTACGTGCTGCTCGTCATCATGACCCCCGTGCAGGGTAACACCCCAGATGTTTTTGAACTACATTTCCCATGATGCTCAACTACATGGCAGAGTGCATGAGCATCATGGGAAATGTAGTTCTAAAACATCTGGGGGTGCCAAGGTTTGCCATCACTGGCCTACGCTATAAGAAGATTACCAAGCCCCTGAAACTGAGCTGCAGCATGGTGGCCAAGATCATACAATGGTTTAACAGGACAGGTTTCACTCAGAACAGGCCTTGCTATGGTCGACCAAAGAAGTTGAGTGCACATGCTCATCATTGTATCTAGAAGTTGTCTTTGGGAAATAGATGTATGAGTGCTGCCAGCATTGAAGAGGTGGGTGGGTCAGCCTGTCAGTGATCAGATCATACGCCGCACACTGCATCATATTGGCCTGCATGGCTGTCGTCTCAGAAGGAACCCCCTACTAATGATGATGCACAAGAAAGCCAAACACCCACCTGGTTTGGTTTGCTCCAGAACATGTAAACCCTATTATCCACTTCCAGACCGCCCGTCTTCATTATACGGCGGTACCTTGAAGAGGAGTATTGTAATGGCAGCAGCTGGCTGCCAAAACCCTGGTATCCTATTCTTCATCGGGCGGTCTGCTTTCAGATAAAAGTGGTCTCTGTGGCGGATTTGCCACAAGATCACTTTTATCGGCAGCAGGAGAGAGGGGGCCCTACGCCGCTCACCGGTGGAGGTGATCAGGTCCTCTTCCATGTTAGGTATGGGGCTGAGTGAGAGGAAGATGCCCCACCCCCCTCCCGGGTCCATACCATTTCAGGGTGGAAGCGACGTCAAAACGTCACTTCCGCCCATAGCTCTTAAAGCAACATTTTTTTTTTTATCTTTTTCAAACAACATTTTTCTGCATTTTAGTGTAAATATGAGTTCTGAGGTTTTTTGACCCCAAGCCTCATATTTAAGCCCTTGTAATAGGACTAAAACTGACACTTTAAAAAAAAAAAAGAACAGTGTAAAAATAAAAGGTAAAAGGTAAAAATAAATAAGAATTTTTTTTTTATTTAAACGTGTCCAGTACCACCAAGCTAGCATGCAGAAGAGAACACCCACGGGAGTAGCGCCCGCATATGAAAACGGTGTTCAAACCACACATGTGAGGTACCGCTATCGTTAGAGCGAGAGCAATAATTCCAGACCTCCTCTGTAATTCAAAACATGCAACCTGTAGAATTTTTTAAAGTTGCATATGGAGATTTTTAAGGGTAAAAGTTTGTCACCATTCCACGAGCAGGCGTAACTTTGAAGTGTGAAATGTTGGGTATCAATTTACTCAGTGTAACATCATCCTTCACAATATAAAAAAAAAAAAAAATGGGCTAACTTTACTGTCGTTTTATTTTTTAATTCCAGAAAGTGTATTTTTTCCCCAAAAAAGTGTGCTCATAAGACCGCTGCGCAAATACGGTGTGACAGAAAGTATTGCAAAGACTGCCATTTTATTCTCTAGGGTGTTTTGGGGTTCTGAGTCATTTTCTAGCAAAAAAAAAAAATGATTTTAACTTGTAAACAACAAGTTTGAAAAACAGGCCCTTAAAGTGGTTCAAGTCTATGGGACACAAACATGAAAAATCAAAAGTGCTAATTTTAAAGGCTTATTGGCATACAAAGTGTATGGGGACCCGGGTACTGCCCCAGGGAACATGTATCTATGTAAAATGTTATAAATGTGAGCCTATCAACAAACTCGGTAGACAGGTGCACTCTTTGATCCGTTACAAACCCTCCAGCAGCACTAATTGTGCATTTGGAAAGCATGCTGGATGCAGGACAGGCCAGTAGCTTGATTGCATATTGAGCAAGTTCTGGCTAGTGGTCCATCCTCAAGACCCAATAACCCAGTGGATGCTTTGCTGGAAAAATCTCCAAGTCTCCAAGTTTACTTATATTGTTTTTACGCCTTTTTGGCCCCTTGTACTTTTACATTTATAAATAAATTACCCAACATGTTTTACCTATGGCGGTCCATTGATCTTTTCCTTCTGAGCCACGCATTTTGAGCCGCACACAAGTTTACATCTGGGGTTCGGGTCTGCTGTCGCATGGTCTGGGAGATCCCCCTATACACAGCGATTTGATCAAGACTGGAACTCCATAGAGGAAAGGCTCTGGCTGGGTGTTAGCCACAGGCATTACATGTCTGTTAGCTGGTAAACGCACAATCTACACTGTGGTGGGATTTCAAGTAAAAGTCACTATCCTGTTTGCAAGAAAAGTCAAATTTTTGGGGAATTAACCACAAGCTGAGATTTGTAACACTTTGATAGAGACTGTTCTATTGAAAATTTTGTTTGATGTATATTGGACTTCCTTTTTCTTCCTTTATTTCCTTTTATATACTTTTATATTTTCATCACTGAATATTCACAATATTCTCTGTTTTTTTAAATAGTATTTCACAGGTTATTTAGTCATTTTATATTATTAAGTGTTTATGGTATAGAGCGCAGCTATTTTTGTTTCTACATCCCCGCACACCCATTCCCCCCCCCCCCCCCATATTTTAGGGTCTGAAAAGGCATTACACAAACTTTTCTTACGGTGTCCTGAAAATGTTTCATCATATGCTCCCTCTGTGAAGACAGGATGAGCTCTGCAACTTTACCCTGATAATGTGGATGAAGAAGGGTTGCCAACCAGTAATGATTCCTCTCCTTGATTCCACAAATCCTAGGGTCCTTTGGCAGGCTTTGTAGAATCAGAGAGCCCATGCAGCATAAGTTTGCAGGGACATGAGATTCTGAGCCCTCTGGTTTACTAAGGATGACATTGTCAGGAACTACCTCCTCCCAGCCACGTACAACTCCTTGGGTTTCTGGGGACCGAAAACCATCCCTTGAAGATTGCTACATGTTATCCCCATCCATGCTGATACAAACCTCCTCCTCTTCTTCCTGTATGTTGGGAGGCCCCACAGGAGTGCTATCTGCGTAAAGGGGGCCTTGACAGTAAAAGAAGTTCTCCTCTTCCTCCCGCTGTTCTGTCCCAAGTGCCCTGTCCATGATTCCACGAAGCACGTGCTCCAGCACTAGAAGGACAATGTCACTGATGCATGCATTGTCGCTGCTCACCATCCTTGTGGCCTCCTCAAATGGTGACAGGACACTGCATGCATCCTTTATCAGTAGCCAATCGCGTGGCGAAAAGAAGTCAAGCTCCCCTGAGCCTGTCCTGGTGCCATAATCACACAGGTACTCATTTATGGCCATCTGCTGTGTTGCAACCGCTGCAGCAATGCCAATGTTGAGTTCCACCTGGTGTGCATGTCACAAACGAGGCAGTTAGTTGGCAGGTTGAATTCCCTTAGAATGTTAGCCAGCCGAGTACTGGCATTGTATGACTGCTTCATAGGCTTTTTACCTATTTTGTTACATTACAGTCTTTGTTTCAATGTTTTTTTTTATCTGAATTATATTATATGTGATGGACCAGAACACAATAGTCTGAGTTGATGAAGTAAAATTAGAAAAATGTGGGGGCGTGGCCAGGATGTGAGCGGATGTGTCTCACTGAGCTCCCTCTCCAGATCCTGCATTGATCCTCTTTCCAGCTGGTAAAACCGTTCAGATTACCTTACCTTCTCCTGGATACCTTCCGCGGACCCCCCTGGAGCTGAAACCGGGTGCAGGTGGTAGCATGATGACCCACAAAAAGCATGAATTTGGCGGCTCTGCGGACAACCAAAATGGCGCAACGGCCTCCCTCTCCCAGAACGCACGAGGCACGGACAGATCCAAGGATGCAGGTAAGGCCCCCAAAACACCCAGGGGCACTGTGAAGGATCCCCCTAAGGACATGTTATACTATGCTAAAAAATTGGCAGGCCCTGCAGAGCAGGGAGAGGGGGAGGATTTGTCGGTCACCCCGGCCATCTTCCAGCCACAGGGCCCCTCGCAGGAAAGTGATCAGCCATCCCTAGATCCAGATGAGGTGGAGGAGGGGGACAAGGATGAGCAACCCACACTAGCTGCAATACTTAAAGCTGTACATCGATGCACAGCATCCGTGCATACTCTCCAGGAACATTTTGGGGCCTCAGGGAAGAACTGGGTTTTATTAGACATCACCTGCAAAAGACCAGGGAACGCACCACTGCAGCAGAGGGTCGCATAAGCGATATCGAGGATAAGTTAGCCCCTCTTCCTAGAGACACACAAATTAATGCCAGGATCGCCAGGGCGAACGAACTTAAGTCAGATGACATTGAAAATCGCTTGCTTAGGAACAACATACGCATTGTGGGGCTCCCTGAAAAAACCGAGGGTAGGGACCCCACAGAGTTCGTAGAAAGATGGCTACTGGAGATCTTTGGGAAGGAGGTGTTCACACCATTGTCCTCGGTGGAGCGAGCATATAGGGTCCCATCCAGACCCCTGCCGCCGGGGCACCTGCCCCGCACTATGTTAGCCAGACTGCTTAATTACAAGGACAAGGAGATAGTGCTACGCCAGGCCCGCGAACGACGCAACGTGCAATTTAATGGGGCCCACATCTCCTTTTACCCCGACTATTCGGCGGATATTTAAAAACGCAGATCCAGATTTACAGATGTAAAAAAGAGGCTTCAACGTCTCAATGCTACTTATGCAATGCTTTTTCCGGCAAAGCTGCAGATCACTGCGGGGGGGGCAGTCACACTTTTTTGAACTGGCAGAAGATGCCTCCACTTGGTTAGATGCTAACAAACACATCTTTTGCCAGGCAGGGAGAGGCCCAGCGGAGGAAGACTGAAACTACATTTTACCACCACTACGTTCAGCTGGGAAGCCGCAACCTTGTTCTTTCCTAATGCAATATGAGCAAGTGAGATCTACAAATGACGCAATGAGACTTTACTCATACAGTTGTACACTAGCTCGACCACTGTTGGGCGAACAGGATACCAGTTGGATCGGGATGCCCGATAGTATGTTTTCCCCCAGTTGCGCCCTCTTCTCCTGGCATTATTCTATGGAAGCATACAGAGGCCTGTTTGAGCTGGGGGACTTCTTTGTGTTACGTTTAACAATTTTTTTTACTGTTTTCACCAGCAACTGCACAGTTTGCCACACTCTGTGTGAAGGCACGAACTCCGCCACATGGGCCTCGTGTTCGAATCCCCTCATTCGGATGCAACACCAAGACTCAGGTACTATCCTCTCCGAGGACTGTCATGGTCTGCAGGGAGGACACCAGTTGCTACCCCAGTCGCTCATGGCTATAGCACTGTCTAGCAGTGTCTTATATATTTCTCTGCGGCCTAATGAGTGATTTACCATTGATTTCTTGGAGTTTTAGAGGCCTACAGAGCCCTCTGAAGCGTACCATGGTGTCCGCGGTCCTTAAAAAATACTCCCCTGGTATATATGCTCTGCAAGAAACACTCCTGGGTGGGATGAGCGTACCACTCCACTCACACCTCATATTCGCGGGGTGTGAGTGTGCTGGTGCACCGAATGGTGGACTTCCAATTGCACGATAAGTTAATTGACCCGGAAGGGCGGTTTGTAATCTTACTCTGTAAAATCTATCAGATAAAATGTATAATTTCTGCCTTATATATACCGCCTCCGTTTGGGTTAGAGGAGTTGAGAACTGTGTTGACGTATCAGCTGGGCTGCCCGGATGTCCCCTTTGTGGTGGTTGGTGACTTAAATTGTTATATGGACCCGGCCCTGAACAAGCATCCACCCCCGGCGAAGGGCCGCATACTTGCTCGAACAGCACTGTGGAAATTCACGGGGGAAGTCGGATGGATTGATCCATGGCGGGACCGTAACCCGCTCCAAAAGTAGTTTTCCTGCTTCTCTAAAACGCACCTTTCCCTGTCTAGAATAGACTTATGTTTGTGCTCCCCTCAGACTGCATGCCTTTTGCAGGAAATTCAGTACCTAGTAAGGGGTATATAGGACCACTCCCCCTTGGTAGTGTCTGTGCTGGCTAGGCTGTCCTGCCTAGAGCTCCATGGAAACTGAATGCCTTCTGGCTTCAGTTGTTCCCCACCCCCGAGAGGATATCTGTTCTGGCAGCGGCATCATGACCACCCTGATCTAAATTCAACATGGGATACATTTAACGCTTTCCTCCACGGCATACTCATTAAGGAGGTGAATTGTGTTAAGTCCAACACAAATTCCCAACGGGAGCAGGCGGCCCAGCTGGTTAGTCGGTTAGAGGCAGAATATATAGCGAACCCTTCAGATACCTCTAGGGAGGCCTGGTTAGCTGCCCAGGAAGCAGTTCATAGAATTACTGGCTCTACAGCGGACAGGAAGAGTTTTTTTTTAATAATCTAGCCTTTTATGAGGAGGGGGAGCGGACGTGCAGACTTCTTGCTAGAATTGTACGTACCTCGCAGACCTTGCCGTCTATTAGTGCCCTGCACTCTGACGATGGGAAACTGGTGAACACCCCTGACCTTATTATGCAGACTTTGGTAAAATTTTACTTGGATCTGTATAGATCTCGAGTGCAATATACGCCAGCTGACCTACAGAGCTATCTACAAGGTATAAAACTACCCCGCCTGACCGATATACAGAGAGCGCAGCTAGATGCCCCAATCCAGATAGAGGAGCTCCAGGAGACACTAGGCCTTTTTCCCAACTTTAGGGCCCCAGGTGACGATGGCATACCAATGGAACTTTTTAAACAATATGGGAGTATTATCCTGCCCCACCTGCTTAGGGTACTGAATGCGGCCAGAGAGGGACAGTGCCTGCCTACGTCTATGACCCGAGCCACTATTATCCTTATTCTTAAACCAGGGAAGGATCCCCTAGACCCGGGCAACTACAGACCAATATCCTTATTTCAAAGTGATATAAAAATCCTAGCTAAGGTCCTGGCACTACGCCTTAATGGGGTCATTTCCAGTATTATACAGTCGGACCAGTCAGGCTTCATGCCTCAAAAATCCACCGCAATTAACCTCCGATGATTATTCCTGAACATGGGGATGGGAGGACAGGGTGACAGGGCACTGCTGTCGCTAGATGCCCATAAGGCATTCGACAGCATAGAGTGGCAATACCTTTGGGAGGTTATGGGCGGTTTTGGCTTCGGCGATAGTTTTCTCTCATGGGTTTGGCTGCTTTACTGCTCTCCGCAGGCGGTGATCAGGGAGGGGAGGCGAGTATCACTGCTGTTTCAACTACACAGGGGTACCTGGCAGGGATGCCCGTTCTCCCCCCTCCTCTTTGCCGTGGCCATCGAGCCCATGGCAGCACTGATAAGGGCGAACACACACATTAGGGGCTTCCAACATGCAGAAATTCAGGAGAAACTTATGCTCTATGCAGACGATACTATGTTGTTTCTCGGTGACATAGAAAACTCTCTGGGAGAGGCTATGGCATTGATTAAACGCTTCAGCGATTACTCGGGCCTGTGATAAACTGGTCCAAGTCTTCCCTAATGCTGTTGGACACGGACCCAGACAGTGTCCCGCAGGCTGTTCAGGGGGTGCCGGTTACACATAGCTTCAAGTGTTTAGATGTACAGGTCACTCCACAACCCAGAGACTTCGTCTTGCTTCATTTATCCCCCCTACTAAACAGGATCAGGGATAGAGTAAATATCTGGTCGTGACTTAAAATGTCACTGGTGGGGCAGGTCAATATTATTAAGATGGTGTTTATGCCCCAACTTTTGTGCATACTGCAAAATACCCCTATGGTAATCCCCCTTAAGATATTCCACATTATTAATAACGTATTCAGGGCCTTTATATGGCTTGACAAGCCTCCTCGGGTTAAGCTTGAACAATTATAGAAGTCCAAGGAGCGGGGAGGCCTGGCGCTCCCTAACCCTTGGATCTATTACTTGGCCGCGCAATTACAGCATATTGCCCAAGCTATGTCTGTCACACCACAGTCGGCAGGGGAGGAAGCTGGAGTTGACCCCATTGGGGCCCACATGTGTCACATCACAGGCACAAAGAATGTGGCTGAAGACCTGGAGGCTTTGGCGTACTCCAAATCCAATAGAAAGTTCTCAACATATGTACTCTTACAAAAAGTATGGAATAAGCTTAGGCAGTTGCAGTCTGTTGAGGGATTTACCAGTTACAGCCCGATTTCGGCTAATAGACACTACAGGGAGTTGCAGTTCCTGGTGGACGGGGGGTGGTGGAGGAGACATGGAGTTACACTCCTGAAGCATATTTTGCTGATGGGAAACTGCGCCCCTTTTCTGAGTTGCAGGATCGGTTTTGCCTCCCCAACTCAATGCTTTTTAATTACATGCAGCTGTGCCATGCAGTGACGGTGCAGATTAGTGGGGCTCCTTGGGTTCTTTCTCCGATGCCTGTCTTCCATTACATGGAGGGGGTATCCCAGTTCAGAGGCTTTATATCCAGGTGCTACTCTATGATCCTCCAGATCCATCTGGGGGATTTCCCCTTGGAAGTGACGAACAGATGGGAGGAAGACGTAGGCACCTTTGAGGAAGGGCAGTGGGAGGAAGCATTACAGGCGATACAGTTATGCTCACTAAACGTGGCCCAACGTCTGTCCCAACTATACATTGTTCTTAGAGTCCACTATACCCCAGCCAGGCTATTTAGAATGGGGGTGAGAGCGGACTCTAACTGTCCCCGGTGTGTGAAAGGGCATGGGGACCTCATCCACTTGTTGTGGCGTTGCCTCAAACTTCACAGGTTCTGGACGGGGTTGTGTCCACGATTATTGGTGCCTTTCGGGTCACGGTGCCGATGGACCCAAAGCCTTGTCTGCTGGGGATAATGGATGACATCCTGGAGGGTGGGAGTCAGAGACAGGCCGTAGCCAGGGCCCTGTTTCAGGCTGCAAGCTGGAAGGCGGAGGACCCCCCGGCGCTTGGGGAGTGGATAGCACAGATGGGGGACACACTCCGTCTGGAAAAATATATTCACCAACATAGGGGACACCCACAAAAATTTGACAAACTGTGATCGCCCTGGCTGGACACCCCCGGTCTTTCACCTCTAGACTTGGTGCTGGATAGATTATTGCTTTAAATCATTTATATATCCTTAGAGTATCAGTAAATATTGGAGCTGGGAACGAGTTGAGTCAGAGCCCAGGGGTAAACTTTGTGGGTGAGGGTGTAGTCATGGGAGATGTGGGGGTGTGGGTAGGTTGAATTTACACTGAATGTCTTTTGCAAAATGGAATCACTGGTTATGGTCCTGTACCATACGTTACTGACTTTTCTGTGGATTGGTGCCTTATTTGTGCAATGAGAATGTGGAGTGTTGCTGGATTGTATTTGAGAAAATGTAATGTGTTTTTCTGTCTGTGTTACAATAAAAACCTTTCTGATTAAAAAAATTAGAAAAATGTATACATAAAACTATTTTTTAGAAATAAAAAACTCATAATTGGCATGTGGGTATGTATTCACCCCCTTTCTTATGAAGCCCATAAAAAGCTCTGGTGCAACCAATTTCCTTCAGACGTAACATAATTAGTGAAATTATGTCATCCTGTGTGCAATCTAAGTGTCACATGAGCTGTCATTACATTTGCATACCTTTTTTGAAAGGCCCCAGAGGCTGCAACACCTCAGCAAGAGGCACCACTAACCAAACACTGCCATGAAGACCAAGGAACTCTCCAAACAAGTAAGGGACAATGTTGTTGAGAAGTACAAGTCAGGGTAAGATTATAAAAAAATATCCAAATCTCTGATGATCCCTAGGAGCACCATCAAATCTATCATAACCAAATGGAAAGAACATGGCACAACAGCAAAGCTGCGAAGAGACAGCCGCACACCAAAACTCACGGACCAGGCAAGGAGGGCATTAATCAGAGAGGCAGCAAAGAGACCTAAGTTAAAAAAAACTATTAGATAAGCACTTGAACAATCACAACATACAGGAATATACAAGATAATACTGATGTATATTCACACACATAGGTTGGACTTAATGGATTTGTGTCTTTTTTCAACCTCACCTATGTAACTATAGATGGGTTGTAATTTTTGATATCTGAAGGTCCAGACTGGAGGAAGCAGTGGAGTGCAACAGGATTTTGTAACATTGGTGGCAAGCAGTGGGAGGCTTCCTGCAGTCTTGGACATCTAAACTTCCACCTGGATCCAAGGTTGGGATAGCAGACTTCGATCATCCCAGCGGTGATATGTGTCTGGCATCAGAGTTGCAAGGGCTGCTGCGGAGCACCCTTTCAGCAATCCCCAGGTCTGTGTCTGCAGATAAGTACCTAGAGATCAGGCAGCATATTCAGGTGCAGATCTGAATTGGAGCCCTCCAGGTCGCTGGTAGATACCAGGGCAAGTGTTTTCCAACCCCAGAGCAAAGAGCCAGTGACCAAAGGGAGTTACAGATACCATTCCTGGGAGACCTGCCCCAGGACCAATGGGTGTCTGAGTTGGACAGGCTGGTCCAGCAGGAGACAGAGCTGGACAATCAATATTGGGCTCTGCAATGGCATGCAGAGCAGGGATATTTATGGGAGACAACAGAATGCTCTCCGGAGGGATATGACTTTAGCGGCCCTGGATTGCTGTGGGAGAGCCTTACAGATGGTTTTGTGTTTGGCTATATAGGGGAACCTACCCTTGAGGACCTGCAAGAATACAGAGAGTCTATGCTTAGTCTTGCAGGGGTCACAGAGCTTAACCCGGATCTGGAATATTTGCTAAGGAAGGAACAGCATCTGGAAAGGGCATATCGGGAACTGCTAGAACACATTCAGCATCATGCCCTAGAAATAGCAGCGGAAACTCTGGAGATGGCCGTCCCCAAAGTTTGAAGTGCTGACAACAGGGCAGAGCTCTGCTAACCTCTGCCCAGCACTGATAACATCTTTTGGGTTCTAGGGACAAGAGATGGTGAACCTCTATCCCCAGACACCAGTTCCAGAGACTGGGGATTTAATAGACTTCTCTGCCGAGAAAGAAAAACCTGGTGAGTCTCCAGCAGAAGATCTGGCATCAGGGCCAAACATCACTGAGCTCTGCCCAACACCAACAGTAGCTTCAGCCTCCCTGAGAGAAGAGGCAGTCGGCCTTTCTCCCACAACACTGACAGAAACATGGGATTTTCTGCCAGCAGCATCTATGGAGTTACCAGAAACTTCTCCAGCTGAAGTGCTGACAAAGCAGCAAATCAAGATCCGGGGGAGAAGTGAGAGGGGATGTCCGTCCTCCCTCCCCAACAGTCAACCAGGGTGGAGGAAGTGTCTTTCCTCCCCGGCAAGGATCCGTGCACGGGGCAGACAGTACCAGAGACATTTGATCCCAGCAGCCAGATGAGGGTAAAGGAGATGAAGCAGCTGGCTTCCCAGCATCAGATGGCCCCCCAGAATGATGCCAGCAACCCAGCAGAAGGGCTGGTGGCAAGGCAGCGTGCTGCTGGCCCCTGCCCTCAACTAACAGAAGATGGGGTTCCTGTGAAAGTGGATGGGACTTCGGTCTACACTGACACAACCCCAGAAAATGGTCCGGCAGTGAGACAAGAGGATGTTAGCCATGCTTTGCAAGAACTGGGGGATTTTTATCAAGAAAAAGTGGAGGGGGCTACAGTCTCCACCTGTATACCCCAGGGATGTTGGGCAGTCAGCCCAGATCCCCCACAGCATGAATGAATGAAATACTTGTATATCGCACAATGCGAACTGAATCGTCTCTAGGCGCTGGCATGACTGTCAGAAACCATGAATCAGACCAAGACAGAAGTACAATTAAATCACACTTGTTTATTAAATAAAAAAATAAAAAGGTAAATAGAAAAAGCATAGTCAAAGCATAGCCAGAGTCCAGTAACCGGATAGAGTAGTCAGCCAGGCCAGAGTTCAATAACCAGATTGAGTAATCAGCCAGGTCAGAAGTCAGGGATCCAAGTAGAGCAACAGCAAGCAGGATAAGGAGCCAGAAGGGATGTCAGCAAGCCAGTCTTTAAACAGAACCGCAGGAGATGGTTTCTTGTGATGTGACCAAGGCGAAGGCAGAGGTGAAGTGAGCTGGACAGCTTTAAGTAGGCAGGTCAGACGAGCATGATCAGGAACAGCTGGTAACTGTGGAGAGAGATGAGAGCTGGCAATTAGCCGACAGCTGAGCAGCCAGCCCAGAGAAGGAAAGGCTAAGCCAGCCCTGACAATGACAGAGTGAGCCCAGTCACCCTGTCTTCTCTCCAGCGGCTGAAAGGAGTCCAGGGAGAAGGGCCAATCCATGCTTCTTCCCAGCAGCAGGTATGTTCTACGAGAGAGGCAGAGGTTGGCTTGGCGAGTAATGCCCTGTTTTGGACAATTTTTTTGGGCTACTGTGTAGATACAGGCATTGGGGGACTGGAACTACGAACTACCTTCAAAGTCAAACCATCTGGGGTCTCTTTTTGTGTTAGTCTGCTGCCAAAAGGGGAGAGATGTGATGGGAGTCACTTTGGGCAGGGGCACTGGTGGAACCCAGAATCCCTTGAAGAGGTTGGGAAAGCCTTGCTTCAGCTCCCCATGCACCTCCTATGTCTAAGATACCCTGTGTATATTAGGAGCACAGGGTGGCCAAGAAAATAATGGGCATTAAGATTGGATTGCTTAAAGTGAGACAGTAATATTGATCCACAATATCTCCCAGTAAATATACAAAGAGTATTCATGGTTTGTTTGATTATGAACTATACATGTTAATTGAAAGAGCTGATCACATTGGCCTCTTTAAAATGTAGGAGAGTTTTTCTGCTACTGGGAACCCCTGCTATTGTGTGAAGGGTTGCTGTGTTTATGCTTATGATAATGTGTATTGTTTACAGTTAGCTTGAAGTCGGCAAAGCTGGTCTGCAATGTGACATCTGAGTCATCCAGGTGGGTGGGATTAGCCATGGGTCAATATGTTTGGGTATATATTTGAGTTATTGTGTATGTAGGGACTGACATACTTTTCAAGTGTATAAAAAGGCTGTATACCTGTCCAATAAATCATTCCATGTTCAAGTTGTGTAACTGAGCTAGTCTTGCCCAGTTCTTAGTTACAACAGATGGACTATAATATCTGATATCTGAAGGTCCAGACTGGAGGAAGCAGTGTGCTGACGGAAGCACGCAAGCGAAAGGCAACAGGATTCCATGACACTATCCAAAGCTATGTCTTACTTAAAGTGGTGCAGACACATTAGTATTTCTTATGGCAATGCTGAAACTGATCATCTCAATGATGAAGGCAGACCCTCTGATTTAGACAATACATAGTAAAGGAAACAGGAGTAACTTAGAGGGGCTTCACCTCCCTTGTTTTTTTTCTTTTTAATGCCATCATAACTGAAGCCTCTGGGATGTGTGACATGCATCTCAGGAGGCAGGGGCAGCTTAGGATTGTCATTCTCTCCAGGAGGGAACCCTGGAAGTGTGGGCCAAGTTAAAAAAAAAAAAGGAGTGAAGGTCTTTAAATTATAAGGCAAGCCTACACTAATACAAATATGATCTTGCCTTGTATGATCATCCATCACTGTTTTGTTTAGCAATTAGTTCTTCTACATACCATTGTTATCTTTGGTGGTCACGTGACTGCTAATGCCTTGCTAGGACTCCTGCCTTTCAAGGAGGTGGGTGCTCTCTACTTCTACTTCACTTTTCTTCTGGCTCTCAAAACAATGTCTCTAGTGTGAATGGAGTGACATGATGATATCACTGCATAACTGGCTGGGGAGACACAGATAAGAGGGCTGATAACACTGCGAATTCAGTCCTGAACAGGCAATAGGGGGGTAACTGGCAGGATCAACAGGTAAATACTTGAGAATGATGGAACTAATGATAGAAGATTAATATGTTGGGTAATAAAAGCATGATCTTTATATCAGTAAATTTAGCATTTTGCCTGGAGTTCCACTTTAAGAACATAATCTTTAAAAAGATGAATATATGTATAACAATATTTAATATGCTTTTTTGGGGGGAACCCACAAACTGAAATGGCTGAAACCCATGAGGGCTTTTTTTTTGGTTTATTTATTTATTTATTGATCGTGTTTGTGTCCTTTTGGGGACATCTTCCTTTTTCTTCCTGTCCCAGAGACAGAATAGGAAGTCAGGTGAAATCCCTAGGTATCCAGTTTTCTTGTTTCTTTGTTTACTAAGGGACACAGGATCAGCATTCAGGGTCATATAAGTTACAGTATCTCACAAGAGTAAGTACACCCCTCACATTTTTTGTAAATATTTTATTATATCTTTTCATGTGACAACACTGAAGAAATTACACTATGCTACAATGTAAAGTAGCGCGTGCAAAGCTTGTATAATAGTGTAAATTTGCTGTCCCCCCAAAATAGCTCAACACACAGCCATTATTGTCTAAACCGCTCGCAACAAAAGTGAGTAAACCCTAAGTGAAAATGTCCAAATTGGGCCCCAAGTGTCAATATTTTGTGTGGCCACCATTCTTTTCCAGCACTGTCTTAACCCTCTTGGACGTGGAGTTCATTAGAGCCTCACAGGTTGCCACTGGAGTCCTCTTCCACTACTCCATGCTGACATCACGGAGCTGGTGGATGTTAGAGACCTTGTGCTCCTCCACCTTCCATTTGAGGATGCCCCACAGATGCTCAATAAGGTTTAGGCCTAGAGACATGCTTGGCCAGTCCATCACCTTTACCCTATTAATTGGTTTGCACAAAGGTTATAGCATCTACAAACCAGGGGATAGATTTATGGACTTTTAATTTTTTACATTTTTTTTTACTAGTAATGGTAGTGACCAGCTTCTTTAGCAAGGCAGTGGTCATATTGGAGGTGTTTTTGGGGTCGTTAACATGTTGGAATACTGCCCTGCGGCCCAGTCTCTGAAGGGAGGGGATCATGCTCTGCTTCAGTTTGCCACAGTATATGTTGGCATTCATGGTTCCCTGAATGAAGTGTAGCTCCCCGGTGCCAGCAGCACCCATGCAGCCCTAGACCATGACAATCTCACCATCATGCTTCTTAACCACTTGCTTACTGGGCACTTAAACCCCCCTCAGTCCCAGACCAATTTTCAGCTTTCAGCGCTGATGCACTTTGAGTGACAATTACGCGGGCATACAACACTGTACCCAAATGAAATTTTTATCATTTTTTTCCCACAAATAGAGCTTTCTTTTGGTGGTATTTAGTTACAGCTCGGAGTTTTATTTTTTGCTAAACAAACAAAAAAAGATGCAAAAAAAAAAAAAAAAAAATCATGTTTTAATAGTTTGTTATAAAATTTTGCAAACGGGTCATTTTTCTCCTTCATTGAAGTGCGCTGATTAGGCGGCACTGATAGGCTGCATTGGTGGGCACTGATGGGCTGCATTGGTGGGCACTGATGGGCTGCATTGGTGGGCACTGATAGGCTGCACCGGTGGGCACTGATAGGCATAGTTAAGGCGGCACTAATAGGCACAGATAAGGCGGCACCGATGGGCACAGATAAGGCGGCACTGATGGGCAAAGATGGGCACAGATAAGATGGCACGGATGGGTGGCACGGATAAGTGGCACGGATGGGTGGCACGGATGGGCACTGATAGGTACCACAGATAGATGGGACTGATGGGCACTGATAGGTGGCACTGATAGGTGGCTCTGATAGGTGGCACTGCTGGGCACTGATGGGCGGCACTGCTGGGCACTGATGGGCGGCACTGCTGGGCACTGATGGGCGGCACTGGGGTGCAGCACCTTTGAGCAGATTGGGTGGCACTGTGGGTGGCACTGTGGGTGGCACTGTGGGGTGGCACTGTGGGTGGCACTGTGGGTGGCACTGTGGGTGGCACTGTGGGCACTATGGGCACTGACGGGGGGCACTGACGGGGGGCACTTACTTTTGCTTTTATTTAATTTCAGGATGGCACTGCGGGAGGCAGGTGGGCACAGGCAGGTGGCAGGTGGTCCCTTGTATTGATGGCCGTGATCGGGACTGATGTCCCGATCACGGCCGCCGGTGATCGGCTTTTTTTTTCTCTCCTCGCGCTGTCAGCGCGAGGAGGAATAATAGCCGATTACCGGCTCCGTTCTATCACATGATCAGCTGTCATTGGCTGACAGCTGATCACGTGATAAGGGGTCGGGATCGACCCCTTACACGGATCGGTGATCAGGCGAGTCTCACGGACTCGCCGATCACAGAGCGCGCCGCGCGCGCCCCTCAGGGGGCGCGCAGGCCGCTCGTAACCGGGACTACGTCAATAGACGTAGTCCCGAAAATGTAGGTCCGCGCTAATGCCGTCATTTGGCAATAGCGCGGATCTGAAGTGGTTAAATATAGGCAAGACACACTTGTCTTTGTACTCCTCATCTGGTTGCCACCACACACGCTTAACACCATCTGAACCAAATAAGTTTATCTTGGTCTCATCGGACCACAGTACATGGTTCCAGTAATCCATGTCCTTAGTCTTCTTTTCTTCAGCAAACTGTTTGCGGCCTTTCTTTTGCATCTTCCGTAGATGAGGCTTCCTTCTGGGACGACAACCATACAGACCAATTTTATGCAGTGTGCCACGTATGGTCTGAGCACTGACAGGCTGACCTCCACCCCTTCAACCTCTGCAACAATGCTGGCAGCACTCATACGTCTATTTCCCAAAGACAACCTTTGCATATGACGCTGAGCACATGCACTCAACTGCTTTGGTTGACCATGGCGAGGCCTGTTCTGAGTGGAACCTGTCCTGTTAAACCGCTGTATGTCTTGGCCACCATATTGCAGCTCAGTTTTAGGGTCTTTGCAATCTTCCTACAGCCTAGCCCATCTTGTAGAGCAACAATTCTTTTTTTTCAGATTCTCAGAGAGTTCTTTGTCATGAGGTGTGATAAAAAACAAATTTAACACATCTGCTCCCCATTCACACCTGAGTCCGTGTAACACTAACGAGTCACATGACATCAGGGAGGAAAAATAGCTAATTGGGCCCAATTTGGACATTTTGACATAGGGGTGTACTCACTTTTGTTGCCGGAAGTTTAGACATTAATGGCTGTGTGTTGAGGTATTTTGAGGGGTCAGCAAATTTACACTGTTATACAAGCTGTACACTCGCTACTTTACATTGTAGCAAAGTGTAATTTCTTCAGTGTTGTCACATGAAAAGATATAATAAAATATTTACAAAAATGTGAGTGGTGGATTCACTTTTGGGCGATACTGTATATGCTGGCTCCTACAGGCAGTGGACAATAGCAACCATAAAAAAAGCCAAGCCAAATGTAACCCCTCCAACTCCCATCATGTTTCAGTTTTTTGCTAGTGTCCTTGGAAGGATAGATCCACTGTAGACCCAGACATTTCTTGCCTCAAGAGAACACTGAATGTACCTGTTGAGGATGCCCAAGGATTTAAATCCCTTTTTCCCTAGATGATCCTGCTATACAGTCTACTATTGCTATGATGTCAGTCTGCCAAACGTTGAACAACTGGCATGTCTCTGAATCCAACTTCTAACATTGGAACACTTGGAACTTGTGCATTCTACCCTTCACTATTGGCTAAAGTGTTGGGTTGCACAACAGGCATGTAAAACGTGTTAGCTTTGCATGCCCTTTGATGGTTATTGTCTTTTTGTTGCTCCTCTGGATAACTTCATCAAGGATGTCACTGGCAGTAAGGTACACATTTACCCTGGAAAAAGAGACCTTGCCCTCGCCATGAATAGCCTTCTACTTTTAAGGCCAAGAAGAGCTTTTAATTTCTCTTAGGCTTCTAATTGCAAACCCAAACCACACACCTAGTACAAATGCAAGCTTTGAACCTGAAAGATCCAGTCCAAGCTTGGAAATGAGTTCTCTTCTGCATGAAAGGCTACCTTCACATTCACTGTATGCTCTACCATGGAGTTTAACCACTTCAGCCCCAGAAGGATTTACTGCATTAATAACCAGGCATTACGAAACTTTAACTGTCAATTGCGCAGACGTGCAACGCTGTACCCAAATAAAACTGATATCCTTTTTTCCCACAAATAGAGCTTGTTTTGGTGGTATTTGATCACCTCTGCGTTTTTTATTTTTTGTGCTATAAACAAAAGAAGAGCGTGAATTTTGGAAAAAAAATAAAAAACAATATATTTTACGTTCTGCTATAACACATATCCAAAAAAAAAACAAAAAAAAAAAAAACAAACAAACACTTCATCAATTTAGGCCAATATGTTTTCTTCTACATATTTTTGGTAAAAAAATCCCAATAAGCATATATTAATTGGTTTGCACAAAAGTTATAGCATCTACAAACCAGGGGATAGATTTATGGACTTTTAATTTTTTACATTTTTTTTTACTAGTAATGGTAGTGACCAGCGATTTTTATTTTTTATCAGATTGCGACATTGCGACGGACAAATCTGACCCTAAGTGACACTATTTGGGGACCAGTGACACCAATACAGTGATCAGTGATAAAAAAAATGCACTGATTACTGTATAAATGACACTGACAGGGAAGGGGTTTACATCAGGGGTTAAATGTGTTCCCTGTTGGTGCTTTCTTACTGTGTGGGGGAAGTGCTGACAGGAACAACACAGAGATTGCTGTTCCTAATCACTAGGAATAGCAGATCTCCATGTTGAGAGCTGTATGTTCCTGTTAACACGCATTTTACATGTTTGGATGTTCTGTGACGGCTGCCTTCCTTTTTTACCATGCAATGCTGTTTTTACTACGGAAAAGTGTAAGTACAATAATTTATATTAAATGCAACCCTTAAGAGGTTTTACACTATCCAGCGTTTTATGTTTTATTTGGATCTGACTACACAATCGTCATTTGGGTGGAGTCCCCTGGATGCTCTGGAGCTGTTCCTGACATGGTTCCTTTTTACATCCCCTGCTGATGACCCCTACCAGGACATATTCATCAAGCCTTTTTGAACCTTCATAATACAGGGTCCAGACTCTCTGGTAAGAGTCCACCCTTTTGTGGTGGTAGCTTGTTCACTTGGTGAAGTGATTGCATAACCTTATCCACTTGAATAATGGAGTTTTCCTTTTGACCATTATGGTCCATTTGAGAGACTGATTTTTCTGGACTGTTTATTTATTTATAATTTTTTTCTGTATTTTTAATATCAATCACTGTAGCAGAACACACCTTTATTTTGTTTCAGAATGGGGATCTATCTTGTTTACATAGGGAGGTACGGCGTGCTGACGTCACCGCGTTCTACGCCAAACCCGGAAGTGCGGACGGCATACAAGAGCTGGCCGGCTCGTCTTTTACTACACGTTCGTTTTCTTTTACCTATATGTGAGTGCATTGTTATTTATTTTACCATTCATTAAAATAAGGGGTTTTACGCTATGCAAGTGCTTTTCTGCTTCTTTATATGATCTATGACACCATCGTTTAGAGTCTGGGGGCTTACATCAAGGACAAGTTCAGTGTGGCTCATGTGACGGCTCATCCAGAACTCCTGTACATCTGCTTTGTTGATCTCACTGATACTGAGATCTCAAACTCTGGTATGCGGCCTTCTTTTACTGGTGGAGGTGGCTTCTTGGATCTTTTTAAACACGAAGTATTGTGGGTGCCAGCTTCATACCTTCACTTTGGACGAATCATCACCATCTTCTTTGGGACTTCTATTGACTTTATTTTTACCAATTTCCTTTTTATTTTATTTTTTTGCATATTTACTACAAGTGGTTTGTGTTTCATAATAATTTATGTATTTTCCATGCACAAGGGATATATACACTTTATGCTAATTTGGAAAATATTTTTTTGTGACTATTAGTACTGGTGACTTTGGTTAAGGTCCCCATTTGTGATTTGATATTGGGATAAATATTTCCACCTATTTATTTAAGATATTATTCACTGATATATATTTTTATTTATTCATTTAATATTTTTTAAGTTATTTTAGTATTTTTTCTTCACTATCTTCCTTTTTTGGGGTTATAGATTCTTCAATATATGTGGTATTTGAGTTTTTTTGAGTTGAGCTTAGTTTTTGATACATTTATACTTACCTATCCTACCACAAACAGTGTAACCTCTACTGCATTGACGAGAAATCATTGCCTACAAAAATCTTCAGGATACAACACTTTAGAGAATGTAAATTTCATTGTCCCCTGCTGCACTCCATGGTTTGATCTGCAGGCCCCTATATCGCTACGGTGTCCTATAGTGACAAAGGACGGGTAGGAAATGTAATGCCACATACACGCGAGCGGAATGTCCGACAGAAAAAGTCAGACGTGAGCTTTTCATTGTATATTCCGATCGTGTGTATGTCCCATCTGACTTTTTTACTTTGAAAATTCTGACAGACTTAAAAATAGAACATGTTCTAAATATTTCAGACAGAACCAATTCCTATCGAGAAAACTGCTCATCTGTATGCTGTTCCGACGCACCAAAAACAACGTGTATCTGAAGCAAGTACGAGACGGAAGCGCACAGTGTGGTCAAACTAGTGTTCCTAATGGAGCTAGCACATTCCTCATGCAGAAAATTCTGTGATCTTTTGATGCACCGCATTCTTTTGTTCTTTATAATGCTAGAATAATGAAGTTGTTTTGCTGCTCAGAGCTCTCACAAACTTATTTCTTGATTATTTCTCCTGATCTCATGAATAATATTGTATTTTTTAAAAGCCCGATCTCCATAATAATGTTTACAATTATTTTTTAGAGTCATCTTTTATTTTATTTTTTATTTCATCAAGATCTCCTTTTTTTGTATTATTGAAAATTTATTTTCTAGTGATCTCCATATATAATTTCTTTTTTGTATGTCAAGTTACCACAATAACATTATTATCTTTTACTTTTTATTAACCTCAAGGAGGTTGGTGTCCCTTGTTAATTTGACATTGTCTTTTAGAAATGTATCTGCCTACTCACAAACAAACTGTCTTATTTGAATAAAAACACATAGGCAAGTGTTTTCAGGAAATAAAATCTCCATTTATTCTGGGTAACAAAATAAAGAGGAAGGCAACGCTGAAGAAACGTTTGGAATTTGCAAAGCCTTTTGGCCCCCAGGGCACACATCAAGTCTCTGGAAAAGAACATTGGTAGCTTGAGGAGTCTATATAAAATGGAGCACAATCTGCTCTAGGAATCCCAGAGATTAGGACCAGCAGCAGATGACATATCTGTCCCCAGGCTGTGGTACTACACCAGCCTGTGTCTTCTGTCAGACTGAACCCAGGTCATCACTTTCTTCTCTTTGCTGCAGCCTTCCCTCCACGCTTCCTTGCAGCCTTCCCTGCACCCTTCCCTGCAGCCTTCCTTGAAGGCTTTGCCTCTGGTGGTGGACTTGTGGCAGGAGGAGGAGGAGGACAGGCGAGCTCATATACATGGCTGTTATCAGTCAGCTGGCCTCTCAACCCCTTCTGAAGGGCCTCGCCAATAATTCTCTCACAGAGGAGACATTGGCCTTCCTCTAATTTCAGTAATCTAGTTGCTAGATAGCAGCTGTAGGCCTCTTCAGTGTCGGGGTGGCTCCGGGTGACATCGCTTGCTTCCCTAATGAGACCCAGTGCTGCTTCCTCCATCATTGTCCCCTTCCTGGGCCTTTTGGTTGTAAGGCAGAGGGGAGGCACCTGGGATTGGGTGAGGATTCTACTGGGCCCGCTCACTTCCTGGCTGCCACTGGGCCCACTCTCCTCCTGGCTGCCACTGGGCCCTCCCTCCTCCTGGCTGCCACTGGGCATGGCCTCCTCCTGGCTGACACTTTCCAGACCCTCCGCCTCGCTGAGCTCATCCTGTGTATAAAAAGGGACATAGTTTTAATCAATCACACATAATTTTCAGCTCATGACTTGCAAATTGAATGTTAATAAATAGAAAAGACTGTCATTCTGACCCCAGCATTTTTCATTCTTGTCCCAAAATTTTTTGGCCCCTACTGTTTATTTATATGCATACATAACTTTTTTTAAGTCATTCATTTATTAGCAATTATAACATCTAGTTAACATCATTAATATTAGGACAATAAAAATGTCTAAAAATAATATACCTGGCTCCAGCTGGGCATCCACTTCTTCCAGGATGGAAGACCCAGGTTGTTCCCCATTAGCCTCTGCTGGGGTTGAGGGAAGGGTGGAGGGAAGGCTGCAGGGAAGGGTAGAAAGATATTCCCTGCCTTCAGTCTGGTCATCCAGAAACCGCAGTGTGTGTATCACAGCCTGGGGACATACACTTGCGCTGCTGATGCTCCTGATCGGAGTGATTTCTGGATCTTATTATGCTCCTTCTTATACATGTTCCTCAAGATCCCAATTTTCTTTTCCAAGAACATGATGGTTGCATCGGGGACCTGAGTCTTCACAAATTGCAGAAGTTTCTTCAGCGTTGACCTCATAGCTTGTTTATTATAATATAAGCTGTGTTTCCCCTCCCACAAATTCCTCATTTCCCTGTACTTGTCAATGAAACTGGCCATAAATTCGGGGTCCTTAAAGTGATTCATATTTTCTGTAAGACAATACACAAGACAAAAACACTAATGTCAGCCTAAACTCTCATAATCTTATCCCAATATAGGCCTCAATCTTGAAGCAGTATAGGCCACTAATGTACCAAAGCTAAGATTTTACCTTCGTTAGAATGTTCGTCCTCCTTCCTCAGCACACCGAATGTACTTACGACACACGCGTGTTACTTGATATACACTGCGCATGTCACTCGCCCCTGATGTTCTTTCTAGTCTATTCCCCGCCCCTTCTCTTCGGCGGGCAGTAGGAGTGACATGGCGGAGACACAGCAGGTGTGTGATTGGAGTAATGGGGAGAAGGAAAGCCAGAGGCTGAAATGTCCCAATCCTGGAGGTGACAATTTAAGGCTACAAATATGGTCTTTCTTGAGATGGTGGAGATGGTGGACATCTTGAGGATGAACAACTATCATGGCAAGAATGGACCGTACACCAACCCGAATGTGAGAAAGGACAAAGTCATGACGAAAGTTGTGAAGAGTCTGCACACAAATTTTGGGGTATGATGATCCAAGGAGAAATTAAGGAAACGCTGGTCAGACCTGAAACTGAGGGAGCTGGATCAGTATAGAAGGATCAAGAAAGTGCTTAGAAAAAGTAAGTACCGTATTTATTGGTGTATACATGCACTTTTATTCCCCTTAAAATCAAGGAAATCATGGGTGCGTGTTATACGCGGATCCCCCGCCGATTTTGAGCCTCTTGGTGGCTTTCGGCCATTCTCGGCGACTTTTGCCCATTCTCGGCAGCTTTCGGACACTCTTGGATGCTCTCGGACACTATTGCAGTCCCACATGAGCCACTGAAAGCCGACTAGAGCGACGGAAAGCCGTTCAGAATGGCCAAGTCCCGCCAAAAGCCGCAGAGAGCAGCCAAGAGCCGAGGAGAACATCGAGGGCTACCGAGTGCCGCTGAGATACACAGGACATCCACTCTGTGTCTCGGCTGCTCCATTTTTAAATGGAAAGGCTGCAATGCAAGTCTACAAATGACACTGACAAGGCTTTCAATGCAAGGCTGCAAATGACACTGACAAGGCTACAATGCAAGACTGCAAATGACACTGACAAGGCTGCAGATGGACACTGATAAGGCTGCATTGATGCAAATTTAAATATACGTTTTTTTCCTTAAACTTCCCTCCTAAAAAAAAATTTCCTTAAAACTTGGGTGCGTGTTATACGATGGCGTGTGTTATACCCCGATAAATACGGTAATTTTCGTGTGTGTTTCTGATTCTTTATTATTACTTGCATGCTGTGCCATGTGATTTTCTTTACTGTAGGACATTTTAAAATGGCAAGTTTCAGGTTAGTGGGCACAGTAATCGGTCGTAGTAAACATTGTTTGCTCATTAAATACGATGTTTTGTCAGATACAGGTTAAAAAAAATTTGGTCATGCCTAAATATCTGTGTGCTAAAGTATACCTTTGGTTTAATTCTCATAGGGGACCAAAGACTTGGAGGACACCACTCAACAGAGGACACCAGGAACGCCCCACCTGACAAAGAAGGGGAACTCCCAAAAACACCACACCCCGAGGATCTGGAGGAAGGAGAGGTGGAGGAAGTGGGTGAACTTGTGACCCCAGTTTCAGTTAATATATGTATGCCTGCATATTTAATACATGTTTTCCCAAAAAATTTAGGTGATTTGCTGGTTGTGGAAGAGCAAGCTCCAAAATTCACAAATGTAAGTGCACAACTTCTATTCCAGGACATCATGACATGGAATCGTGAAATCGGCATCATAAGAAACAAACAAAATTTTCTTTAACAACAAATGAAGAACATGATTGATGTGTTGGGGAGAATTTAAAATATCTTCAAAATGCAACTATTTTAAGAATTGTTGTTCTAAAAACACTATTTTTGTAATTAGTAAAAGCCAAATTTGAAGATACACACAGTGTGTCAACATGTGCTATCTGCCATCAGGGGATTTCAGTGTACGCGTTTTGTGGGTGCAAACCCTTTCTCCCAAATGAAGTAGGTGAGAGGAAGGGGTTGCACTCCCAAAACACATCCATTGATCCCCCATTATGGCAGATAGCACATGTGGACATCAGGCATGGGATCAGGAGGTAAATACCCATTTTGACTCCCAAATTTTGTGCATCTTCAAAATTTGGCTTGGGTGATGAAGGCAATATCCAGACATTTAGGACATACTATGATGTCTGATATTGCATTCTGGTTTTCTATGTTGAACTTTGTAAGTTCCAGAGTTTTGTATGTTATGTTATTAAACATGTCTATTTTGAAAAACCCTCCTCTCCGGGGTGAGGGTCTGTGGAGGGAATCAGGTGCTCGCCCAGACCAAAAGCAAGAAAGAGGAATGGGGATCCTACCACGTTGTCCACATCAGGTGGCAATGCCAGGCCACCAGTCTGGAGACATTGGTAAAACTCCATCTGGGCAAAGACTCCTCCATCTGACATCCGGCCATTCTTCCCCATGTCCACATAGAGGGACTCATATTATGCCAACACCACCACCATTAACACTATACTATTAAACCCCTTATAGTTATAATAGTAAGACCCTGAATGGGGTGGTGGCATGATGTGGACATGCTTCCCATCTATAGCCTCTCCACAGTTGGAAAAGTCCCAACTGTTGGCAAATTGGGAGGCCACAGTCTGCCATTCCTGTGGTGTTGAAGGGAACTGTGAAGTCAAAACAGAAATAAAAAGTACTTTTTGCACATAACATTGCAAGCAGACTAAATAAAAACATTCTTGGCCGACTTCAGTATAAAAAATATTTAAGGAGTATTTCCAGACAAAAACCTCCAGCACTTTGCCTGAATTTAAGGACACACATAACATTTTTACACATTTTAGGGGGTGTTTTGGGTAAAGCACTACAATGGAGCTGACAAAATACATTGTTAAGTTACTAGGCTATAGGTGTACATGGGCCTAGGATAGCATGCTGGGGAGGTTAGTGAAGGCAAATCTACAGGAAGGCCAAAAAAGGAGCGTTAAAAGCTTCCAGCATGCATGAGGATAAAGAGGACATTCACAGCATATTACAATCATGGTAATTAGGGAATGATCAAATAAATACAATACATTAGCAAACATTAAATACATATAATGTGATGTTGAAGGATAAAACTTACCCTAATACAGTCCTTCTGCAGGACCTGAATGGTGGCAGAACAGGTCTCTGGAATAATGATCCTCAGAGCCTGGGGGGAGATGCCTGTAGAGAACTTGAGGTCCTGTAGACTTCTCCCAGTCGCCAAGTACTGCAAGGTAGCGACTAGCCTCTGCTCCGGAGTGATGGTTTGCCGCATGCAGGTGTCCTGCTTCGTAATATAAGGGGTGAGCAAAGCCAACAGACGGTGAAAAACAGGGTCTGTCATCCTGAGAAAATTCCTGAAATCATCAGGATTATTCTCCTGGATCTCACGAAGAAAAGGCATGTGCGAGAATTGGTCCCGCTGGATTAACCAATTCTTGGTCCATGAACTCCTCCCCACCCTGTTCATTGACTGGACTTGGGTCAAAGTATTAACCCCAACACCAAGCACGAACTCTATGACGAGTACATACTCGCAACATGGTTTCAAAACCGACGGATGGTCAGAACGAACGTAACAGAACACACTGAAGAACAGCAAGGCCTGTGAAGAGTGAGCTGAAAATCAGCAATGAGCGGACAAGAATGCCCTGAAAAACAGATACGAACTGACTGCACACATTGAAAACCAGATACAAACCCAAAAGCACAAACTGAACAGCAGTAAAACGATCTGAAAAAGCAGAAGTCTGAAAAGCTTGAATTGTCGCTAACCAAACTTCTACTAACACGAGATTAGCAGAAGGAGCCCAAAGAGTGGCACACTGGGTATTGAATCTCCTTTTTCTAGTCCTGTCATATGTGTTGTACGTCACTGCGTTCTTGACGGTCGGACTTTGGTGTGATCATGTGTATGCAAGACAGTTTCAGTGGAATTCCATCTGAACTCCATTGGAAAAACCTTCAGAGTTTATTAAGAAGGGAAAACCGGCTGTGTGTACAGGGCATTAGAGTTACCGCACCAATTTTCTTTGCAAGGGGACTTTTTTATTTACATTTAAATTTTATCAACAAAGTTGCTTTAACCACTTGTTGACTGGCCAGTAGCAAATTTACTTTGAGCCAGTGGCTTCCCTAGGCACCACGATGTATCAGTATGTTGTACCGAACTTACTGGTTTACAGGTGCATTTGCCCCTCTGCCTCTCGTACTGTGTTTGGACACAGCACAAGTTGGTCAGCATGCTTGCAGTCAATGATTTTAGCTGTGAACCTGCTGATTGCTGTGGCCAATCACAGCACAGATATATGTGTTGGTAAACACAAGCCATCTGGCTGTTTTATTCTCAGTGAATTCACTTACTGTTCAGAGCTAAAATCAGGAAGAAAAGCCAGCCAGTAAGTTAGTAAAATCAGCACACATACATTGGGTACACAGTTAACCCTTTGATTACCCTCATGATCACCTCTGTCACCCAGCCAGTGTCAGTAGTACAATGACAGTGTACAGTATTATCACTGATCACTGTATTAGTGCCACTAGTGACATCAGATCGTATCCCTCCAAACCAGTGTCAGTTAGTGGCAGTTCCTGATTGCCTGCCACACTACTATAGTCATACTATAAGTGATCACTGCCATTACTAGTATAGTGTTTGTCCAGGTACTTATCCTGGTTACGGTAAACACTATTGTCCCAAAAAAATTTAGTGTTAGCAGGATCAGCCCCAATTACTGCCAGCATTTTTGAGATGTAGCAAAATAAATTTTGGCCTAAATGTATGAAGAAGTTTGATTTTAATGGATGTTTTATAACAGTAGAAAATATTTAATTTTTCTGCCTTTTTTCATTCATATAGTAAATAAGAAAATAAAACCAGTGGTGATAAAATATCAGCAAAAGAGAGGTCTATATCCCCCTGTTTCATGATGGAAACCAAGACTGCAATGTTTATCCTCATGACACTACACAGGAAGCACCCTCATGGTTAACAGAGGATAGAATTAGAAATAGACTTGAGAGACTTAACATTAATAAGTCACTGGGACCAGATGGCTTACACCCAAGGGTCCTTAAGGAACTCAGTCAAGTAATTGCCAGTCCATTGTTCCTAATTTTTACGAACAGTCTATTTTCGGGAATGGTACCAGCTGATTGGAGAAAAGCCAATGTAGCACCAATATTTAAAAAAGAGCCAAGACATATCCCTGTTAACTATAGACCAGTTAGCCTAACATCAATAGTTTGCAAGTTCTCAGAGTGGATGATAATGGACAATATTTTAGTTATAAAAACTGTATTATTAGCAGTAATCAGCATGCCATGAAGAATCATTCTTGCCAAACTAACCTATTAACCTTCTATGAGGAGGTGAGCTGCTATCTAGATAAAGGAAGGCCTGTAGACGTGGTGTATCTGAATTTTGCAAAGACATTCGATACAGTTCCACATAAACGTTTACTGTACAAACTAAGGTCTGTCAGCATGGACCAAAGGATGAGTACATGGATTGAAAACTAGCTACAAGGGCAAGTCTGGATAAATAGCGAGTACTAGTGTAGAAAGCGGGGTCCCCAGGGTTCTGTCCTGGGACCAATCCTATCTAATTTATTCCTAAATAATCTGGAGGATGGGATAAACAGTTCAATCTCAGTATTTGAAAATGATACTAAGCTAAACAGGGCAATAACTTCTACGCAGGATGTGGAAACCTTGCAAGAAGATCTAAACAAATTAATGAGGTGGGTAACTACATGGCAAATGAGGATTAATAATAAAAATTGTAAAATAATGAATTTGGGTGGCAAAAATATGAATGAAATCTACTCATAGTTACATAGTTAGTAAGGTTGAAAAAAGACACCAGTCCATCCAGTTCAACCTGAGTGAGTGTCTACAACTGTCCCTATCCCTGTACACTCATGTCAGTCCCTACCCTCAAGGAGCCCACAATCCAAGGTCCCCATTCATATACTAAGGCCAATTTTGGACATAAGCCAATTAACCTAACAGCATGTCTTTGGCGTGTGGGAGGAAACCGGAGTACCCAGAGGAAACCCACGCAGGCACAGGGAGAACATGCAAACTCCAGGCAGGTAGTGTCGTGGTTGGGATTTGAACCAGCAACCCTTATTACTGCTAGGTGAGAGCACTACCCACTACAGCACTGTGCTGCCCACTAGGGTGAAACCCACTGGGGGAATCTAGATGAGAAAAGGACCTGGGGTCCTAGTAGATGACAGGCTGCTACAAGCAAAGCCAACAGAATATTGGCATTCATTAAAAGGGGCTTAGAGATAAAATGATAATTCTCCCACTTTACAAGACTCTGGTCTGGCCGCACCAGGCGTATGCCGCCCACTTCTGGGCAACAGTCCTCAGGAGGGATGCGCTGGTGCTGGAGAGGGTCCAGAGAAGGACAACAAAGCTAATAAAGGGACAGGAGGATCTCAGCTACAGGGAAAGACTTCAAGCACTGAACTTATTCTCTCTGGAGAAGAGACACGTGAGAGAGGATATGATTTCAATGTACAAATATTGTACTGGTGACCCCATGGTAGGGATAAAACTCATCTGTGCAAGAGAATATAAAAAGACATGCTGCCATTCACTAAAATTAGAAGAGAAGCAGTTTAAGCCTCAACTATGTAGAGCAGCGGTCCCCAACCTTTTTGGCATCGGGGGCCGGCTGCGTGGAAGAAAATGATGCCAAGGCCTGGTTGTGTGTGGGGGGGGGGGGGCTGCCCCATGGTTTGTAAGCGATTTTTCGTGGGCAGTTTGTCAGCACTTTATTTCTATTATTACATTGTAGTAATTAATGAAATAGTACAACTCACTATAATGCAGAATTAGTGGGAGCCCTGAGTGTATTACTTGCCAGGTTACCTGCCACCAGATGTGGAATGTCACTTGCCATGTCACCTGCCACATTGCCTGTCACTAGAAGGGGAATGTCACTTGCCATGTCACCTGCCACGTTGTCTCTCACCAGATGTGGAATATCACTTGCCATGTTGCCTGTCACAAGATGCGGAATGTCACTTGCCACGTCACCTGCCACGTTGCCTCTCACCAGATATGGAATGTCACTTGCCATGTCACTTGTCACGTTGCCTCTCACCAGATGCAGCATGTCACTTGCCACATCACCTGCCACGTTGCCTGTCACCAGATGCAGAATGTCACTTACCATGTCACCTGCCACATTCCCTGTCACTAGATGCAGAATGCCATTTGCCACGTCACCTACCACGTTGCCTCTCACCAGATGTGGACTGTTATTTGCCACACTGCCTGCCACTGCATTGGTGGCAGCACTGGCCCATCTAGCACAGAAGGGCACCGAATGAAGGCAGGAGAGCAGTGAGAGATGATGTCATCTGCTCCCTGCTGCACTTCCAACATTGAGGCTGATAGGACGGGAGAGCAGCGATGCGTGGGGTTGGATAGAGATGATGTAATCTCTCTGCTCCCCGCCACACTTCCGACATTGAGGCTGACAGAGTGGAAGAGCAGCGATGCGGCTGGGCGGAGAAAGATGATGTCACCTGCCGTGTTGCCTGCCCGTTCGCTGTCTCTTCCACCTGATGCTTATATGCTGGCCGCCCGGCTGTCTCATGCCGCCCGCCCGTGCCCGCTGAAGAAAGGCCATGGCCCGGTAGTAGGCCGCGGCCCGGGGGTTGACGACCCCTGGTGTAGAGGGTTCTTTACTGTTAGAACGGTAAGGATGTGGAATTCTCTTCCACAAGCAGTGGTTATAGCAGGAAACATTGATAATTTAAAAAAACTATTAGATAGGCACATTAACGACCACAACATACAGGGATATACATTGTAATATAAACAAAGCTCACACGCAGATTGGACTTGATGGACTTTTTTCTACCTCACCAACTATGTAACTATATATGTAATTTGCATCTAGTGTTGCATGACCGAGCATTTGCCAGTTAAAGTAGTGCAGTGCTGAATAGCAAAACATGTCCTGGTCATGGAGGGGGTAAAACCCTCTGGAGGTTAAGCGGGTAAACATCCTGCTTTGACAGTCTCCTAACATTTTTACATACGTATTCATTAACAAATGAGTTCCCAAAAATCAGTTTAGGTAAATATCATCCAATTAGGGTGTATTTAGACTGTTAATGACTTACCAAAAAGTCCAAACCAGATCCTTAAAGTTATCTAAAGGCATTTTGTTTAGACAATGGAATATTTTAAACCTTGGTCATTTTTCCCCCTGCTCCTGCTATTTCTTTGAGAAGGTTTTTCTTTTTTTTACAAGCAAGAGAAAATCCTCTTTAAAGTAAGGGTACCTCTGATCTTGGACAGTTGTCCCCAGACTTTGAGTCTCCATTGGAAAATTCCCCTCTACTCACGGTCTGGTGACAACCTTAACATTTTGGATTGCCTTTACCAGAACAAATAGGAGAGGGTGAATCTCCACAGCGGGGATGGAAAAAGAAGCTAAATTGTAACAGAAGTTCTAAATATTCTAGCCATTCCCACTCTGTTCAAAACTTGAGAAAAAAGGTTTTGGCTTCAGATACACTTTAATTGAGTAAAAACATAAACCGCCATGTATTTGAACTATTAATTTGACTATAATTTTCCCTCAATTTACATTGCAGGATATGGCAGAGCCTTAAGAGATACAACAAGAAGCCAGAAAGTTGGACAACCCAACAAAATCCAACAATAACTATAATATCAAAAAACGCGTTTGAATATTTGAGTTAAAGCTGACCTCTAGGCTTACAGTGCCTTGCGAAAGTATTCGGCCTCCTTGAACTTTTCAACCTTTTGCCACATTTCAGGCTTCAAACATAAAAATATAAAATATTTATTTTTTGTTAAGAATCACCAACAAGTGGGACACAATTGTGAAGTGGAAAGAAATCTATTGGATAATTTAAACTTTTTTAGCAAATAAAAAACTGAAAAGTGGTGCGTGCAAAATTATTCGGCCCCTTTACTTTCAGTGCAGCAAACTCACTGTCACGTACCTAGTAGTTGAGCCTGGAATGCAGGGAGCGGCCCCTCGTATCCCCTGGCTAATGAACCCCTGGAGATGGAGACAGGTATTCAATAGTTCAGGGGGCACAAGTGCCTGGCAGGTAGGACTGGTCCGGATAAGCAGCTGGGCACCGACAGCAAGTTGGTAGGGCTGATGGTACTTGACTGTAGCAGGCAGGCACAAGTGCGGAGGCTGGCTGGTAGGTGGGCGTCAGGAAATACTGGAACCCCAACAGGTAAACAGGAACAGCGGAGTCGGGTACAGGCCGGGTCAGTAGGAATCGATCAGCAAAGGTACAAGAGGATGAGGCAGAGACGTGGTCGGACAAGCAGAGGTCGTAGGCAGGCACCAACGGATCAAGGTCAAAGAACAAGCCGGGTGTCAAGGATCAAGGTAACAGGTACTGGTACAGAAAGCAAGGTCACGGACACGCTGTAGACTGGACAGCACGGATGGAAGGGAGCCAGTGACTTAAGAAGACCTTAGGGCGCCAAACGGACGTACGACGGGTCAGCGCGCCCCCGCGAGTAGACGTGCTCCCGTTTGTGACCCACGAGCGTGTGCGCGCTCGTTCGTGTTGACACGAGTGCGTTCGTTAGCTTTAGCGCGCGTCAAAGGGAAACGACGGGCTCTCCACGACAGGTTTCTACGGGTAAGTCTCCTGTGTATGGCCGAAACGTCCGAGTGATCGTGACACTCACTCCAGAAGTTCAGCGAGGATCTCTGAATGATCCAATGTTGTCCTAAATGACTGATAGTGATAAATAGAATCCACCTGTGTGTAATCAAGTCTCTGTATAAATGCACCTGCTCTGTGATATTCTCAGGGTTCTGTTGAAAGCGCAGAGAGCATCATAAAGACCAAGGAACACACCAGGCAGTTCCGTAATACTGTTGTGGAGAAGTTTAAAGCCGGATTTGGATACAAAAAGATTTCCCAAGCTTTAAACATCCCAAGGAGCACTGTGCAAGCGATCATTTTGAAATGGAAGGAGTATCAGACCACTGCAAATCTACCAAGACCTGGCCGTCCCTCTAAACTTTCAGCTCAGACAAGGAGAAGACTGATCAGAGATGCAGCCAAGAGGCCCATGATCACTCTGGATGAACTGCAGAGAACTACAGCTGAGGTGGGAGAGTCTGTCCATAGGACAACAATCAGTCATACACTGCACAAATCTGGCCTTTATGGAAGAGTGGCAAGAAGAAAGCCATTTCTCAAAGATATCCATAAAAAGTCTCATCTAAAGTTTGCCACAAGCCACCTGGGAGACACACCAAACATGTGTAAGAAGGTGCTCTGGTCAGATGAAACCAAAATCGAAATTTTTGCCCACAATGCAAAACGATATGTTTGGCGTAAAAGCAACACAGCTCATCACCCTCAACACACCATCCCCACTGTCAAACATGGTGGTGGCAGCATCATGGTTTGGGCCTGCTTTTCTTCAGCAGGGACAGGGAAGATGGTTAAAATTGAGGGCAAGATGGATGCAGCCAAATACAGGACCATTCTGGATGAAAACCTGTTGGAGTCTGCAAAAGACCTGAAACTGGGACGGAGATTTATCTTCCAACAAGACAATGATCCCCAACATACAGCAAAATCTACAAAGGAATGGTTCACAAATAAACGTATCTAGGTGTTAGAATGGCCAAGTCAAAGTCCAGACCTGAATCCAATCGAGAATCTGTGGAAAGAGCTGAAAACTGCTGTTCACAAACGCTCTCCATCCAACCTCACGGAGCTCGAGCTGTTTTGCAAGGAAGAATGGGCAAGAATTTCAGTCTCTCAATGTGCAAAACTGATAGAGACATACCCCAAGTGACTTGCAGCTGTAATCGCAGCAAAAGGTGGCTCTACAAAGTATTAACGCAAGGGGGCCGAATAATTTTGAACGCCCCACTTTTCATTTTTTTATTAGTTAAAAAAGTTTCAAAAATCCAATAGATTTCGTTCCACTTCACAATTGTGACCCACTTGTTGGTGATTCTTCACAAAAAATTAAAATTTTATATCTTTATGTTTGAAGCCTGAAATGTGGCAAAAGGGGGCCGAATACTTTCGCAAGGCACTGTATGTAAAATGTAATCATGAATTAGGCTGACTAATCTGAGCACTGCATAGGTTAAACACTAATTTCTTCTAGGTGATGATGAATAATGCCGCGTACACATGACCTGACTTTTTGACAGACTATGTCCGAAGGATTTTTGGTGGAGGTCCGACGGACTTTCTGAACGAAATGGACTTGGCCATACACGACCGGACTAAACCAGTTCGAAAGTCGGTTCATTTTGAACGTGATGATGTAAACGGGACTAAACAAGGAAGTTCAATATCCAGTAGACAATAGCTGCCCTTGCATCGTATTTGGTCCGTCGGACTAGAACACAGACGACCGGAATTCCCGATTTTTAGTCTGTCGGACTTGAGTCTGTCCGATAGATTTGAAACATGTTTTATTTCTAGCCCACACACGATCGAATTGTCTGACAGATTCCGGTCTGCCGGACCAAGAACCGTAAAGTCTGATTGTGTGTACGCGGCATAAGAACAAATACTTTGTTTATTCTTCGCTCCCCCCAGCATCTGATGTTCTTCTTGGCTCTCCAACACTCTCAGGATGTGGGCAGGACTTCATAGCCCTCACGTACAATGCCGGACCTTTGGTGATGTTACAAAGTCTGCAAATGATGGCGGGGCAAGGAGACATGGGTTCAGGGGATGGTCCTACAGCATGGAGGAAGCTTGTGGGAGTGAGGAATAAGATAAGTATATATTCTTATTCAAATTCCTCTAGAAAAAGTAAGCATTTTATCCCATGCAGTGTGGGGTGGGTGGGGTTCCTACTGCATAGTTACATTTTAAAGCCGCCTGGAGTTGGACTTTAATGGTACAGAACAGAACAGAACAGAACAAAAAGCTCTGTTTTTATAAACCCCTTCTTTAAAATGTATCTGTGCCCATGTAAGGTGAAGCAACAGGGCCACTTTAATGCAGACTTCTACAGATGCATATACTCTGCTCTGTGAAAGGAATAACCTGCGTAAGCTACAAATGGCCGGAGTTGTTGCTCACACAGCACTCTGCCATGTGATAAAAAAGATTGGCTGTCACATGGAGTTAGTAATTTGTTTCTCCATACCCAGAAGCACCGATTATTTCCTTCAGCTCCTGGCAGCAAACATACTGGCATTGCAGTGAAGGATAGGTAGGTATATACTGCTGGGAATGGGGATCATAAAGCCTGAATTATTAACTTTAAGGTGCCCTTTGTAATTAGATCACAAATTTGCAAAGTCTATATGCATAGTTAGATGAACAAAAACCCCCAGCTGACGGATCTCAAGGATCTCTTTTGTCCCTCAGAAGTTAGGTCAGCATGGGGGGTTTTGACTAAGCACATAAATATACATACTTGGCATGTGCATGTTGTCCAGCTTAACCCAATAATAGATGCTAAGGGCAGGAAATCTGGAAATATAGCCTAGAGCTCCACAGCAATTAATCTTACTCTTATATTCCAAATCACAATACTATAATGGCACTAGGAATCATATGATTATGACTAGCAAATTCACATTTCCTTGTACTGTTTTCTTTTTTTTATAATGGCTTTTGGTTGCTAGTCATTTCAAAAGGTACATTCCATTATAAGCAATGCATAGCAATGGTCTGCCTAAAAAGAATATCAATGTTTGGTGGGTGGGCTGTAGCTAAAGTCTTAGCCCTTGTACACACGGTCGGACATTCCGACAACAAAATCCATCAGATTTTGTCCGAAACTTGTGTTGCATACACACGGTCGGACAAAGTTGTCAGAAAATCCAATCGTACATAACGTGACAACATTATTTCGTTACGACGGGACTACGTTCAGGCTAGTAGCCAATAGCTTTGGTCTAGGAATTTGATCTGAGCATGCGTGGCACTTTGTCCAATTGGAATTCTCTACACACAATCGGACAAAGTCCGATCGGATCATGTTGTCGGAAAGTTTTACAGCCCAGCTCTAAAACTTTGTCCGTCGGATATTCCAATGGAAACAGTCAGATGGAGCCCACACACAGTTGGATTATCCGACAACACGGTCCGATCGGACATTTTCCGTCGGAATGTCCGACCATGTGTACAAGGGCTTACTGTTTTCAGCCTAACAAAAAAAATGAAGTTCTTCAGCTAAACTTTGGTGGAATCTAGCTGATTTTTTTTGTTCTGTATAGAGTGTGGAAGGGATTTAGAACGCAAGCAAAATTTAAACTAAAAATTCAATGGTATGCCACATTATTGTTAAACAATACCAATGTTATTTAAATGTAAGGTTTTTCATTTGTAATATTTATACTGTATCTGTAAACAAATATATCTCAAAGGAGATGTAAAATTATATGCATAGCTGTGAACAGCTGTTACATGCAACTCTGGACACATGCCCTCTTCAAAAGGTATAAAAGGTATGTATTGACTATCAGCCCTGACTACTGAGAGATAATCTCAGGATCAGCACAGTGTTTCTGCTGATAAATTACAGATTCAGGGATAAAAATACACTGCTCTGCTTTTGTTGTCATCCAACATCCTGGAAAATATATGCATACAACTACATATATCTGAAGAAATCATGAGATATTTAACATTATTTATAATTTGGTTTTAAGGATGCATGGTAGACGCGCATATTTATGATATTACCAGCCCAATTAAACTTTTAGTTCAAGTCATCTAAATACATGCATGTGCATCAAAACAAAAGGTGTGAAAAGTCATACAGCTTGTTTACTTTAGTGAGCAGCCACAGCAGACTAGAAAGGCATGGCCACTGCCAGCTTTGTTCAATCTAAATTTATTGAAATACCTACAAAGTTACAGATATATAAACAAGCGTAATATCAAGAGGTATTGAAAAGTTTCTATGAATACAATTCATTAGAGAGGTGAACGGTACAATAAAAATCTTATCACAGTTGGTAAAAGAAAAAAAAAAAAAAAAGAGAGGGTGCATAACAACGTCTAACACATCAAAGACAATTATACATGAATTTGAAACTTTATGAACCATGGTCGCACATCATATTATACATCAATGATGCTTTAGTATGTGAATGAAAAAGAGTGACATGGAGAGTCACAAAGAGAATGGGAAAGGTGCAGGTCAGGACTAGATAAAGAAAGCAAGATAAGAGCAAGGTAAGATAGATAAGATAGAGATACATTGAAAAAAAGAAAAAAAGAAGAAATGGTGGGACTTTATATGAAGCATGTCACTATATTACTTGAACCACTCGATTTACATATTATTCCATTTATTAGTACATTTATTAAATCAATTATGTATTATGATTATGATTCTTTAGCTTAATTATTTATTAATTTATTATGTACTATTTACCTATTGTATGCATGGCTTGTACTAATAAATGGAATAATATGTAAATCGAGTGGTTCAAGTAATATAGTGACATGCTTCATATAAAGTCCCACCATTTCTTCTTTTTTTCTTTTTTTCAATATATCGGGGATGGAGGTGTATGTATATATAGTATACCGCCTCATATAAAGTCCCAATGTTCGCTCTAGTTTTTCAATTTAATAGGGATGGAAGCATGTCACTAAATTATTATACGTTACTGTCTATTACAATCTGTGACCTATTGTTCGGTACACTTTCAGCTCGTTATTGCGGGGGATCAGTTTTGGCAGCTGGGGTCAGGCTTTGGCCGTGTTGTATCCCCGGAAGCTGGATGCTCGCGGCGGGACGACGCCACGCCTACACTCGAGCGGATGATGTCATTACGACGCCGTCACGCCGATGTGTATTTCATTCCGCGCATTTCATGTGAGGGACGGGAGTGCCAGACGCCGAGCGGTTTGTACTCGGATGGTGGCGCCGTCTCCTCTCACTGCGCCGTGTGGCGTTGATGGTCACCCCCAATGCACGGCTATTATACACACTGCACGGGTCCCCCCCCTCCCCCTGCCGACTTTTTTCAGCCGGCTATATCTACCTCACATACTGCTGCACGACTTGGATTGCTTCTTTCCACTCATCTAATTTAAGGTATTTACATCTCAGCACATCCTTTTGGCACACTTTAATTCCACATATCTTCATCCTAACTATTTTCCTCCTTTTACTCACCTTAGCATCCTGTCCTACTCTTTCTTATCTTTACAAGTCCTTATTAAACCTCTCAACTGTGGGAATAGATTATATACTATATATATATTCTTTATACATTTTGTTATATATATTTTTTATTCTTCTATATTATTATTATTTTCTCTAATCCCCACAGACATTTCTGGGAAGTTGTTTTAATATGGATTGACTTCACCACCATTACACACCTCACTGATGTCACTGAATTCTCTATATTTTTTGTTTCCTGGTTTCTGGTGTTTGCCGTGTATTTCGAGGTTTTCCATCTCAGCTTCCGGGGACAACATGTTCTATAATGGGTCTCGCTTTTAGTTTCTACAAACAAATGTACCTATATACTATGGATAGGTGAGAATGTTTTGGGACCATTTATGCCCCCTTTGCTCCCCCCTTTTTCATATAGTTATATTATATCATATATTATTTATATACCTTTTACTTATTTGGCTTTTTTATGAGAATCTGATGTAAGGGGCTGGTGATGGGACTCTGATGTAAGGGGCTGGTGGTGGGACTCTGTTGTAAGGAGCTGGTGGTGGGACTCTGATGTAAGGAGCTGGTGGTGGGACTCTGATGTAAGGACCTGGTGGTGGGACTCTGATGTACGGAGCTGGAGGTGGGACTTTGATGTAAGGACCTGGTGGTGGGACTCTGATGTAAGGAGCTGGTGGTGGGACTCTGATGTAAAGAGCTGGTGATGGGACTCTGATGTAAGGGGGCTGCTGATGAGAATCTGATGTAAAGGGGCTGCTGATGAGAATCTGATGTAAGGGGCTGCTGATGAGAATCTGATGTAAGGGGGCTGCTGATGAGAATCTGATGTAAGGGGGCTGCTCATGAGAATCTGATGTAAGTGGGGCTGGTGATGGGACTCTGATATAAGGGGCTGGTGATGGGACTCTGATGTAAGGGGCTGGTGATAGGACTCTGATGTAAGGAGCTGGTGATGGGACTCTGATGTAAGGGGCTGGTGATGGGACTCTGATGTAAGGGGGTGCTGATGGGACTCTGATGTAAGGGGGTGCTGATGGGACTCTGATGTAAGGGAGTGCTGATGGGACTCTGATGTAAAGGGGGTGCTGATGGGACTCTGATGTAAAGGGGGTGCTGATGGGACTCTGATGTAAAGGGGTGCTGATGGGACTCTGGTGTAAAGGGGCTGGTGATGTGACTCTGATGTAAGGGGGCTGCTGATGAGAATCTGATGTAAAGGGGCTGGTGATGAGAATCTGATGTAAAGGGGCTGCTGATGAGAATCTGATGTAAAGGGGCTGGTGATAGGACTCTGATGTAAAGGGGCTGGTGATAGGACTCTGATGTAAAGGGGCTGGTGATGAGAATCTGATGTAAGGGGCTGGTGATGAGAATCTGATGTAAGGAGGTGCTGATGGGACACTCAAAACGTAAGTGGGCCGGTCTGGATGACGTCCAGGGCCGAATTTCTGTCCCAGTCCAGCCCTGTGTAAAATCATATCTTTAAATGAGAATCTGATGTAAAGGGGCTGGTGATGAGAATCTGATGTAAAGGGGCTGGTGATGGGACTCTGATGTAAAGGGGCTGGTGATAGGACTCTGATGTAAGGGGGCTGCTGATGAGAATCTGATGTAAAAGGGCTGCTGATGAGAATCTGATGTAAAGGGGCTGGTGATAGGACTCTGATGTAAAGGGGCTGGTGATAGGACTCTGATGTAAAGGGGCTGGTGATAGGACTCTGATGTAAGGGGGCTGCTGATGAGAATCTGATGTAAAGGGGCTGGTGATGAGAATCTGATGTAAAGGGGCTGGTGATGAGAATCTGATGTAAAGGGGCTGGTGATGGGACTCTGATGTAAAGGGGCTGGTGATAGGACTCTGATGTAAGGGGGCTGCTGATGAGAATCTGATGTAAAGGGGCTGCTGATGAGAATCTGATGTAAAGGGGCTGGTGATAGGACTCTGATGTAAAGGGGCTGGTGATAGGACTCTGATGTAAAGGGGCTGGTGATAGGACTCTGATGTAAGGGGGCTGCTGATGAGAATCTGATGTAAAGGGGCTGCTGATGAGAATCTGATGTAAAGGGGCTGGTGATAGGACTCTGATGTAAAGGGGCTGGTGATAGGACTCTGATGTAAAGGGGCTGGTGATGAGAATCTGATGTAAGGGGCTGGTGATGAGAATCTGATGTAAGGAGGTGCTGATGGGACACTCAAAACGTAAGTGGGCCGGTCTGGATGACGTCCAGGGCCGAATTTCTGTCCCAGTCCAGCCCTGTGTAAAATCATATCTTTAAATTCCATCGGCTTAGCAAGAGTTTCTCATATTGAAGGAAAAGAATGAATATAGGACACCACTTGTTGCCTCTTTAACCACTTTAGTAGGTTTTGTGAATATGCAGAAGAAAAGGTGTTTATTGTTAACCACTTGCCGCCCGCCCTATTACAAATTGACGGCGGCAAAGTGGTTTCATAATCCTAACCGGACGTCATATGACGTGATTAGGATTATGAGCCGCTGCGCGCCCCCGGGGGCGCGCATCGCGGCGATCGTTGTTGCGGGGTGTCAGTCTGACACCCGGCAACTACGATCTCGGTAAAGAGTCTCCGACGGAGACTCTTTACCATGTGATCAGCCGTGTCCAATCACGGCTGATCACAGTGTAAATGGGAAGAGCCGGTGATCGGCTTTCCCTCACTCGCGTCTGTCAGACGCGAGTAGAGGAGAACCGATCGGCTGCTCCTCTGACAGGGGGGGTCTGTGCTGATCGATTATCAGCACAGCCCCCCCGAGGATGCCCACACTGGACCACCAGGGACACCACTAGACCACCAGGAAAAAGGTAATAAAAATCCATAATCCTCCCTAGACCACCAGGGTGCCAGTCAGCACAATGGGTGCCAATCAGTGCCCATAATGGATGCCAATCAGTGGCCACAATGGGCATCACTGATTGGCATGCATTATTGTTTGGCACTGATTGGCATCCATTACTATAACACCGATGCCGCCTATGAGTGCCCACCTGTGCCGCCTATGAGTGCCCACCTGTGCCGCCTGAGTGCCCACCTGTGCCGCCTGAGTGCCCACCTGTGCCGCCTATCCATGCCCACCTGTGCCGCCTATCCATGCCCACCTGTGCCGCCTATCTATGCCCACCTGTGCTGCCTATCTATGCCCACCTGTGCCGCCTATCCATGCCCACCTGTGCCGCCTATCCATGCCCATCCGTGCCGCCCATCCGTGCCACCCATTCGTGCCAGCTATCAGTGCCAATTTGTGCCACCTATCAGTGTCCGTCCGTGTCGCCCATCCGTGTCGCCCATCCGTGTCGCCCATCCGTGTCGCCCATCAGTGCCGCCTATCAGTGCCACTTCATTGGTGCCACATTGGTGCCCATCAGTGCCACCTTATCAGTGCCCATCAGTGTAGCCCCATCAGTGCCCATCAGTGAAGGAGAAAACATTTTTTTTTTCAAAATTTTTGGTATTTTTTTATTTGTAGCGCAAAAAATAAAAACCGTAGAGGTGATCAAATACCACCAAAAGAAAGCTCTATTTGTGGGAAAAAAAATGATAAAAATTTCATTTGGGTACAGTGTAGCATGACCGCGCAATTGTCATTCAAAGTGCGACAGCGCTGAAAGCTCAAAATTGGTCTGGGCAGGAAGGTGTTTAAGTGCCCTGTATTGAAGTGGTTAAGGATGGGTCCACTTGGAGAACCTGGGTGTGTCTCATGTGGTCCTGTTTGAACCAGCTTCCAAAGCCCATTACATGCAAGGCCAGTGGCAAAGACGGGGACCCAAATAGGGGGTGTCTGCTGCCAACTTGCTGTAGGGAAGAACCTCTGCTTTCTGTATGGAAGCAGTGGTCTGCCTACAGAAGTCTGATTCAACCCTGGCTAAGTTACAACTTGAGCTCTCCAAAGAGCAGGGAGCATGAATTTTTCTGTTTGAAGAGATATAGGTCTCACGCATTGGGGGGTTGCTGGACTTCAGCAATGGGACCAATGATTCCACAAAGAGAGCAAGGGTCCTTCTTTGCAACATACTGGCAGGGGACAGACTTTACTAAGGCTGTGACTGCTTTCTAAAGAAAATGAACCGTAAGAACTTTTTGTTTTTATACACCTGCAATGTATTTAGCAGATTATCACTGAAAGTTGAGCTTTAACAGAGTTACATGGTTGGGTGTGAGTCGAAATTACTCAGTATAAAGTATTTTTATGGACAACTTAAATATTTCTTGTTTCAGTTTTTCTTTTATTCTTCCCCAGGCAAATCTTTATTTTAATTTTGGATAAAGTGAAAAATCATTAGAACCCTTCTTGGGGTTTTCAACTGTCAGGGGCTGTATTAGAGATATTTCTCCTTACTTTTTGTCTTGGTTAGAGTGGTTTCATCAAATTAGCAGTTAGAAGTTAAACATGTTTTGTAAAGTAATAAAAGGATAGAATCCCTGTCAAAATTTTACTGGCTCATCCGGCCTATGAGGTGGTCATACTAATCACCCATCAGCATTCCTCTATGTTTATATGTTCTTTAGACATCTTGATCAACAATACCACATACTGGTGAAAGAGGACCTTCTGAACTCCCAAACATAATGACTTTTTTATGATGTAAGTGACTGCATAAAATTAAATCTGGACTTTATACATTCTGCTTTTGCCACTTTCCTCATTGCACACCCAACATTTCATTGCTGTCTGTGTCTCCATTAAAGATCTTCCTTCACATCCTGCTTAGTACAACTGTTTCCACCAGAAAAGTGAGGGCAAATCTCTGTAACAGAGCCTCTAATAACAGTAAAAAAAAACATTTGGCTGAACTTACAGTTTTTAAGTTATTGTTTTATATTTACTTTTTAACTATGTATACAGTTTATGTTTTACAAATACACACTAAACTCTTGACAAAGGATTGCCAGAGCACTATGCGTTAATAATTATAGTATGCATTTTTTCAAAAGACTGTAAAGAAATGGATGTGAAAAGAATTGCCTTTAAGAAAGCTGTAATTTGAAATAATCCCACTGATGGACACTGCTATATATGTGTGAGAAGCCTTAAAGACCATACATAGAAATAGAAAAGTGATGTCAGAAAAAAGACAGAGAAGTCCAGTGAGTGCCCATATTTTTGTTTTGTTTTGTTTGTTTTTTTACATGACACGATGCCAAAACAGTTTGGGAATACACAAACCAACAGGTGAAGGAAGAACTCAGGACTCCTACATGGAATAACATGAATTCATCTGTCCTTTGAAAATGTTTGTATTTGAATGCAGAGCATTTTCTGATTGCTGGAACATTTCAGGAAAAACAAGCACCAATCACTCCCTTTTCTATGTAAAAAAGGAGAGGGAGGTGTTAATCATGCATGCATGATTTCAGTTAATTGACCGAGTTAAGGCTCATACGAAAAATACAGTTTTCAAAGCGATCATAAGATATTCTGATCGTTAGTACAAAGCTTTCGAGTCGATCACAACAACTCATAGGAAAATGATCCGATGGGTCAAGCTCAAAAATATTTCTCGTACGAAACCAGTTCGTACAATTTTCATTTAAGCAGTACAGTTGTTGGGACATCTACACAATTCAAATCTTTTTTGGCTCTATACACCACCACAATGGATTTGAAATTATACGAACAAGATGTGCTTTAACTGCAGACTTCCAGCTTTAATTTGAGGGTATTTACATCCAAATCAGGTGAACGTTGTAGGAATTACAACAGTTTGTATATGTGCCTCCCACTTTTTAAGGGACCAAAAGTAATGGGACAGATTAACAATCATCCATCAAACTTTCACTTTTTAATACTTGGTTGCAAATCCTTTGCAGTCAATTACAGCCTGAAGTCTGGAACACATAGACATTACCAGACACTGGGTTTCATCCCTGGTGATGCTCTGCCAGACCTCTACTGCAACTGTCTTCAGTTCCTGCTTGTTTTTGGGGCATTTTCCCTTCAGTTTGTTTTCAGCAATTGAAATGCATGCTCAATCGGATTCAGGTCAGGTGATTGACTTGGCCATTGCATAACATTTTACTTCTTTCCCTTAAAAAACTCTTTGGTTGCTTTCGCAGTATGCTTCGGGGCATTGTCCATCTGCACTGTGAAGCGCCGTTCAATAGTTCTGAAGCATTTTGCTGAATATGAGCAGATAATATTGCCCGAAACACTTCAGAATTCATCCTGCTGCTTTTGCCAGCAGTCACATCATCAATAAATACAAGAGAACCAGTTCCACTGGCAGCCATACATGCCCACGCCATGACACTACCACCACCATGCTTCACTGATGAGGCAGTATGCTTTGGATCATGAGCAGTTTCTTTCCTTCTCCATACTCTTCTCTTCCCATTACTCTGGCACAAGTTGATCTTGATCTCATCTGTCCATAGGATGTTGTTCCAGAACTGCAAAGGCTTTTTTAGATGTTGTTTGGCAAACTCTAATCTGGTCTTCCTGTTTTTGAGGCTCACCAATGGTTTACATCTTTTGGTGAACCCTCTGTATTCACTCTGGTGAAGTCTTTTCTTGATTGTTGACTTTGACACACATACATCTACCTCCTGGAGAGTGTTCTTGATCTGGCTAACTGTTGTGAAGGGTTTTTTTTTCACCAGGGAAAGAATTCTTCAGTCATCCACCACTGTTGTTTTTCTTTTGGTGTTGCTGAGCTCACCAGTGCGTTCTTTCTTTTTAAGGATGTTCCAAACAGTTGATTTGGCCACACCTAATGTTTTTGCTACTTCTCTGATGGGTTTGTTTTATTTTTTCAGCCTAATGATGGCTTGCTTCACTGATAGTGACAGCTCTTTGGATCTCATATTGAGAGTTGACAGCAACAGATTCCAAATGCAAATAGCACACTTGAAATGAATTCTGGACTTTTTATCTGCTCCTTGTAAATGGGATAATTAGGTAATAACACACACCTGGCCATGGAACAGCTGAGCAGCCAATTGTCCCATTAGTTTTGGTCCCTTAAAAAGTGGGAGGCACATATACAAACTGTTGTAGTTCCTACACCGTTTACCTGATTTGGATGCAATAGCCTCAAATGAAAGCACATCTTCTTTGTTTCATTTCAAATCCATTGTGGTGGTATACAGAGCCAAAAATATTAGAATTGTGTTGATGTCCCAATATTTATGGACCTGACTGTACATTACAACACGATACATCACTTTTTTTTTCTGTCGTACAAGAATTTTGTTAACTTTAGTAAACTCATCATTTTCGATATAAGACTAGCATGCAAAAAAAACAAAAATGGACGATCATTCCTCCAAACAATCTCATTGTGTGTACTAGGCATTAAATAGTTTTGTGCAGCAGGTCCCCTAAGTTCAAGACCAGGCAGGTGTCTCACTTATCATTGTTCATTTGGGACAGCTGCCTGTTTATGTGCACCTTTAGGCTAATAGATTATTTCTTAAGAAGAAATGGACAAAGTTATCATGTTAAAGCAGAACTTCACCCAAAAGGGGAAGTTCCACTTTTCCTTCCCCCTTCCTTTACATTTAGCACTTTTTTCTTGGGGGGTGGGGGGAGAAGGTACCCGATTTTGACAGGTACCCACTCCCCTACTTCTGGTCCTAGCATTGCGGTGATCTGAGATGAAGTTTGGGCCCCCCCACTCCTTCCCCTGCAGCCTTCTGGGACACATCACAGGTCCCAGGAGACTGCAGGACCAATCACAAACTGCAGAGCAGCTTGCAAATGAACAGTTGGAAGCCAGCTGTGAAGAATGCGGCACCTGCACCAAAAGATGTTTGAAGAATCGGCTCGGATGGGAACAGTACTGGATCCAGGGGCAGGTAATTGTGAGACATGTCTCACTGCATATCTATTTCATGTTTAACGTTCTTGACAGCAATTTCTTTTGCTATCTGCACATATGTATAAGCCATTTTTAATTATTTTCAACATTACCATTAGTTACATAGTTACATAGTAGATGAGGTTGGAAAAAGACAAAAGTCCATCAAGTCCAACCTATGTGTGTGATTTGTCAGTATTACATTGTATATCCCTGTATGTTGTGGTCATTCGGGTGCTTATCTAATAGTTTCTTGAAACTATCAATGCCTCTCCCCGCTGAGACCACTGCCTGTGGAAGGGAATTCCACATCCTTGCTGCTCTTACAGTAAAGAACCCTCTAGGTAGTTTAAGGTTAAACTTCTTTTCTTCTAATTTTATTGAGTGGCCACGTGTCTTGTTAAACGCCCTTCCACAAAAAAGTTTTTTCCCTATTGTGGGGTCACCAGTATTGTATTTGTATATTGAAATCATATCTCCTCTCAAGCGTTTCTTCTCCAGAGAGAATAAGTTCAGTGCTCACAACCTTTCCTCATAACTAACATCCTCCAGACCCTTTATTAGCTTTGTTGCCCTTCTTTGTACTTGCTCCATTTCCAGTACATCCTTCCTGAGGACTGGTGCCCAGAACTGGACCACATACTCTAGGTGCGGCCGGATCTGTGTCTTTTAGAGTGGGAGAATTATTGTTTTATCTCTGGAATTAATCCCCTTTTTAATACATGCCAATATTCTGTTTGCTTTGTTAGCAGCAGCTTGGCATTGCATGCCGCTGCTGAGCCTATGATCTACTGGGACCCCCAGGTCCTTTTCCATCCTAGATTCCCCCAGAGGTTCTCCCCCCATTGTTAGATTGCATTTCAAATTTTTGCCACCCACATTATTTTACATTTTTCTACATTAAACCTCATTCGCCATGTAGTTGCCCACCCCATTTATATGTTCAGATCTTTTTGTAAGGTTTCCACATCCTGCGTTATTGCCCTGCTTAGCTTCGGATTGTCCACAAATACAGAGATTGAACTGTTTACCCCACTCTACCAGGTCGTTTATGAACAAATTAAATAGGATTGGTCCCAGCACAGAACCCTGGGGAACCCCACTACCCACCCCTGATCATTCCGAGTACTCCCCATTTATCACCACCCTCTGAACTCGCTTTTGTAGCCAGTTTTCAATCCATGTACTCACCCTATGGTCCATGCCAACAGACCTTATTTTGTACAGTAAACATTTATGGGGAACTGTGTCAAATGCTTTTGCAAAATCCAGATACACCAAGTCTTCAGGCCTTCCTTTATCTAGATGGCAACTCACGTCCTCATAGAAGGTTAATAGATTGGTTTGGCAAGAAGGATTCTTCATGAATACATGCTGATTACTGCTAATGATACCGTTGTCATTACTAAAATCTTGTATATAGTCCCTTATCATCCCCTCCAAGAGTTTACATGCTATTGATGTTAGGCTAAGTGGTCTGTAATTCCCACGGATGTATATTGGGCCCTTTTTAAATATTGGTGCTACATTGCCACACTTTTCTCCAATCAGCTGGTACAATTCTTGTCAGTAGACTGTCAGTAAAAATTAGGAACAATGGTCTGGCAATTACTTGACTGAGTTCCCTAAGTACCATCGGGTACAAGCCATCTGGTCCCAGTGATTTATTGATGTTAAGTTTCCCAACTCTAATTTTAATTCTGTCCTTTATTAACCATAGGGATGCTTCCTGTGATGTGTCATGAGGATAAACACTGCAGTTTTGGTTACTGTAGCCCCCCGATTCCCTCGTGAAGACTGAGAATAATAAATTCAATACCTTCGCTATCTCCCCATCCTTTGTAACCAGATGTCCTTCCTCATTCTTTATTGGGCCAATATGGTCTGTCCTCCCTTTTTTACCATTTCCATACCTAAAGAATTTTGTGGGATTTTTTTGCTCTCTTCCGCTATCTGTCTTTCATGTTCTATCTTAGCCATCCTTATTGCCCCCTTACATTTATTGTTGCATTCTTTATAAAGTCTGAATGCTGATGATGATCCCTCAGTCTTGTATTTTTTGAAGGCCTTCTCCTTTGCTTTTATATACATTTTTACATTGGAGTTAAACCATCCAGGACTTTTGTTCGCATTTTTAAATTTATTGCCCAATGGGATGCATTGGCTAATGCCCTTATTTACATTTTATCCTGTTGTTTAATAAAATTCATATTTTTTTATGCATCTTTGGAGTCTTGCTTAGGAGTATTGATGGTGGACGTGCCTTTAAAGTCTCTTTCCATTGGAGGGTATTCCTTTTGCTCGACTGGGATGTTAGCACCCCTGTAGCTCTTTACCATGCATACTACTGTTTAAAGTTGAACCAAAGTAAAAAAAAAAAAATCAGAGTCTTTGGTAGAAAAAGTCTGTATATCTCTTCTGCCAAAACGATCCTCCCTCTTTCTCCTAGCATTTTTTTCTGTGCGTATACTGTTGGTCTACTCTTAGGCGTACATTTATGAAGCAGTGAAATGTAGAGGCGATCATTCTTCTTTGTGTGCCAGTTTATGAGGCTTTGTAGATCACTTCCTTTGGAGGAGTAAAGTGATATACAAATGCTTCAAACAGTGGAGAATGGCCCCTGATACTGGAATCTAGTGAGACTTTACAAGATTACAGTACCAGAAATTCACAGAAACACAGAGATGTCCGTTTATTAAGCAGTGATAAATTATCACTACTCAGTACACGGACAGACGGTGTGGTTAATGTTAATAAAATAAATAGTCAACCTTCATAATATATATTATATATTAGCTGGTGAATTATATATTAGCTGGTGAATCAGGGAGGGTGAATTCTGACTCGGATTGCCAGTGAAGTGCTGAGATCACCGCTCCGGATCACCGCTGTTCATAGTTTCATAAACAGACACCTTAGCATCTGTAAGAATGGAGTTGGATGCTAGGGCTGTGAAACTCCGGCATACAAGCACAGGAATGACATCATCAGTGGCTGACCAATGGCTACAGAGAGAAGATTTCAGATTTGAAAAAAGCAGCAGAGAAGATGGCAGCATTGATGATGGAGATGAAGTGGAAGACCTGTCAATGCTCTATTCCTGTAACTACAGATGGCAATGTCTGAAGGCTCCTGAAGAAGTCTGAATGATAAAGCATTTAGGGCAAGGCTTGAAGACCATCATATATGCTGGATACAAGCTTACTGCTGTCCTAATTTATTATTGGTAATATATTGAGGTTGTGTTGGACACTAGTTTTAGAACCACAGCTTTAGAACCTGACCAGCTGACTTTTGAGTACATGTTGTTGATCATTATGAGAAGCATTTTCTGACCGACCTACGGTCTGGGGGTCTTTATTTTTAGTAAATTATTTTTCTTTTTTCTTCGGAGGATCGCACTGGTAATGTATGGGGAATGTGAGCATCTTAATATTGGATTCCTGATAACCTCACGTGAAGTTAATCTGCTGGGGCTTCCTATTACTGGAGATTCATTTATGGACACATATAGACTTTATTTGACATATTGCATTTTATTTTATATTTATTGTTTTTTGCATTATATCGTAGTTCTGCCTTTGGATGTATTTGCATTCATAATTTATTACTATTATATTTGATTTTGGGTTAGCTGCTTTTTTGGGTAATATGAAGTCTATGGACATTATCATGTTTTTTTATTATAGTTTTTTTCAGTGAAGATTCTCCTACAAAATGCCCAAGTCTGCTAACTTTACCCAGAAGACTTGCAATAGAAATACATTTCTAAGGTCCTGTCAATTTTGCTTTTACCTGAATAAAAAATGAACTCTTAGGAAGTTACAATCACAATAGCCAAAAGAAGATTATATAGACTAAAAGGAAATAGAAATACATCAAATTTAATCCTCCAAAAATTACCTTTAAGGGAGAAAAGTCATAGTAATAAATACAACGCTTAAAATATCACAATGCATACCAATCTAAAAGTATATCCAAGTTTAATAAATGTGCCAACATTTATTAAAAAAAGTCCAAGCTTCTTAAAATGTCAATCTTATATGTTACTTCAAATCAGTGGTGGCCTGTGCATTAAGGGCGCATGGACGCCACCCCCTCTCTCCTGCCACCCCCCTCTATCACCAATAGATATTTATGCATTGCAAGAATCTATCTATGGCCGCCGCTGCCACCCCCTATTCAGGTGCCCGGTCCTTTTTTGGGAGCAGGGCACCTGAATTACAGTGGTGGGGGTGGTTTTGAAGCACCTGATTAGAACCATAGGCTCTAATAGGCATCAAAAAAGGTGACCTGCGAGCACCCCACACTAAGCTGTGTTAGAAAAGTGAATGAATATTTGCTTTTCTAACACTAAACCTCTCTGCCAATCAGGTGCCCAGATCTGTTACCCGTCACCTGATTAGCTGAAATTACAGGTGCTGTGATTGGACGCCAGGCATCCAATCATAGCAGAGGATGGGAAGAGAGGATGGGAGAAGACATCGAGGAGCTGTCCCACCGACACAGGTAAGTGCAGACGGCGGGCTGGTGGGGGCCACACTGGCAGCATTTGATATGGCACAGTGGCTGCATTCGATGGGGCACAGTGGCGGCAATTGATGGGCACAGTGGGAACAATTGATGGGCACAGGGGCTGCATTTGATGGGCACAGTGGCTGCATTTTATTGGGCACATTGGCCGCATTTGATGGCACAGTGGCCGTGTTTGATGGCACAGTGGCGGCAATTGATGGGCACAGTGGCTGCATTTGATGGCACAGTGGCTGCGTTTGATGACAAAGTGGCAGCAATTGATGGATATAGTGACTGCATTGTATGGGCACAGTGGCTGAATTTTATGAGGCACAGTGACTGCATTTGATGGCACAGTGGCTGCGTTTGATGGCACAGTGACTGCGTTTGATGGCACAGATTGGCTGCATTTGATGGGCACAGTGGCTGCATTTTATGGGGCACAGTGGCTGCATTTTATGGGGCACAGTGGCTGCATTTTATGGGGATGAGTGGCTGCTTTTGATGGTACAGTGAGACTGCAATTGATGTTTTTTTTTCAGAATTTTTCATTTGGTTTGCGACCCCCCCCAAATTGTGAGCACCAGCCGCCACTGCTTCAAATAAACCGTTTTTTGATTCATGTTTACTGTCTTTATTTTTGTCTTAGAAAATGTAAGTGGCAGAACAGAATGTATTTTTTTGCCCATGTTTTCTGTTTAAGGTGTCTGTTTATGAAGCAATGATCAGTGGAGATCCAGAGGATCGCCGCTGATCACAGCCCATAAACAGTATATAAACCAGAGATAATCGGGGGGAGATGTGTTTGAACTTGTTCTCCCGCCAATTATCTCCGCACATGGAGAATCCTCATAGACTGACACAGTAACGGTCACTTTATGAAGCTGCGATCTCAGCGCTTCACTTGTGATCTGTGTCAGAATTCACACGCCCCGATTCACCAACTCAGAGGTGGAGAACCGGGGTAGTGAAGAGGGAATCAGGGGGATCTGAGGAGGAAAGAGGAAGATAATTAACTTCCTTATGCCTCGTTCAGACCCCCCAACACTGTAACCATGTCCCCCTGTCATATGTATGTGTATACATATATATACATATATACATATAATGTGTATATGTATATATATATAATGTGTGTGTATATACATGTATATATAATGTCTGTGTGTGTATACATGTATATATTATGTAGGGGGACGCTTTATTTCACTAACATTAATCACACCGCGTGTCAGTGTATTGAGCTGTGATAATTTATCACTGCTTAATATATTGACATCTCTGTGTATGAGTGAATTTCTAGTACTGTAATCTTGTAAAGTCTCACGAGATTACAGTATTAGGGGCCATTCTCCAGTGTTAGAAGCGTTTGTAGATCGCTTCACTCCTCCAAGTGTGAAGCGATCTACTCCGCTTCATATAGTGGCACACAGAGGAGAAAGATCTCCTATGTGAATGCCGGAGAATGAAGCAGTGAATAGATTTCACTGCTTCATAAAAGGACACCTAAATGTGTTGTTTGCCTAGTTCTGATGTTGGTCTAATGACCAAAACAAATGCAGATCAGGTCAGCAGCTACTGAGGCCTCAGGCTACCAGGAAGATAGCATTTTCTGAGGAATGACAGTAGTGGCAGCTAAGGCAGCCTGCAAACAGAAATCTGTACCTAAGCTCCAGAATGGAATGTATTATATTGCAGGTGGTTGCATTAGTTTGATTTTTTAATAGCCTTTTTTTTTTTTATTATTTTCCCAAGGTGATCCTGCAAGTAACACATTTCCTGCACTAAGAGGACAACACTCACTCACCATACTGTAGCTATGGAGGAGAAGCTTTGTAACCCTCAGCAAAACTATCAAATACCGTCCCCTCTTCCCCAAAACATAGGGGGAGGCATTTTGCAGTGCACAGAGATAGCTGGCTACAATGTAACCAATAGGAGTGGAGCACAAGCAGACAGCACAGGAAGTTATCAATTATCAGTTAACTAGATTTTGGATAGGAGCAATAGGCATTTTTGTCCACTTTTTGAACAAATACAGATAAAAACATTCAATGGTATATTTAACAGAATAAAAGGGACCAAACAAGAAACATTCATCATTAGGATTTGCATACACTTTACATCACAACCAATGAGAATGCCACTCTTTCTGAAACCTATTTTCCACAAACTGAAACTGTATTGTTTGCTAAAGGCTAGTTTACAACATATGAACATTTCTGCTTTACAATGCTTTATTCTGTTCTGTTCATGTTTTTGATGGCACATACAACACACAAACATGTGCTGATAGATACACAGCGGAATTTTAGCTGATCACTGAAAAATTAAATACTATAATATTCTGCAAATACATTTTTTGTCTTATTCAGCTGAACAAAGTTATAAACAGAAAGCAATTCCATAAATTCTTATTCAGGACATTGAACTGTGATGGATGTTAGGGGTTGCTACTCTTTGCAATTGTTGCTTAACATAAGGTATCGGTCATAGAATAGGCCTGCGCACAGGGTGTACCAGGTGTGCCTGGGCACACCCTAATTACCCTGTGTGGTACATATTACCCCTGCTTAAACCCCGATATTTTACCAAAGTCTCCTAACAAGGCACCTAAAAAATTTGTCAAAAAATAATTAAAGCGGGAGTCCACCGGGACTCCGCGTTTTTTTTTTTTTTTTTAAAAGCCAGCAGCTACAAATACTGCAGCTGCTGACTTTTAAATAGTGACACTTACCTGTCCAGCGCGCCCGCGATGTCGGCACCCGAAGCCGATCGCTCGCTCGGCTGCCGGGTCCCGCCGCCATCTTGGGTATGGGAATCAGGAAATGGAGCCTTTCGGCTTCATTTCCCGGTTCCCTACTGCGCATGCGCGAGCCGCGCGGCGCAATCCGGACGGCCCCCGCTGCCTCTGGGAGCTGTGTGTTTCCCAGCAGGCAGCGGGGCACTTGCTGAAGGGGGCGGGCGCTTGCGGAACGGGGGCGTAACCTACGCCCGTTCCGCAGAGAGCTAGCCCGGAAGTGGGTGCAGTTACCTGGATTATCCAGGTAACTGCACCCCCCTCCCCCCTGAAAGGTGCCGATTGTGGCGCCGGAGGGGGGGGGGATTCCGATGAGCGGAGGTCCATTTTAGGGTGGACCTCCGCTTTAAATTGTAAAAAATAATAAAAAATAAAATACAAATAAAAACTACTGGCACCATCCACTACCCTACTGACAATGTCCATTGCTCTACTGACACTGCCAGTATATAGACACATACACACACATATACATTTTGGAGGTGCACACACTAATGCAATAGGCTGTACACACCTATGCCTGCCAGCATTGTCTGCTGCATCTTTTCAGAAGTAGAAGGTAGCAGGCAGGAAAGGAAACCTACCCAGTCACTAGTCCCCAAGGTGGAGTCATAGGTATCTGCATTGCACCTTTTTTGCCCCAGTTTATAGAGTAAGAACTAATAATCATTAGGGTTGTATTTACCGTAATGGCACTTGTGGACCAATGCCTGGAGAAGCAGGGTAAGTGGGCATCAAATCTCAAAGTTTACAAATTCTGATAATCTTTCTGGCCACCTCTAGAAATTTTGGCCAAATTCAGCAAAAACAAACAAACAAAAACCTAGGATACCTATAAGGATAGGGGGGTAATACCTATAAGGATAGGGGGTAATGAGAATAGTTAGATGACTCTCTAAAACAGAGTACAAGAAACATGAATCCATCTTTCCTTTCTCTTTTTTGTTTGTTCTGTACAGTTAAATGGTAGATGTGGCTATAATGCAGAGAGTATGCTTCCTCCAAAAACACATTCTAGAATTAAAGTGGTTATAAATCTTAGATATGAAATATGAGTAAAGCATATACCTCTATAGTGTGTGCTTGTCTAAATCCAGAGCTCTAGTGTCATTTCTCTATGCTGCCTTTCCCTCTGCTATAAGCATGATTCACTTCTGATGAGTTTGCATGACACAAGAGAAAAATGGTGACATGGGAGGGAGCTCCAGCAGATTGACAGCCTTAGATATGGTCCTGTGTGCTGTATGAAGGGGGGCCTGTCCCTTCTCTACAATCAGCTCTCTGAGCTCTCCTCACTGATGTAACTTCAGCTCTCCACCCCCTTCTTTTCAGAGCTGAGAGATCCTGTGTATATTCTGCACTTTGAATAAATGTAGGAGGAAGATGGCTGTAGATAAACGGGTACAAAGTGCTTTGGAGGAATTGTTTCATCTCTGTGTATCACCCGAGGCCAGTCACTTCACAGGGTATATGTAACAGTTTACAACTACTTTAATTGTACTAAATGAATTCCATGCAACAGTGGAAGGAACTTGTGCACAAATGTGCCATTATTCAGATGTGCCTAGAACAGTATTTGTCAACCTGTTTTCAGTCAAGGCACCCTTTAGAAATCATGGACAGTCTTGAGGTACCCTTTAAAAATAATGGACAGTCTTGAGGTACCCCATTCTAAAATGTAAAAACTATTCTAATAGTTTTGCATAACACAGCAACATCCACACACGTGGGACACCCAATGTTAGAGTGATTTATTCTTCCAAAGCACATACACTTCTGCAAACTGGTACTGATATTTCTATGTTTTTTTTCTCCCTAAAATTTCCTCTCTTCTCCATCACTCAGCTAAGGTGCCTTCAAGAAGGTTGTAATGGTGCCCAATGAATGACTTTGTGGGACCAAAAGGCTGCTTTATCCACATACCAGTTTGTATACAATGTTGGGCCGATTTTTAGGCATTTTCCCAAGGCACCCCTGAAGAAACCTCAAGGAAACCCCGGGTGCCTGGCCACCTTGGTTGCAAAAGGCTGGCCTAGAGCATGATAGGTAAACATGACCCTGATGAGTGGTTCCATGTTTACAGGCATGCTGCAAGGTGTCTAAGGACATGAAGATCACGCCTGCATGACCAGTTGTCTATATGTTCTGTAAGCAGAATAGACATCTCTAGCAGACATCAAACATGAAGAATGTTTGGGTTTAGACAGTTTGTACAAGTGCTCATACATGTGTAATTACTGCAAATAACAGGATATTTTAGATGTTCTGTGCAGGTAATCTACCTGAGTATGAAAGATTACTGACCTCTGAATACAATATTTATCCATTTGAACCTGTTACATATTTAATCGTTTCAAAGAAAGACAGATATCCATAGAGTTCAACCAATAGACAAAAATAAATAAATGAAAAACCTGCACCCACAGAACATTAAACCCACAGTTGATCCATAGGAAGACCCAGTTAGTTGGCCACATTGGTGGCTGCATGCTGCTCTTGGGTTATAACTTCCACTGTCTTCTAAATAATGTGAGCAGTCAGGACCTGGTCAGTCTTGCCACCATGGATACCCAAAATTCAAATTTGCTGCTGGCTTGCTACGACAGCTGAGAAAGCGCTAACTGCTTTTTATGGGGTGGGACTTATTTATATTTATAGGCAGTTATACAGCAACTGCCCAACTTCTCTCTGGAGAAACAATTGATCAAACCGGTTTTGATTGTTGATGCGCTACCTTGGAAAGCTCATGCTCACGCTGCCTGCTTCTCATCTGCCCTCCTTCAGACACCTTTCTGCATATAGCACAGTTAAACCAAGCATTTGTGTTTATGGAATGATCAACTGAAGGCATTTAACTTCCACGCCAATCAATAATTTTAACAATAACAACATTAAATCTATCAAATTATTGTCTTTATTGTTATGTGGGAACCCTTTAAATGGTTGGTAAACTAGGGTACAAAATGTTGGGTCTGCAAGTTTCTAATAGGACAGCCATGTTTATTGTCCTCAGCCCTGAGGATTTCTGTAATATGCTCCTGTGGGTAAAAATGATAATGGCCTTATGTATAAAGATGTACATCAAAGAACAATGGAGTAAAAGTGAAGCTGTTACTTATAGCAACCAATAAATTAACTGTTTAATTTTTCTGTGAAAAACAAAAATGATAGATCTTATTGTTCTCTGTGAGTAGCCTTTGCTTCAATTTTCATTGGTTCCATTATTATAAATTAGTCCCAGTTACAAGCCAGATTGTAGCTCTGATAAGTCAAATACCAGGTTTCAAAATGCTCCAGTATGTGTAAGTGATATCATTTGCCTAGTGAATTATTATGCTATGTTCTAAACTAAAATGACATGAATTCAGTGTTTCTTTTGCAAATGAATATGTTAATAACTATGGCACATAAGCAGCTATATACTTAATGATCCTATAATATTACATATACATATATTATATATATATATATATATATATATATACTTGTTAAATTCTCAAAATTGTGCACTTTCAAATTATTCTGCATTAGAAGACTATATTTTTTAACATTTAAAATAAATGTATTACATACACGTACAATGTAAATAAATGTATTATTAATCTATTGAACAAGCCTGCTTAGGTGCACTTGCTGAACACATATTCAACCAGTGGTCACACAGTAAATCAAATGTTTTCTAATGGCATAACCTGTAAAAAGAGAATCATTATTGAATGCCTCAGTCTATTTTCCAATCTACATTGAACAAATGATAAATGTAATGTATATGCTCTGTCTGTAATGGCTATAATGTAAAATAAAATTAAAATCATTCTGTAACAGTACATCATGCAACAGAAATTGGCTACATAATATAAAATCTATATCAAAATGCAATAGAAACACTAGATCATTTTCATAGCTGTAAAAATTGCTTTATAAGATAGCATTCTATAATATAAAACACTATTAGATTGGAATAAACTAAGGGAAGTATACTCACCCAATAAAAAGGTGACAAACAGAGCAACTGACACATTTGCAAATCATTTATTAATTCCTCTAGTGGTAAATCCATTGAAAGTTACAAAATAGCATTATCCCCCAATGTTTAGAAGTGACAATAAATCTGTAAAGTATTGTACATATTAGCAAGGAAACACAACAAATGGTAGCCATGTGTCATATTCGGCCAACCTGCTGATACAAATAATGTAACTCATGCCTTGGCTTCCATGGATTTTCTTTGCTGAGAATGGAACATCAGAGAATGTAGCCAGTCAGCTGATGGCATTGTAGTAAATTCTATCTCTTAAATCTCCCCTACCTGCCCCCTCCTCCACCCTTTTTTTTTTTAGCAGCCACATTTTGGTTGAATTAAAGACAAACCAGCAGTCTGGACATTGTAATATCCACAGACTGGTTTTATTATGGGGTTTTCTGAAATGCAGATGAACTTTAGGTTTTGCCTTTGTCCTGCTTGGGCCAAGTACCCTTTCGGGACTGTTCTGTGTAGGGACTCTTATCCTCCTCTTCAGTTAATGAGGTTCACCTAGTCAGCACATTCGTATGCTTATTACACATCTGAACTGCAAAGCTTGGAGACATGTTTCTGCTCAAAAGCAACAAAGATCCGTTAGTTCAATGCCCCCTCCCAACTTTTCCATTCTACCAGGAATGTGTCCTTATCATAGATTAAGCCCCCTTTCCTAACTAGGTGCACCTGCTTTACCACTGCCAGGCAGACTATGGGGTCGGCCAATTGCATCTCTTCCATACACACCATTGATACAGTACAGAATGCAACAGTCTGATAGGAAAACCATCAATGGTGTTTTTTTTTTTTTTTTTTAATTTAATGTTTCCCGAACAAAAATGGAAATATTAACTAAGTTTTGGAACACCTGAACGCCACATACTAAAGATCCGATAATATCATGGATCATTGTAAAACATCTGGAAAAGAAAAACAATAAAATAAAAGGAGAAAAGAAATGTCATTATAAAACACGTATTTTGTTTTTCATATTTCTAGAATGCACTGGACTAAAGTTACAATATTAATTTATATAGATTAACAAGACAATAAGTTAAAAAATAATAATTTAGAAGCATTTGATGCATCATCTTCACCATTTAACCTCTGCTTTATCAAATCAATCCAAGCGCTGAGTAGTTCCAGTTTAGACATATTGTTTTATTAATTTAATCATTCTTCAGATTGTATCTTAATAATTAGGCTTGTAGGTGGCGATTTCTTGTGTAATAAACATTTAGAAAATGATTTAAAATCGAAAAAAAAAAAGCATTTAAAATAACCACACATGGAAATAAATACAGGACAGGTTAATAGTCTGGTGGGTGGCTCTCAGTGGAAAAATAAATTCGCTTGATTAATTTTTCATTTAAACCCCCAATATTGGGATGCCCCAATTAGCAATATTTGTTTTATTATTTTATCTATGAGAGGAGCATCCATGAAATAAAAGTAATAATGATCCAATTTAAATTAGGTTCTGAGACCAGAATATGAAAGGGTCGTTTCACTTCTGTCTTTCTGCTTTGAGAAAGTGAATATAAAATTATATAAAATACAATAATAAAATAAAAATAAAGACATTAAACTCATGATCATAGCAGCTACATTTGAAGGGTTATCTAAAAGAGTATTCCAGATGTAGGATGTTATTGACCACATTCCTCAAACAATGAAAAAACAAAACCTATAAAATACTGCAAAGAGAAAATGTCTATAAAATACTATAATTTAAATCGTTCATTATTAAACACACACTAACAGCCTGATTAGTTCGTATTTTACATAGCTGGCAGTCTTTTGTAAACTCAAAAATGTCAATAAAATAATGTGACGCAGTTTTTTTGTGTTTTTCTTTTTTTGTTTGTTTTGTTTTTTGCGAGGTAGTTTTTATCTCGCTATACAAAAATACACAATGACGGTTTCCCCAAATTCTGTTAAGTTAATGTTTTGATCAATTTTGCAATTGTTCCATTTAGAAAATTAGGGAGTAGTCTGCGGGTGACCGATCTGTAATGTCTTTCTGGATAATTTATTACAGCTTCACCGAACCCTTTTGTAACTTTTTTTGTAGCAGTCCTAAAAAAAAAAAAAAAAAAAAAAAAAAAAGAACATTTGATAATAAAAAGGTCAGCTCATGAACCCACCATGGAAGTGAACTCTCCCAAAGAACCGAGACGTCAGTAACTCTTGACCTCTCCCAATCCAAGAGGCTTCACCACGTTCTTCCGTAGAGCATACTGGGGTTGACCATGCCATTAGTGTAGTCTACACTGGAAGCGTCCATCTGTGTCATGTTGGCCACCTGGTTGTGGAGGGATTGGGGACTAGGTGACATTTCCTCTAACTCTGGAACTTGGCTTAAAGAGTTAACCTGTTGATTCTGGTGCTGATGGACAGCGCTGTTGGAAGATGACAATACACCGTTGGAGCTGCTCTGTTGTTGGGATACCTGTTGACTTGTGGTTGAGGTGTTGGAGCCGTTTTGGCAAGGCTTGCCATCTTTGACCAGAACGGGGACAGCCACACGGCGGGGGGACTGTTGCTGGCACAAGTTACTTTCTTGCTGGAGTTGTTGAGTGACTTTGTCCTTGGCTTGCCTCTTCATCTTGTACCTGTGATTTTGAAACCAGATCTTCACCTGAGTAGGGGTGAGGTGGATCATGCTGGCCAAATGCTCTCTTTCAGGAGCTGAGAGATACTTCTGCTGCTTGAACCTCCTTTCCAGTTCATAGACTTGTGCTTGAGAGAAGAGGACTCTTCTTTTCCTTCTGGGGGCTGCATGTAGAGGGGCCATTGATTTGGCGGCTTCCGCTATACCTTGCAAAGTGCCCATGCCAGCCATATTCATACCGGTAGAAGGTCCCATGAATCTAGA